>NC_090844.1:7920000-8545000 GCF_028021215.1 Eschrichtius robustus
AAACTTTAAAATCGATAGACTGGCTTTCTTTTCCCTCATTGAATGTTGATAAGTTGACCTCTGGCTATTTGAACGAAATTGTTTGCTGACCTGGTACTCTGCTGGCAGCCAAGGATAAAATACCTTTTGCCTCTTCCCTCTAATCTCTGTATTATGTTACTTTAAAATCATGTGGAGTGCTTCAGAATTCCAAAATGGGTCTAAAATTGAATTTTGTCCATTTACATAAGCTTTTATTTAGAAAATGTAATTTTTCACATAATCAAACCAAATTATTTTCTTTGTGACATAGAGATTTTTAGGGGAGAAAATCATGAGTTTGCATGATTTAGTAGGTTTTGCCATAGTTAGTAGCAAGAAAGATAGAGATTTCTTACTCAAATGTGAGGAATTTGTATGTAGGCAGGATACCACCACTGCAGGTCTTACCATGCAGTTTCATACCAATACAGCAGTCTATAAACTATTGGAGGAAAGAGATAATTTTTATCTCTCACATTACCTAGCAGTGTCCTTCTTTAAGTAGGTGGGAAATAAATTCTTATTTGGTGAATGAATCAGTGCATAGTCAAACAGTAGTTTTTGAATGAAACTGTGGTCTTTTCTTTCACTAATCTTGGAGAAACATTTCTAAATTAACGTCTTCACCTCCCCCGCCGCCCAGGGACTCAATTGAAACCACAAGTATTTTCCTTCTATTGAAAATGTCATTTATGATATTAATTTAAAATTATGATATTAACTTTTAAATATGTAACTCAAATTTAGGACATTTTCATCTCATCAATGTTGTGATTATTTTTGCCCCCAAATGCTGTTTATATACTGCATTTGGAGGTTGAAGCCCATATTCACTGAGTACAAAACACCTTTTAAAAATGTTTACTGAAACCCTGCTTTCTATGGAGAATACTGAATTCTATTCTGAAGGCTGGTGTTACAAAGTAGTTTGTCATGAACTTTATTCAGGGCTATTAAAAGAGTTCAAATGAATTGAATTTATTTAAATATGTTTTGAGTTACCTTTAAATAAGAAAATGTATTTAAAAATGTATAGTTCAGAAGAGAATTCATTTAACTTAATTGTTCATGATTCAATAAATGCATTCTTCCCAAAACCCCGTCCCCAACCTGCTCCCAACCTAGACGTTGTCACCCAACTGGACTTTGTGTTTCTCATTTTTTGCGATATTTAAACAACATATTGTTTTGTCTAGTTCACTTTGTAATTGTATAAACAGTATACTCTGTATAGACTTTTGTAATATTTTCATTCAGCATTCTATATTTGATATTCAGTATTTCTCAGGCAACTATACTATTCATTTGTGAATGATGCAATTCATTGATACATTTTTCTGTTGAACATGGACTAATACAGCTGTGACACATTTACAAGTGAATAGGATATTTCAGTAAAAATTTCTGTGAACCTCTTCTGATTGGAGAATTGTCTGTTCTTTTACCTAATGGTGCCTTTTGAAGAACAGAGGCTTTCATTTTAATGTAATTGGATTGTGGTTAAAATGGGGTGATACTTAAGAAATTTTTTACTTCTCTAAATTCAGACAAAAAAAAATCCTATATTTTCTTTTAAAACCTTAAAATTTTTGCTTTTTATATTTGTCTTTGTTAATATACCTAAGTCAATTTTAAGCTATGGCCTAATGTAAGAATCCAGTTTAATTTGTTTTCCATGATAATAACCAGTTGTTCCAGGATCATTGTTAAATAATCAGTTATTTTTATGCTATGCTGCGACTTTCATTTTCTCGTATGACTGTGGATCTGTTCCTGCAATGTCTCCTCTCTTCCATCATCTTTGATATTTTACAAATTCATCAAATTATGTCTACAAGTGAATTTGCTTTCCTTTTTGCCTGATATAGCCATTGCCTTTCCTGTATCTTTGTATTCATGCCTTAAGTTGTAAACAATGTTCAGTTTTTAACATTTTAAATAATACTTCTCCTTCATTTATGCTATTAACTCTTTGTGGACCTTACTCAGCCATATAGTAATCCTAATTTTATCACCTGTGTCTCTCAGATTTCATGTTTTCTTTCTTCATTTTGCTTTATGCCAATTTCTGGGTAATTTTTTCCAGATCCACCTTTGAGTTTGCTATTTCTCTTCAGCTGTATCTAATTTATTTAACTTATCCTTTGAGTTTTAAATATAAAAATAGTACACTTTCATCATATAAATATTTGTTTCTTTTCCTATCTTTGTGGTCACTTAAGAGACCCCTGTCGCTTGCTCATTATTTTTAGTTATTTTTTATTTCTTTAATCATTGTCTTCATTTTTATTTTATTACTGTAACTCGTATCTTATATTTTAAGATCATATCTTCAGAGTTTAAATTATTTGTTGTCTCTGATTCTCATGCTGACTTTTTCATCGTGTGGTGGTAATTTTGGATTGTGGAATTATAGTTGCTTGGTTTTTATCTTCAGGAATCCTGTTGTCCTAGTACCTTTCAAAAGTCAGGTCTTAACTCAGTAATTTCAAATTCAGTTCTGCGGATTTGTTATGGGCTCTGAGTATCATCTAAGGTCAGTGAAAGCACTGGTTTTGGTTCTTGCCCCCAGTCATCCCCATGTTTGCTCATGGTTCCCCACTCTTTTTACTTAGTGCTCATGGTTCCCTTATTCTTTTACTTAATGATTATAGATCCCTATGATTTTCAATTGTGTTTTTTTTTTCGGTCTTGGAGACTGTATTAGTTTCCTGTGGCTGCCATAATAAATTACCATAAACTGAAAAGCTTTAGACAGCAGAAATTTATTCTTTCACCGAAGTCCACAATCATGGAGCCAGCAGGGCTGCAATCTCTCAGAAGACCCTTGCGGAAAATTCTTCCGTGACTCTTCCACTTTCTGGTGGCTTGCTTTCTTCTTTGTGACTACCCAACCTTTGCCTCTGTCTTTACATGGCCTTTTCTTTCAAGGACACTTGTCATTGGATTTAAGGTCCACCTAGGTGGTACAGAATGATCTCATCTCAAGTTCCCTAACTTAATTACATCTGCAAAGACCCTGTTGCCAGATAAGGTCACATTCACGGTTTTCAAAAGTTGGGATGTGGACGTATCTTTTGAAGGGGCTACCATTCAACCTATTACAGAGGTTTCCCTTGTTTTCTGTGAAATATGTTCTATCCTGGATCTGATTTTAAATTTTAAGATTGTCCTTCAGATTATATTGATTACATAGATCCGTTTTCCTATATTACTTTCAAGAATACCGGTTTTAGAGTCTATATAATCTCATAGTCCTAACTTTCTGATTTTGGATAAGACTAGAAAGATAGATAGATATAGGCAGATATAGACATGTATGTTCATGTATGGTACCTTACTCAATCAATAACATGTACCATTTGTTGAATGCTTAGCTTAAAAATACTATAACTACCAGACTGAGAATGTAATGGTGAATTTTGAATAAATCAAAGTCTTATCTCTAAATTACCTTGTATGATAGTGTGCCTTAAGTGCTATTATTATTGTTAATATCATCATTGTCATCATTATCAGATAACATTGAGTACTGAGCTCTTCACCAGAGTTTACTCCCTTCAGCAAGCATGTCAGATTGGCACTGTTTTTTTGTTTTAATTTATTTGTTTTATTTATTTATTTTTGACTGCATTGGATCTTCGTTGTGGGGTACAGGCTTCTTAGTGCAGTGGCTTCTCATGTTGCAGAGCACGGGCTGTAGGCACATGGGATTCAGTAGTTGTGGCATGCAGGCTCAGTAGTCGTGGCTCGCAGGCTCTAGAGCGCAGGCTCAGTAGTTGTGGCACGTGGGCTCAGTAGTTGTGGCTCGTGGGCTCCAGAGCACAGGCTCAGTAGTTGTGGGTGCACGGGCTTAGTTGCTCTGTGGCATGTGGGATATTCCCGGACCAGGGCCTGAACCCGTGTCCCCTGCATTGGCAGGCGAATTCTTAACCACTGCGCCATCAGGGAAGCCCTGGCACTGTTATTTTCAAGGGGCCAATATAAAAAAAAAGTTATTTAAACATGATAATACTTCATAATGGCTTTGTTTCTTAACATCTTTAGATTGATAGCCAAGACATTTAAATTTGATCTTAACTCTGCCATAGGCAAACTAGGTAGTTTTAAGCGTATCCTTTAACTTTGCTGGGCCTAATATTTTACTTGCATAAAGTTGGAGATATATGCTCAGTGGTGAGGCAGGGCCTTTCCAGGTTTGAAATTTCAGGACAGTTTATAAAGCAAACACTCAAGAGGTTAGGACATTTGGCGATTAGATTAAATGCAGATACTATATAGTATGGAAATCATGCTCTCTGTTCCACTTGGGTGCATGTGTGTGTTTATATTTAAATCTGTCAGTTATCTAATCTGGTTATTCTTAATTCATAGCTGCTGAATGCTAAAATTTCGAGTCTGAGAAAAGAATGTCTCAAACGTGGCAGAGGGTACAGATTACACAGATGGAATTTCATTACAATAAGCTTATTGGGACCCTCAAATATCTTCAGTGATATTTAATGAAATTTAAAGAGAGCCACTGTTCCAGTGAACTTTTGGGTTTACTCCATTCAGGAAAAAAACAAAACAGAGGGTCAAAAGTTAAAAGGCAGGGTTGCACAGGGGTCCCTGTCACCCTGGTGCCTTCAGAGACCTCAGTCCTATCATGTCTATGCCATCCAGAAATGGGATCTCCAAATGCTGGAGACTCTTAATCTAATTAATTAAATTTAATTTAGCTCACCTAATGCTCTCCCATCCCTTAGAATATTGTTTATAAATATGCCACAGAGTTGTCATCTTGACATTGCGATGTGACAACTGACTGGCAGTTAACACACCACCCAATACTTTACAAGTTGAACAATCTCTAAGTAATCATTTGGCCCCATAAAACCATCAAATGTGAGGCAAATCTAGGACTGAAATCATGTAACGGTGCTTAGCTATACTGTAATTGTCTCTGTCAGTTTGGGCTGCTGTAGCAAATGCCATAGACTGTGTGGCTTAAACAATAAGCATTTATGCTTCACAATTCTGAAGTCTGGCACTCTGAGATCACGGTGTCAGCATGATCAGGTTCTGGTAAGAGCTCTAGTCTATTCCTGGTTTTTTTTGCATGGTGGAGAGAAAGAGAAAAAATAAAAAATAAAAAAAGCAAGCAAGCTCTCTCCTGTCTCTCCTCATAATCCCATTGTGAGGCTCCACCCTCCTGACCTAGTCACCTCCCCAAAGCCCCAAGTCCAAATACCATCACACTGGGGATTAAGGATTTAACATATGAATTTGGGGGAGGGGGTACAATATTCAGTCCATAAGGGTAATCGTCCGGATAATCTCTAACTATGGTTAAACTGTTTTATTTTAAACCAAAATACAAATGTTCAAATTATTATATAGGACCCTAGTTTGATAAACACTGTCTGATAGAAAGAAATGTAAATATAATTTCTACCTTAGGTCACTAAATGTAATTTGAAAAGCAAAATGTTTTATGAAGAATATTTTCATTGCATTTTTTTTTTTTCTTGTAGTAGTCATTGCAGCTTTTCAGCAAAGTCCAGTTCTCTCTTCTATCTGGGACATGGAAGACTGAAATTCCTAGACCTCTTGTGTTTCCTGAACTCATGACAATAGTTCTGGTTTGTCTCATGTCAAATATGTTTTATTTGTAGGAAATAAACCCTCCAAACGCTCTATTATTTCTCTGTTGGCCTCCTGGGGGCTGTCTTGCATTACTCATTTATCCGAAATTAACTAAGTGCCAACCACTCATTCAGGCATTTAATTAAATTTTATATATATGTATATTTATATATTTGTACACACACACACACACACACACACACACACACACACACCATTCCTGCTAGGACTGTGCTAACGTTATTCTGTAAAATCTCTGGTTTCTGTCCTTAAGGAGTTATGTTCTAGGAGCATCAAACGAGTGTAAGCCTTTAGACAAGGATCCTGATGAATTACAAAGGGTGCAATGATAGAGAATAGCATCGTGACCTTAGTTGGTAATACTGCTGTATTGTATACTTGATATGTGCCAAGAGAGTATAATTTGCGTCCTTACAAAAATTTTTAAAAAGGTAAATATGTCATGTGCTGGATGTGTTAATTAACCTAATGGAGGAGATCCTTTCACAATGTACACATCTATCAAAGCATCATATTTAGACTTTAAATATAATGCCATTTTATTTGTCAATTGTACCTCAAAAGAGCTTAAAAAATGAAGCAATGTTAAGAATTTACAGGTTTAGGGACTTCCCTGGTGGTCTAGTGGTTAAGACTCCATGCTTCCACCACAGGGGTCATGGGTTTGATCCCTGGTAGGGGAACTAAGATCCCACATGCCGCATGGTGTAGCCAAAAAAAAAAAAAAAAAATTAAAAATTATGAAAAAAAAATTAAAAAAAAAGAATGTACAGGTTTATATTAGAAGAAAAAATAGGACATTTAATTAACATTTAATGGTGGAACTATATACATTCCTTAGATACAACCTAATATAGTTTCAAAAAGCTATTTTTGTGTTATTAATAAAATTAGCTTCCTATGTGAAAAATTATGTATAATAATCATAACCTGGCTACAAATTTAATGGTCATACTCCCTGATCTGGATTTCATGTTTCCAGTTTGAAACTGTTTCCTGTTGTCTGATTTGAGATAGTCTATTGTTTTTAACTAAAACATTTATTTTTTGTAAGTATAGGCAGAATGAAAAGGGAATCCATCCCTTCAAATTCACCTCTGAAAGAAATACTTGGTAATTGTAATATTAAGAAATATTTTTATCTTATTGGTCTGGCTAGGACTTCCAGCAATATGTTAAATAAACGTGGTGGGAGTGGACATCCTTGTCTTGTTCCTGATCTTAGAGAAAAAGCTTTCAAATTTTCTTTATAGAATATATAATATTAGTGGTGGGCTTGTAATACATGGCCTTTGCTATATTGAGGTATACTCCTTACATACTCAGTTTGCTGGGAGATTTTATCATGAAAGGATGCTGATTTCTGTCAAATGCTTTATCTGTGTCTATTGAGAGAAGCATATGATTTTTGCCTTTCCTTTTTTTAATGTGGTTTATCACATTTATTGATCTGTGTATGCTGAACCATCCTTGCATCCCAGGAATAAATCCCACCTGATCATGATGCATGATCCTTGTAATGTACTGTTGCATTTGGTTGGCTATATTCTGTTGAGGATTTTTGCTTCTGTGTGCATCATGGGTGTTGGCCTGTAATTTTCTTTTTCTGTAGCATCCATGTCGAGTTTTGGTATCAGGATAATACTGGCCTCATAATATTAGTTTGGGAGTATTTGCTTCTATTTTGTTTTTAGGAAGAGTTTCAGAAAGACTGGTATTAGTTCTTTTTTAAATTTTTAGTGGAATTCACCAGTGAAGCCATCTGGTCCTGGATGTTTTTTCGTTGGGAGGTTTTTGATTACTGATTCAATCTCCTTATTAGTAATTGGTCTGTTCTGTTTCTTTATGATTCAGTCTTGGTAGGAATTTATCCATTTCTTCTAGGTTATCTAATTTGTTGGCATAACATTTTTCATGCTCTTTTCTTATGATCCTTGGTATTTCTTTATCAGTTGTAATGCCTCCATTGCATTCCTGATTTTGTTTGTTAGAATCTTCTCTATTTTAATCTTGGTTCATTTAGCTAATAAATGTTTGTCAATTTTATCTTTTTAAAAAATTCTTAGTTTCATTGAGCTTTTCCATTATTTTAATTTTATTTATTTATTATCATTATTATTATTTGGTTTGTATCTCTTGATCTCACTCACCTATTTCACTCATCCTCCCCTACCTTCTTTCCCTCTGGAAACTACCAGTTTGTTCTCTGTATCTATGACTCTTTTTCTGTTTTGTTATGGTTGGTTTTGCTTTTGTTTGTTTGTTTTGTTTTGTTTCTTAAGAGTCCACATATAAGTGAAATCATACAGTGTACGTCTGATTTATTTCACTTAGCATCATACCCTCTATGTCCATCTGTGTTGTTGCAGATGGCAAGATTCCATTCTGCTTTATGGCTGAGTAACATTCCATTGCATATATTTCCACACTTCTTTATGTATTCATCTATTGATGGGCACTGAGGTTGCTTCCGTGTCTTGGCTATGGTAAATAATGCTGCAGTGAACATAGGGGTGCATGTATCTTTTCAAATTGGCGTTTTTGTTTTCTTTGGAAAAATATCCAGAAGTGAAATGGCTGAATCATGTTGTAGTCCATTTTTAAAAAAATTTTTCTGAGCAACTTCCATACTGTTTTCCACAGTGGCTGCACCAATTTACATCCCCACCAACAGTGCACGAGGGTTCCCCTTTCTCCACATCCTCGCCGACACTTGCTATTTGTCTGTTTGATAATAGCCATTCTAACAGATGTGAGGTAATATCTCACTGTGGTTTTAATTTGCATTTCCCTGATGATTAGTGATGTTGAGTGCTTTTTCATGTGTCTGTTGGCCATGTGTATGTTTTCTTTGGAAAAATCTCTATTAGGTCACCTGCTCATTTTTTAAATTGGGTTGCTTGTTTTTTGATGTTGAGTGGTGTGAGTTCTTTGTATATTTTGGTCCTTAACCCCTTATCAGATATATTGTTTGAAAATATCTTCTCCCATTCAGTAGGCAGCCTTTTCATTCTGTTGATGGTTTCCTTTGCTGTGCAAAAGCATTTTAGTTTGATGTAGTCCAACTTGTTTATTTTTTGCTTTTGTTTCCCTTGCCTGAGGAAACATATCCAAAAAAATATTGCTAAGACCAGTGTAAAAGGGCATACTGCCTATGTTTTCTTTTAGGAGTTTTATGGTTTCAGGTCTTAATTTAAGCCTTTAATCCATTCTGAGTTTAGTTTTGTCTGTAGTGTGAGAAAGTGGTCCAGTTGCATTGTTTTGTACGTAGCTGTACTGTTTTCCCTATTCTTTTTAGTCTCGTTTCATTTATTTATGTTTGATCCTTGTAATTTCCTCCCTCTAACAACTTTTGGATCATTTTTTCCTCCTTTTCTAGTTCCTTGGGGTTCGGTTGTTTATTTATCTTTCACTTTCCTTAATGTATCAATAGGTATTTATAGCCATAAACTTCCCTCTTAAAACTACTTTTGCAGCATCCCCTACATTTTAGTATGTTGTGTTCCCGTTTTGATTTGTTTCCCTCCCTCCTCGGAATGCCTGAAGAAGGCAGTTTTGAATTAGACCAGACTTCCTTGTTTGTTGAATAGAAAGACCCATGCTAACTCATATCACATATGCAGTTGGTGTGTTTCTGTCACTCAGAAACCAAAACGTGTCCTGCCTTGATAAAGTGGACTCAGCGGGTTGCCGTTGGTGTCTGTGGGAGAGGTAGGCCAAACAGAACGTCACTGGCTGTGACTTCTTGTTTTTATTTGATGTTGGGTAAAAGCTACGATTTCTTGGAATATGTGGCAATGCTTTATAGAGAAGTAGAGTCCCAGGTCATTAAGGGAGAGGGGATAAGAAAATCAGGATATTTTCTGCTTTTATGAACAACCTCCGTATCTTAGCACAGAGGAAGTGTATTTTGCACATGCACTGGAGTTTAGCTGGGGGAAGGGATCTACTCCGTTCAGTCATTCAGGAGCTCAGGATCCTTGTCTCTGTGTCCCGACTTTCCTTTATGGTCATTGAGCAGCCCTTCGTTAGCTGGTATTGGTTTGGCCAAAAAGTTTGTTCGGTTAGTAAATATGTTGTTCAGTAAAGTTCTTGGTGAAAATGAAAACTGTGTCTTTTATTTTTACTTAAAATGGAATGAACTTTTTGGCCAACCCAATAGATGGGAAAGTGAAAGCATGTAGGATTACCAAAGAGGTTTTAGGAGCCAGGACTGTAAGGGGCTTATGTAAAATCTATCCACATTCCATACATAAAGTCTATGGATCTGACTCATTTACATGGCCTCGCTTGTGTGCAATAGAGGCTGACTCTGCAGAGGAGAGAGGAAATGGAATATGAGAGCAGTTTGTTCTGTATTACAATTAACAAAAGGAATTAACTACTAAATACTCTACTTTTCTTCATGATATATGTATATATATATTTTATAAATTTATTTTATTTATTTATTTACGTATTTTTTGGCTGCGTTGGGTCTTCGTTGCTGCGCACAGGCTTTCTCTAGTTGCGGCGAGCGGGGGCTACTCTTCATTACTGTGCACAGGCTTCTCATTGTAGTGGCTTCTCTTGTTGCGGAGCACGGGCTCTAGGCGTGTGGGCTTCAGTAGTTGTGGCTCGCGGGCTCTAGAGCGCAGGCTCAGTAGTTGTGGTGCACGGGCTTAGTTGCTCCACGGCATGTGGGATCTTCCCAGACCAGGGCTCAAACCCGTGTCCCCTGCATTGGCAGGCGGATTCTTAACCACTGGGCCACCAGGGAAGTCCCTATATTTTGTAATTCTTAAAAAGAGTTTAATATAAATCAGTGGAGCAGAATAGATAACTCAGCAATAGATGTGAACAAATATGCCCAGCTGATTTTTGACCAAAGGGTTAAAACAATTCAATTGAAGAATAGCCTTTTCAGAATACAGTGCTGGAGCAATTGCATATTCATGGGCCAAAAAACAAACCTGGACCTCAACTTCACACTTTACACAAATACTAACTTAAAATGGATCACAGACTTAAATTAATACTATAAGACTCTGAGGGAGAAAGGCAAAAAGAATCTTTAAGATCTAGGGCTAGGTAAAGAGTTCTTGGACTTGACACCACATAAACAATCCATAAAAGAAAAAAGAAACAGGTAAATTGGACTTTCTCATAATTTAAAACTTTTGCTTTGCAAAAGACCCTTTCAAGAGGATGAAAAGACAAGCTACAGACTGGGAGAAAATATTTGCAAACCGTATATCTGGCAATGCACCAGTCTGTAGAATATATAAATATCTCTCAAAACTCAGTAGTTAAAAAAATTAACCCAATTAGGAAATGGGCAAAATACATAGAGACATTTCAATGAAGAGGATATAAAAATTGTAGATAAGCCCGGAGAACGATATTCAACAACATTAGCCATTAGGGCAATGCAAAGCACAACTTCAGTGAGATATCACCACACACTTATGAGAATGGCTAAAATAAAAAATAGCGATAACATTCAAACGCTGACAAAGAGGCAGAGAAACAAAGCACACATGCATTCCTGGTGGGAATGTAACATCGTGCAGCCACTCTGGGAACTAGTTTGGCAGATTCTTAAAAAGCTGAATATGCAGTTACCACATTATCCAGCCATCGCATTCATGGGCGTGTATCCCAGAGAAATGAAAACTTATGTCCATACGAAAAAGAAACAAGAAAATTTGTGAATGTTTACAGCAGATTTCTTAATAGGCCTAACTGGAAACAACCCAGATGTCCTTGTACAGGTGAATGGTTAAACAGTCTGTGGTCCAACCATCCCATGAAATGTTACTTGGCAACAGCTTGTATGAATCTCCAGAAATTATGTTGAGTGAAAAAGTCAGTATCAGGTTGTTACATGATGGATAAACCCACTTACATAGTCTAGAAATGAAGGAATTGCAGAAATGGAGAGCAGATTAATGGTTCCTGGGGGTGAGGGGGAAGTGGGAGGGAATTGAGTGTGGCTTTAAAAGGGCAACATGGGGGACGCTTGTGGTGATGGAAATGTCTGCACCCTGAGGGCATCAATGTCAATATCCTAATTATGATATTGTGCTATAGTTGTACAAGATATTACCGTTGGATACAGAGTAAATGGAATCTCTTTTTATTATTCTTAACAACTGCATATGAGTCTACAATTAGCTCATATAAAAAGTTTAATTTAATAAAAGCTTACTTTGCTTTACTAGACAAACTTTTAACATCTTTTAACATGAAGGCTTTTTTAAAGTGCTCATATTTTAGCATAACTCACGTTTAAGTCAATACTTGATTAAGATTAGTTGCCAAACATTTAGATTTTTCCACCGTGTTTATTATCTTTTTAGTTTTAAATTAAACAGGGGTTAAGTTTCCATCTTTACAGTTATATTTCTGAAGCACTGTTGTATGTGCTTTTCACCTGAATGTTATACACAATTTTAAATTTCTACTAAAATCGTATGTTTCTTAAATAAAATCTAAGAAATGTCTTCTTTAATTTCACACTTAATATTCGAGTAATATTGAAAACAAATGGACATATACGTACTTATTCTTTAAATCCCAATGGAAAATATATTTTTGAAATGCATTCAAAAATAATAAAATGGGGGGCAATTATGTCACATTGATCTCCCTTTTCCAAGTAAGTAGCTTCTCTACTAAGAGAAAAATATTGGTATGAAAAGATTAGTTTCTTATTCTCCTAATATTATAATGGAATGTTTGCTCCATTAATTGTATAATTTCATAAAATGGAATCCTGAAAGCTCAGACCCTATTGGAGTGATGTTGCATTATCTGTATTCACAGGACAATAGTTTATAATTTTATACCCATTTTTACAAAAAAATGTTATATTCCGTCCTGTGCAGTTCTGCAAATAAACACATTTTTTGTCACTTCAACATGGTCACAGTTGTTTATCGTTATCAGTTAAAATTCAAATAATATGAGAGGAAATTACTTTTCAAATCCTAAAAGTTTATGCTCTTGAACATATTTAGCTATACTTTCTCTGAAATCAACAACTTATGAATCTTGTGATTGAAGTTGGATTGATATTTGGTTTTATTGTTCACAGAGTTAATTGGCCTGCATTTAGCTTCTTTGTTTTCTTTTACTAAAATTGCATCTGGTTTATCTCTCTTACTTATATCAGTTTTTCTCTGAAATAAGGGCAGGGAAAGAAATTTCTGTCCATTTTAGGGAAACTACCCACATACAGTGGTATTTACATTCCGAGGCATCTCCATGAAAAAACAAAATGGAAGAAGTGAGTCTTTGGTTGGAGAAAAAAAATCTTTAGTAAAGATCGATGGTCATCAAATACATAAGATTTGTCTTAAGAGAGTTTTATTGCTAAAGACACCAAAATCTTAGTCTCAAGACATGTTTGTGACTCTTTAGTCTGCAAAGCAAAACTGAGGCTTCTCATGTTCCATTGGCAGGAAGCAGCCTGGACCACCTGCTCGGACCCCAGGAGAGCTTCTTCTCTGTCGTCTACTGCAGATGTGGCCAAGGATGAACATGGAAAAGTAAGGCCTCTCCCGAGGGCAGACCCTGGTCCCCTGAAGGTAAGCATCCGGTGTAACCAGAGAAAATTCTCCACCCCAGCAGTGTCTCCCTGTGGTATTTTAGAACTGCCAGAGACTGGTGATATTTGTGAGTCTTACATCTCTCCCCATTCCGAGAGGGAGGTGTTTACTGTGGTGATCTTGTGACTGTTCTATTACTATGGGTTGTATGAGTGCAAGGGAGGTTTCTTTTCATTCTGGCTCGGCGTCTCTCTACCAAGAGTGGCACCCATAGAATATCATATGAGAACAGAGCACTGGTTCAGATCCCAGGCTATGACCTTGACACACTGGCCTGATGGGAGTGATGAAGACCCTTGGGAACATGATGAGCGTATCTTACATAAAGGAAATGTTCAGAAGGCCACACACTGCTTTTTATTACTATTGCTCACAAAAAATCATTTCTCTTTCTTCTGGGTAGATGATAGAATTGCACCTCTCAACCTTCTGTGAAATTAAGTGAAATAATGTCATATTTTGGCCAATGAAATAGGAACAAAAGTACCCGAGTCTTTTCTGGGCACACTTTAAAAGGCAGTGCACAAGTCAGCTTAATGAGTGGA
The DNA here is from genome assembly GCF_028021215.1 of Eschrichtius robustus. Taxonomy (NCBI): domain Eukaryota; kingdom Metazoa; phylum Chordata; class Mammalia; order Artiodactyla; family Eschrichtiidae; genus Eschrichtius; species Eschrichtius robustus. The sequence goes on from NC_090844.1 coordinate 7,933,808, forward strand.
TGCACTGCATGAGATGGATCCCCTGTCACCATGAGCCCTGATGACAGGGAGGAAGAGAAGGTTCCCATCACCCTGCATTAGCCGTGCAGGGTGAGTGAAGGTCAGGAAGACCTCACCTGTCATGATGAATAAACTCGCCTTACATATAAATTGCATGCAAAGAAGATGTGATGCAGTCGTTATTATCATAGATGGAAATACAGTTATAGCAAATCCGAGAGACAGAGGATTTTATTTTGAGGAGTTGGTTCCCGTGATTGGAGGGACTTGCACGTCCACATTCTGCAGGGCCAGCCAGCGGGCTGGGGGCAGAGGGAGAGGTGGATGTCGAAGCCCAAGTCTGGAGACAGAATTTCTTCTTCCTCTGGAGGAGCTCAGTCTTTTTCTTTGAAGGTCTTTTGCTCTTAAGGCTCACCCGCGGTTTAAAGGGTAACGTGTACTCTCAAGGTCTACCGATTTAAATGTTAATCACACCTTACAAAATGCCTTCACAGCAGCAGCTCGACCGGTGTCTGACCAAGTATCTGGGCACCACAGTCTAACCAAGTTGACACATACATCGGTCGTCACAGGGGCAGAATGGGACTCATCTCTTTAAGACTCAGTGTTTTCTTCCCTCTCCTGTGTTTTAGCGAATACCTGAGGTGGAGAGGTGGTCACTTCTGGGAGGCAGAAGTTTCTAGGTAGAAGCAGCACATTTCACACCTATAACTTCTATCAGCCTCAACGTGGGAGCTGACAGGACAGAAGCTAGGGAGCCTCCTTCTCCATCTCCGGGCGCCGACCGCCCGTGAGAGTGACTGCGATTAGAATCTGGTGTGACGAGGTGCAGTTTCACCTTCCTCCTGTGTTAAGACTGAATGCCACAAGTCTGACTATGCGCCCAAGAGTGCAGTCTTTCCATGAGAGTGTGTCTTTTAGAAGGTGGCGTCGGACTCATGGCTCTTACTGGTTGGACTCAAGAACTTCACAGGTAGCTCTTCTTGAGGTCCAAGCGGTATTCCCGAAGGAAGAAACACAAACCAATATCCAAACAAACAAAAAACACCTTGTTGTTTGTAAATGCATTTTCTCTCCTGGTCTAAAAAGATGCAAAAGATATGATCTTTTCCTTGCTGTCCTCCTTGTTTAATGAAGGGTGATTTTCACTGGAATCTACTATAAACATGAGATTCACTTGGTATATCATTGTGGAAAATGGTCATAAACCATCTGAAATGTTGCCAGGTAGGATTCGGGTTATGATTTTCTTAGTTTGAATCCAGGAAGGATTTGGGCTTTTCATTTTCTTCGTATGAAATCCTGAATGTTTTTATTTTAAAAATAATTTTCAGAAAAACTTATCCTATTGGTGAAAGTAAATAAATATCCTTATAACTATAATCAAGTTAATCATCACTAAATCGATAATAACATTTGAAATCCAAGTGATAGATGCATGTAATGACATATATCTATATACCTGTATGTATATGTATACATATATACATATAATTCTGTTCTGGGTTGTGGCTATTTCTTAGCCTAGGTGTATCGATTTTGAGATAATAACTCAAGCTGTACACCTGTAATTTTTATTCTATACTTCAATACTAAAAAGTCTAATTTATAGGACTGATGATTGTGAAAACAGCAGTCTCTCACCACATCACTTTTCACCCAGTTCCAACTTTGTTTATTGTCTCATTTCCTCGTTTTAGGTAGAGTGTCTTGAATGCTTGCGAGCACCCTTACTAGGTGTCTTTTCTCTTGTCTCTGTTATTCTCTCAGTCTGTAAGTCTCAAGTCATTCCACTTACCTTGTCCTTTTCTGCCTTTGCTCTCTGTAACGTTACATTTTCTCGTGTGACTGCACATCTCTGGTTGTTGTGCTCTGCATTGTCGAGGTGGAAGGATGCTGTGGGTTTCCAGGCACAGACATGGGTTCACATCATCTCTATGGACTGTGCAGGCATGTATATACCTTAAGTATTTAGGTTGGGACGTCCACTGCAAGAATATAGTAACAAGTGATAGGCTTCCGCAAAAGTGGAGATGGAATAAGACAGTAGGAGAGTGGGAATACTTCTCGAGATCTTGGAGTGAGGGAGCCTGGCTTGAGTGTGGAAGCTGCTGTTTACTTGGGTGGAGACTAGGCTGTTCTTAACCTCTCAGTGCCTCTGTTTCTAAACCAGGCTAAGATAATACAGGCCAACTGTCTGGGGCTGCTGTCACTAAGTTCCGGAGACTGGATGGCTTGTAAACAACAGAAATCATTGCTCACAGTTCTGGGGACTGGGGCGTCCAGGATCAAGGTGCTGGCACATCTGTGTCTGATGAGAACCACTTCCTCTTCATAAACATTGTCTTCTCGCTGTGTCCTCACCTGGCAGAAGAGACACGGAAGTTCTATGGGGTGCCTTTTGTAAGGGCACTGATCCCATTCACGATAGCCCTACCCCTCATGATCTATTCACCTCCCAAAGGCCTCACCTCCTAATAGCAGCATGTTAAGGATTAGGTTTCAACGTATAAATTTGGGGGGGACACAAATATCCAGTCGGTGGCACTAACATTTTTGTCCTCTGTTTGTCAAGTTTTGTACTAACTTTTTTCATTAGTCCTTATTTATTTATTATTGTCAGAATATGAGGTAAGTTCTATTATTACATAGATTGGGAAACTTGTAATTAGAGAGATTAAAAAAATTTCTCCCGAGGACATGAAGAAGAGGGGTGAGAATTTCAGTTTCGATCTATGTGGTCCAAGAGTCTGTTGTTAACCACTAAGCTACACTGCCTCCGTTCATGAGGCTCTGTTATAATGGCATCAGTTCTTGTGTCTCCAGTACTCAAGAATCCAGTCCTGCTGAGGAACTAAAAGTTGCCCTGACTTCAGTCCTTGAGCATTTCTCCCAAACTTTCTAATTACCCACCCCTATGACCATTCATAATCTTGGTACTTTTATATCAAAAACAAGGTCCCATTTTTCCTGAGTATTGTGAATACATGTATATATCACAGGTAGATGCCACTTGGGAGCTGGCCCCGTCTTCAAAATACTGATTCTTTAATTTACTCCATGAAAATTCCTCACCTGGTCTATGAGGGTTTCCTTAGTGTGATGTGGATATAAGGAATTTTGTAGGAGAGTGAAATTGGTGTGACATATTAAATCCTGTACCTTTCATAGTCATCAGCTTTTGGATAAGTAGAATAAAACCTGACACATACAGAGATTTGAAAAGGAATGTTATGGATAGCAGATTTTCTTAATGTCTCTGAAAATTTTGCAATGAAAGAATCCTGGAAGACCATTAGGTATATGTTTCTATAGATAGAGGAACTTTTCAATATGGAGTAATAAATGGTAATATACCAAGTTAGCCAGTATGACATGGATGATTAAGTATTCAATTGGGTGAAAATGTGCCCAAAACACATTTGGGGTTGTATTAAACGGTTATGGACAATTTTGAATTATCTTTCCCTGAGGATCAATGGTAAAAGAGGTCCATTATATTGTGTGTGAGTGGGGAGGTGGAGAGATTGTTCAAAGAGCATGGTATGGACAGATAATCTATGAAATTGGAAAAACATTAAAGTGCCTTTTAAATTAAGGAAACAATCTTCAGTAATATATTTTGAAAGAAATAGAAGGGAGCTAAAAGCTCAGATATTAGCACAGCAGAAAATCGTAACAAAAGACCTGTAAGTCCCATGGAATGATTAGTCATTCATCTCTTGTTCTTTGTATTTCATATATTTTATTTTCATGGTGTATTCTTTGTTCTACCTTACTGTTGTTGTAAAAGGTATCAGGAACAGGTAAACAGTAGCTGACCGTGGCAGTCATATGTCCGATAGCTCCTCCTCTTCTCTTATGCAAATTCTTAATGCAAGTACTTGTTTAGTGCACATGATCGGTAGTATCTAAATCATATCTGGTGTTCGTGATGGAAGGAATTCTGGTCAGTAGTAGTTACAGCATTTTAGAGTTGACACTCTAGAAGATGAATGGATTTGTGCTCAGAAAACTTAGTCACAATAGCCACATATCCTCCAAAAATACCACCTACTGACCCTGTCTTCATTACCAGTTTTCTTCTGGTGGAAGGAGACTTGATGGTGGGCCAGTTGGGGAAGGGTGGTCCTGCACATATTCTTGAAGCAGCAAAGTACATTTGAGAAGAGCAGCCACCTCTAAGATTATGCAGGTTAATAACAGGAGCGGTTCCAGAATATGTATTTCCATAAGATTAAATACTTTTTTGACAAAGAATACAAAGTCATGAACAGAAAAGTGAATATTTACAATAAAACATATTAAAATGATAATAAGCTATTAAGAGAGTAATAAGGGAATATCACAGACAACTTCAAGATGATAGATACAACAACATAGATGAAGTGGAAAAGTTTCCTTAAGGACACAAACTATCAAGGCTCACACAAGACAGATAACCTGAGTCACTCTACAACTATTAGAGAAAGAGAATTTATTGCTGAAAACCTTCCCCTGAAATATCTGTATATCCAGATGTCTTCACTGGTTAATTCTATAAAATATTTAATGAAGAAATAATATCAATGCTATACAAAAATCTTCCAGAAAACTGAAAAGAAGGGAAAATTCACCGTTCATTCTATGATGCCAGAATTACTTTGATATAAAAACCAAAGATATTACAAGAAAAATACAGAACAATATGTCTCATAAAATAGATGCAAAAAGTTTTAACACATTTCCAACAAATCTAATACATTATATATGTATAATATATTATATATATTATAATATAGTTTATATTATAATACAATATATATATGGTGCTAGCATTAAGATAAACATATACATCAATGAACAAAATAGTGATTCCAGGTTAACACCTACGTGTGTACGGTCAGTTGACTTTTAATAAAAGTGCAATAGCAATTCAGTGGAAAAGAAGATAGTTTTTTTAAGAATCAGAGGCAAAAACAAGCAAGCAAACAAACTTTACTCTGTATCTCGTCCCATATACAAATATTAATTCAAAATATGGCATAACTAATCTATAAAACCTCTAGAAGAAAAATATAGGGAAAAATACCTTTATGACTATAGGTTAGGCAAAGATTTTATAGGTACAATACCAAAAGAATTATCTATAAAAGAATAAATTGATAAATTGGAGTTTATCAAAATGAAAACATCTCTTCTTAATAAGACTCTGCTTGGAAATGAAAAGACAAGTCAAGGACTTGGAGAAAATATTTGCAAATCAGACAGCTGATAAAGGGCTTTGTATCCAGAATATGTAAATAATGATGTAAACTCATTAATAAGAAAACAGCCCTATATATAAATGGGAAAAAACTGGGACAGGCACTTCACCAAAGAGGATATCCAGATAGCAATTGAGTACTTGAAAGATACTCAACTTATTAGTCATTTTAGGTAAATGCAAATGAAGCCACAATGAGAAATCACTAACCAACTATTGGAATAACTAAAGAAGAAAGAAAAGAAAAAGACTGTCCAGACCAAGTCTTGGCAAGGACGTGTAGGAACTAGAACTCTCTCACAATGATGGTGGGAATATAAAATGATACAACGATTTTTGGAAAACGGATCAGCAAATTCTTAAAAAGCTAAATACATACCTACCAAATATTCATTCATTCCACTCCTTGGCATTTGCCCAAGAGATATGAACGCATATGTCCATATAAAGACTTAGACGTGAATGTGCCTATCACCTTTGTTTGTTACCCAAATGCTGGAAATAATCTAAATGTTCATCAGGGGGTGAATGTTTAAACAAACTATGGCCAATTCACACAGTGGGATATTTAGTCTCTACTATTACTGGTCAAAATTTAGTCTCTACTATTACTGGTCAAAATTTATTGGGGATGCTTGGGTTCCTAAAACATACAACTTTACACTTAGTACACTTTACTTCAATTACACTGTTCTCAAATGTTTCAGTGCTAATAAACTTATGTCATACAATCTCCAACAGAAAAGGGGGAGTGATCATATTGGATCATTCATTTATCTACTTCCGTAACACTATTGCATGACCAAACTCTGCCAGACTTAGTGGCTTAGGTAAGAATTATTCATTCTCATGGATCTATGGGTTGCCTGGTGCTTGGCTGGTCTGGGTGCCTCAGCTAGATGGCTGGGACAACCTAGCTTCTCACTGAAGTTCTGTGGGTCAGCCAGGTGGCTCTACTCTTTTTCTTCTAGAACTGGGAGCTAAACAGGGCATATTTTGCTCATGGCAGTTGCAGAGGGAAGGCAGACAAGCAGAACTATGTTTTGTCTCTGAAAGCCCAGGCCAGAATGGACACATTGATATTTCCACCTCATTCCTTTGGGCAAAGTATGCCACTTGGAAGAGTGAAGAGATGGCTGAGCAAGTGTGATTTCCCTGTAACAAGAGCATAGCGAAATGTGGATGGATAGAGACGTGAAGAAATAGGGCTGGTTGTTCAATCCACCACCTTCATTTATATTGATTTATATTGATTTATATACTGGATTACTAAGTATACTCCTTCTAGGAGGTATCTTCAGGTCTTCTGTCTATGTTTTTTACACATCTGATGATGAGAAGACTTTTGCAAGTCTAGCTGTTGGATGCACACATTTCAAACTTTGTTTTTTCTCTACTACCCGTGTATTTACAATGCCAGGCTATGTCCAAACAGTGACTCATCTCCTTTCCCTGAAAATTTGTCACAGTGCTGTGTAGGTTGGCACCATGGGCTAAAGAAGTGTAACTGGAAACCATTTATATACTGGAAGAGTGGTTCACAGAGTAGCTGCAAACCATGTAATCGGATTAAATGTGTTCTCCACCCAACTTCTCCTTCACTGGATACTGAAAGTATCTGCATCCACTGCCATTTACCCAATAAAAGCAAAAGCGAGGCAAAGGACAAATTGGAGAGGAAGTAGAAAGGTTTTTTAATCAACTGTGATTTTACAAATTTATAAAAATATATGATAGTGTGAAAGATGTAGCACATTCATCCAGGTCTTTAGAAATGCCTAAGCAAGCGAGGCTCTCTTAAACTCAAAACTCATGCCTGGTGAGTTTCACAACAAAACAGTCTTTGTGTTAATTCCTGTCTTGCCTGTTTAAGCTATTTGCATACTGAGCTCACTCATTAGTTCAATGAAAAGTCTGTGCAAACTGTTCCCCAGTCGTTCTTCAGCTAAAAGTATAAGTGTAGTCTCAGTATATCAGACTTAGCAGAGTCAATTTAATTCCAACATTTACTAATAACTACTCTATGCAAAAACTGGGTAAATATGCAATGGAGAATAAATTGGGGTTTTGTCCACGAAGAGTTCACAGTCTTGGACAGTAAAGAAGAATGGCCCACCACAGTTAGAAGACTCATCAAATTGTGTGCATTAAAGAGGTCCAGGTCTTTGTATGTAAAAGAAAGAAGACAAATTTAAAAGCATGTTGTTAGGGCATAACAAAGTGTTGGTAAAAATAGAAAAAATAGGAAAGGGGATTTTTACTGACTGTCTAATATATGCTTTGTAGTGTGCTAGGTACTCAGCATACCTTATTTTATTTATATCTTCACAGCAGTCTTATGAGCTCAGAACTTACCTTCTGTCAACCTTAGAATTATCTCACCTCTTGGGAAAGATCTTACCTTATTTTATGTGATTGCAATAAGTTAGAAGCCTTAGGACAGTAAGAGTCAGTTACAAATAGAAGGGTGTAACTTACAAGATTCCTTATTGAATGAAATGTCCAGTATTGCTGGCCCTGTCATCAGTCTGAGGGTGGGGTTTGTCACCCATAGGGTAATTTGCTCTAGAGCTGGCGTGGCATGACCCCTGTGCTCAGAGAAAGACAGAAGAGGTCATTTCCCACTTACTTCATTTTTTATCACTTTTGCAATCATTTCTTAACTTGGTACACTAGAAGACATGCTTTTATCTAATTTTTATAAAAATAAAAAGCAAAAGTCATAGCTAAAAAAATTATTTGAGCAGAAGATTTGGAGATGACACCTGCTTTTCTTCCTTGTCGTGTCTGTCTGTGAGGACGGGCACAGAGGTCTAAGTGTAACTCACTTAAGGACACTACGTAGTCATAGTGTGCTGGCCTCATCTGCTTTTAGTGAAAAGTGAGAATCATAACATGATGAGGCCGGAGATCTTCAGGTATCTTGTTCGGCGTTTCCTGAGGGGCTCACTGATTTTTACATAAAGACCTGAGAATCCTGGAGATGATATAACTCATCCAAAGTCACACACAATGCATGTGACAGATCCAGAATCCAACTTAGGCCAAGCTCTCCCAAGTCATTAAAAAGAAGAAAAATACTTCTACTTGGGAAAATTCAGGAGGTGATTTTGAGAAGATGCATTTAAGTGGGGCCTTGAAGAAAAAAATATATGATTTTAAGAGGTGGAGGTGATAGGAAGGGATGTTTTATGAGCTGGGAAGGAAGGAAATGTAGGGTCCATTTCAAGAGAGAAAAGGAGTCCAGGGTTCAAGAATAAGATTGTTAAAAAAAAAAAAAAAAAAAAAAAAAATAAGATTGTTTTGGGAGGACGGGATTATGCAGGAAAAAAAATAAAGGTACGTCAAAGCACAATTATGGGTGGTCTCACGCACCAGCATAAAGTGTATGGATTTTATACTCCATGCACTGAGGAGACAGTGCAGACATTTTTATCAGAAATCTGGCTTGAATTTACCTGGGTAGAAGGAGAGAGTCTTTGATAAAATGTGACAAGGTTATATAGAGATTTGAAAATGTCAGAGGCAGATGCAGCAGTTAGCTGACCTTCACAAAAATTAAGCAAGAGGAAGGGGGGGAAAGTGGCGGGAGGAGATGATGGTGGTGGGATGAACTGGGAGATTGGGATTGACATGTATAGACTAATATGTATAAAATAGATAACTAATAAGAACCTGCTGTGTGAAAACTAAATAAAATAAAATTCAAAAACAAAACTAAACAAAATAAAATAGTGTCAGAGCTGACCAGGGTTCTTCATGACAAGCCAGGCCAGGCCAGGCTGACCCAAAGCCTTTAAAGAACAGAGACTCAGAGTACCCATTAAAGCTGCACCGAAAATACTTCACTGTTTATAAATAAAAAAAAAAAAAAAAAAAAAAAAAATTAAGCAAGAGGCAGGGAATTAGGACAAACTGATACAGTTGAGACATGTGAAAGGTTAAAAAAAAAAAACAAAAACAAAATCACAAATAAAATTCAACAGAAAGAAAAATTACAAACTGATCTCACCAGAGACAGGCAGTCAGTGTAGTAAGCAGCTCCTGGTAACTGAAAAGGCAGAGAATGTAGTTGTAACAAACAGGGTCATCAGGAGTTCCCTGGTGGTCCAGTGGTTAGTACTCGGTGCTTTCACTGCCGTGGCCTGGGTTCGATCCCTGGTCAGGGAACTAAGGTCCTGTAAGCTGCGTGGAGCAGCCAAAACAACCCCAAACAAACATGGTCATCGTGGTCTGTGTGCTCTTCTGCCCTGTAGCTTGGGAACCTGCTTCACCTCTGTGCCAGTTTTTGCTCATCTGTGAAACGGTACCATAAATACTACATGCCTCTTGGGATTGTTACGACAATTCAAATAAAGTATTTAACATGCTGAGAACAGGACCTGGTTCATAACCATTTTTAAGGGCTTGCTGGAAAAAGGGACTTGCCCACAGTATGTACTCAAAGCTCTTTTGAAAGAATGAAACCCCTTGCTGTCCCTCAGCCCAAACCATTTAATTTCCAAAACGTGTTGGTCCAGCGACCCTAACATTCTGTGTAGCACCAGCTCGGATCTTGTGTGAGAGTTGATATCAAAGCGTTCCCAGTCCTCTTTGCTTTCCACCCAAGTTATCACATCCTTTTTACATAAGATGGAAATGACAAGGGTTTAGTGGCGGGACAGAAGTTATTTATTGAGCATATCCTATGTCCAGAGAATTGGAACATCAATTTAATTCTCACATTGGAGTAAAAGGATGCTGGCTTTGTGTGACTTAACAAACGAGGGAGGAGAGGCGTGGGAAGATTAAGGTACATGTCCAGAGTTGTCTACTTAGTAAATGTTGGAATTCTGGAAGGCAGTTTGAACCTAGATGCGTCTGGTGGCAACACCCCTGTTCCTTTTCACTGATCCGTACAGCCTGCAGGGCCAGCCGGGGCTGGGGCTGGCACTCGTGTTGTTTCAGTGGCCATTCGATTTGTTTTCCGTTAAGTTGCTTACCCTAAAAGAAGCGTGCGATGTTGAGTTTCTTGCATGATGTTCGTGTCTTCATGGAGGGTCATTTGCCAAACTGAGCCGCCTGATTTGCTCGTGGAAGCCGGAACAGGGCGTCCAAACTTGAAAAAAAGACAGACAAACAAACAACAGGAACAACTTTTTTTTCTCTCTCTCTTCATAGAGAGGCATATAGTTGGAAGATGAAAAAACGACAGACAACTTTTCCAGAATGGAACAACGCATTATGTTAAACCATACTTTGTAAATTACTTGACAAGCTCTGTAATCATTCTCCCAGTTTATTCATTGAAGGCTTTGGGTTGAGAATCTGTCACACGGAAAGGGTGGGCTCAGGTGGCCAAAATGTTCACCAACACAACAGCCCTGAGGAATTCAGGACTTTTGTCAAATAGCAAAGTCTCCTTTGAGCCCAGTTCCAGAGACAAACCAGAAAGCTGGCCTGAGCCCTCCGTGTCAGCTGGCCAGTCCCTTGCCTGCTCTGGTAACCAAACTTTACAGGCTGAAACTTTGTGGCATTTTGTCTAAAATGAGACGAGTATGGCTTCCGAGACGGTCTGGTCTTCGCTCTGGCATTTTAGTTGGATGTTAGGCGCTGTTCTTGTACAAACGGAAAAGTCACACCAGTCACTCCTGGAAAAAATGTTCCTGTGGGTAATTATGTTTATGAGCAGAAACCGTGTCTGGAGAACTAATAGTACTTTCTGAACCATGCACTTTAAACATTTGCGTGGCATCTTACCATGTACAGAAACTGGGGGAAAATATTTGGAGACTTGAAGGTTAGCCTGCCCCTAAGTTGACGCTAATTACGGAACATGCTTCCCTTGACAAACTATGAAAGTGAGGAAGAGGAGAAAACCACAAACAACCACACAACCACACATTGAGCATAGTATCCACTTTCCCTTACTCAAGAAAGCTGTTTTGAAACATAAGGTCTCGCCTTTACACTTTCCCCTTGTATCTTCATTTTTTAATATTTTTAGTAGGTTGTAAAGATACTTTACTGGTCTTAATTCAGGGCTCTTTTTCAAATGCCTATGTTTGCCCTTAGTACTAGGACACTAACAGAAAGTGGTAAAGACTTTCAGTTTTCGTGGAGATAAGGTAGGTGTGACACCTAAGTGTGAGGTTCCTTTAATTCTCCTACCTCTTATCCTGGGCTTTTGTTACATGTCAGAGGGAACTGATGGATAAAAGGCAAATGAGCATCAGAGAGAAGATGGTACCCAGAGTTAGATGGGATGACATTTTCCCAATGGGATAACAGAAGTGCTGAGCTCATAATACCTTTGAGAGGATTGAATGTGTTCGTGTTCATCATGGGCTTAGGTCAGTTTGGGGTTCATGGTAAGTGTCCGGTAGGTACGTGGCCTTAACTACCAACTACTAACACCAGCACCACCACCCCGCCTCCATCTCAGCACCATCTTCATCCAGTCATGGGAGTGATTCCCACGCTGGCCTTCCACGGCAGCCAACGGAGACAGAACCTGAGGGCCAGTGGTCACATCCTGACGTTTACTGTCTCCATTGCTACAAACCGTATTGTCACTCCTGTGATGCACTTTTACACATGCAGAAAGCACAGCCCATTTTTTAGAAGTACTCTGAGGTTGAGCCATCCATTTTCACGCAGGGAGAGATTCCCTTACAGCATAACAGATTCTCCAGGGAACAAGGCAAGCAGGTGCACTGATGATCCCAGCAGTGGGCCACCATAGGGTTCAGGAGATGCACGTATTGTGAAGATGTTTCCAGAAGAACCCTTGTAAGTTCTTTCCCAGAAATGCCTGCCAAGCATAGGTCCCCTTACCGGGAGTCTGTGATTAGGCTTTAGGCCAGCTGTGATGAGTGTCTGAAACTCATCACCATAAGTGCCATGTCACTTAAATCCCCCAGCTGACCTGCATACAAGAAAGGTGTGGAAATTGCTCCAACTCCCATCATTTTGAAAATTGAGACAACAGAACATTTGATTTACTCTCCCCCTTTTACACTGCCAGGCTTTTTCTTAAACTGCAGGTGGATACTACAAGCCAAAGGGGCAGCACCTGAAACGCTCAAGCCGTTGTTCACACTCTGATGCTCTTGCACCTACAGACAAGCCAGCAGGACTTTGTTGGTGGTGACACAGTGACCCAGACTCAGAGCTCTGTTTTCCTCACTTGCCCTCCTCCACACTGCTGGAAGACACATTTGCCTCTTATTCTGCAGGAACAAAATTAAAATTATGGTAGGCTCCCATAAAAAAACAAAAACCTGAAATCTGGGGCTGCAGGGAAATGAAATTTGCATTTATTCATAGGTCATGATCAAATAAAACTGTTTTTTCACAAAGCATTCATTTGAAATCCATGTATGATATATTAAAAAGATAATGTTTCAGATTCTATTATTAAAAATTCCCCACTGTTTTGAAGCCATCTCTATCATAGGCAAGCTTCCTTTGTATTTATGACTGAATGGGAACTCCTTACTTTGTATATAATCAGTTACGTTTTCTTCTTTCTGCGCTAATTTGTCACTGTTTTTAATACTATTCCTATGAATGATATCTTCGATTCAGGATGTTTTTCTAATTCATTGTTGGAGATCATCTTGTAGCTGACGAATTTGCTGAACTCTTAACTTGTTTAACATGTTTATCTGATGATTCTATTGTGTTTTCTTTAACAATGAGCATGTTGTATACACATAATGCCAATTGTTGATTCCCTTCTCTTCTAGCCTGGGATTCCCAGGAAGCAACAGCTAATGCAGTGGCTTATGTGCTAATAACATATTAGAGAGGACAATTCCAGAAATAGGACTGAGGGTCAGGGAAGAGGGAAGCAGAGGACGGAGAACTCAGTCAAGCAGCTGCCCCCAAGTGCAACCCAAGGCTAATCCTTGGCTTTGTTTACCAAGAAGTCATTTGAGTTGCATTTTAGGGCAGTGCATCCAGAGGAAGAAGGGAGAAAAATGAGCCCACTGGCTCACACCTCTGCTTGGCTGAAGATTTACACCAATGTGCATTAACTTCCTTGAACTTACAAATTTCACCTCCTTGGGCACCAAACAAGCTCCATGCACCATCATAACCAGGAAAGGAAGAGAGAGGACTACAGTTTGGGCAAGCAACAAAGCCCTCCCCAGTTGTGTCTGAGTGGAAATTGGTTAAATCACAGGTGAGTTCATCTCTAGCAATGGCTAGAGCTGGCCGTAGGTAAGGAAGGCCAAGAAAATTTGATGTGGCTCGTGGGATGCGTCTGACAGACCCCCTCCTGGGCACCACTTGTTCCCTCCGCTAGAGCTGGCCCCCCTGTTGCAATATGGGATCTCCAGAAGGGTGAGAACAGGTGCTGTCACTCGTTCTCTGAGAAGAGATTGAAAAGTCCAGTTTGTCCCAGAGTCTCCTCCAAGATGGCAGCCAGATGTAGATGCTACAAAGATTTCAGGCAAAATGGAGAGTGCAACAAGCTACAGGTTGTAACTGATGTTCATCCTCTAACCCTTCAACATCCATTTCGGTTGTCTCTCACCATTGGCCAGTATTTTGGCTGATCTTTGCTGCTTAAATGGTGGAGTAATCCAGCCTTCATCCCCAAGAGAATTGAGTTGTTCGGTTTTTTTTGTTTTTTTTTGTTTTTTTTTTGCCAGGTGGTAGTTTTGCACATATATTCCTATTATACACTGGAAAAACAGAAGAATAACCCCAGGGTAGATCTTCAGATCCATTGGTCCTACTATGAGACAGGCCTTAGCTAAAACTCCATTTATCACATAACCTCCAGATGCCCCCCCTCTATCCAGAGGATCACGGTGGTAATGACTGTCTCCTGGTATCAGTGTCAGCTCAGGCTTCATTTCTGCTAATCCTCAAAATATCTGGGTATCCTTATCTCCGTCTCCAGGGCACAGCTACCCAGAAAATCGTCATAGATCTCTTTGAGAAAAGTTGAAGAAGTATTTGGGCATATACTTGAGGTGACATTGCAGAGAGCTTTTGGTCTGTGGACTGATTTTGATCTGGAAACTTGATGAAGAGCCATGATTTTCCATTTGTCAGCTGATAATAGCCTTCAGTCCACCAGGCTGTGTAGGACATATCAGCACAGAAAAGTTCTATCTGTCGATCAATCGATGGATAGATAGATTGACTGAAGGATAGATCTATCCATCAGTTTATTGTCCCTCTCACCCTAATTGGCTGTCCATCTCTCTTAACCATGAAAACACTATGGTCACACATCCATTGCTGGCCCATTAGCCTTACTTGCCATTGCGGTAATTGTATCGCCTTGTCTCAGAATGTGTTGCATGTCACCGTGCCATTTTTGGAATCCTATCACCCTCAATGCTATTAGGGAACTCAGTCTATGGCAGCACATCTTACAGCCACCTTGGCCTACAGAACATAGCCTCCATTTCCTCAGATATTGTATGACTTCTCTCAAAAATATATTCCTCATTTCCTTAGTAAAGGGCGTGTCCTTGGACCATCTCGAGGAACATGGTTGGCTGTAGTTTCTCAGTTCTTACATAGCAAGTCTGTTCTAACATTCTCACTTCCCTGAGATGACGGAGATTTCCCTCAATACTGTGCCAAGAAATTTCTGGCATGTTTACCTTATTGGCTGGGCAAGGCTTGGAGTGTCAGAGTTGGTTCAAGGAGCAGCTCCGTGAGCTATTAGGATCGAATTGTGGTGTGTTTGCCAGAATGCCGAACCCTTGACCATGTGCCCTGTGACCTGCGTACACTGTGTCAATAAATGCGCCCTATTTATACGTCTCTAACCTTCAGTTCAATACCTTTAACATCCAGCCTCGTGATCCATATGTGCTCTCCTATTCCCATTCGTCGATGAGCCAGTTGCTTCAGTTTCTTTGGCCATATAGCTGTTTCCTCTCAGAGCACAGACTATAATTCCCCTCTCTCTCTGCTGTGTGTCCTGCCCCGCGGTTTCTTGTTGATGCCAAAGCTGGGACATGATGGGACCCCTACCTGGCAGGACGGTTGTGAAACTCAGAACTGTGGGTTATTTCATGTCCCATGGGCCAACCCTTGACTAATGAGATGTAGGAGCCAGATGGTAAATTCTCCCCTTTTCTCCTCCAGACAGTCTCTCCAGAGACGCAGTTTATTCCACTCCTTGGAGGGTGTTGCAATTAGCAGTAGCTAATTCATTGCTTCTCCATACTTTTCCTCGACATTATCCTTGTCAGTTACTCCTTCTCTTTGAGATTATGTCCCCTAGTGAAGGAGCAGCATGGGAGCCTTTGCCTGAGATTCTTTCCGAGAAACTAAAGCTAAGACAGAAGTTAACGTTCGGCCCTAGAACACAGACAGTCACGTCGGGATTTTGTATCTGTGTTATTTAACAGTTTCAACGTTACACACAAACCAAATCCTGGTGCAGATGTGAGAGTGATAACTGCTGGCTTAAGCAGTGTTGCAATTATGAAGGCTTTTATCTGTGGTTAGTCGTGGTGAGAAACAGGTGGGAAGTGAAACATTAGTGTACAACGGCACCTGAATAGCATGGAGAGCAAAGAAAAGAACGAGGGTTGTAGAGTGAGTCGGTTTAGATTAACTACGTTTGGAATCTTGGACAAAAGAAAATAATAGGCTTAGGGCAGTGAACTTCCATCACAAGGTGCACCATGAAATCCATCCGAGGGACTTTTCATGACTGACTCAAAGAGCTTTTCTTGTCTGTAGGAGCAGAGCAGACTATGCTAAACTTCATGGGCAGAATTGCCTTGTAACAGTGGTGGTGAGGCTTCAAGGGAGATGCATGCATAATGCCCACGTGCTCCAAAATGAGAATCAGAGCCCTGAGATGCAGACTGGGCCCTGAATGCTAAGGTAGGGATATCTGGGTGGATGAATCTGGCTGTCTTGAATCTTGAGATACTCTTGAAACTTCTGATTGGTAGAAGCCTTCTACTGATTTTTGGCAAAGAGATGTCTGAGACATTTTACCCAGAGACGATGCAATGAGTTCCAGACGTAGGGGTGTGCCCCAGAGACGCAGACTTTCCTCAGGATTTGCTACCCGGCTTCTCACCGCTTCCTGGCCAGAACCAGAGGCAGGTCACAACTCGTTCAGAGAGGGGACTAGCTCTCTGCTCGGGGAGAAAACAGCTGTGTGGCCAAAGAGACTGAGGAAACTGGCTAAAGGAGACCCACGGGCAAGGGCGAGGTTTCCTCAGAGAGAATTCGGGTGGAGTTCACACAACTTTAGTCACCGTGACAGTGGCCTGGAACGCAAGCCAGAAAAGGCTGGGGAGGCAGGAAGGGTGTATACTAGGTGTCGGATACACCTACCTGTTTTAAACTTCACTTGTCTCTTTCTCTTGTTTTTTTCTTTCTTGCTTTTCTATTCTAGACTTACTATATTGGATGATAATGGTAACAGTATGTGCTTTGTTCTGAGTAATAAAGGAAGCACAACCAAATTGTTTCTGTTGTTCGTGAGGTTTGCTGTAAGATTTTTCTCATGAATTCTTTTTCTTTTTTTCTTAATTGAGGTATAGTTGAATTACAATGTTGTGTTAGTTTCAAGTGTACAGCAAAGTGACTCAGTTATGCATATATATTTTTTTTTCAGATTCTTTTCCCTTATAGGTTATTACAAAATATTGAGTAGATTCCCCGTGCTGTACGGTAGGTCCTTGTCGGTTATCTATTTTATATACAGTAGGGTGTATAAATTAATCCCCAACTCCTAACTTATCCTTCCCTCCCCCTCTCCCCTTTGGTAACCATAAGTTGTTTTCTATGTCTGTGGGTCTATTGCTGTTTTGTATGTAAGTTCATTCGTATCTTTTTTTTTTTTTAGATTCCAAATATAAGGAATATCTCTCTGTCTGGCTTACTTCACCTTAGTATGGTAACCTCTAGGTCCATCCACGTCTCTGAAAATGGCATTAATTCATTCTTTTTTTATAGCTGAGTAATATTCCATTGTATATATGTACTGCATCTTCTTTATCCATTCATCTGTCGGTAGACATTTAGGTTGCTTCCATGTCTTGGCTACTGTTAAACAGTGCTGCAGTGAACACTAGGGTGCATGTGTCTTTTTGTATTATGGTTTTCTCTGGATATATGCCTAGGAGTGGGATTGCAGTAAGATTTTTGTACATGCTTTTTTTTCCACGTGAGGCAGTTTCTATTTTTTTCAATTTATATATATATCTTGTATATTAATTTCAGTTTTAAAATTTACCAACAATTGTATGCATCTATTCAGATAATTATGTGATTTTCATATAGTTGAGCGAAGTGATGCATTCAGTTGTTGGATTTTTCAGAAGTTTTAAAGTCTTGCATTTCTGGAATAGACTCATGTTGATTGCGATGGTTTGTTATTTTTTAATGCACTGCTGGATTTGGTTAGATAATATTATACTTTGGATTTTTCAGAGCTATGCTATGAATTTTTGCTCTTTATCTGGCTTTGTAATCAAGGTTGTTTTAAACTTACAAAATCAATTGGGTGACCTTCGTTTCAGTCTATTGTGAGGAAATAAACCTTTTATGAGTCAGAGGATTTTCCTTTAACAGAGGGGTTTTTTGAGCATTCTCACGGAAAGCCACATAGGAGTGGAACTTTTGATGGAGTGGTGTTGTGCTTTGATCCGGGCTTAACATTTTTATCTGCAGTTGGTCCTTTGAAGGTTTTTACTTTCATTCACCAATTTTGACCTTTTTTTTTCTTTCTTCAAAACCTATTTTGCTTAGTTATGACCACCTGGCCCCCAGGGTGTATGGTGGGGCTCAGCAAACATCCTCACCTGTTAGCTGTGTCCTCGCCACCCGTTCTCCAATGACCCCTTGACCTCTACTGGCCCCTCCTCTTTCCAAGGAACCCTTTCAGCATCAATCAGAAAACAACAAACAATGTATATTTAATTTAAAAAAAATAAAGTAATGATTTTGTTGTTGAAGAAGATTCCTGACAAGCATGTAACTTGCAGAAAAGATTTGTCGACATTTACCATCTGCTCTGGTGCTCCTACCGGTTGACATCATTTGTTCACCTAAAATCCAGAAGATGCAAGTCAGAAGCAGCGGCATGTACTTCAACAGTGTGCAGTCATTTTTCAAAGTCTGTACCCAAAGAGACGGTTTAACGTGTTGAGCAGAAGAACAGGTATGGAAGGACCTCTCTGTGCATCGTGAGTTTTCATTTAGATCAAATGACTCTTCTTGTCAATTAAGTCATCTCATTTCCAACTCAAAGTGTGTGTGTGGGCAGCGGTGCATATGTGAAAGGTCAAGAAATAGACGTCATTGGATCGGCATCATGAGCAGTGGCAGAACTTCACAGACATTTGAAAAGGTGCCATTTTAACGGCAGTGTTTATCAAAAAAAAAATTAGGCTAATTCCGACAGCAGTTTATTTTTTAACACACATTTACGGAAGAAAAGCAAAGCTCTTGAAAATTTGTTCAGTAAAAAGTGAAAGAGCAGAGATTATTGTGAAGGCTACCATGAATTCTGCAGTTCAGCCTTGAAGAAGAACAGTAGTTGTTTTTGAAACATGAAAAATGTACGGAGACTTTTGGGGGTGGGGAAACATAGTAACACAGTCGTCTTACTAAATTAAGAAGGTTACGTAACATGAATATCTTTGAGATGAATTGTGGTTAAAATAGTCCATAATGTCATCCAAAAAGCATCTAAAAGCAACTGAAAGAAACCATAGTTTTCAGACTTCATAAATAATGCTCATGTATTTTTTTCAGAATAACTAAATTAAAAAAGTATGTTTTCATGATTCTGTTTTGAATAGAAAATCAGCTTATTTTTATGCATTTTTCCTCTTTGCTATTCATGATCAATTATACTTTAGAAATAATTGAGCCTTTAAAACCTACGTTATAAATCAGTTCTGTATCCTGGAACAATATTAAATATTTCTATAATAAGTTCTTCTAAATTTTGGTTGCAATTCATTAAAAATCGGTTGAAAATATGTAAACAAGAGAAACACCAAACTTCAGCTTCTGAAAGTTTTAGAGAATTCCATTTATTTAAAACAAAGCTAGCAAACAGCATGGAGGCCCAAACTACCTAGAATATTTAATTTTCAGAACCTATAATTACCCTATGGGATATCTCGATTTGTTTGAAAATGGTTCTAATTTTAGTTATGTACATTTATATCCTGGACCCTAATAAAATGAAAATGCAAAGGTCTGTGATTCTGTAGTATCTAAATTTGGTGCAACATTTGAAAGAATTATAAACGGAGAAAACCTATTAGACGTGCTTTATCTTGTAAAACGTATTTGTTCAGTGGGAGGTGTCATGACTACATGTAAAAGAGGAAAGAGTGGTACACTAATGTTCCTTAAATATTTACAAATGACTCCATTAACCGTATGAGAACTAAGAACACACTCCATCTAGAATAACTTGCTAAACTTAACGTGTACCTACTGCACTGTAAAGACAGGATTTTCTCATTTAAAAAGACAAAGGTATTAATTGAAGGTGTCAATAATTTCAAATCTGTTAACCATAAGATGCAACTTTAAAGAAGATCGAGGACAATTTTATTTAAAGCTCACGTATTTTAAAAAACCCTCGGGACTTCCCTCATGGTCCAGTGGTAAAGAATCTGCCTTCTAATGCTGGGTATGTGGGTTTGATCCCTGGTTGGGGAACTAAGATCCCAAATGCTGCGGGGCAACTAAGCCCGCACGCCACAACTATTGAGCTCGCGCGTCTGAACCAGGGAGCCTACGTGCCCGCAAACGACAGAGCCCACGCGCCCTGGAGCCCTGCACGCCACAGCTAGAGAAAAAAACCTGCACCCCACAACTAGAGAGGAACCCGAGCAGACAGCCCACTATAACGAAAAGATCCCACATGCCTCAACAAATATCCCGGGTGCCGCAACTAAGAGCCAAAGCAACCAAAAAAAAAAAAAAAAAAAGGAAAATAAATAAATAAAATAAAGAAATATTAAAAAAACAATAATCATTAAAAAAAGAAATTAGAAATCCTCAAATGAAAAGAAAAGAAAAGAAATTAAAAATCCTCAGAAAATACCAGCGTCAGATAGGACGGAGAAACTTATGAAATACTTAAATATGTATTACCAAGATAAATGATTCTGACTACACTTTTATAATGGTGAGATAAGCAGTATGAATAAATTGCTTTTATAATTTTGTTTAAATGTGTGTACATATGTCCCTTTGATTCTAGTAAAGAATCTGTCTGTAATATGTTTGGTGAGCTGTGTTTTAGGTTTGCCGATGCGATTTAACAAGAAGACTATCATTTTGTTTATTGTTTAGTACCTCCTTCTTTTACCTTCACAAGTTTACTAGTTAGGATAATAAAATGTATGTTTAAATAGAGATGCTGGATGTAGTGACAGCTTGGCTATGTTATCATCTGGTCAAAAACATGAGGATCAAGTGCCCAGCATTATTATTCCTTATTTTTGAATAAACTTTCCGAATTTAAAAATAGTTTTAGAGTCACAGAAAAGTTGAGAATGAATTTTAGAATCTCCATATATCCCACACCCTACTCCTTCTGTTATTAACATCTTAATTTAGCATAGTGAACACATTGTAAATCAATTATACTTCAATAAAAAAAGTTTTAAATAAATCATAAAAAAAACCTTAGCATGGTGTATTTAATACAGTGAGCACATACTCATCCGTTATTATTAATGGAAGTCCATGCTTGATTCAGATTTCCTTAGATTTTACCTAAAGTCATTTTCCTGTTCCAGGATCCCACCCAGGATACCAAATTATATTTAGTTGTCCCATCTCCTTGGGCTTCTTTTGGCCTTAAGTTTCTCAGACCTTCTTTGCTTTTGATGAACTTGACAGCTTTGAAAAGAGCTGGTCAGGTATTTTATAGGATGTGCCTAAATTAGGGTTGTTTGATTCTTTCCTCATTGCCACCCTGGGATTGTGAGTTCAGGGCAGGAAAACGACAGAGATTCAGCGCCATTTCCATCATATCACATCAAGGGTATGTAAAGTCATTTTTATGTACCTTTGCAATTATTGATGTTTACTTTGATCACCTGACCAAGTTAGTGTTTCTCAGGATTGTTCCCTGTAAAGGCCCTCCTCTGTTTCCTCTTTCCATACTGTATTCTTTGGAAGAATTCACTATGCAGAGCCCACACCTAAGGGGTAAGGGGCTGTGCTCCAACAAACTGTGGGCAGATGACAGCATTTGGAAATTTTTTTTTGAATTCATTTACATAGGAGATTTATCTGTTCTCCACCATTTGTTTATTTCTTCAGTCATTTAGTTAGGACATTATGGAGTCGTGGATTTTTATTTTGTACTTTGTATTATAATCTGATACTACTTTTTTGAGGGGGGGGTCAAATGTTGCAGCTTTGGCCATTGACATCCTTTTCACTTGGCTCCTTAGTTCCTTTGATATATATGAATCCCACCCATTATGGATTTTTTTACATTACTTTTTAATCTTAATTATTTATCCTGATTATTAATTATTTTTCTGATATATATGTGTGTGTATATATATGTATACATATATATACACACACATATAAATAATCAGAAATTTTTAAAAATGTCATTGAATATCCTCCAGATCACACAAAATGTTGAGAGTAGAAGTTGTCAAGTTTCCTGTTATTAATTAATACTGTCTTTATTTTACTAAGGAATTTTCTTCTTTCTTCTTTATTTTTTTATTTCTGGTGCTCTTCATTCCTTCTAGAAGATTCCACGTACCATCTGTTTTCATTTCTTTCAGCTTAAAGATGTCTTTTAACATTTAAAAATGCAGTAGAATGGTTAACTCTACTGCAATGGATTCTGTCTGTCTTCCATTGTTTGGCAATGTCTTATTTACGTCCATTATTTAAGGCTATTTTTGCTGCATATATAAATCTGAGTTGATGTTCTCTTTCTTTCAACAATTTAAATATACTGTCCCCATTGTTTTTGATGGGAAGTCAACAACCATTCATATGGTATTTTCCTGTATGAGATTTATTGGTTTTATTCTGGGAAAATTTATATGCAGTGAAATGCCCAACTGTTAAACATGGATGGAGTTTTACAAACTTATACAGCCAGGTAACCACCACCTTATCAAGACCTAGAATATTCTACTCAATTGAGAAGGTTTATTTATGCTCTTCTTAAGGAAGTACTCACTGCCATAAGCCACTATACTGATCTGTCACCTTTTGTTTTGATTGTTATTCTATTGTTTTTATGCTTTATAATTCATCAGTTATTTCTCTTTATATTTCCATCATCCTGCTCACCCTATGTTTAATTTGCTCTTTTTGTTGTTGTTGTTATTTTACATTGAAGGTTAAGTTATTGATTAAAAATCATATCCAGTAGAATGACTATCATCAAAAAAATAAGAAATAACAAATGCTTGCAAAAATGTGGAGAAAAGAGGACCTTGGTTCACTGTTGGTGGGAATGTAAATTGGTTCATCCACTATGGAATAGTGTGGAGGTTCCTCAGTTAAGAGTTGAACTACCACGTGATTCAGTAATTTCATGTCTGGTTATATATCCAAAGAAGATAAGATCATTATGTCAAAGTGATATCTGCATGTCCATGTTCATTGCAGCATTATTTACAATAGCCAAAATATATATATGGAAACAGCCTATGTGTCCACTGGTGAATGAATGGAAAAGAAAATGTGTGTGTGTAGATATAGATATAGATATATATATATATATATAGATATAGATATATAGATATATATATATATAGATATATATATCTATATATATATCTATATATATATCTATATATATATATAATATTATTCAGCCTTAAGAAAGGAGATCCTGCCATTTATCACAACATGGATGGACTTTGAATGTATTATGCTAAGTTAGACAGAGAAATACATATACTGTATGATAGCTAGTCTGATATGTGGAATTTTAAAACATTGAACTCATATAAATAGAGGGGAGAATGGTGGTTGCCAGGGACTGAAGTGTGGGGGAAATGTGGTGACGTTGGTCAGTGTGCAAACTTGCAGTTATAAGACGAGTAAGTTCCAGGGATCCAACATACAGCATGGTGACTATAGTTAACAATACTGCACATTTGAAAGTTGCTGTGAAAGAGATTTGATGTTCTTCCTCTAATAGCAAGGACAACATAACGGTAATTACGTGACGTAAATAACGTATTAATTAACCATACTGTGGTAAACATTTTGCAGTATATATGTGTGTAGCCCACCCTGTTCTCGACAAGTGTCTACCAACTGACACAGAAGACCATGAGGTCACTTCCGACAGGTGCTAGATCTGGAATTCCTCAATAACTAGATTCCTTGCGGCTGAACAGCAATTTCTTTTTGTTGAGGAGAACCAATTAGTCTAGTTATGTGGTGGCCACATCTTGTGATCCAATGCCAAAATCTGTGTTTCTCGAACCTACAAAAGTAGGCTGTCTGGATCACAGTTCCTGGTTTCCAAGAAGGAGTACTTCTGCCCTGGGATGCAATTTGATTTCTATTGAACTCAAAGCTAAGAAATACTACCTGGCCATTTTGTGCACCTCTTCCAGTGGACCAGCAAGCAAATAAAGGAGTTACTCTTTTTACAGAGTTCCTGCCTTCTCATGATTGATTCATAAGAGATTTTTACATAAGAATACAAGTCCTTTGTTAGACACATCTTGGAAAGACAATCAACTACAATGTGGAGACTTGGGTTCTCCCTAGTAGTATGTCTGCAAGCAAATAAAGGGATCATGACATAGGTGGGGTACTTCAGTTACATCTTTGTCCATCCTTTTAACCTATTTGTGTCTTCGTATGGAAAATTAGTTTCTTGAAAACAGCAAATAGTTAAGATATGCTTTTTCATGCAATCCGACAATCTCTGAATTTTGTTGAGTTGCATAGACTATTTATTTTTATAGACTATTTATATTTAATGTACTTACGCATATCTTGCTCTCTGTTTTCTATTTTTTCAAGTGTTTTTGTTTTTTTTCTTTTTCTCTGCTTTTTTGGTAGATTGAGTGTATTTTCAGGTTTTTTCTTTACAATTGGCTTATTAGCTATAATTGTTTCCTTGTTTCATCTTGTTGTATTTTAATAGTGGCTGCTCTAGGATTTATAATATACCCCTTTAACCAATCACAATTCATCTTCAAATAACATTATACCATTTCACATATATTATAAGAACATTATAGAAACATATTTATATTTCCCTGCTCCCATCCTTTATGCTATTGTTGTCAAACATTTTACTATTTTTACACATGTTTAAACCCCATAATTCATTGATCTTATTTTTGCATTAAATTGTCAGTTATCTTTTAGAGATTTCAACACTGGGGAGGAATGTATTTTATAATATTGAGCCACATTCAAAATATTTATGATGTTTTGATTAGTTACAACTTTTCATCTCTTAAGCTTTTTCTTTTGGCTTGAAGAATACCCTTTATGATATTCTTGTAGTACATGTGATGGTGATGACTTCTCTCAGCTTTACTGTGTCTAAAAATGCCCCTTTTTGACTAGTTGTTTAAATGTATTTTTACTAGATACAGACTTTTGTCTTTTAGTACTCTTAAAAATTGTTGCTCCATTGTTTTGTAGCCTGTACAGTTTCTCATGAGAAGTCTGTGATAATTCCTATTTCTTTAATCTAAAAGTAAGTTATCCCCTCCACCTTTATACTGTCTGCTTTTTAGATCTTCATTTTTATTACTGTTCTTCAGCAATTTTATTATGATACATCTTTGTAGAATTTTCTTATGTTCTTGTGGTTGGAGGTGGTTGAATTCTTGGATCTGTAGGATTATACTATTCATCAAATAAGTTTCTATCTACTATTTCTTTAAATATATACATATTTTTTGTTTTTAGTTCCTTCTCTCCTCCTAGGGCTCAAATCGTATGTATTTTTGACTGCTTTATATTTTACCATGGGTCAATGATACTCTGTTCATTTTAGTTCAGTCTTTTCTTTCTGTGTGTTTAATTTTTGAGAGTTTCTATTGCTATTTCTTCAAATTCACTAACGTTTTATTCTGGGTTTTTAATCCTCTGTTCATCATACCCAGTGTACTTTTTATTTTAGATGTTAAATTTTCATCTCTAGAAGTTCAACTTAGATTTTTATGTTTTCCAATGTTTTTCCTCAACATGCTCATGTTTTCTTCTACATTCTTGAGCATATGGATTATATTTATACTGGCTTTGCTAACTACCACATCTACTAGTTTTATCATCTCTGTCATTTCTCTGATTTTATTACTGATTTATCTCCTGGTTATGGATCATATATTTCTGTCTCTTCATATGCCTGGTAATATTTTACTGGATGACAGACATTATGATTTTACACTGCTGGGTACTGAGTTTTGTTCTGTTCCTTTAATGGTGTTGAGCTCTGTTCAGAAATTCTGATAACTTAGAGTCAGTTTTACCCATGCAGTGCTTATTTTAAGCTTCCTCAGGGCCGAGCCAGAGGACGCTTCAGCCTGGAGCTAATGTGCCTGCTACTGTCTTTGGGAGAACTCCACTAGATGCTGTGTGTATTTCAGGGTCTCTGAATACAGAATTTTTCCAGCTCTTTGTGGCTCTGGGGGTTTTTTCAGCCTACTTCTTTCTGTGTTTTTTCTCTAGCATCATTGAATTTCACCCCATACGTGCTGGATTAAATAGACAAAAATCCAGGAATTCTTTCGCGTATCTCTAAAGTTCTCTTTCCATCCACCTGTCTCCCCTCTGATGTTCTCATCCCCAAAATCTAACAAGCTCTGCCTCAGTGAATTCTGATTTCTGTCTCCTAGACTCAGAGAACTTTGGACTCTATTAGTTTAGCTTTTTTGTTTTTTGTTTTTGTTTTTGTTTTTCCCCATGTACTCTGGCTTTGAAGCTTTCTCCTAGCCTTAAGGGGCTGGCATAAGATTTATTTTCATTGGTTTCTTTTCTCTCAAGAATGACAACCCTGTATTTGTCTTTTGCCCAAATAATGAAAAAAATCAATTTAATATATCCTGTGTAGCTTACTAGTTGTTTACTACAAGAGAGCATTTTCCACCACAGATGATTGTTCATGAAAGCAGAAGTCCATGATTATGTATTTCGATTTGACATATATTATAAACCCTAATTAGATATTTTGGCTTTGTAATTCAATATGCATTTAGAGTTTAGAGGGGATTTTTAGAGACTTTATTTTTTAAAGTAATTGACAAAATTGAGAAACTTATGCATTTTAATGGACTTTATTTTTTAGAGTAGTTTTAGGGTCACAGCAAAAATGAGCAGAAAGTGTAAGATTTCCCATACACCCCCTGTCCCCCCACACATGCATAGTGTCCCCCCTTATCAACAACCCCACCAGATGATACGTATTATTTTATAACCCATGAACCTATTTTGACACATCATTATCACCCAAAGTCCATAGTTTACATCAGTTTACAACATCTTGGTGGTGTGCATCCTATGGGTTTGGTCGAATGTATAATGACATGTATCCACCATTACAGCATCTTACATAATAGTTTCACTGCCCTGAAAAACCTTTTTTGCCCAGCCTATTCCTTCTTTCTTTCCCCCTCCCAAATCCTGGTAACCACTATCATTCTTTTACTGTGTCCATAATTTTGCTTTTTGTAGAATGTCACATAGTTGGAATAATACAGCATACAGCCTTTCAGATTGGCTTCATTCTCTTTGTCACATGAACTTAAGCTTTCTCCATATTTTTTCATGGTCTGACAGCTCATTTCTTTTTATTGCTGAATAATATTCCCTTGTCTGGATGTTTCATAGTTTATCCATCACCTACTGAAGGACATCTCAGTTGCCTCCAGGTTTTGGCAGTTATGAATATATCTGCTATAAACATTTGTGTGCATGTTTTTGCGTGGATGTAAGTTTTCAGCACCTTTGAGTAGATACCAAGGAGTATGACTGACATATTATATGATAAGAGTATGTTTAGCTTTGTAAGAAGCTGCCAAACTGTCTTCCAAAGTGGCTGCACCATTTTGCATTCCCACCAGCAGTGAACGAGAGTTCCCGTTGCTCCACATCTTCCGCAGCTCTTTGCATTGTCAGTGCTCTGGATTCTGACCATTGTCATGGGGGCGTAGTGGTGTCTCATTGTTGTTTTAATTTGCACTTCCCTAATGATATGTGATGTGGAGCACCTTTTCCTGTGCTTATTTGCCATTGTCTTTGGTGAGGTGTCTGTCAAGGTTGTTAGCCCAGTTTTAGTCAGTTTGTTTTCTTATTGATGAGTCGTAAGAGCTCTTTGTATATTTTGGATAACAGTCCTTTATCAGATGTGTCTTTTGCAAATAGTTTCTCCCAGTCTGACTGGACTTTTCAAGAGAAACTTATTTTTTATGGAAATAAAGATACGATTGGCCATTTCATGTGCTATTATGTATAATAAATGTCCTAAAACTTCATCCATGGGCAATAGTTTATCTTCATTTTTATATATTTTTGCAGTTTGGTGCCCACTGAATTAGAAGGAAACATGACAGTGTCACACCTTGATAGTTTCTTAATTCTTCTTGATTGTATATGCTTAAGATTATTTAGACTTGGGCATCCTATTACAAGTAGCATTTTTACACAGAGAACATAAACTCAGAGAAGATTAATCTACACAGGTTTTCTCAGAAAACAGTGGCATGATTGTAACTTGTGAGGCCGAATAGACATCAAAAATAAGAATATAGCAGAGAGGACAACATATGGAAAATTCCCTTCTTGCTGCAGACACCTTTGAAAAGAAAATGCACATTATACATGAAGCCTAGGCAACTTTCCTGTACCTATTTCTCACCCTCTCCACCACGAACCCCTCAGCACCGAAAAATATTCTCATAAATTCCATGTTTACGCTTCCCAAGAGCAAAATGCTTAGAACATACCTGGGCACATAATGCTCAGCCAATGTTCTGGACATTTCACTATATATGTATTCATAATATTACTTGATATTGTATGAGAAGTATGGAAGTTTCACTTTTCTCTGCAATTTACATATCCTTAATCCATTTTATGCATTTGAATTACCAAAACTGACAAAGTCATTTATAGTTTCCAACTTGTAACTGGCGCTCATTTTTACTTTGTATAAAATACCCACTTGTTTTTGCATTTTCCTGTTGAAAGACCTTGGATTGTTTCTTATTCTTGATATTAGAAACAATATTGCCAGGACCTTTCCTATGCATTTCTCGCTGGGCAGGTTTCTGAGAGTTACTCTTAATATAAAAATAATAAGTGGAATTTCCTGAGTGTGGGAGATAACCATCTTCAGCTTGACTCAGTATTGCCAAACCGATCTCTAAAATGCCAGTCCTAATTCAAGTTTGCACGAGTTGAGTATGAAAGTGCCTGTTGCTCTGTGTCATTGCCAAGACATTTTCAGGTTTGTGGAAGGATACCTGGGGCACAGGAATGGAGCGATTATCTCTACAGGTGGGTGTGTTTCCAAGGAGACTTTGAATGCAGCCAGGAGTAACTAAGGCAGAAGCATGGGTCTGGAGAGGAGGACTTGAGACATTAGTAAGGTTGTTACTAAATCACAAGTTGAAGCTAAAAACTGAAAGAAGAAGAAGGTAGTCACTTTAAAAGGGTGAAGATACTGGGCAGGGGGGTGGTCGTCAAATCATGTGAGTAAGGAGTGTAGGTGAGTGTGCGGTCAGCAGTCCACACGGGGAAGGAGGATCCGGGGCAGGTGCGTCCTGCGCTCAGAGCAGCATTTGTTTGTAGAATAAATGAATATTACGCATGAAAATCTGGAGACCAAGCATGAGTAAGTGTTCTAAGTGCCGTGAGTTTCTCTTCATCCTTCACGGTATAGCCTGAGTGTCCCAGGCACATCCATGCTTCTAGAATTCATCCATAAACTTAGATCTTTCCTCAGTATGGCCAGGGAGACTATTTCAGAATATTCTCTGGAAATGGAAAGAAGATCATGTTATGATTATTGAGATGCCATCCAATCTATACATAGCACTTGAAACTTTAAACCTACCCTTCAAGAGCTTCCCCTATGAGGGATGTGATTCATTTGGGAAACAAACAGAAGAGTGATCTTGCTACACTAATTATGTGAGTTCGCACTCTAATTACCATCAAATTATAAGTTACAGTAATGTCCCGTCTTCCACCTGGGAAAATGAAGTTACTTTGAATTATAATGGCAAATTAGATGGTATCATAAAAACAGGAGATGGCGTAAGTAATTTGGGTCACTGCCATGTGTGTTATGTCCGCAAATACATCCTTTTCATTTTCTGATTAAATAAATACCATCTATTCATGCCTGTATTTAGCCTTCCTCCCACCCAAAGTATAGTGGATGAGGCTCAGGGAATCACAGAAATAATAAAGAAGAGTTCTACCCGTTGGAAGAGGACAAATCTCATAAATGAGAAAGAGCGAGCAAGGGAGTTGAGTCTGTTCACCCTGCAGTGTACGTGCAACTTTCATCTAAAGCACAAGCTTCCGATGCAGCTGGGGTGCATGACAAATGGCCCGGTTTCCATCCGTAGCAGCTGATGTAATTCTTAAAGTCTGGTCCAGCAGTAGCATGACCATCCGCCCCATGAAGTCTATGGAGCAGAGATCTGAGCCCTAATAGAAAGACAATAGGGCTTTTATTCGGAGAAACCTGAATTTGAATCCTGGGCGTACCTGACTCTCTTGAGTTTTAAATTCTTTATTGATTAACATGGGTATAATATTCCCATTCACAAAGCTACTGGGGTAACTAAGTAAGTTACAGCACACCAAGTGCCGAGCAGCAAGCTTATTATTGCATGGGGTTTTTAATAAGCATTATCACCTCTCATGGTCCCCCAAAATCTCCATCCAAAAGGGGCAGGATTGCATAGTATTTTTCCCCTTAACAAAATCCCAGGCAGGATTGGGCTGATCACCACACAGTTTTTTTATAAAACACTTTCTCATTAACCACTCCTACTAATGTTGCGAGGAGCACGTAAAATGGTTATGGAAACTGTCATGTGCTTTATACCAAGAGTTATTATCAGACATTACGTCCATCCCCCGTCCCCGTGTTTACCTCCACGTGAAATGATTCTTTACTTGGGTGCAAACAGAGGTTCAAAACTGAATATGTCCACGGTGACACAACTCTTAGACTAGATTTTGAACCCTGATCCTCTAAAATTTTTGTTGTATACTACCCTTCTCGTCGACGGCTCTAGAGGAGTGCAGAATAGTTTCACCTGTGGATAGAAGGACAGAGTTTTTTATTTATCACCATGAAATAGGGTTTTGGAAACTTGGGGGTGATGAGCTTACCTGATCAAATGTGATGAAACATTAACACAGCAGATAAGATCAGATGTCCAAAAAAGTAGATGCCCCGCCTTTCAGAGAATAGCATTATTGCCAGAAAAGATTTGGGACTTTATGTGTCAGGCCCCTTGTATCTAGCTGTAGTTACGTGACAAACCGTCAGAAAAGGAAGGTGAGAGTGACAGTGACTTGTTTCTCTTCTGGGTCAGGGGGCTTGTAAGAAAGTCCTTCTCTTCTCTTCTGCTCTTTTCTTTCTCCTCCTCTTCCAGAGTGGGCAGACAGATGGCAGTGAGGACCTTGGAGATGGGGGTGGGCATCAAAATGGAAAGACCCAGGACACTAGGATGAAAGCCGCCACCCGTGTTGCACTATTGCTTGACTAAAAATAAGTTTCAAACCTATTTCCAAGTTATAAGATAAAACAAATTTCCAGTTATTAGACAAATAAATCCCAGGATGTAATATACAACATGACTGTAATTAACACTGCTGTGTGGTGAATTGGAAAGTTGCTAAGAGACTAGATCCTAAGAGTTTTCATCACTAGAAAAAAAAGTCATTGTTTTCTCTTTCTTTTTCTTTTTGTATCTGTATGAGATGATGGATGTTAACTAATCTTATCGTGGTCATCATTTCACAGTATATGAAAGTCAAGTCAGTATGCTGTATACCTTAAACTTACACAGTGCTTTATGTCAATTACATCTCAGTAAAACTGGATAAAATAATGAAAAAAATGTCCATTATCTTATAAAGTTAATTTGAAGTTTTTTGGTTTTGTTTTCAAATTAGCTAGTGTTTCCCATGTATAGCTGAGTTCCATTTGGACAGAAAATCCTAAGCAGATCACTATATGTAATATGGGACAGTGCCTCATTGTTTATAAATTACTGGTACTTGATGACTTATGATTTGAAAAAGATTATACATTGTACAGGATTATTTGAGTCATAGTAAGATGGCATCTGAAGCTCAGTAACATTATTTTAATGTGCTTTATTTTTTTAGTCGGTGGTTTGTAACAGACCTTCAGTTGTGTTACATTTTCTTGGGAAAGGAAACATATATTATAAAGAGCTGTGTAAGAGGAACAAAGAGACCTGAGTTCATCCCTGGTTTTGAAACTTTCCAACCACAGAGTCTTAAACTGTTAATTCAATTTCAACCTCATTTTCCTCATTAGTGAGAAACCATAGGTGGATATATGTCCTTATCATGTACCAGTAGTGAGATATGTAGAAATTAGTGCCTATGCTCTAACTCACATAGTTTTAAACTATTCATATACTGTTAAAATATTATGACCAGTGGAACATTCTGATTTATAGTCATGTGACCATTATGTAAATAGACTTTTAAAATATACACACGCTTGTGATGTTATAAAAAATACAGAATCTGCGAACTCAAATTCTAAGAACTTTGTGAAACATGTCATATCATTATACTGTGCTAATATTTTGGTTCCACATTAGTTGCTTGGTATTATTAAGGCTTGTGAAGAATCTTCTATTCTACCTCCTTCGTCTTCATCATTCTTCCTGAATTTGTTTATAAACAAGGGGAATTTTTCATTTATATATTTTTTTCTTTCTTTGGAGTCATCATTAGGTTATCCTTATGCAAATGATTATAAAATAATTGTGTAGAGTTCAAAAAAAAAAAAGACCCAGTTTGTTCATAAATCAGGTTAAGATCCACTCTCAGATGTTAAAATGCAAGGTCAGAAGTGCTAGATTACTGTCCATGCTGAACAGCTATTCTCTGGATCCTATAATCGTGGGCCAGTTATTTTTTTTTTATTTTTTATTTTTTTATGGGCCAGTTACTGGTAAGACTAATACCCTCTCCTTGATGACCTCTGAATGGTTTTGCAAGGTGTTTAGTCCACAGCATAGCCATGTGCCATCAATTAGAATTGGGCAAAGATAATTAACAGGACACGCTTGGTTGCTGCTGCGGGTTGATGCTTAAAAGATCTGGGGATCAAAATCATGCCTCCAGAGAGTTTATCTGTAAAAACTATGAATCTGTTAGCAATAAAGGCCTCAAGAATGTCACCTCATCGCCTAAGACCTTGCAGCTGTAGTGAATTAGCAATATATATTATAAATTATATATAACTATGGATTTGTATATGAAGTTTATATATACATGTGTTTATATACATGTCATGTACATAACCCTAGGGCCTTAAATTGACTACCACCCTGCTGTACTATGCATTTTCTTTCACCTGTAATATATAATCTAGGGACCATGAGACCTGATGAAAACCTGCCATCCTAAAGATAATGTATATATTCTGGATTACTCTAGAATATCTTAGGGGGCTTAGAAGTCTGTGTTAAGAGGGTAAAGGCAATCCTGGAATTATGAATTCAGTATCTGTTTCTGTTCGTTATTTTTTTTTTTTTAAGATATAGCAAACAAGGTGACTTTATTATCAGAAGTTAAACTCCTTGAGCTATTGTGGTTTTTTTAACATCTTTTTTGGAGTATAATTGCTTTACAATGGTGTGTTAGTTTCTGCTTTATAACAAATTGAATCAGCTATACATATGCATATATCCCCATATCTCCTCCCTCTTGCGACTCCCTCCCACCCTCCCTACCCCTCCCCTCTAGGTGGTCACAGAGCACCGAGCTGATCTCCCTGTGCTATGCGGCTGCCTCCCACTAGCTATCTGTTTTCCATTTGGTAGTGTATATATGTCCATGCTGCTTTCTCACTTCGTCCCAACTTACCCTTCCCCCTCCCCGTGTCCCCAAGTGCATTCTCTATGTCTGTGTCTTTATTCCTATCCTGCCCCTAGTTTCATCAGGACCTTTTTTTTTTTTTTAGATTCCATCCATATATATCTGTTAGCATATGATATTTGTTTTTCTCTTTCTGACTTACTTCACTCTGTATGACAGACTCTAGGTCCATGCACCTCACTACAAATAACTCAATTTTGTTTCTTTTTATGGCTGGGTAATATTCCATTGTATATATGTGCCACATCATCTTTATCCATTCATCTGTCGATCGACACTTAGGTTGCTTCGTCCTGGCTATTGTAAATAGAGCTTCAGTGAACATTGTGGTACATGACTCTTTTTGAATTATGGTTTTCTCTGGATATTTGCCCAGTAGTGGGATTGCTGGGTCGTGTGGTACTTCTATTTTTAGTTTTTTAAGGAACCTCCATACTGTTCTCCATAGTGGGTGTATCAATTTATATTCCCACCAACAGTGCAACAGTGCAAGAGGGTGCCCTTTTTTCCACACCCTCTCCAGCATTTATTGTTTGTAGATGTTTTGATGACGGCCATTCTGACTGGTGTGAGATGATACCTCATTGTGGTTTTGATTTGCATTTCTCTAATGATTAGTGGTGTTGAGCGTCCTTTCATCTGTTTGTTGGCAATGTGTATATCTTCCCAGAGAAATGTCTATTTAGGTCTTCTACCCATTTTTGGATTGGGTTGTTTGTTTTTTTTATATTGAGCTGCATGAGCTGCTTGTAAATTTTGGAGATTAATCCTTTATCAGTTGTTTCGTTTGCAAATATTTTCTCCCATTCTGAGGGTTGTCTTTTGGTCTTGTTTATGGTTTCCTTTCCCGAGCAAAAGCTTTTAAGTTTCATCAGCTCCCATTTGTTTATTTTTGTTTTTATTTCCATTTCTCTAGGAAGTGGGTCAAAAAGGATCTTGCTATGATTTATGTCAGACAGTGTTCTGCCTATGTTTTCCTCTAAGAGTTTTATAGTGTCTGCCCTTACAGTTAGGTCTTTAGTCCATGTTGAGTTTACTTTTGTGTATGGTGTTAGGGAGTGTTCTAATTTTATTCTTTTACATGTAGCTGTCCAGTTTTCCCACCACTTATTGAAGAGGCTGTCTTTTCTCCATTGTATATTCTTCGATTATCAAAAATAAGGTGACCATATGTGCATGGGTTTATCTCTGGGCTTTCCATCCTGTTCCACTGATCTATGTTTCTGTTTTTGTGCCAGTACCATACTGTCTTGATTACTGTAGCTTTGTAGTATAGTCTAAAGTCCGGGAAACTGATTCCTCCAGCTTCGTTTTTCTTTCTCAAGGTTGCTTTGGCTTTTTGGGGTCTTTTGTGTTTCCATACAAATTGTGAAATTTTTCATTCTAGTTCTATGAAAAATACCATTGGTAGTTTGATAGGGATTGCACTGAATCTGTAGATTGCTTTGGGTAGTATAGTCATTTTCACAATGTTGATTCTTCCAATCCAAGAACGTGGTATATCCCTCCATCTGTTTGTATCATCTTTAATTTCTTTTAACAGTGTCTTATAGTTTTCTGCATACAGGTCGTTTGTCTCCTTAGTTAGGTTTATTCCTAGGTATTTTATTCTTTTTGTTGCAATGGAAATGGGAGTGTTTCCTTAATTTCTCCTCCAGATTTTTCATCATTAATGTATAGGAATGCAAGATATTTCTGTGCCTTAATTTTGTATCCTGCTACTTTACCAAATTCATTGATTAGCTCTAGTAGTTTTCTGCTAGCATCTTTAGGATTCTCTATGTATAGTATCATGTCATCTGCAAACAGTGGCAGCTTTACTTCTTCTCTTCTGATTTGGATTCCTTTTATTTCTTTTTCTTCTCTGATTGCTGCGGCTAAAACTTCCAAAACTATGTTGAATAATAGTGGTGAGAGTGGGCAACCTTGTCTTGTTCCTGATCTTAGTGGAAATGGTTTCAATTTTTCACCATTGAGGACGATGTTGGCTGTGGGTTTTTCATATATGGCCTTTATTCTGTTGAAATTTCCCTCTATGCCTACTTTCTGGAGGGTTTTTATCATAAATGGGCGTTGAATTTTGTTGAAAGCTTTCTCTGCATCTATTGAGATTGTCATATGGTTTTTCTCCTTTAATTTGTGAATATGGTGTATCACGTTGATTGATTTGCATATATTGAAGAATCCTTGCATTCCTGGGATAAACCCCACTTGATCATAGTGTATGATCCTTTTAATGTGCTGTTGGATTCTGTTTGCTAGTACTTTATTGAGGATTTTTGCATCTATGTTCATCAGTGATATTGGCCTGTAATTTCCTTTCTTTGTGACATCTTTGTCTTGTTTTGGTATCAGAGTGATGGTGGCCTTGTAGAATGAGTTTGGGAGTGTTCCTCCCTCTACTATATTTTGGAAGAGTTTGAGAAGGATAGGTGTTAGCTCTTCTCTAAATGTTTGATAGAATTCGCCTGTGAAGCCATCTGGTCCTGGGCTTTTGTTTGTTGGAAGATTTTTAATCACAGTTTCAATTTCAGTGCTTGTGATTGGTCTGTTCATATTTTCTATTTCTTCCTGGTTCAGTCTCGGAAGGTTATGCATTTCTAAGAATTTGTCCATTTCTTCCAGGTTGTCCATTTTATTGGCATGTAGTTGCTTGTAGTACTCTCTCATGATCCTTCGTATTTCTGCAGTGTCAATTGTTACTTCTCCTTTTTCATTTCTAATTCTATTGATTTGAGTCTTCTCCCTTTTTTTCTTGATGAGTCTGGCTAATGGTTTATCAATTTTGTTTATCTTCCCAAAGAACCAGCTTTTAGTTTTATTGATCTTTGCTATCGTTTCCTTCATTTCTTTTTCATTTATTTCTGATCTGATCTTTATGATTTCTTTCCTTCTGCTAACTTTGGGGTTTTTTTGTTCTGCTTTCTCTAATGGCTTTAGGTGTAATGTTAGGTTGTTTATTTGAGATGTTTCTTGTTTCTTAAGGTAGGCTTGTATAGCTATAAACTTCCCTCTTAGAACTGCTTTTGCTGCATCCCATAGGTTTTGGGGCTTTGTGTTTTCATTGTCATTTGTTGCTAGGTATTTTTTGATTTCCTCTGTAATTTCTTCAGTGATCTCTTGGTTATTAAGTAGGGTGTTGTTTAGCCTCCATGTGTTTGTATTTCTTACAGATTTTTTCCTGTAATTGATATCTAGTCTCATAGCGCTGTGGTCGTAAAAGATACCTGATATGATTTCAGTTTTCTTAAATTTACCAAGGCTTGATTTGTGACCCAAGATGTGATCTAACCTGGAGAATGTTCCATGAGCCCTTGAGAAGAATGTGTATTCTGTTGTTTTTGGATGGAATGTCCTATAAATATCAATTAAGTCCATCTGGTCTAATGTGTCATTTAAAGCTTGTGTTTCCTTATTTATTTTCATTTTGGATGATCTGTCCATTGGTGAAAGTGGGGTGTTAAAGTCCCTACTATGATTGTGTTACTGTCGATTTCCCCTTTTATGGCTGTTAGTATTTGCCTTATGTATTGAGGTGCTCCTATGTTGGGTGCGTAAATATTTACGATTGTTGTATCTTCTTCTTTGATTGATCCTTTGATCATTATGTAGTGTCCTTCTTTGTCTCTTGTAATAGTCTTTGTTTTAAAGTCTATTTTGTCTGACATGAGAATTGCCACTCCAGCTTTCTTTTGATTTCCATTTGCTTGGAATATCTTTTTCCATTCCCTCACTTTCAGTCTGCATGTGTCCCTACGTCTGAAGTGGGTCTCTTGTAGACAGCATATATACAGGTCTGGTTTTTGCATCCATTCAGCCAGTCTGTGTCTTTTGGTTGGAGCATTTAGTCCATTTACATTTAAGGTAATTATTGATATGTATGTTCCTATTACCATTTTCTTAATCGTTTTGGGTTTATTATCGTAGGTCTTTTCCTTCTCTTGTGTTTCCTGCCTAGAGAAGTTCCTTTACCATTTGTTGTAAAGCTGGTTTGGTGGTGCTGAGTTCTCTTAGCTTTTGCTTGTCTGTGAAGCTTTTAATTTCTCCATCAAATCTGAATGAGATCCTTGCTGGGTAGAGTAATATTGGTTGTAGGTTTTTCTCTTTCGTCACTTTAAATATGTCCTGCCACTCCCTTCTGGCTTGAAGAGTTTCTGCTGAAAGATCAACTGTTAACCTTATGGGAATTCCCTCGTATGTTGTTTGGTTTTTTTCCCATGCTGCTTTTAATATTTTTTCTTTGTATTTAATTTTTGATGGTTTGATTAATGTGTCTTGGCGTGTTTCTTCTTGGATTTATCCTGTCCGGGACTCTCTGTGGTTCCTGGACTGGTTGCCTATTTCCTTTCCCATGTTAAGGGAGTTTTCAACTATAAACTCTTCAAATATTTTCTCAGACCCTTTCTTTTTCTCTTGTTCTTCTGGGAATGTTCATGCATTTAATGTTATCCCGGAGGTCTCTAAGACTGTCCTCAATTCTTTTCATTCTTTTTTCTTTATTCTGCTCTGCAGTAGTTATTTCCACTATTTCATCTTCCAGGTCACTTATGCGTTCTTCTGCCTCAATTATTCTGCTATTGATTCCTTCTAGAGAATTTTTAATTTCATTTATTATGTTGTTCATCATTGTTTGTTTGCTCTTTAGTTCTTCTAGGTCCTTGTTAAACGTTTCTTTTATTTTCTCCATTCTGTTTCCAAGATTTTGGATCATCTTTATTATCATTACTCTGGATTCTTTTTCAGGTAGACTGCCTATTTCCTCTTCATTTGTTTGGTCTGGTGGGTTTTTACCTTGCTCCCTCATCTGCTGTGTGTTTCTCTGTCTTCTCATTTTGCTTAACTTACTGTGTTTGGGGTCTCCTTTTCACAAGCTACAGGTTCGTAGTTCCCATTGCGTTTGGTGTCTGCCCCCAGTGGGTAAGATTGGTTCAGTGGGTTTTGTAGGCTTCCTGGTGGAGGGGACTGGTGCCTGTGTTCTGGTGGATGAGGCTGGATCTTGTCTTTCTGGTGGGCAGGACCACGTCCGGTGGTGTGTTTTGGGGTGTCTGTGACCGTCTTATGATTTTAGGCAGCCTCTCTGCTAATGGGTGGGGTTGTGTTCCTATCTTTCTAGTTGTTTGGCATCGGGTGTCCAGCACTGTAGCTTGCTGGTCATCGAGTGGAGCTGGGTCTTAGCGTTGAGATGGAGATCTCTGGGAGAGCTTTCACTGTACGATAATACGTGCAGCTGGTAGGCCTCTGGTGGACCAATGTCCTGAACTCGGCTCTCCCACCTCAGAGGCACAGGCCTGACACCCGGCTGGAGCACCAAGACCCTGTCAGCCACACGGCCAGGTACGTGGGGAGTTTCTTGCCTTTTGGGAAGTCTGAGGTCTTCTGCCAGCGTTCAGTAGGTGTTCTGTAGGAGTTGTTGCACATGTAGATGTATTTCTGATGTATTTGTGGGGAGGAAGGTGATCTCCACATCTTACTCCTCCATTATCTTGAAGGTCCTGTTCATTTTTTTTTTTTTTTACCCATTAAAGACAGTTATTTAGAATCAGCCTGAAGTCAAAAGTGTACAGTAGAATATAGGATTAGGAGTCATTTCCCCCATAAAATTTCTCCCAGCTCAAATACTCTGTTATCAAAAGGGCTCATCAAATTGATTCGGGTACATAATTACTTAAAATTACATGGTTGCATCCACATATCTACTCCTGCAGAAGTGAAGATTTTGACATTTATTTTTTAGAACTCAAATTTTCTCTTTTTCATTGAACAGATCAAAGATAAACACTGGGATGAGTTTTCTAAGACAAACAGGATCAGATCCACCTCAGTTTTCTCATCTGTAAAATTAGGACTACAACTTTCTCTAGAGAGTGTAGATTAAGTTAGATTTTAAAAGTGAAAACATTTTTAAGAAAAACAAGGGAAGAAGTTTATATATCTATGTGTGTGCAAATATAATTATAAATAATATATAATAAAATGATATGTATATTTAATTGAAAATATCTGTGATTTTAATAGCTAAGGTAAAGATATTCATTTACAATAACAGGAAGAAAAAATTTCTTCCCCAAAAGTAACAGGGATTCTGCAGGTCGCATTGCAAACTTCCAGTACACATTCAAAAGTTTTTAAACTGTAGGTTATATCTTTCATTTTGAAATGACAGCTCTTCCCGTGTGGCAAAGCTCTCTCTGTGGCAGTGACTTTCTTGAAGACTCATCTCAGCAAATGCTATAATTTTCTCCCAGTTTGCCATTTCCCATCCCCTTCGTGTGCACTTTTCTTTGATGGAAAATTCCCCTCTGTGGCACAGCCTTAGAGATTGAGCAGTTCAGCTCCCGAACAATTGTTTCTCCAAAAATATTCAAAAATTCATTTTAAGATGATGAAATGTCTTTCTTCCATCTCCAGATACGAGACAATGAGACAGACAGCCGAGGGGTTACCAAGGGCTCAGCTGCTTTCATCATCAGAGTAGCTCCTGTTGGCAATGAACTTGGGGCTGGCCCAGTGCAGAATTGCGGCTCTGTCGGCGTGGTTACCAGATGATGTAGTTAATGAGCACCTTTAAAGTGCCTGCCTTGGGACAGATCAAACCTGTTTGCATTTTAATTGCTCTCCTTGGTGGCTTAGATTTCCTCCTGTTGCCTTTCTTCTAACAAGATTTCAAACTTGCCCAGCTCTGCATATAAGATCCCTGTACAAAACCATATTGAGATATAGCTATTTCTCCGAGGTAGCCTGATGGGTAGAAAGTAGACAGTAAAGGAATAAGAAGATCTGTGCTCTCCCTGTGATTCAGCCACATGGAAGGGGCTTATCATTGTATTAATACAAATTACTTTGCATCTGAACCTCTGTTTCCTATCAGTGACATGAAGATTTTGAACTGGGTGCTTCTGAGATTACTTTTAGCTATAAAATCCCAGTTGCTTTTTTACTGCAAAGCCATTAGAAGATTAGAATCTATGCATTCTCAACCCCACCTATAAAACTCTCCCTCCTATGTAAATTTTTAAATTATGGTCTATGACACTTCTGCAGAATTAGATAGCTCTACGACCAAATCTGTAATATACTAAGTTTCAGGAAGTTAAAAATCTCCCTAGAATCAAACTACTGTAGTTTAAGTCCTCTTTTCTATATTAGCAGTTTCAACAAGACAGGCATCTTTTAAATGGTTGCGACAAGAAAATACAGGTACTTAAAAAAAGTGTATGAAAGGAGAGACTGGCTGATTGATTCATCCAAAAGGATACGAAGTCCAGTGTCGAGTTTGAGGAACCGCGAGATTGTGCTGTTTGGGGCGCGCGGCCGCCCGCCCGGGTCGCAGTAAAAGGGGGCGGGGCTGGAGAGGCAGGTGCCAGACCGCGAAGATGGCTCTGAGAGACTCCTCTGCGAACCCGTTCTCAGCTACCAAGTGGCATCTACGCTCACACAGGTGGAATATGGTCAACAAGTTGCTCGGACGGGAAAACTAGCTGGTTTGCTGGAAGAGCTGGAGGCGGGTGGGGGGCGATTTAAACCCGTCGAGCAGTGCTGGGGTTCACACCCTCTTCAGGTTGCCCTTGCCTGGACGGTCACCTCTGGGGCCCAGCCAGCGCAGGTCCAGCGAGGAACTTTTCTTACAGCGCACGTAGCCATGCAGAGCTTCCCAGCTCCATCACGGAATCGTTAACGCACATCCGTTCTCGGTTTCTCTGTGTCTATCCGCAAGCAGCAAAGACTTAAAATGTGTGAGCTTACAGGGAAGTTTTTTTGTTTACTTGTTTAAAAGAGTATTGAGAATCAGATTGAGGCCTTTGGCATCACAGAACCAGGAGGCTTGGGTTTACGAGAGACTTATAAAACTTCACGAGCCAGGACACATGCCAGAATTGGCCAACGGAATGGCATCCCTCCTTGTCAATTCATGTATTTCCTAGAATCCTCACCAGGCAAGTCCGAGGTTGGGATCTGGAGTTATAAAATACAGCATTTCTGACCTAAAACTGTTCTTTTTGCAGATGAATTTGTGATTTCAACTAAGGACCTGTCCAAATTAGGAAATTTTTTTTAACATCTTTATTGCTTTACAATGGTGTGTTACTTTCTGCTTTATAACAAAGTGAATCAGCTATACATATACACACATCCCCACATCTCCTCCCTCTTGCGTCTCCCTCCCACCCTCCCTATCCCTCCCCTCTAGGTGGTCACAGAGCACCGAGCTGATCTCCCTGTGCTATGTGGCTGCTTCCCACTGGCTATCTATTTTATGTTTGGTAGTGTGTATATGTCCATGCCACTCTCTCACTTCATCCCAGCTTTCCCTTCCCCCTCCCCATGTCCTCAAGTCAAATTAGGAATTTTTTAATGTTTGGGATTTTTTTTTCCTATTTTTAGACATCTGATTCTATAGATTCCATCTTTTTCTAACCTCTTTTATACATGCCAAATGCTGGCAAAAAGAATTGCTTTTTGAATGTTGAATTTCTGGTAAAAATGAAGCAGTGAGCAAAATCCTTTTAAACACAGAAATCCTGAGTTCATCTTGTTGGTGGGCTCAAGCAATTCTGTAGCAAATAAATCCTTTGAAAGAGCTCCAAAATAAAAAAAGATTGTGCTATTTGAAGCTAAGTGAACTATAAACTCATCATAGCTGAAACCTGTTATTGTCACACAGAAATGATATGACTAGAACAGAAAAGACAGGCCAACAATAGACTTAGCGTAGATGAGAATTTTGTAAATGCTAAAAGCGTAATGACAAATAAGTAGGGAAAGAGTTACTCTATAATGATGCTAAGAAGAATCATAATTAATTATTTAGAGAAACAGGAAATTGGAATCTTTCCTCAGACTGTCCACCATACTTAATTGCAAATATGTTTGGAAATGTACAAAATGAAGTCATAAGAACTAGAAGCAATTAAGAGAATATTTATCGACAAGAGGGGTGAGAAAGGACTTCTAAGGATAAGATTGATAGATTTGTAAATTTGGAATCCACTCTGTCAAAAATTACCATGAATAAAATAAAAGGAACTACAATCCCTTGCTCTCCATCCATGTATGTGATGTCATGGGTGTCAGCAGTTTACTGTTTTCTATGCCAGTTAGTATTACGTTGGATGAATATAATCAGGGTGCTTATTCCCTTATTGAGGAAGATCTGGTTTGTTTCCAATGTTTGCCCTTATGGGTAAAGTCACTGTAAACATTTTGGAACACATTGTGTGTTCCAAACACACTGTGTGTGTGTGTGTCTGTGTGTCTGTGTTTCTATATTTCCTTTCTCTTTTGTAAATACCGAGGACTTGACTTTGTGGGCCATATGTCAGCTGTGAGTTTGATTTATAAGAGGCTGCCAGGCCTTTCTTCTAAGTGGTATATGTATCATTATAAACTCACACCAGCGATGTTTGCATGTTCCATTTGCCCAGCATTCTCGCTAACACTTTGTGTTATAATAAATTCTTTTTTTTCTTTTTAGGTATTCTAATGATGTACATTTCATAGCAGTTTTAATGTGTATTTCTCTGATTTCTGATGATGGGCCGCAATTTTTCACATGTTTATTGGGCATTTGAATATTTTCTTTTTGCAAAGTGTCAGTTCAAATATTTTACATTTTTATTCTATTTGTGTGAGTTTCTTAAATAGTGTCGTAAAAGTTCTTTTGTAAATCTGAGGTACCATTCCTTCGTCAAATGCATGTTTTATAATCATGTAATTATTTTCTCTAACTCTGTGACTTGCTTATTTATTTTCTTAAGAGCGCCTTCTGATGGATGGAAGTGTTGCATTTTTTAAAATATGTGTAAAGTCTAACTTATCATATTAATTGCTATGATTTGTCTAAGAAAACTTGGCCTATACCCAAGTCATGAGGTCTTTCTTCTATATTTTTCTCTAATGCTTTATGATTTTATATTTTACATTAGTTCTTTGATCTACCTTGACTTAATTTGTGTGTAAGGTGTGACTTGGGGGATAAGCTTCTTTTTTTTTTTTTTTAATGGATGTTCAGGTATCACAGCATTATTCATTAAAAAGACTTTTCTTTCTCTATTGGACTATCTTGGCACCTTTTTCAAAAATTACATGTGTGGGTCTATCTCTGAGCTCTCTGTCAGCTCCACTCTGTCTTAGCTACTATAGTTCTAGAGTAAGTCTTGAAAGCAGATAGTGTAAGATTTCTAACTATGTTCTTTTTTTGGTCAAGCTTGCTTTGGTTTTTCTAAGTCTGTGTGTGTGTGTGTGTGTGTGTGTGTGTGATCT
Source organism: Eschrichtius robustus (assembly GCF_028021215.1). Taxonomy (NCBI): domain Eukaryota; kingdom Metazoa; phylum Chordata; class Mammalia; order Artiodactyla; family Eschrichtiidae; genus Eschrichtius; species Eschrichtius robustus. The sequence continues at coordinate 7,977,399 of NC_090844.1, forward strand.
TTTAATTTCTACAATAATATCCTCCTGGATTATTAATGCATATTGATATTGCCTTTTTCTGTTTCTCCTGCCCCTTACTCCCTTGCTTTTACATCTTGCAGTCACCTCAAAAACCAATTACATGCATCCAGTTCCTTGTCTCAGGCTCTGGCTTGGGAGTGTGGGCAAATGATGTTCTTTGTGTCCATTTACCTTCACTGATCTTATGTCATACTTAATGTGTGCTTTCTCTATCTTAGGATTTTTAATATATTATAAACATACTTTTTAAAAATATATTTAAATCTCTACCAAGATTACACATTAGATGAGAAGTCAAAAAGTCTTGGATGTAAAGCATTGCTACTTATGATCTGTATTTCCGTGAAAAACTTATCTAATTATGATATGTTTCTACATTTTTAAAATGAACATAATTACATATATTCTGCCCAGTCACAAGTGTTTTATACAAATTGTGTTTTGAAATAAGATCATATATATAAGATGACTTAAAAATTGCATTTTATAGAGGAAGATTGACTTAATTAACCTTTGATAATAACTCATTTTCTGCATATTACCTATAAATAACAAGTTAATATTTCAGTGTGAAGTTAGATTTACTAACACATGCTTGTTCGTCACATGAAAAATGAGTATCCTGGAATATTGCAAGGTTTCTTTCCATTTCAGAAATATTGCCCGTTTCCTTCTCCTACCAAGTATCTTCATGTGTCATGTAGATCATAGTAAGACATGTCCATGAAAGTGGGAGACATATGTACTTTTTTTTCCCTTAATTGCAGCTTAAAACACTTTTGTAAAAATTCTGCGGAAGTGTAAAGTGTTGAGTGATTTGCAATAACTCATTCTGAATCCAGGGTCTGAGATTTCCTTTCCTATACAGAACCATATTGCTATCTGTAAAGACATATAAGATGTTAGGCTGGTCAATTTTCTTGTGATCTAGCTTAAATTTCTACCTCAAATCCCTTCCCTTACCCCTACCTTGCTGCATACCTGGATCAAACATCTCTACCTTCTCCTTCTCCTTCAAAGCCTAGAGAGGATTAGAGATGAACGTTATTTCACCTTTTCCTTTTTCCCACAAACCCTACCACTTTGCTGTTTGCTTCCCTGAATGGCGGACTTCCCAAGCCAAAGGAATGCCAAGAGAAGTCTTTCCATCCTGGTCTAAGAGGATGGAACACAGTACGATCTCAACTGTATCTTGAACCTTTAACTCATTCTTTGTAAATCTGAGTTCCTGCAAAGGGGTGGGTTGATGCTATTCTCTGGTGATCGTAGGTCTGATATGATCCTGGTTTCCCGTCCAAGTAGTTCTCTGAAGAGGTCAAGCATGTGCAATTGACTTAATTGACTATCATATCTTTTACAGATGTTTTTGGGAGTTTGGACAAGCCAGGTGAAGGGGGTAATCTGTTAGTGCGTAAATTGAGATGTGTATGCTAGGGAGCATTTACATAAAAAGCAAGGTTAATCAATACTCTTACTGGGGGGATAAAGGAGGGAAGAGGATCTTTCTATATAACATTCATCATCCTTTGCTGCTAAAAGAACAGCCACCTTATCCAGAGGAGTTAATCTCCTAGCGTCTGCTCCCCGCTCTGCCACCATCAAGCAGGATGTGGATCTAAATGGCACTTAGTTTTGGAGAAGATGAGGGTACGGTGATCATGCAGAGCGAGAGATTAAAGAAGCGTCTTGACTGGAGCACGGCTGAAATGCAGCTGTTCTAATGAAATTCTGCTGCTCCTGATAAGATCATTGGCTTACGTTTAACTTATTTTTGACATGATGAATAAGTAGGGGTATTTTATCGTTAATCTAGAAGTTAAAACAAATATAGAAAAAATAGCGTTTTATTGTTAGCCATCTTCTTATAAACATTGGAGGTGAAGTCATAAAGACTCTCCATTTCCCTGTATTCCTTTATCGTCAAAAATAGTTCAGGACACAACAGAGTTCCTTCCACTTTCCTTCTACATTTCAGGCCTGAAGAAAACCTTCTATTTAAATTATGCCATTTAATCTCATCATAATTTTGAAGTGTTCATGGCCAAGTTCCCAAAGAAATGAGCTCCAAATCTTCGTATTTGACCAATTCCTTCTCCTCCAGAGATTGCGTTCACTTATTCTTTGTGTGGGTTAAAAATATTTTTTAAATTTCAATTATCTATAAAATTAAAAACAGAACATATTTTAAGGGTTAACCAAAATGGCATGAATATTAATCACATCTTAAGTTGGTTTCAACATCCCACCTTTTTCTTACTTTTTTATACACCATCCTTGGTGACTGCGGTAGACACCTTTCAGAACACAGCCACACAAAGCAAGAATTCAGAGGCTGCTGTCGCCCTGAGTAGGTGAAGTGACGGAAGATAGATTCTTCTGTCATATCACCAAAGAATTGCTTATTTTATTCCAATTTATAGCGTCTGCAGAACCAGAATGCTGTCACTCATGATGGAGCTGGCCATTATTTAGTTATCAGTCCAGGCAGGAGTTGTAATTCACAACACACTGGACAGCTGCCATTTCTCCCTCCCGGTCAGTCATTCCCTACTTTTCTGTTAAGTCGGCTTTCTTTTGAAACCCACCTTTTCCCACTCTCAGTCTATGTAGTTGGCTTGTGTTTGACCCTTTCCCTTCAGTCCTAGAAGGGAACATCTGACCCAGACTTCGGACACAAAGATTGACCATACTAAGTTTACAAGGTAATTCTGAACCAATGAGAGAGACCTATAATTTTGAGCTAATAAGAAAGAAGGTCTTCCTTTCCAAGCAAGTTGCTGGCTGATAAGAGGCAGGCATGGGGATGCTGAGGGCGGTGTAGAGAGAGCCTGCCAGGAGTAAATCCACACCAAGGAAAGAAGCCAAAGATGGGGAGGAAGGGATGCTTCAAATTAGGTCTATAGATTTTATTTTATTTCATTTTTTCCATAAACCAGGGAGAATAGAGTTTCCTGCAATGGAAAGAATTCTGATGAATAAGCAGGCAATCCTCTTGCTGATGAGACAAGAGGGGATACTAGAGACAGCAGGAAAGTGATCCAGAGAGCTAAACCTGTCAGGGATCAATTGGCTGATGCCATGGACAGCATGCATTCCTGGCATATCAGACAGACATAAATTCAGATGATCACATTTAGAGCAAACGCTGAACCATCCCCCCAGTATCTCCTAAAATAGAGATGGGCAGTTTATTTAAAAAGCAAGGTAGATGTGTGTTTGGCGCATTGTTTGTCAGACTTTGATGACTACTAGATAGTATTTTTCTTGCTCTAAAAAGAGCAAAACCTGGGTACAGAGAAGTTGCTGTGTACTCCCCAGATTACACACAAAGAATAGGGTGTAGCGTCAGGATGTAAAGCCATGTCTGCCTGACCTGAAGGACGTGTTCATCTCCTATCAGCTTACTAATAGCATGAATGATCCTAGTTATTTACTTTCTCCAGTAGCTCATTTGGGAGAGGGGGTGGGTAGGAGACACGCTTGATTAAAATGGCCTCACCCACCAACCTACCGTAGTACATGAAATCTTCATATCTGGAGGTGCCTCTGAATTCAGATTCTCTTAATTGCGGTCCTCCTAGGCAGAGTACTTAAAATATGTCTAAACATATTATACTGAACACTTTTACAAAATAAAAGCCAACTTGGTCAGTATTGATTTCTTTAATCTTATTGATTAAAGAATTTGTGTTTTAGATTCTTATCAAGTCAATCTATGTTTGAGTCCTATTGACTAAATCTCTGTGTTTGATGTAGAACTCTTTAGTTTACAGATGTTTTTGGATATACTGTTTAATGTGAATTCCACAAGTTCCTTGTCTGAGGACCACAAGCACACCATTTACATATAAGGTAATCGAGACTTGGAAAATCAAGGTAGCTTATATTGACTGGAGACGTATTAATACGTCTTTTGTTACTGACAGAGATGTATCAATACGTTTTTAGAGAGTGACACAATTAACATCACCATGCGAAGTTGTTAGAGCTTAAAATTGATGAAGGGTTCATTATACAACTTATGATTGTCGTTGTAATTCACATTTTGCTCTGTTAGGTTTTTGTTGCAACCTTGTGTATATGATAAACATAAAATTTTCAAAAATGACGCATCGCGAAATTTTGAGTGAAGAAGAATTTTTCGGTGAATTTTATGCAGATACTTTCTCTGATTGTCCAAGCGACATATATACGAGTGTCTCAGAAGACGACAGTTCTTCACAATATAGTTCTGATTCAGACGATGTGAATGTTAGACCAAACAAAAAGACAAAAAAACCTTAGTGATTGATTCTGATATGGAAAGTGAAAATGAAACTCATGGTGCTGGAGAATGCTCTTTTGCTTCTACACAAGAGTGGATTGAAGACAATATTTCATGAAAATTAGAAGACCTTACAGGTATGTTAGGTGTAACTACTGAATGTAATAACACACGAAGTGTTAGTGAAATAACGGAATTAATTTTCTGGCCAGCCAGAATAAAAATCGCTGGCCACAGGCGTTAGTTTCTGCAAAAATCCCCCAGTCAATAATGAGTTAAGAGTAGCAGAGCTGAGCGTATGAAATGCTGAACTGACAAGGGCAGGAAACATTTAAAGAATCGTGCAGCTTCGTGAAGGAAGAGCGTTATGAGTGTGTCTCATTTGCAGTCCATGAGTAAAAGGAAGTAAACCTTACAGAAAAAAATGTGGTTATTTGTAACAAGACTAAGTAGGCTTTGTTATTAAGTGGAGCTCTTTATGAACTATTAAGTGTAAAAGAAGAGTTATGAATTCACAAAGATGATAAAAACAGCTTCCACGATACACTCTGGGACTGACATACTCTGAACTAAATGCAGGAGGTTAACTGGGGGTTTTTTTGTTTTTTATAAAGCATTCTTTTTTTTTTTTTTTTTTTTTGGCCGCACTGTGCAGCATGTGGGATCTTAGTTCCTTGACCAGGGATCAAACCCGTGCCCCCTGCATTGGAAGCACGGAGTCTTAACCACTGGACCACCAGGGAAGTCCCAGGAGATTAACTTTTACAAAGGAAAAGAAACCCAAGATGGTTGAAGAATTCCTAAGAGCACACTTAACCCAGTTAATTTACATGATAGGGAGTTAGAAATTTGCAAATTAGATTGCTTAAAATATTGTCAGTGACCTCCAAGGAAACGTGATTATTGAGTTTGTGAAAACCCAGATGAAGTAACACCACTATGCTTCATTCAATATGAATTCTCTTAGAATAAGCCATATCACACTAATTCATTTCTTTTTAAACAGGACCTGGGAAAGGTATCCGTAAAATGGGGTTGTTAAAGTTAAGCATGCATCAAAATCACCTGGTGGGTTTGATAAACAGACCGCTGGGCTCCCATTCAAGAGTGTCAGGAAGTCTGGACTGGGACTTGAGAATCTGTATGTTTCACCAATTTCCAGGTGATGCTGATGCTGGAATCCCATTTAGAGCCACTGGGAGAGTCACGGGACGCTGTGCTTGACTCCCCACCTGAGGTAAGGAGCTTTGACGCCATCTGGAGAGAGAAGTCCAGATGTGACGTGAGCGCCGTTTCAAGCTGCATTTTTCTTAATCTGCAGGCCAGAATGATGTAACGTGTTTCACTAGAATTTCTGTTAACCGTGCTCTTGGTGACCGTTAGAAGTCTTGGCGTACCCAAGCTTTTTTCAAGTTGCCAGGCTGGGTCATGCATGCACCACTTTTTCTAACTTCAAAAAAAAAAAACAAAGGAATGCATTCCAAGTTGTTTAAGTAGAAAATGCCTTTTTAAGAGGTTCTTACATGAATCATAGAATTGTTGGGCTGGCCAAAGAAATATACTTAAGGATAAAATTGCAGGGATAATGCTCAGAACCATACCATTAAACCATAGGCCTCCTGCTATGTCCTAACGTGCAAACTATTGTCAGTCCTGTAACCTTACTGCTTTATTAGTCCACCTTTGAAATCTTCAGCATGTCCACAGCTGCCATCCCTGCCAGCAGAGTCAATTCTTCGCACGGAGTCTTTTTCCTACAGTTGCCCACCTGTACACTGAGGCCTGTAGGCATCTGTGAATCTACATCTCAAGTCTGTATTCTAACCACAAGCAAACTAAGAAATGTGTGTTTTTGGACTCTTATCTTGGAAAGGCACTACTTAGAATATGGGCACCTTATTCAAATTTAGGGAGATGTTCCAAAAATGTCAGCTGTCCCCTCAGTGGTTATTCTGGTGTGTCATAGAAAATAATGCCAAACATAACGTAAGACAATTTACCACCGCTCGTGGCACTGTGGGTACACTGTCCTGAGCTAGGTGGTTCTTGCTTCAGGTCCCTGTAGTTGTAGTCAAGTAGTTGGGACTACTTCATCCGAAGGCTGGACAAGACTGGGTGTCCCAGTGGCTCACTCACATGGGTGTCAGTCGGTGCAGAGAGTTCACTGGGGCTTCCAACCCAAGCGTCTACACTGTCTTCTCTCTGAAGACATGGACCTCTTATAGCATGATGGCTGCATTTAGGAGAAAAAAAGTGAAGGGTAAGTGTGAGGCAGGAATAGGAAGAAACTTCCAGTTCTGTAGAGCAGGGGTCCCCAACCCCCATGCCACAGACCGTTATTGGTCCGTGGTCTGTTAGGAACCAGGCTGCAGAGAAGGAGGTGAATGGTGAGTGAGTGAAGCTTCATCTGTATTTACAAACGCTCCCCATTGCTTGCATTACCGCTTGAGCTCCGCCTCCTGTCAACATTATGGTGAGTTGTATAATTATTTCATTATATATTACAATATAATAATAATAGAAATAAAGTGCACAAAAAATGTAATGTGCTTGAATCATCCTAAAACCATCCCCCTCCCCAGTCCCTGGAAAAATTCTCTTCCACTAAACTGGTCCCTGGTGCCAAAATGGTTGGGGGCCACTGCTGTAGAGGACTATCCCTCTGCTGCAGGAGAATTGGGGTGTGAGAGATGGTTACTTCCCAGGTCTTGGGAGAGTCCTTGGGACGGACATCCAAGTGAGGGTCCTTGGCTTCACACAGGGAAGAACTCAAGAGCGAGCCAAAGTAGAGTGAAAACAGGTTTATTCAGGGAGATACACACTCCATAGACAGAGTGTGGGCCATCTCAGAAGGTGAGAGGCCCCAGGGTTCAGGGTGGTTAGTTTTTAATGGGCTGGGCAATTTTTTAAAAAAATATTTATTTATTTATTTATTTATTTGGTTGTGCCGGGTCTTAGTTGCGGCAGACGGGCTCCTTAGTTGTGGATCGTGGGCTCCTTAGTTGCAGCTCGCCAGCTCCTTAGTTATGACGTGTGAACTCTTAGTTGTGGCATGCATGTGGGATCTAGTTCCCTGGCCAGAGATCGAACCCGGGCTCCCTGCATCGGGAGCATAGAGTCTGAACCACTGCGCCACCAGGGAAGTCCCATGGTCTGGTTAACTTCATAGCCTAACAAGTGGGAGGATTATTCCAACTATCTTGGAGAAGAGGCAGGGGTTTCCAGGAATTGCACCACTGCCCACTTTTATGTCATGATGCCTGTGGGTGTGTCATTTAGATGCTAGTGTATTATAATGAGTGTATACCGAGGCTCAAGGTCTACTGGAAGTCAAACCTTCTGCCATCTTGGGCCTGGCTGGCTCTGGCTAGTTTATGCCGTACCCTTAAAGCCTGTGCCCTGCCCCCTGCCCTCTTGTCTCGCCCGCATTTGACACACGGCCACTTTGTTCATAGTCTGTGGGTCCCAGGATTTGCCCAGGTTCAGAAGGCACAGGAGTGGCAGTAAGACACTGCAGAAGAGCTTGCAGGTCAGGGGTTGTGGTGGTGAGCATCTTTGGAGTACACCGTCTGCCAGAATGTGGCTTGAAAGTAGAGACGTGGAGCATTTCTGCAGCTAACTCAAAAAACAGACACCCGTCTCATACTACACACACACACACACTCACACACACACACACACATCTTGGCATTCAATCAAATGTGTTCCACTGTTGGCTTCAAATACTAAGCTAATAATCTTTACTACCTACGTATCTACACATACCCAGCCAGATTTGAGGTCATCTGCTATGATAGAAATAGGAAGGAAATTGAAGTGGAGGAGTGGATGTGGGACTTCCCTCTTACTAATCACAGGTGAAGAATAAGGTTCATCAATACAGGTTTCCATAGTGATGCTGTCTAATGAGATACAGCATTTATTCCTTTCTCTTTTGTCCTAAGATAATTTTCTGAAAAAATAGTTACACTACAAACATGGAGTTGAACTGGACCGTCTGGTTGATGCTCTACTCTTTTGAACTCAAATCACCCACATTGGATATCTTCATGAATTAGGGGGTTCCCATAGTTAATAAGTTATATATTAGAGTTGATCATTAAAAACTAAAGGATCCATTCATTCTGTATCTTTCTCAAATGTTAGGCTATTTTCTCCCCAGAAAGACAATTGTGTACAAGGTTGCCGCCACATTTTCCTTCTTGACCGTCAATTAGATGAGAGACTAATGATCCTCATGACTCCGCCTGCATCTGAAAAAACAGGGGAAGTGGGTACTGTCACTGGCTGTCTCTGTTGAGAAGCTTTATGAGCACATCTTTGTTGTGGAATTGCTGTAAAGATAAAAGAATTCTAGACAACACTCAAGATTTCTTCATGCTGGATTACACGAGACATTCCAGGGACACCCACCAAGGTTATTTACGAGTACTTACTGGGATCACTCAGAACTCATTCAAAACCCAAGAGCGTCTTTGAGTCTTTGGAAACCGCTTCCAAATTCCAACAGTTGCAAAAACGTTATTTCATCTGCGTACTTGTAAAATCATTTAGTGCAATCATGAATATGAATACAGTTTAATATATTGAGTCATACCAAATGAAAACTGTCTTACACCTTGAATTAAAGAATATAAATGTCCAGACTTCCACTTTGCTTTCTGCCCCTTCACAATTTGCCATCACTTCAATGTAAATAAAAGGCACCCCTAATCTTAAACTAACAATTTGAAAATATGAGGCTTACATTCTAGAATTCAATTAGAGAAAGAAGTTGGGAGTCTCAAGATTCCATGTATAAACATTTACTTAATTTTGCCACTTTCAAAATGAATGTACTACCCTCAGTTAGGCCTGAAGTATTAAAGTCCAGGGATCCTAAGATCTGCCTTTTCCAGAAAATAATTTTCTGGTCTTCGACTGAGGTAGAAGACAGAAACTTCTTGGCCTTTTGGCTAAGCTTAAGTGTAGTATCTTTTCTTACCAGTTTAATTACAGGATTCTGTGGTATCACATTCTAAATATATCTCAACTCCATCCTTTGTTCTTTATCTCTACTTTTAGTGCCCATGGTCAGCTTCTCATCCTTGTTATTTTGTCCTACTGGAATATACTGACGGAAATGGTCAGACTCCGTGCCTCCAGGCTTGTGCCCTGTATAACCATTAGAAAATCTACCTTAAGTATGCAACTGTCTCATGGTCAAAATTAAATAAAGATAAAACAAAATGATTTTTTTAAAAAAGTATCTAAAAGCCATGTTCCTTAGCATGACATAGCAGGAGCTGGGTGACCTGGCATCTCTTCCCCTCTCCATTAACCAGTGATTTGTAGTTTTCTCCCAAGATTGAGAAGGACCCTACAACAGGGTCCACTCTTACTGGAATGCTAACCCACCTGTTTTTGGTCTACCCATCACCTATGTATTCTCTTTTTAAGGATTTAGCCCTGGATCATTTCTAGAAAATTTCTCTTTTTTCTCCATTCCTCAGTCTGAATTGGCTTCTCTCCTTTTCTCTACTCCCCTTAAACCCTGAGCATCTGTCTAACAATACCCTTAGCATATTTTATCATCATCTGTTTTGTCCATCACAAAGTTTGAGGCCCTCTGCAGGCAAGGACCATATGTTATTTTTATTTTTGCGCCCATAGCCCCTAGCATAAGTAAATGATAAATACTTGTTGAAGAAACAGATGATTTTGTCCTCTACCTGATCATTTGGAAGAAACTTCACATTCTGAAAAAGATGTTTGATATCCTTTGTAAATGTTCCAGAAAATAATTCACAGAGAAATGTTATACCATAGAAGTTAAAGTAACTTTGAGTTTATTTCCTTCAATTTTTTAAATGTCAAGGTTTTGTACCCACATGCAACATGCAAAAGTAAATTACAAAGAGGCATTGTCAAATTAAAAAAAAAAATTCGCAATACTTGTTAAAACAGTAGATAGACTATCTTCACAGGTGTAGGGACCAGTGCAATGGGGTTTTGTAGTAGGGAAGGGAGATTAGGTTCAACTCCAAATACAACAAGGAAAAGTGGGGATTTATAGCTAAAAAGCAGTGTGGAGTCAGTGGCTAGAAAATTACTGAAAGGAAATATTGGGGATAGGGTGGATTCTGCATAAACTGACTTAGCAAGAATCTTGCTGAACTTGGTCTCTTGAGGATGTGCCTGAGGACGGCAGCTCATCTAAAAGGGCTCAGCGGAGTCCAGGGCTAGTTTGGTTGAGGAGAGTATCCATGGCGGTCAGTTCCAACATGCCATTAGCACTGCTTCATTTATTACATCAATGCCCAAAATGTCTTTGTAGCAAGAGTAGTGTATTTCCCCAAGGAAGTTGTGGTTCAGAATATGTATAAAGTTTGAATTGGTTCATCGTTCTTCAACACCATAACAATGATTTCTACCAATAATCATATAATAGAGACATACTATCCCAGAAGGATGTTGAAAATGAAAATCACATGTGATGATCATTTGGCAAAGTCTGTGATTTCCAGTCTCTTGGGTTCTCTGCAGCCCTTGTACCCATCTCTGAGATGAATAGAATGTATTCAGGAAAACATTTTTAGTTGCTAAGGAGTTAGCAAAGCTAATTATTACAAACATCAAACCTAAATTCATAAGTGAAAATAGCGTGATTTGGGTACACATACCATAGACTTTTTCCTTTGTAGACTGGAATCAACTGCACAATTTGTGAATAAGCCGTAAACAACCGGCCATTAGCCAATCTATGAATGTAAAAGCCAAATCATAATCAATTATTCAGACAAAATGCCCCTGTAAATTACTGGTTAAAAATAACGTCTGTGAGTTTAACAGAGAACTATCTCTCCAAGGTCTTATTAAATCTACTCATCGATTTTTCTCTTCACAGTTTGTTTAAAGGTCATGTGAGTAAAGGGAGGGTTGATGGGTCTGTTCTTTCTGGCAACAGGTGATGTGTCTTCTGTCCACCACAGACTCTCAACAGAAGCCAAACAATGGAAGGGAAAGAGTTTGGCGGGATGAGCAATAACCCATCTTTAATTTTGTCCCCCTGCTTGTCAGTGCTCAGCTGGGACTCTTGGCTAGTTACGAATTCATGGAGACGTTTCGCAACTGTGCGAGCACACCAGTACGATCGACGTAGACAACACAATAGCTTGAGAGTGGATGGGAGGTGCTCCAAATTCAAAAAGTGACAGGACACACAAAATTGAAACTCACTGACTATTTTTGTGATAACTGAATTTCATTCAGTTTTAGCCATTAAAATGAGCCATAAAAGGACTGTTTCCAATTGCAATTTCAGGAAAAGACTGGGATAGCATGACTCAGAAATACACGTTCAGCATGAACATTCACAGTCATCTGTGACACCAGTTTTATACATGCGACTCGAAAACAAGTATGCCCTTATTTTAAGAATAAGAAATCCCTTTGTATCTGAAGAACTAAGGTTGTCAAATCACGTGATTATAGAGGAAAAACAACAGCTTTTCCACGTTTTATATCTCTGGGACAGCAAACTGTCTTTAGGGACTGTTTTAATAGATGCCTTTCTGAACATTAGTGCAAATGGGCAACTTTTCTAGAGACAACGTTGAGAAAAGGTTTCCTAAGTAACAGTGATGTCCTGACTCATAAAACTTAATCATCCAATGGGAAGCATAACTGGCATTTTGGGATGTTCCAGCTGGTTGTGCCTAGTGATTTTGCTTCCAAGCAATGATTCCCTTTCTCTTCTTTTCTTTTTTTCTTTTTTTTTTCTTTGGCTGCACTGCGTGGCTTGTGGGATCTTAGTTCCCCGACCAAGGATTGAACCTGCGCCCTCGGCAGTGAAAGCACCAAGTCCTAACCACTGGACAGCCAGGGAATTCCCTTCTTCTTTTTTTTTTTTTTTTTTCTTCAGTTTTACTGAAGTGTAGTTAATTTACAATGTTGTGTTAATTTCTGCTATACAGCAAAGTGACTCAGTTATGCGTGTATGTGTGTGTATATATATACACACACACACACACACATTCTTTTTTATATTCTTTTCTGTTATGGTTTGTCATAAGAAATTGAATATAGTTCCCTGTGCTATACAGTAGAACCTTGTTGTTTATCCATTCTATATATAGTAGTTTGCCTCTGCTACTCCCAAACGCCTTCCCTCTCTTTCCCCCTCCCCCTTGGCATCGCTTTTGTTTTAATGTAGCTCAGATTCCCTCTGCCACTTTCAACAGTAGTTTCCAGAGAATCTGCGCTTAGAAGTGACAGGTTAAGCAGCTATCGAGAGGCTGTTGTTTATTGTTCTCTACTAAGATTATTAGGCTTCATGACACATTTTGTCATTGACCTGCACATATTTAAATAAGGCAGACATAATACAGAATTTCTATAAGGAAGACCTGAGAATAACTGCTTCAGTTTTCTTTTTCTGTTATTAACTCTTCCCACTTTCACCCCTTTTTCGTATCCTCTGTTTTCCACCTTCCATGATTAATGGTTAATAAAATACATAGAATGATTGTCGGGATAATACCATGCAAGCTACACTTGCTACTAAATGGACAGTTCAGACAGACTCTGGATTTTAAGAGGGAGTTGCTTGGCTATGAACTGTATACTTTAAATAAAAATCTCTGGAACTCGTAGGGGGAACACTCCATCTGTTTTGGGAGTCACGGTCCTATATACTGCCTGGAGAGTGGGAAATATTATTTAGATATGTAACTAAGAATGCCCATGAAAGGGAAATGAAAAGGTCATTTTAGCTCTTGTCTTCTCTTTCTTAAAAGCCTTGTAATAGAAAAAAGTAAATTCTATTTTTGAAAGGAAACTAAATTTTACCAAACCTCCCATCACTTGTATGAAGCAAGAGGCATCCAGAAATGCTAGAAAAAAAAAGAGTAACACTCACAGGTCTTTCTGAAACTGCACTTACTTTTGTTTTGTATTGTTCTTTTCCATATTTTATGAGTATGCTGTTAACTTTAAAATATGGGAGTCCTATTATAAGTTAAGAAATAATTCACGATAGTGGATTTGGGGAAGGACTTAATGATCAAATATGGCTATTCTTCATGAATGAGTAATTGTTCTTTTTCACAGCTGGTAAAGAGAGTACACAAAAAAAATGAATGCCCTAAATAGATCTGTATTAGCAATATACACAGAATACATGAAGAGAAAGATCCTCTTTGGTCCTCCCATGAAACTCTTATACAGGATTCAGTGTGACGAGGAAATACCACACATATAGAGGGAAATCCTACCAGTATATATTTAAGTAGTGGAAATGAGGCCAGTGTTGGTTAACAGGGGTTATACACAAACCTCCCGTAAGAGCATGGGGAATGCGGATGGCTGGGGAGGGCACAGTAGTTTTGGCAATGGTTAGCCTAATATGTAAATGTGAAATCTCTTCTTGATTATGTCCGTGTGACACTGAAATCATGGAATTTTATGGTCTAGGGCTCTAATTATTGGTCACCACAAGGCAACTATTTGTCTTAATATGTGGACTCTTACATGCTTAAAATCTTTAGGACTTTTTGGGTTTGTGTAGATTTTTATTGCTTGGTTAATTTTTTAATGTTTTATATTGCGTATATTTTTTTCTCTATCATAGCCCAGGATTTAGAAATGCCTAACACCTAATCATTGCTCAGTAATTATTGGCTGATTAATGAATAAATATTGTTATTGAGAGAAGCATATCAGAGTTTGTGAGACAAGGACTTTCTGGAAAATGTAAGATACATGGGTAAAATTCACAAAGTATTACCATTCTTCATTGGTTTGTGGGAAAGACAGAACGCTTTGCCGAGAGCAGAGAAGTCACTTTTCAGCTTTAACTTTTTAAATGGACTTTTAAAAGCTCATAAGACAGACCACCACCATATAAAACGTCAGAGAAGTGAACTCTCAAGTCTGGTATCTAAATACCAAGAGAGAAATTTGGTGAACTGATTGTAGAAGGTTTTACTACAATCCAGAACACTAGTAAGAGGGAAAATATGAAAAAGACCAGTTTTCTCTCACTTCTCAGGAGGTTCGTGTAAAATCCCTTCTTGATTTCGGGCTGGTGTGAGGAGGTCTGAAAAGGTCTGAGAGAAGAAAGCTTGGGGGTGTGGAGGGTGGTGTGAGACCTGGGTTCCCGCAGTCACTCCTGCTTGAAAGGCCCCAGTGGGTTTCAGGAGGATTAGGAACCCCAGGTACATTTTAGGGGTTCAAAGTCAAGGGAATCTTGTTCTCCACTTTCTGCTTGGAACTCTGGTAAGAGACCATCACACAGTAGGATAGAAATCACAATGTGAACTGGTATCACTTGCTAATACTGTAGCAAATCATTCTTTATGTAAAGAGGGACTAAACGTGAGTGATCATGAGAAGGTAAATCCTCGTTAGCAAGGCCTATTTGGAAGCTTCTGGTGTTTAGGCTGCAGGATTTATTATCTTATCTTGCAGGATATATGATATTATCTTATACTAATATACTTATCTTATACTAATACTATAAATATTAGTTCATTTTCTTTCCCTCTCAGAGAGTTTCATGCAAGTCTGAACAAGGTAGGTGCCTAGTAGGTGATCCTAGGTAAATCAGGGCCAAATTTTAGAAACTTCTAAAGTCAAGCCTAAACACTTAGCCTCATGATTATACTTTATCCATAATAAAAACAGAACACTTTATATCATCTTGAACACAGAACCAACTCTTAGGAAAGAAATGCTAGCCAACTTTATATTTAAGGTAATTGGTAGAGGAATTGGACTGACCTTTTTAGTTTTTTAAAGAGTTATTTTTTATTTATTTTATTTTATTTATTTTTGGCTGCATTGAGTCTTAGTTGCGGCATGTGGGCTCCTCGTTGCGGAGCATGGGCTTCTCTCTAGTTGTGGTGTGTGGGTTTTCTCCTTTCTAGTTGTGGCGCGCAAGCCAGGGCACGTGGGCTCAGTAGTTGTGGCACGCAGGCTTAGTTGCCCCATGGCATGTGGGATCTTAGTTCCCTGACCAGGGATCGAACCTGCGTCCCCTGCATTGCAGAGTGGATTCTTTACCACTGGACCACCAAGGAAGTCCCCTGACCTTTTTAAAATAGGGATGAAATTTACCTTTTAGTGTACCTATGAAAAAAGATATACTAAGGCTATAATAATAATTAAGATATTTGAGGCAGTTCAGGGAATTGAAAGAGCTGTAAACTGTTTCACTAAAGAAAATGTATAATTACCCAAGAATATGCAAGTGAAATTTTAAACAGGAAAAATCGTGATCTGAAATCATTAAAGTTTCCCAAGGCAAACGTTTAGATTGATTCCAATTCTGGCTATTTGGACTCATAGAATTTTTAGGCTGGAATCTTTGACCAACACTATTTGGTAAATAATGCAAGATCCTGTACAATGTGTGCTTTTGTTAAGTTTTATTTTCAGCACCTGGTGCTTTTCTGTGCATTCTGTACTAGATTTATTGAATCTGGTACAGAATTAGTCTATTGAATTACTTCAATTCAATTAGACCTTGTTCTACACACTAGAGATACAAATGTGATTCAAATAGACAAAATGCTGAAAGACTTTAGAACTAAAATAGTCAAAACTACTCATTCTACAGAGAAGAAACCTAGACCTTATAAGACAGGGAATGTTCAAATGTCTCACAGCCAGTTAGTCACTGAGAAAGGACTGGAATGTGAGATCCCGACTTTTATTTCATTTTAATTTATTTAATTCATTCTTTGACCAGTTCTCATCTCCCGAGGGAAACGGATTCCTAGTAGATACCTGGAGTGTTACGTCAAAATGGACCTTCCAGCCGTAAAAACACAGCTATTGGTTTCGTTTTAATATGAAACACTCAATAATACATTTTTACCACATAAAATTCCTGTTGATGATATATATATATTGCCTCTTTGAAAACTTTACCAATCCTATGTATGTTGCTTAATTGGGTAAGGACTAACAGCTTATGACAACATAAATTTGAAAAATAGCAGAATGTTGTACAAGATTTATTCACAGTGTACACTGTAAGTTTGTTCTCATCTCTCCTCTCTATTTAGGCAAATTTGCAGTACATTTATGAAAGAAGACATATTTTTGCATTTTGAAATTTTATTAGAATTTCCTTGTAAGTGACACAGTCTAACATGGATGAAGAATTAATTATCTTTAGAATACGTTTTGGAGTGTGTATAGTACACTTCATTATGATTAGGTACAAGCTATGTGGAACTTATGAGCCACATTTTTATCTCTATTTATTGCACTATAAAACATGTCCTAAAAGTACCAACAGATACTTAGCATACCTTAAATTATCATTAAGGAGTCTAATTAAAAAGATGTTTAATAGTACACAGTAAATACACCTGAGACTAAATCAGGGTAGGGACACAGTTGTTTGTTTTGTTTTGCCTTGGCTTCTGAATATTTTCAATTTCTGGAGACTGCTACCAGAGTGCTTTCTTGAAAAGAATGCTTATTGGAATTTTTTTTTTTTTTTTTTTTTTGGCTCTTTTCCCCACAAGAGTTTACACTCTTGTGGACTGTGGCTTTCACTCACGTGTTAGTGAAATTACAGATCCAACCAGCCTCTTACTGGCGAGGAATGGAAAGATTTAGAGTTCTCAGAAAGCAGGGGAGAGCAGATCACTTTGTCACAAAGCAGGACAGAGGTGATGATTGATCTTTATAAAATTTGAGTGAAAACTACGCTGGAAATCAAATCCCCTGGGACCCAGATTTAGCTTTTTGGAACGTGTTGATCTGTGTGATGGTCAGGACTGCCTAAAAATGACCACTTAGGTATCTTAAAGCCAAAGATGTGGGAGAGCTAAGAACCACGTTTTGACACTCCCACAAGAACCCTCCAAGAGGCAGTAGCAGCAAGACTTTCCTGGCTCCCCTGGTGGAGACTATTATCTCCTCACATTTCCAGAAATTAGAGGAAGGGAATGTGTCTTCACAGAAGGAGCCGACAGAATGGAAAAGCTCAAGTATTTATGCTTCATAAGTCCCTGGGAATGATGACTTCTCATGGGGCATTTAATAACCAGATGCCATTTTGTTAATTAGAACATGTTTGAAAGAAGAGGTGCACAGAAACAGTGTCACATCAGCCTTTTCTCATCACCTAAGCCTCCCCGTGACACCTTGGCTAGCGCCTTCCTCATAATGGGCAGCCGAGATTCACAGCAGAACCGCAACCCCGTGGGTCCAGCAGCTATAATACATTTCACATTAAAGATGGGAGCATGGGACCCATGAAAGCATGAAAGGAACCTTGAGAAATACGTTCTGTAAATGCTTCCTAAAGAGAAAAACATATATAAAGGTCAGGATTTGATAACGATCCAAGATCCTATGGAGAGAACAAACTTATAAATGTTATAAGTGGGATAAAAGGTTCTATTTGCGACAAAACTATGTTTCAAAAAGATAAATGCACCCCTGTGTTCACAGCAGCACTACTGACAATAGCCAAGACATGGGAGCAACCTAAGTGTCCATCAACAGATGAATGGATAAAGAGGATGTAGTGTATATACACAATAGAATATTACTCTGCCATAAACAAGAAGGAAATAATGCCATTTGCAGCAACATGGATGGACCTAGATATTATCATACTAAGTGAAGTAAGTCAGACAGAGAAAGATAAATACCATATGATATCACTTATATGTGGACTCTAAAATATGACACAAATAAATTTATTTATGAAACAGAAACAGACTCACAAAGAGAACAGACTTGCGGTTGCCAAGAGAGAGGGGGGTGGGGAAGGGATGGATTGGGAGTTTGGGATCAGCAGATGCAAACTAGTATATCTAGAATTGATAAAAAAAACAAGGTTCTACTGTATTGCACAGGGAACTATATTCAATATCCTGTGATAAACCATAATGGAAAAGACTATGACAAAGAACATATATAATATATAACTGAATCACTTTGCTGTACAGCAGAAGCTAACACAACATTGTAAATCAACTATACTTCAATAAAATAAATTTTAAAAAGAAGGTTTTGTTTGCGATCATACCCTCAAGTTCAAAGAACTCACAGCAGAGAGAAATTCCATGATTGGTGATGATCATTTTAAGGACTACTTCAGTGTTTACATCTTTATGAACAAATTTATATAGACTCATTGGAGACTCTGCAAAGAGGAGAAACATTATAAATATTTTACAGGGGAAAAAAAATCTCCTAAGAGAGCAACTTTTCACTTTCCGTGTGTTGAAAAGGGGAGAGACTTCATATGCACAACAGATGAATGTATATTTTCTTTTATTCTTATTAATCATAACATATATTCTTAATTAAAGAAAAAATATCTATTGATGTGAAAACCTAGATATGAAGAAAGACATAACTACATGGCCTAAAGATAAACACTCATAACGTTCTGACATAAAATTCTAAAAATGTCAAACATGGAGTTACATGTTTATTTTGGTGGTATTATATTGTATAAATGATTTTGCAGAAATGTCCATTCCTTCTACAGTAGCTTTAATAGATTTCATATAGTATATTAAGAGAATTTACTACAATATATTCAACATTGTTTATAATTTTCATTTCTGTATAAAATCAGAAAAAAGAATCTTTGATGAGCATTTCTGTGAGCAAATATTTGCTCCCTTATTTAACTTACATCTCATTGACTAGTCATTTATATATTCACTCCTATGAAAACTACTTAGAAATATAGTCAGGAAGCACGTAAGTTAATGTGCTTCTGGATAGTCCCGTCTGATTCCGGATAGTAACTAGTAGCAAACATGTATAATATTTCTTGTATTTCTTTATTATGAACTTCTGAGTTCTCCTGTTATGTATACGATCCGGTAGGAGTGGGTGAAAAGCACGGTCTTCTAAACATTGGAGGCTCTCAATCTATGTGTTTTACCTTTACTTTCTCTACAGAAGATTTAGGACTTTCTCATTTACATATTTAAAAATCACAGTTTTTTAAAAAAAGACATACATACAAACTTCTACAGACACCTATTAGATCAGATTTAAGCTAATATAGATTTTTTTATACAATATGAAAAGATTGGAAATCATGTTGATTCAGTTCACTTGGTTAATAAAAACAACTGCTATTCACTAAGCCACATTCCGTCAGGTGGTTTATCCCAATTTACTCATTAAATTATTAAAATGACACTAGGCAATGCCCACGTATTCACAAGGAGAAAGCTGCAGCTCGGAGCCATTAAACAAGGTACCCCAGGTATCAGAGCTAGTAATTGGCAAAGCCAATGTTGAAATTATGTTCTGCTTTACCCAAAAACCGACAGATTAGTCTGCTGTACCTGCCTGGTTTGTAAACTTGCTGACAGAACCTGTTAAACTTTTCAGATTGCTAAAGAGAATCGTTTCAGTTGAGTTAATTTCCGCAAGTTGTCTCTTAAAAGGAGAAAGGTGATCGTAAATTTTTCCTTGTGCTTTCCTGAAGCTGTGAATTTTTAAAACAGAAAATACCCTTCCTCAGTGGCTTACGGAGCAATACTCTATCACCACCAGTGAACAAAACTGTCGTAAATATTAGTGAATTACATACACGTGTGCATTCTGATAAGGACCAGGCTTCACATTCATCCGCTGCCTGCGCCGACATAAGGCGAGGACAGCAGTTGCGTGCTCTCTTTCTTCTTCCACCTTAACGAGTGTCCATGAAACCCACCACCACCGAGTTTCCTGTAATATTCCCAGGCATATCATGAAAAATTTTTAAATTTAATTATTTAAACTCTTTTTTCAGTGCCCTCACACTTCTAATGCAGCCGTCCAGCCCCTTTACTCTGACGCTGAAATGCATCATTCATCTTGCTCTTATTTTCCTGTCACTAAAGGAGCGCACGATGTTTTCCCGCCTGTAAGCAGCACCGCCAGCCCTCAAACGCCTTGAGCCTCTGCGTTTTACAGAGCTCTTGAGGCGGGTTCGTCACCTGTAACTGCTTCACTACCTGTTGCATTTTATTGTCATCAGCAATCTTGGGTCTTCCGTTGCTGTTTGTTTTTCCCCAGGGCCCACTTTGATCTTTAAGGCGGCCTCCGGGGGTGAGGGGGCAGTATTACAAGCCTTCTGTTTCTCAGCAACTCATCCAATCAACGGTGGTTTTTGTTTATTTGTTTGGTTCTCCAGTGTGGACCCCGGTGTAGCCTCTTACTGTCTCTAGGGACCCAGCTCTTTCCTTATCAGGTTAAGTGATGTTGTGCCCCTTGTATTCTCTGGTGGAGCTGAGCGAGGTGAGGTAGATTCTGAAGGAAAGCATGTTGCCTTGTAAAGCAGAGGCCTCTGCGTTACCTTTCAGCTGTGAAAGGGGGAGACCACTGGGCTGGAATAGGTAAAGGCGGGGGCAACTCTGCAGGCTCAGGAGGTGAAGGGGGACGTGGGGGTTTCACGGTTCAGTAGAGCATCGGCCCTGAAGTCTCCATCCCGGGTCTCAGGGTCCCATCCCCGTGCCTTTTCCGTCCAGGGCCCTGACTCTGGGGTAGCAGCACTGCCGGATAGAAGTCAGCTTTCTCCAGAGCTTCGCTACCCTTGTCATTAAGTCCTGGACCGGATCTTTCTGGCTTCAGGAGACAGCGTTTCTATTTCTATGCTACCGGAGATGTCCAAAGGACTGTCAGACTTTCCTTAAATTGGTCATCAATAACGCTTTCTCTTTCTCCAGTACAGCTATGGCGCTTAGCAAGGGTCACCTACTGCCATTATTCTTTTTATTATGACTCCCACTTACCTCTCAGGTGCTGGAGATGTGGCCCAGGCCAACGCATTGTCCTCCACTGTTAGCCCATCCCTGTTCACCACCAGTGACACTTTAGCAATTTCATGGCTACAACATACTGGGGGCTACCCAAAATCCAGTTAGTACCAGTGACGGCCAAACAATTGGCAAGAGACGTCGTCTTTGTCTGTTCTGGCTAATCCAACAAAATACCATAGTCTCGGTGCCTTATCAACAGCACAAACCTATTTCTTAACAATTCTAGATGCTGGACGTCTGAGATCAGGGTGCCAGCGTGGTTGGTTGAGGGCCCTCTTCCTGGTTCATAGCCAGTGTCTTCTCGCTGGGTCTTCACACATAGAAGGAGAAAGGGAGCTTTGTGGGGTCTCTCTTATAAGGGCACTAATCCCATCCGTGAGGGTCCTGCCCTCATGACTTAAGCCCCTTCTAAAGGCCCCACCTCCCAATACCATCACATTGGGGGTTAGGATTTCAAAATATGAATTTGGAGAGGGGAGACATTCAGACCATAGCAGATGTGATACAATTTTAAGATCTCATTATGAAGTCTTCCTTATCAGACTACTTCTAGTACCCACTGTCTAAGGTCAAAGTCACTGAGACTCAGTCTTTGAGATAGGGATACATAAACCCCTGAATACTGAATTTTTTTAAAGTCTTTACTGAATTTGTTACAAGATTGCTTCCGTTTTATGTTTTGGTTTTTTGGCCACGAGGCATGTGGGATCTCAGCTCCCCGACCAGGAATCGAACCCACACCCCATGCATTGGAAGTCGAAGTCTTAACCACTGGACCACCAGGGAAGTCCCTGAATACTGAATTTGAGGCAGGAAATTCACCGAGGAATGATCGAGTGATACATATGATGGTATGAAGGAAGTTAGAATTAGAGCTAGAAGGTCAACTGTGATGCACTTGTAATAGTGATATCAGCCAGTCCCAATGGGAACGCTAGTGCTAGGATGGCTCTTGAAATTTGTCCAGGATTGACTGAGGCATATACCCTAGAGTGGAGCAAGTCACTGTCTGCGGGCTGCTCCTGGGGAAAAACTATAACCTGAACAAAGAAATTCTATTTGGCGAAGGACAATTCCAAGGAGAGGCTCAATAAATTTCACGTGAGACTCAACTGTGAGCCTTCAGCAGCCAGCACTAACCCGAGATTTGAGGGTGAAGGCTTCCGTCTGGAACAGAGCATCAGGACTGTACAACATAGCATCCATGGCATTGAGAGTCCTGAGAGAACTAGCAGAGAAAAATCTTCAGTTTAGGGATACATTAATGTGAGACAGAGGTCCTATCTGCTCTTTCATCCATAAAGCAATAGTGACAGAACTTTCTCATACCAGTATAAAAAGCATTCCAAATATTTCATTCAGCCAAATTGTCCCCTCTGTCTCAATGCAGGAACAAAGAGTGTTCCCATCAGAGCATAGAGGACTTAGTGTTCTGCCGTGGTGTTTTCAATTTTATTACTATTAATAGTGATTAAAATTATAAAATGATTTTCAAATGCTGGAGCACAGAGGAAAAGCATCACTTGTAATGTTACAGAAGTGCTGTCTTCATTTTAACTCCCTGCTTACCCACTTACTAACTGTGGTCACTTGTCTTTTGCATTGTTGTTATTTTAGGTTATATTCAATTTTGTATCTTGATTTTTTTCATTTAACTTTGCTTCTTAAAAATTCAACTTTATGGAAATATAATTTATGTGCAGTAAGTTGCATCAATATAAAGGGTACAGTTTGATGACTTTGAGATATATACACACTCAGGATATTATTACCATAGACAAGGCGTATCCCTCACCCCCAAAAGACCTTAGCTGGTCTAGCCCTCTCTGCACCTAGCCCCAGGTCACCAGCAATCTGCTTGATGTCACCATCAATTAGTTTGCATTTTCTAATATTTTACGTCAGTGGAATCATATGGTGTACACTCTTTCAATTGGCTTCTTTTAATAAGCAGACTGGTTATATGTATCAGCAGTTCATTCTTTTTATTGCCAAGTAGTGTTCTATTATGTGGATACACCACATTTTTATATCCATTCGCTGGTTGATACACATTTTGTTTCCAGTTTGAGGCTATCATAAACATTTGTTTACAAGTATTTTGTAAGTTTATGTTTTTATTTCTCTTGCGTAAATACGTAAAAATGAATTGCTGGGACAAATAGTAAGGGCATATTTAACTTCTTAAAAAAGCGCCAAACAATTTTCCACAGTTGTTGTAGTAGTTTAAATTCTCATTAGTGTGTATGAGAGTTCCAGTTGCTCCACATCCTTGCAGGACTTGGTATTGTGGGTATTTTTAATTTGATCCATTCTAATGGATGTATGGTGGCATTAATTTGAGGTTTCAATTTGTGTTTTTCCAATAGCAAACATAGTGAATGTGCTTGATATGCTTGTTAGCCATTCGTGTTTCTTCTTCTGAATATCATCTGTTCAAATGTTTGCCCATACATTTTAACTTACACTCTTTATAATACTGAGTTTTAAGAGTTCCATATAAAAGATTTTTTAAGGTTTTTTTTTTATTAGTTATCTATTTTATACACATCAGTGTATGCATGTCAATCCCAATCGCCCAATTCATCACACCACCACCCCCACCCCCCACAGATTTCCCCCCTTGGTGTCCATACATTTGTTCTCTACATCTGTGTCTCTATTTCTGCCCTGCAAACCGGTTCATCTGTACCATTTTTCTAGGTTCCACATACATGCATTAATATATGATATTTGTTTTTCTCTTTCTGACTTACTTCACTCTGTATGACAGTCTCTAGACCCAACCACGTCTCTACAGATGACCCAATTCCATTGCTTTTTATGGCTGAGCAATATTCCATTGTATATAGGTACCACATCTTCTTTATCCATTCGTCTGTCAATGGGCATTTAGGTTGCTTCCATGACCTGGCTATTGTAAATAGTGCTGCAATGAACATTGGGGTGCATGTGTCTTTTTGAATTATGGTTTTCTCTGGGTATATGCCCAGTAGTGGGATTGCTGGATCATATGGTAATTCTGTTTTTAGTTTTTCAAGGAACCTCCATGCTGTTCTCCATAGTGACTGTATAAATTTACACTCCCACCAAAAGTGCAAGAGGGTTCCCTTTTCTCCACACCCTCTCCAGCATTTGTTGTTTGTAGATTTTCTGATGAGACCCATTCTAACCAGCGTGAGGCGATATCTCATTGTAGTTTAGATTTGCATTTCTCTAATAATTAGTGATGTTGAGCAGATTTTCATGTGCCTCTTGGCCATCTGTATGCCTTCTTTGGAGAAATGTCTATTTTGGCCTTCTGCCCTTTTGTTGATTGGGTTGTTTGTTTTTTTAATATTGAGCTGCATGAGCTGTTTATATATTTTGGAGATTAATCCTTTGTCCATTGATTCATTGGCAAATACTTTCTCCCATTCTGAGGGTTGTCTTTTCGTCTTGTTTATAGTTTCCTTTGCTGTGCAAAAACTTTTAAGTTTCATTAGGTCCCATTTGTTTATTTTTGTTTTTATTTCCATTACTGTAGGAGGTGGGTCAAAAAAGATCTTGCTGTGATTTATGTCATAGAGTGTTCTGCCTATGTTTTCCTCTAAGAGTTTTATAGTGTCCGGTCTTACATGTAGGTCTTTAATCCATTTTGAGTTTACTTTTGTGTATGGTGTTAGGGAGTGTTCTAATTTCATTCTTTTACATGTAGCTGTCCAGTTTTCCCAGCACCACTTATTGAAGAGACTGTCTTTTCTCCATTGTATATCCTTGCCTCCTTTGTCATAGATTAGTTGACCATAGGTGTGTGGGTTTATCTTTGGGCTTTCTATCCGTTCAGTTTATCTATATTTCTGTTTTTGTGCCAGCACCATATTATCCTGATTACTGTAGCTTTGTAGTATTGTCTGAAGTCAGGGAGCCTGATTCCTCCAGCTTCGTTTTTTTCCCTCAAGATTGCTTTGGCTATTTGGTGTCTTTTGTGTTTCCATACAAATTTTAAGACTTTTTGTTCTAGTTCTGTAAAAAATGCCGTTGGTAGTTTGATAGTGATTGCATTGAATTTGTAGATAGCTTTGGGCAGTATAGTCATTTTCACAATATTGATTCTTCCCATCCAAGAACATGGTATATCTCTCTATCTGTTTGTGTCATCTTTGATTTCTTTCATCAGTGTCTTATAGTTTTCTGAGTACAGGTCTTTCACCTCCTTAGGTAGGTTTATTCCTAGGTATTTTATTCTTTTTGTTGCAGTGGTGAATGGGATTGTTTCCTTAATTTCTCTTTCTGATCTTTCGTTGTTAGTGTATAGGAATGCAAGAGATTCCTGTGCATTAATTTTGTATCCTGCAACTTTACCAAATTCATTAATTAGCTCTAGTAGTTTTCTGGTGTCATCTTTAGGATTCTCTATGTATAGTATCATGTCATCTGCAAACAGTGACAGTTTTACTTCTTCTTTTCCAATTTGTATTCCTTTTATTTCTTTTTCTTCTCTGATTCCCGTGGCTAGGACTTCCAAAACTATGTTGAATAATAGTGGCAAGAGTGGACATCCTTGTCTTGTTCCTGATCTTAGAGGAAATGCTTTCAGTTTTTCATCATTGAGAATGATGTTTGCTGTGGGTTTGTTGCATATAAAAGTCTTTTATCACATATGCATGTTTTGAAAATTGATACCATACTGTGGTTTGACTTTTTTTTTCTTTATGGTGCTTTCATAGAACAAATATTTTTGATTTTGATATAGTTCAATTTATCAGTGTTTCCTTAATAGTTAATGCATTTTTTTACCCATCTTCAAAATCCTTGCCAAAAAGAGTTCCAAAGTTTTTCCCTTATATTTTCTTCTAGAAAATTTATAGTTTTAGATTTTTATCTTCAAGTCTAGGATCCACTTTGCATGAATTTATTCTCCCACCATTTTGTTGAGAACACTTTTCTTTCCTCAATGACTTTTCTTGACACCTTCACCAAAATCAGTTATTTAATTCTGTGGATCAATTTTTCTTCACTAAGTGATCTGCTTGATTAGTCTATATGTCTCTACTTAAGCAATTCACCACTTTCTGGTTTATCGAATCTTCGTTAAGTCTTAAAATGAGGCCATTTAAATACTCTAAATTTCTTCTTTTTAAAAATTGCTTTGACTATTCTAAGTCATTTGGATTCATATAAATGCAAGAAAGAATAAGCTTGACAGTTTCCACAAAAGCCTGTTGGAATTTTTTTTTGTGATTGCCTTGAACCCGTGTATCAATTTTTAGGCAAACGACAACTAACCAATATTGAGGCTTCCCAACCATGCATACCGTCTCTATTTATAAACATTCTGTTGATGTCAATGCAGAGGTCTTGCACTTCATTTGTTAAGTTTATTCTAAATGCGTAATGTTTTTTGATTCCAGTTTAAAGAGAATTATTCATTATTTTCCAATTGTTTGCTTCTAGAACACACATTTTTATATTAACCTTATAACCTTACTAAATTCACTTGTTAGTTCTAGTAGATATCTGTAGATTGCTTATGATATACTGAATAAACAGGTTTGACATCTGCAAATAATGACATTTATTTCAGTTATATCTGCCCTTAATATGAAAAAAAAAGGCACATTACTTTCGAGCGCATAATACATTAGAGTTTATCCAAGGTTTACAAGCCAAAGGTTCACAAACTCCATAGCATGCTTTTTTAAGTTAAGAATGATCTCTGGTCATGCTGCCTAATAAGATATTACATCCTCCTTTAAAAGTGACTGCCAGCCTAACTGGTTCAAAACTTCCTTTGATCTGCACATTCCCTCATTGTCTCTCCAAAGTATCATCCTTTTCTTGGTGGATGGAAACATTTTACTTCCTTTTTTTGTCAGCTAGAACTTTACCATCATGCCAGTTCCAGTTTGCTAGCATATCTACACCCAGAGCACGAGACAAAGTGCCCTCTCCTTTGTACCAGGAGAATTTAGAAGGCAACAGGAGATGAGAAATAATGCATAATATTCTATTATTCCCATGCATGTACACAAAAGTGCCATTGCAGAACCTAGCAATATTGTACTCATGGAACACGGAATGGACCAAAATACTAATAAGAATTTTTGGATGGAGATAATGGATGACTTGTTTTCTTTATTCTTTTTTCTGTCCTGTGTTCTTCAAATTAACTGTCATAAAACATGCATTGTTTTTCAACCATGAAATCAAAACTTTGTTTCCTAGAAGAAACATGAGAAAGTTTACAATCATTGGCTTTCAAACATACCATAATTATTTTATAAAGTTGATAGATGCAGGGCTTTGGAACTCTTCTTTGAACTGAAGTTTTAAAAAGAGAAAACTTCTAGTTCTCCGTAATGCTAGTTGGAAGCACAGTATCTCCCTTTTATTATCCAGTTAGGGTCATCTTTCTAGTCTTCACAGTCTTATGTGCTGAAACTTTGGATTATCTATGCCAAAGGCTTTTCAAGCAGTAAGTAAATTATAGTATATTATTTGGAGCTGTGTTTGCATACAAAGTTTTTGACAGAGGATTTATTTTTTGAAATATTAAACTGAAATATGCAAACTAATATAATGTTACATGTCAATTATACCTCAATTTTAAAAATAAAGAGACAAAGAAATATAGAAAAAATTTACATTCATTCCCATTTCATGAGTCGGTAATGCTCTCTGATTAAAAAAAAAAAAAAAAAAATTTTCATATGTGGTATAAGCAACATTTATGTGGTTATTTAAGTTTAAACATGGTAATACAAACTTTTACTAAAATTTCTTTCCTGAGTTCCTAAACAGCATATATACTATACAGTATTTAGTTAAGGATATTAAATAATTCCATGGATTTCCAAAATTCAATGCATTGCAAAACTTAATTATAAAAGATAGAATTCCTATTACATTCTATCCTAATGTAAAAACATTCTAATATTTCTCAGTTTTAGAATTGCATTAATGATGATTGATGTATTTGGGGTACTAGACTAAGGGATGTGATGGGTTCTTGGATAATCTGTCTCTTGAGGGGTTGCAGTTCTCTACTGTGTATAGATTAATGGTTTCTTTTCTTTTTTAATTTGTTCCATTTGATTATAAATCCTTTGAGTTGTGACTTTGGATCCCTATTTGTTTGAATAACAGTTTTTAGGGGACACATTGACTGCCAGCCTCTGATTGTTTCCGTATTACACCATCTCATGGTGGGCGAGTAGAGACATGATAAATCTGGCTTCATGGCAGGGCATTAAAAAAAAAAGAAACAAAAGCCTCAGAGGTTTTAAGTAACTGCACTCATGAGTCAACTGCTTCAACTAAATGCCACCCAAACTTAGGTGGTATTAATTGCCATTGGGTCTAAATGTTAAAATCAATGCATGGGGAACAGTAAAGAAGCTGAAGATTGCACACACCAACGTGATGATGGGTCACCAAATGGTAAAATGAACTATACATGTTGATTTTTGGAAATAGATGTCTTACAAGGGACCTAGCTACTGCCTTTGAATCATGAGTATTAGTCCAAAGGACAGGGCTGAGACCGATCTACAAAACCTGTGTAAGGAATGGACTAAATCTCAGGGAATGGGTTCTTTCCTTGACAGTGCAGAACTGGAGCCTGGGTGTCCTGTGGGGCAGTGTAAAATGGGGTCTCAGTTCATTCTCAGTTGGGGTAGATAACCAGATTTACTGCTTCTGCCTAGATTTCCATGATCTCTATAAAAGGGGAAGAGCTTGGAAGTAATCTGCCAACCTGGAACCCACTAAGATGAAAACCATGTTACAGTATCCAAGAGTCGTGTAAGTTTCAGATGACATTACCATAAGTGTGGGTTTCTCGTAATTCGTAACAAGCCCCTTTCCACCACAACTGGGTTTGTGTCAACGAGGTGACTTTTAGAAGGGGAACCAACCTTGAATAGAGGGTTGGAACTTTTGGACCCACCCCCGATTTCCAGGGAGGGGAGAGGGTCTAGAGGTTGAATCAATGGCTAATGGCCAGTGAGTTAATCAATCATGTCTGTGCAATGAAGCCTCCATAAAAACCAGTAACAGTGTTGCAGGAAGGGGGACCCCTTCCAGGGCCTGAGAGTGGGTTCTTGTCTAACACTCGGAAATGAATTGTCCGAGGAGACACGCATGATGACAAAGCAGGAGACTTTATTGAGAAAGGGCGCCCGGGCATAGAGCAGCAGGGTAATGGAACCCAGGAGAACTGCTCTGCCACAGGGCTCGCAGTTTCGGGTTTTATGGTAATGTGGTTTGTTTTGGGGTTGTCTCTGGCCAATCACTGTGACTCAGGGTCCTTCCTGGTGGCACGCGCATCACTCAGCCAAGATGGATTCCAGTGCGAAGGACTCTGGGAGGTTGGCAGCACATATGGACTGGTGTCTCCTCTCTCCTTTTGACCTTTCCCGAATTATTCCGGTTGGTGGTAGCTTGTTAGTTCCACATTCCTTACCAGGACCTCCTGTTGTAAGATAACTCATGCAAGTGGTTACCTTCGGGCCTGGCCAGGGCATGCAGTTTCGGTCACTGGTTCCCCTAACAAAAGGAGGGTGTTCAGAGCGCTTCCGGGTTGGGGAAGCAGATCCACATGCTGCCGTACCGGGCCCCAAATGCCAGGAGGACATAGGCGCCTGTGTTTGGGACCTTATCCCGTGTATCTTTTGATCTGGCTCTTGTTTGCATCTTTAAATATCCTTTGTAATAACATGGTAATCTAGTGCATAAACAGGTTTCCTGAGTTCTGTAAGCTGTTAAAGCAAGTTAATAGAATCCAAGGAGGACGTCATGGGAACCTCTGACTTATAACCAGTCAGTTAGAGGCACAGGTGACAAGGTGGACCTATGACTGGCATTCTGAGGTGGAGGGGGGAACCCCCAGTTGGTAGCCAGTTGGTCAGAAACACAGGTGTTCGTTAACCCGGGCTTGCCTTTGGTGTCTGAAGAGGAGGGCGGTCTTGGGAGACAGGCGTTTGCCTGTGGAACCTGATGCTGTGACTCCAGGTAGATGGTGTCAGAACTGAGCTGCATTCTCAGACACGCTGCTGATGTCTAAGAATTGTTTGTTGGTTTGGAGAAGCTTCCACACACATTGCAGTGGGGTCCAGGAACTCAAAAAAAACAAGGGCTTCAGCTGGTAACTTTCATAACTCTGATCTTGACTCTCTCACCATGCAACTGGACTTATTTCATTTGTGGTGTTATATATTTAGAACTGCCTTTGTGGTCAGAACAATTTATTCTTCCTTCTTTATGATCCAAATGCTATACCAGTTTTACTTCTTCTTCTTCTTCTTGCCTTAAACCCATAGACATTGTCGGGGAACAGAAGTTGCCACCCCAAAATGTGTCTCTAAGCTGGTTATTTTCTAAGAAACAGCAGAAACTCTGAAAACCAAGTAGGAGTTACTTTTTTGTAAGGAACATTTACATTTGTAAGGGAAATCTCCATTTGTAAAGGTGTCTCCCTCACTGTACCAGGAAGAGGAGGGTGACCACATTTTCTAGAAACTTATCAGTGGAGAAGG
Organism: Eschrichtius robustus; assembly: GCF_028021215.1. Taxonomy (NCBI): domain Eukaryota; kingdom Metazoa; phylum Chordata; class Mammalia; order Artiodactyla; family Eschrichtiidae; genus Eschrichtius; species Eschrichtius robustus. Next base: position 8,007,980 of record NC_090844.1, read on the forward strand.
CAGTATCTTAAATCTGCATCACAATCTTAGCCTCATTTACTGTATGTTTCCTGGTTACCTCCCATAACTGACTCTCCCAGCCCTCAACATCCTCCTTTGTCTTAAGCTGAGGATGGTATTTAAGGTGAGGGCTCTGGCCAGTTTGGCGAGTTACTCAGTTTTCCTGGGTCTCTTCCATGTATACATGTTATTAAACTTGTGTTTGATTTTCCCCTGTCAATCTGTCTCATGTCGACTTCATTCTTAGGCCATCCAGAAGAACCTAGAAGGGTAGAGGAAAATGTCCTCATTCCCAGCGCCATCCTTTGTTCAGATCTGCTCGTGGTCTCCTGCCTGCACTTCCCTCCACACTCAGCTGTCAGGCTCTACGGTGCTTCAGGTGACACCCACACCTGCCAGCATCCTTAACTTTCCTACCACTGTCCTCTCCTACCAGGGACGCGCAGAGAAATTCATCTCAGTTGAATTTAACTTTCCCCTCTTTCTCCACCTACACTAGAGCTTTTCAGGAGCTACTTTTCCTTGCATCACGCTACCACTAAACCTTAAAGTCCTCAGCCTCCACTGAGCATGGAAGTTACTGTGGTTTTTCGCCAACTCTCCCCAGATTCTCCACGGTGGCCATTAAAAACTCTCTGCTCCCCTGAAAACTCTGAACCCCACGCTTCCCACCAATCTCAAGAGATGTGATAAATCAGAGAAAAATTAAAATGTGCATATTTAAAATTCTCTCAACTTCCTGTCAAACTTACGCTGACTTAAAAAATAATGCACAACATGAGAGTTGCGAGTTAAGTTTTATTTGGGGCAAAATGAGGACTGCAGCCCGGGAGACAGCATTTCAGATGGCTCTGAGAAACTGCGCCAAAGAGGCAGGGGGGAAGGTCAGTATATATGTGATTTTGGGGAACATACACGCAATCAAGCACATATTTTTTTGCAGAACGTTTCTGCTAGTCTCGTGAAGGTTACCGCTAGTCACGAGGAGCAGTTGTCACCAAGAAGGATTTTAGTGCTTTTCTGGATATGAGGAGTTACAAGAATTGGGCTCATAAAATAGGCTCCAGAAAAAAAAAAAAGGGCTCCTGAAAGCATCTAACTATCTGAAGACCTGTTTTGCCAGTTTTTCCCCAGAGCACAGAGGGCCTCATTTCTGCTCTCCACCCTGAACTCCTTTCAGCGGGTGTTGAAAGTCAGCAGCTGAAGCAGCACATGATTTACTCCTTGTAGAGGTAGATGGCCAGTGCCAATGGCAAGTACCGCTTTGTAGTTGACACTTAAGAACATTATGGATTCTACATTTAAGTTTTCCTTTTCCATTCTGAGAATAATACTTTCCTGTTTTGAAACTGTGGCCCAGATTTTAGAGCATCAGCCGTTAATTCTGGTTGAAGTCATTCTTAGGTACATCGGGTTGATCAGTCAAGAATTTTGGAACAGACTGTGGGGCATGATCCATGCCTGAAAGCTGTCCCTCCTTCTTCCTCGAGGTTCACTGAGGTGTCTGACGCCTGAAAGGGTGTTCCTGGCACAGGTGAGACAGTAATTCAGTTGACTGGCTTTCACATCATTGATATTCTCACTAGATCATGTGTCTTTGCATTGAAGAAACAAAATCTTTAAGGAGAGAAATTTTAGACTCAGAGCCAGTGAATGGGGAAGACGTTGGACTGCCAAAATAAGTGAAGTATTCTGGTTTCATCCAAAGCATGTCGTGTAGATCATACCATATAATGGGTTTCTTGAAAATGAATGAGGTCATACTGTCAAATCTATGCCTATAAATATAGCCATGCTGCCAGTAGCATTCCTCTAGTTTTCCTTTTAATCTTTATCAGTCTCTCTCTCAAGCTTGGAAACTAGATTTCTATGCCTAGAATTAACATTATTGATTATCTTGAGTAGTAATGCAGGGGTCACCAAGGGAGATATGGAGGGGTCAAATGGGTCTCTAGAACTCCACTCACCTGCTTTATAAAAGCTTTTGTTTTCTTTATATATTGGGATTCTATGTGTGGACTCTATGAATATTTTTAAGTGCTTTATCTAAACAACTTCATTTTGTGCATTGTGGAGTTGAAGTGTAACGAGGCCACTTAACCTAGGTCATGAAAGTGGTTTACTATGTCTCTATTTGTTCAAAAAGGAGGGTTCAAGGCTGATCACAGAAATACCTGTGAGATATGATGGAATGTAAAACAGATAAGGTAATAGGGGTAGGGAACACTGACATGTATTTAATAGATATTTTAGGAGCTAAGAATTCTCCATTTCCCAGTGTCTCCTTTCCCATACTTCCTTCCCAGAGTATGACGCTGCAGCTTCCACCGAGTGATGGTTTTCTGACACCACAGGAAAATGAACCAGAAACAGTCCAGATTTTCCTTCCTGAGAACTGAGACTCCTTCCACTTAGTTTTCGAGTGGAATTATGAGATTATGAGGCTATGGATATCATTTTGGGGGGAAACTTTTGTGTTATCCTTTATTTCTTTTGTATATTGGACTTTTAAGTAAGATTATTTTTTAAAAGAGCTACATGATTATTAAAAAAACTATCAAAACACAATTATTTAGGGCATTATAAAACTGACGTTAAAGAGGTGATCTAAGCTAACTCATGTAGTTGATTTACTAAGTTCCATCTTACTTAAAAATGGGAGCAGGCAAGAAAATCTAGAAAGCATAATAAAATACATGCACAGAAATGAGAAACCTTTTGGTCCCAGAGATAAATGGCAAGAATGATTGACTTGGTTCCCGATGGCTCCCAATGACAAACTCTAACCAAACATTTCTGCCCTTAGTTTCCTTCAAGTACTTAGATTCCCTATAATAAATTCTTCTAAAGCTGGATTGAAGACTTTAATTGGTTGTCTGGCAAACAGTAACTCTGAAGCTTAAATTGTTGCTAGAGGTTGGATACAAGGGGATCTTATGGAGTCAAAGAGAAAAAGGAAATAGAATCAATTACGTTCTTAGGAAAAAAGAAGTGTTCAAAATAAGTACAACTATTCCTTATAATTATAATAGAGAAATAGATCCCCTGGGTCTTCACAGAATAAGCTTTGTGTAATATGGCAAATTATCTTCAGGAACATCCTTATAATAATAAACACGACAGTGAGTTTCACAGGGTTATATGTATTAAATTTCTTAACATAAACCAATCATACAATATCAAAAGGAAAGTTAATAAAGTCAGTTCAGCGTGGGTGGTCCTGGCATACATCCTGGGTACAACTAGTAATGATGTTGTGAGAAACCAGGTCACCTAGTTCTTAGTTTATTGCTCTTTTTTCCTCCCTACATCTTCTATGAAGGGAAGCCATAGACATATACATACGTGTCTAAGAGAGAGACAGGGATAGAGAGGTACAGACTGACTTCCATGTGATGTTTACATGTCAATGCTATGTTCTAGATTGGTGAATAAACACACACACACACATACACACACACGCATACACTGACTGCACCTGATATATGGGAAGAAGGGTCAGTCTTCTGGCAAGATCTAAAATGTATTGACTGTCATAAGGTAGTGTTCTATTTTTAATTTTTTGAAGAACCGCCATACTCTTTACTATAATGGCTGTGCCAATTTACATTCCCACCAAAAGTGTACAGGTGTTCTCTAAATTCTCCACATCCTCCTCAATACTTCTTATCCTTTGTGATTTTTTTTTTTTAATAATAGCCATCCTAACAGGTATGCGATGATGTCTCATTGTGGTTTTGATTTGCATTTCCCTGAGGATTAGTGACCTTGAGAATTTTTTCATATACCTGTTGGCCATTCGTATGTCTTTGGAGAAATGTCTATTCAGATCCTTTGCCCAAATTACAATCAGGTTTTTGATTTTTCACTCTTGCAAAGAGTAGGAATTCCTTCTACATTTTGGAAATTAACCCCTTATCAGATATATTTTTTGCACATATTTTCTCCTGCTCTGTGGGATGTCTTTTCACTCTCTTGATTGTTTCCCTTGCTGGTCAGAAGCTTTTCAGTTTGATACAGTCCACTTACATATTTTTGCTTTGTTGCTTGTGCTTATGGTGTCATATCCAATAAGTTATTGCCTAGATCAATGTCATGAAACTTTTCCCCTATGTTTTCTTCTAGGAGTTTTAGTTTTAGGTCTTACATTTAAGCCTTTAATTCATTTGAGTTGAGGTTTGTGTATGATGTAAGATAATGGTCCACTTTTATTATTTTGAATACGAATATCCAATTTTCCAGTAAGCCCAATTCTAATTATGTATCTAAAATAATTGAAATCAGGATTTGGAAGAGAATGCCTGGGCTCCCATTATTCACAGTAGCCAAGATATGAAAACAATCTAAACATCCATCAACTGAAGAATGGATAAGAAAAATGCCTTATAGATATAGATATGAATATTATTCATCTTTACAAAAGAAGGAAATCCTGCCATATGCAACAACATGGACAAACCTAAGGGACATTATTCTAAGTGAGATAGGCCAGACACAGAAGGACAAATACTGCACGATTCCACTTACATGAAGTATCTAAAATGTTCAAACTCATAGAAGCAGAGACCGTACTGGTGGTTGCCCGGGGTTGGGAAAAGGGGGAAGGGAGCGTTCCAGTTCAGTGTGTATAAAGTTTCAGTTCTGAAGAATGAGTAAGTTCTAGAAATCTGCTGTACACCCCTGTGGTCATGGTTCACAATCCTGTATTGTGCACTTGAAAGTTCACTGAGTGTAGATGTCATTGTGTTCTTACTACAATAAATAAATAAGTACATTGGCAGTGGAGATGACTCTCTTAATTAGGAATATGGAAACTCTCAGAAGAACTCTGAAAGCCATCGTGGTATGTATTTCCCTGGGTCCTTGGTTGCTTCCTACTTTACAACTACTCATCAACAGTGAAGGCATCTAAGCTACAGGTTCTAATCTGAGGAAATGCCTAGTCTGAAAATTCATACTTTGGCTTATTAGTTTTACTTAAACACTTTAAATTAAATAATAAATCTCAATGAACTTTGAGAGAGTCCTACCACAGTACATATTTTGTACATGAAAGCAGCTAATAAAGGGAACCATTTTCCTGGGATCACGGCAATATCTGGGATTAAAGGAAGCATCTATCTCTCTTCACCAGCTTTGTCTTCTTTGTACTAACTCTTCCTCCCATAATTCTCTTTATAAGTAGTACAGCTCTGGTTGCATAGGATTAAATATCTGTGGTGTTGACTATACTGTATTTCATAAGATGTTAAATCACAAAGAGACGAATCATCTCAATTTATTCCTTAATATTAAAGGTAAGGAAATATGGACTCAGCAAGGTAAAAGCACTGACCTCAAGCCATGTAACAAATAGATGACAGAGGAAGAGTGGAACCCAGGGATGCCCATCTTTAGATGGTTCTTGATGTCCCACTTATAGATGACATCAGTCCCCAGATGTTCACTCCCTGACCCCCAACATTCTCTGGTAATTAAGTGAAAATCTGACAACCTCAAAAGGTACACTGAGGACTTCCCTGGCGCTCCAGTGGCTGGCACTCCACACTTCCACTGCAGGGGGCACGGGTTCCATCCCTGGTCAGGAAACTAAGATCCCACAGGCTGCACAGAGCAGCCAGAAAAAAAAAAAAAAAAAAAAAAAAAGATACCGACCTCCATCATCACCATGTTCAATTCTCTGTCTTTCTTTGTTTCTGTGTCTATTCACTAATTTTCTCAGGTGTCTGTAGTGTCAGGTGTCAGGTGTCTGTAGTGTTTTATAAACTGTAATTAAGTAGTATTAATTTGTTCATGCTGACTTGCCTTGATTCAGCCTGTGTGTCTCCCGTTTCCCGTGAGCCAGTCTCTTCTTTTGTCATATCCCGTGATGAGGGGTATTTCATCTGGAGATAAACTCAGAGAGTTCTCCTGCGTTGTGAATTCAAATGGTTCTCTGTGCTGTCCGCTTACTGGTCCTAGTGCCTTTCTGCACAATAAAGCTGATATGAAGACTCACATCTGAGGAACTTTCACCTTTTTGCTGCCAGAACTCAATTCCCTTTTGAGCTTACTCTTTATGCTTGTAGCATCTGCCTATATTCCTGAAAAATCCCGAAGACACATTTGTATTGGGCACATACTCTGTCCCACAATGCGTAGGTAAAATAAACACAGTGGTGGAAGACGTGATGTCTAAATGTGATGTCTGTTCCTTCACTAATCTTTTAATAAAAAGAGCAAATATTAAACAGATAAGTATGCAAAAAGTTAACTAAATTTGTTATAAGTTATAAAGAAATACAGAGAATTGCAAGAGAGTAAACCAGGGAGACCTAAACTAGTCCAGAGAACATTCGAGACGTTTTCTCTTCTCCATCTAGCCTGTATTCCAGTTTCTTTCAATTACGAGGTTAGGAGATACTTCTTCTAACCCCGTTCCCCTCTAAACAATACCCTTGGCTAGTCATTGATCTAATTTTTCTGTGTCTGTGTTACCATGAGGTTCCTAGAATACAACACAAGTTTTCACACGATGATATTCTGAACAGCAGGGAGTAGGGTGTGGCTATCACAGTAACAATTGCACATGCTCTATCCTCCCTTGTGTTTGTTATTTTAGAATTACGTTTTGTGCTTAATGTTGGATGTAGCATTAAAAATATAGTGTTATTATAAAATACATCATGCTAATTACGTGTAGACTACTGTATCATGAAGAGAGGAAAGAGGACCTTCCAATGGGGCAGGCTCTACTGAACAGGGAGCAGTGGAGGAGTTCTAGGCGAAGCTGCCCGAGACGTCACTGGAGCTGCTTCAAGGCAATGGGTAAACGTAGTGGGCAACTTGCACCTGCTTCCTTAGTGGGTCGTGGTTTCCCAAGTCTTTACTGAACCTGACACATGAAAGCACTCTGTGAAGGCACGTCGTGTGTGGATATGGAACAGGCATGGGACAGAGACATGTATTGGTCAGAAAGGACCAGGTGATAACAATTTTGAAATCCCAAGAGCTTAAGGAGACAGAAGGTTATTTATTGGTCACTCTCTTCATGCCTTATGTGCTCTGTCTAGTGACTGCTCCAGTCTGGGACCCGGGCTGTGGAGGGACCTTCTGATGTAAGTGGCTTCCGGGTCTCTGGGGGCAGATAACGAATGAGTCTCGGGGTGTCTTGCCAGTTCCCTTATGCCTTAGGATGGATGAGAAACAAAGTCCGTCTGTCCTCAGCCCGTGGGCCAGAACCGGTCACTTGACTGCCTATCAGGAGGCAGGGAAACCTGGGACAGCAAAGAAAGTAATTGAACAGCACGGTTGTCCCTGGCCCCGAATAGTAGTTTGTTGGTTTTTTTGCTTTGGTTTTATAATTTCTTTATAAAGATCCTTTGTCAGAAAATAAATGTATCAGAATTTTTAACTTTTTATGGGTGATTTTGAGGCTTGGGGAACCTCCAGAAAGTGTAAAAATTTTATTGACTCATCAACTGTCAGTTTCTAGAGTTATAAAGGGGTGTATTGACTCATCAACTGTCAGTTTCTAGAGTTGTAAAGGGTGGAGAACATGCTTTTTGTGAAGCATTTATGGCAGTGTCTTGGGCACTGAAAACTTCATCTCTTGAAGGTTCCCCCTACCTCCCTCTGATGTCTTCTGTGAGAGCAAGCTTAACTGTCACCACTTCTTGGCTAATTCCACAGAGTTTTGCATTTTATAGCTGAACATATATATAAGTCCTGCTGTAGGGCCAACATGTTAAGAGGGTGATAAATAATTTAAGTTGCTTCTAATATGAATACGCCAGCATTTGGGCAACACCTTGACATGCATATGTAACAGTTTGTTGGATGATGAACTCCGAAAACATGTAAAACTGTTTTCCTAAAATGGAATAATGTCATTAGAGGATCTGTTAACTTCAAAATAAAGCTGCACAGTGGCTGTGGTTTGATATTTAAGGTTTAGCTGATCATACATTATACAAACATGATCTCATGTTATATCTTTGTAGACAGGAAAATAAGATTAGGGTAAGAATGACAAATTTTATGTTTACACAAAACAATTTAATTCTGAGTAACACATTTTATCCTTTGGAATGCAACCTCTACTTTTTCATCATTAAATGGTGAGTATTGACCATTTATATAAAAATTAGGATTCAGACCAATTTTTCAATTGTCGAGCCAGTGTTTGTATAACATAGATTTGAAGAACAAAGATGAACTCTTGAAAGATATATTTTTACAGGACATTTTTAAAAACTGAATTTTTTACAAGTTTTTAAAATAAGTAATACAGCAAATGCTGTACAATCAGATAGCACAGGAGAGTTAACTGTAAAAAGTCTCTTTAGAGTCTTTATAAAACCACAATTTGTGGACATCATTTTTTTCTTATTCTATATATTAATAGTACCTCAGGAAGAACAGTGACTAATTAAGGTAATTGTGCCTTAATTACCACACACACACACACACACACACACACACACACTCCTGTCATAACAACAACCAGATATTCATTTGAAGGCGTTTTATCAAATGATGGATTTTATCAAATGCATTTTAGCTCCTGCGGAGATATGTTTATCCTTTGATATCTTATTCTGAATTATTTTAATAGATTTCAAATATTATTATATTGATTTTATTCTACTTCAAGCTTTAATATCTCATTTGGAATATTTGCATTATTAATCATAAGTGATATCAGTCTAGAAATTCGGTATATGTGTGGTCTCTCTGATTTTGTGTCAAAGTTTTTGCACTGCGTACCAAAGAAATATATTGCTTTCCCTTTCTTGTGCTCTAAAAGAGAGTATCTCTTCTTTAAAGTCTGCTAAAATCACCTATGAAATTGTCTAGAGCTTATTTATTTATTTTGTGTGGGAAGAATGTAGATTTTTAAAAAACTGTCTCTTTTTTTTTTCTATGGTAATATTACTTTAGACTTTAGTAACTCCTCAATAACATAAAATATTTATGTATCTTGAAAAATAATCAATTCCATCTTGGTTTTCAACGCATAAGCATCAACTGAAAAAATCCTAAGCTTTTCTTTTTTTATATTTGGGTTTATTAGCCTATATTACTTCTAATTTAATGTATGTGTACACTCTCTTCCTGCCTTTTTTTCTTGACTAAGTTAACTAATGATTCTGGTTCTTTTTACCTAACAATTCCTTCTTCAATTCATGTCGCTTGATTCCAGGAGGAATCAAGTTGCTCCTTCAACACTTTGCTTAGAAAACTCCTCAGCTAAATATCCACTTTCATCGCCAGCTACTTCTGACTTCCACAAAACACTAGAACACACACACATTTCAGCAAGTTATTTGCCACCTTGAAACATTAACCGCATTTTCTCCATTGTCTGATAACTTGATCCTCATTTCCACCTGAGGCCTTGTCAGAATGGCCTCTACCATCCATACTTCTACCAACATTCTGTTCATGATTACCTAGGTATTCTCTCCAGCTCTCCTCTTTGTCTCTGAGCCCTCCCTAGAATCACCGTGAAAAGTCCGTTCATGGCAATAGTGTCTCCTTCTACCACGCACCTCAGAACTCTTCCACCCCCTCCCCATTGTCTAGTTCCAAAGCCACTTCCACATATTTAGGTATTTGTTATATTTGTTACAGTGGCACCATACTTCTTGGTACCGAAGTCTGTATTAGTCTGGTTTATCCATGAAAAAAAAAATAACACACACACACACAAGAATTCCAAGATCTGCAGTTGGCCAGCTGGAGATTCAGGGCAGCCGATGGTACAGGTGCGTTCTGGGTCCAAAGGCAGCAGCCCAGTGTCTCAGCTCAAACGTAGGCAGGCAGAGAAGCAGAATTCTTTCTCACTCAGATTTTTATTCTATTCAGGCCTTCAACTCATTGGATGAGGCTCACGCACCCTGGGAAGAGCCATCTGCTTTACTCAGTCTCCTGACTCAAATTCATCCCATACAGAGAGCCCTCACCAGGGAACCTAATAGGCAGGCGCCTTGATCTGAGATGATCAGCCTTCAGAACATTGAGAAATAAATTCCTGTTGTTTTAGCCACCTGGTCTATAGTGTTTTGATATGTCAGCCCAAGACGTCAGCACAACTGAATTGTGCCTTAAAAATAGTTAATATGGTAAATTTTATGATATGGATACTTTACCACCATAAAAAAGAAACAAATAACCAATAGAAGTGGAAGGAGAAATAGGTGATACCACTATTACAGTTGGAGACTCCAACACACCTTCATCAGTAATTGACACCATTGATTGATATACATTGTGTTATTCTAAGTATACAATATTGTGGAAAAGGAGGAACAATAAAAGATGGGTGGTTGTCAGGAGTTTGGGGGCAGGGAGGGACGAATAAGAGGAACACAGAGGACTTTTAGGACAGTGAAATCATCGTAATGGTGAATACATGTCGTTGTACATTTGTTGGAACCCATATAATGTACAACATGAAGTGAGCCGTAATGTCAACTATGGAATTTAGTGAAAAACAACCTATTGACAGTGGTGCATTAGTTGTAACAAATGTACTACACCAAGGCAAGATGTTAGTGATAGGGCAGATGAAATGATGAGGTGAGTGAATATATGAGAACTCTCAGTACTTTCTGCTTTTTCTGCAAACCTAAAACTGTCCTAAAAAATAAAGTCTGTTAATAAAACAAAAATCCAGAGGGAAAGACAAAATTCATAACACATACAACTAGAAAACCTGGTATTCATCCTGAAAAATTTCAGCCTACTTTCTGTGGAACCCTAGTGTTTCATAAAGGGGTCTAGGAGACAAAAACCATGGAGCATGGAGATTCTGGTGGGCGGGTGCAGTTGAGAGGAATATAACGATATCACCAAGCTGACTGCATACCACTTCATTTCGTACTGGTTTTATGCTTGAATTCCATCCTCGATTTCATTTAATACGCGTTTAACCACTAATATTTCTGAAAACAAGGTGTATTTCTCAAGATAAGCTGGGCTTCTCTTCTGTGAAAACTAAACTTATAATGGTCTCCGACAGTAAGAGTTTATTTCCTGGTCATGGGTCAGTCTGAGGAAGGTGATGTGGGTCAGCTCTAAGCTATAACTTAGGTCTTTAGGTTGCTTCTGTTTTGTTGTTTCAGTATTTTGAGGGAAGAGAAGGAGCCTGGTATTGGCTGCTGGAAATGCCATAGGTCACCTCTGCTCACTTGCCACTGGCCTTTACCAGTGCTTTGTCCCAATTTAACTGCAAGACAGGCTGCGAAATATGCACCTGTCAGGGGCCCAGGGAGATGTCAGGTGACCACCTATCTAGTCTCTGTCACTCGACGGACAGTCTATACTTAAAATAGTTACAAACTGATGGGAATTTGTCACCGAAATAGCATCAAAATATCAAAATACCTTGATGGAGAAAATCCAATTTAGGATCTTATGTTTGTGAAGGTTGCAAGTTTGTACTGAGTTAAGAGCAAAACTTTTCAACTTATAGACCCAGCAGAATCAGAAATCAAGCTGTGTAGCAATCTGTGAAACATCGTGTTTTTGTGTGTTTGCTTGTATTCTGTTTTTTTGTTTTTTCAGACTCCATGATACAGTTCTATGAATGAATTATAAAAATATGAAGTGGTGTAAGATTGGACTATCGTTGAACTAAAATATCACCCTAACCATGCTCTTTGTGCACAACGCAGCAAAAGTTTAAAAGAAAACAACACTGGAGAAAAAATACGACCCATTCGAGTCAATTAACAACTTTTACTTAGGAACCTGATCAGAAGTGACAGTCTTCCCGACCAGAAATAACACCAGGTTTTGTCTAATTAACATCACCCCTTCACTATGCAACACTTTAAAGTTTCTTCCTAGAGTTGGTATAAGTTCAAATTAAATGGAAAAAATAGATCTTATACATGAATGCCAGGATTTCAAGGGGAGTGAGTAGCACAGGGAAGATGGCAGTGAACCTGGCCAAATCCAAGTGTCTCCTGACGGATTTGAAAAGTTGTCAGAACCCAGTATACAAACCTCAGTCTTCAGGCTCAGAGAAAGAAACTTTTTTTTCAGGTTACCAACTGTGGGTCTACTTGTTGGTGAATATTTAAATTATTTGTCATAGCTTTAGTCAGGTGTAATTGGCATACAATAAACTCCACCTATTTAACATGTCTGATTTCATAAGCTTTGAGATATGTATATACTCTTGATACCATTACCTCAATGAAGACAAGGGACACATCCATCACTCCAAAAAGTGTTTTCAAAATCCTTGTAATCTCTGCCTCCAACCCTTCCCCCACCTCCTCCTGTAGCCACTGACCTGTTCTCTGTCACTTTAGTTTACCTTCTCTAGAATTTCTGTAAATGAAGCCACCCAGCATGCAGTCTTTTTTTGTGATCCTTCTCTCACTGAACAACTCTCTTGAGATTTGTTCACGTGTGTATTCATTATTCATTCTTTTTATTGCCGAATTTGATTTCATTCCATGGGTATACCACAGTCTGTGTATCCATGCCCTTGTTGCAAGGCTGGGTTCCTTCTAGTATTTGATGACTACAACAAATAAAGCTGCTATGAGTGTTAATGCAGAAGTTATTTAATGGACATGTAATTTCATTTCCCTTGGATAATTACTAAGGTGTGGAATAGCTGGATGATACAGTGTGTATGTCTAATATTTTAAGAAACTGTAAAAGTATTATTCAAAGTAGTTATACCATTTTATATTTTCACTAGACTTGTATTGGAGTTCCAGTTTCTGCTCAAGTTTGCAAATGTTTGTTGTGGTCAGCTTTTTAAGTTTTTTTATTTTAATCATTCTAATTTGGTTAATGATGCTGAACTTGTTCTTACTATCTATTTGCTATCCATATATCTTTGATGAGGTATCTCTTAAAATTGTTTGGCCATTTTTTATTGGGTTGTTTGATTTTGTATTTATTAATTTGCAAGAGCACTTTGTATGTTCTGGATACAAGTCCTTTATCTGATATATAATTTTAAAATATTTTTCTAAATCTGTGTCTAATCTTTGCATTTTCTTACCAGTGTCTTTTGAATAGTAGAAGTATGTAATTTTAATGAGATATCTTTTATACATGTGTTCCCATATGAATAGTGCTTTTTTGCGTAGTATCTAAGATACGTTTATCTAACGCAAGGTCATAAAACATGTGGTTGTTTTTTTCTGTAGAGGTTTTACAGTTTTAGGGTTTGCATTTAGGTTTGTGATTTGTTTTGCACTAAATTTTGTAAGTGGGGAATAATACTTTATTCATATATATATTCAGTTGTGCCAGCACCATTTATGACAGAGACTATCCTTTATCTACTCAATTGCCTTTAAACTTTGTCAGAAACTAGTTGTCCATATATGTGTGGGTCAGTCTCTGGATTCAATATTATATTTCCTTAACCTACTGTCCATCATTAAACCAATACCACATGTCATGATTACTGAGGCTTTAAATAAGTCTTGAAATCAGATAGAATTATTACTCTATATTTCTCCTTTTTTCAAGATATTTGGTGTTTGGGGTCCTTTGAATTTTCATAATAATTTTAGAATAATTTTGTCAATTTTTACAAAATTTTTAATTTTTCTACTTCTCCAAAACCTTCAACTAGGACTGAATGAATGTATAGACCAATCTGGGGAGAATTGACATACTAACTATATTGAGTTTCTGGTCTGTGAAAATAGGATATTCCTCCACTTATTTAGGTCCACCTTAGTTTCTCTCTCTCAGAAGTGCTGTAGTTTTCAGTGTACAGGTCCTTCATGTCTTTTGTCAGAATCTGAGTCAGACAGAATCTGAGGTGACCCCCATGATCTCCAGCTCCTGATATCCTTGCTTGTGTGTGATCCTTGCCTCTTGAGCGTGGTTGGGACCTGTAAGTTGATTCTAACCAACAGAATACGGCCAAGGTGACAGGCTGTTAAGTTATGTTTGTGTGATTATGTTATATAAGATTCGGTATCCATCTGGCAAAGACACTCTGTCTCCCTTGCTGACACTGAGGAAGCAAGCGGCAACACTGGAACGTCCACCTGGCAAGAGACTGAGGTTTTCCTCCAGCCAACAGCCAGGGAGACACGCAGACCCTCAGTGTCAGAGCCCTCAAGGAACTGAATAGCACCAACAACCACGTGAGCTCAGAAGCAGGTCCTTCCCCGCTTGAGTCTCACAGGAGACCACAGCCTCGCTGACACCCTGCTGCAGCCTCACAAGACCCCGAAGCAGAAAACGTTGCTAAGCTATGCTCTGACATTTTTCTGTCGTTCCTGATATTAGGGCTTAGCTGTACGTTCAGGCTTATATTCATCAGCTTGAGGAACTTTCCTTCTATGACCCATCCACTGAGAGTTTTTTTAATCAAGAATTTATGTTGGATTTTATCAAATACGTTTTCTCTCTGTTTATTGAAATAACAACATGAATTTCTTTTAATTTGCTAGTATAGGAAATCTCATGGACTGATTTTCAAATTTTTACTTGACCTTGCATTCTTAGGATACACTGCAATTGATTATTATATGTTACGGTTTTATTTATTTTTGGATTCCATTTTCGAAATCTCTTTAAATTTTTGCGTCTATGCTCATGAAGGAAATTGGTCTGACATTTTTGGTTTTTCCCTGTGTTATCGTTGTCTGCTCTAGGTATTGGGGTACTGCTAACATCACTGAGTGAGTTGGAAAGTATTCCCACCTCTGTATGTTCTAGAAGAATTTGTGTAGGATCGTTTTCACTCTTACGTGAATGTTTGGTATCATTTTCAGTGAAGCAATTTAGACCTTGATTTTTCTATGTCATAAGGCTTTTAACCACAAAGTCAATTTCTTTAACAGACATAGAACATTCAGGTTATTTGTTTCTTCATAAGTAAGGCTTGGTGTTTGTGCCATTGAGGACTTTTTCTGTCTCAGCTAAGTTGCTGATCTTATTTACATAGAGTATTCATATCATCTCTTCATGTTTTTATATCTGTAAAATTGAGGTGATTTCACCTTTGTTATGGGTAATTGTGTCTTCTCTCTTTTTTTCCTGATCAATCTGGCTAGAGGTTTACAAGTATTATCGATCTTCTCAAAAGAATCGGTATTTGGTTTCCATGATCTCTTTCTATTGTTTTTCGATTTTCTATGTGTTGACTTCCACCATCATCTTTATTATTTTCTTTCTTTTATTTACATTGGTTCAATTACCTTTTGTATTCCTAGTCTCTTAAAGTGTGAGCTGAGAATGTTGATTTGAGATCCTTCTTCTTTTCTAATATGGATGCTTCCCCTTAAGCCCTGTCATAACAGCATTATAACAAATTTTCAAATGGTGCATTTTCATTATAATTCAGTTCAAATACCTTTTAATTTCCTTTTGACCCATGAATTATTTAGAAATGTTACTATTTTCCTTTTGAAAAATCAGGGACTTTCCACTGATCTGTTATTGATTTCTAATTTAATCTCATTGTCATCCGAGAACATTCTTTGTATGATATGAATTATTTCAAATATATTTGAACCTCAGTTTATAGCCCAGAAAGCGGTTTCTCTTTAAATCTGGTCTTTATGAACTTGAGAAGAATGTATTTTCTGCTGCTAGGGGGTAGAGTATCCTGTAAATAAATGTCAATTAGGTCAGTTATGCTTCTCAAGTCTTCTGTATCCTTGCTGATTTTCTATTTGTTCTAGCAATTGTTGAGAGAAGAATATTGAAATCTCCAGTTGCAATTTTGGATTAGTCTATTTCTCTTGTCGTTCTATCAGTTTTTACATCATGTTTCTTGATGCTTCATGTCTTAGTCTTTTTGGGCTGCTATAACAAAATACCACAGACTGGGTGGCTTATAAACAAAAGATGTTTATTTCTCATCGTTCTGGAGGGTGGGGAGTCTAAGATCCAGGTGCCAGGTCCTGTTCTAGTGAGAGTCTTTCTTCTGGTTCATGGCTGGTGCTTTCTTGCTGTGTCCTCACGTGATGGAAGGGAGAAGGGTCATTTTGCAGCCTTGTTGATAAGGCACTGATCTTATTCAGAAGGGCTCCACACTCATGATTTAAATACCTCCCCAAAGCCATCACCTTTGAAGATTAGGATTTTAACATATGAATTTGGGGTGACACAAACATTGAGACCATGGCACTCTATTATTTAGGGTTGCTTTCTCTTCTTGATGACCTGACCTCTTTATCATTATGAAATTATCTTTATTCATGCTAATATTTTTTGTTTGGAAAAATATTTTTGTTTGTAACTATATTTTAATATAGTTACCCCAGCTTTGATTTAATTCATATTTTCATAGTATATTTTTACATTCTTTTACTTTTAACCTACTTGTTTCTTTACAAAGTTAAAATTTATTGTAGGCAACCTATAGCTGGGTCTTGCTATTTTTATCCAATCTGACAATCCCTGCCTTTTAAATATGGTATTTAGATCACTTAAATTTAATGTGATTGTTGATATGGTTCAATTTAAATCTGTCATTTTATTTGTTCTATATTTGTTCCTCTTTTTCTTGTTCCCCTTTTCCTTCTTTTCTGCCTTCTTTGAGATCATTTGTGTGTTTTCTTTTAATTTTTGTATTTTATCTCCTTTGTTAGCTTATTAGGCATAAGCTCTTATTTTATATTTTAGTGGATGTTTGGGGGTTTAAAGAATACATCTTTAAAATACCACAGGCTAACTTCAAATTATATTATGCCATGTCAGTTAGAATAAGAACTTTATAACGATATGTCAATTCCATTTCTCTCCTCCTGATATTTGTGTTCCTGTTGCCATATAATTTATGTTTACAGGTATTATAAACCCTACACTTCATTGTCATGGTTCCCTTAAAACAGTTAGTCCTTTTTTAAAAGAGATTTAAATAGTGCCAAAAAACGTATGTATTTAATCACAAAGTCATCTTTTCATTTCTTTGTGTAGATCCATATTTCCATTTGGTATCACTTTTCTGCTGTTCGTATAATATTCCTTAACACGGCTATTACTGGAGATCTACTCCAGGTGAATTCTTCCAGCTTTTCTATGTCTAAAAAGTCTTTATTTTACGTTCATTTGGAAGCTATTTTTGTTGAAATAGAATTTGAGACTGGCAAATGATGCGAATTTTATGTGTTGTGTTGGGAGCAGAACCTCCCCAAAGCCTCACTGTTATGTTCAAAGAGCTCTTTCCTTTCCCAGCTGTTTATCATGCTGTTCACATTCCTTTAGTTGTGACATCTGGCATTAGACAATTTTTCTTTATCTTTTGCTTGGTCTTTCATCATGGGCTTCTATTTTCACACTTTTTCTCTCTTAATCCTGAAAGAGTTATCAAAGGGCAAGTCCCTGAAGCAACCCTGTGCCCCCCACATGCACCACTGTGGGCATCACCTTCCTTTCCTGTCAAATGAGTTTAAGGAAGTCTTAAACCTTACTTTTACTTGGCATTCTCTTTTTCCATGCACGGTCATAATGAACTTTCCTCAATTTTTGATTTTTCGCTTCTTATTCACTTGTATCTATTCTATGGCCTTCATGATCTGATTCTGTAGTTGGTAACAGGTATTTTGCTTTTTGAAATTAGTGAATTATTCCACATCTTTAGAGTGTTTCCCACGGTCATTTTATTAAAACAAGGTATTTCACCCAATCAGAGTACTAATAATGAAAAGAAAGTCTTTATTTCCCATTCCACGGCCATTCTAACCACTGTTAGCTGCCTTGGATTTTTCACAGTTGCTTTGAAATTTTGTTGTACATCTGCTTCCTTTGGCGTCTCACGGGTAGAGCTGTCTTTCCTCCAGTCATGTCTCAAGTATTTTTTAATTTTTCTTAAACTGTGGTGGCTTCCCTAGATTTCTTAAAAATTAAGTTACCCATCTTAACAGTACTCTTAGCTGTGAACTGCTTTTCTGATCACATAGTGGCACAGATTGTCCTTTATGTTTCATAAGTTTGTCTTGGTCCGTCTGCTTTAAATGAAATAACATCCCCTAAAACTATGACTTTTGAGTCATTACCAAGAACAGGCTTTATAGTCGTCATCTCACTAACTTAAACCAAGAATTTTCCCCTCTGAAGGAAAAGAAAATTGTCAACACGTATTCTGTCAAAAAGGCACCATCGATAACGGATTTAGGTGCTTTCTCTCTTAGTGATACATATCTATCACTTAAGTCAAATCCTTGACCTAAAACTGTTCTATAAGCATATATCAATTTTCTCTCCAAAAATATGACTCCTAAACATCTGCTTATACCTAAAATAAAACCCTACCCTCTGGACTGAATTATATTGCCTAAATCTTGCCTAATATCATAAGCTCTCTGTGTCCTCCCTTGTTTATTCTCACGCTTGACCTCATGGTTTCCCCTTCTCTCTCCAACAAAGCTCTCCTCTCCCTGAGAAGCCTCACCCCAACCCTCTTTGTCTCCCACCACTTGGAATCCACTCTTTCCCTCCCCTCCCCACCACTGTTCACTTCCTCCACCTCGCCTGCCTGCTAGGCAGCTCTTCCCCCTCTTGACCACAGGTGGTTACCAAAGCCACTGCTTCGGCATGGTCCTCTGGTTCTCCAACCCCCCCAATCTGAGATCTGTGCCCCTTCCTTTTTCTGTGAAGCCTCTCTCTAGCTTGATTGAAGAGCAAGATTGATCATCAGTATCTCCTCTTTAATTTTTGCTGTCTTCACTCCAATCCTCTTTTTCTGTCTTTATGTCTTTTCAGT
The DNA here is from genome assembly GCF_028021215.1 of Eschrichtius robustus. Classification (NCBI taxonomy): domain Eukaryota; kingdom Metazoa; phylum Chordata; class Mammalia; order Artiodactyla; family Eschrichtiidae; genus Eschrichtius; species Eschrichtius robustus. The sequence goes on from NC_090844.1 coordinate 8,026,668, forward strand.
TTGCCCTATTTCTTCCTGTTTTGCAAGACCCCCATTTTCCAGCAAAAACCAAAACTTGGAGAAAAATTTCTTCACTTGATACCATCAAACCCCTCCAGGGCTTTCTCTGCTGTCATTACCTATGCAGGTGTTTTTTTTTTTTTTTTTTTTTTTTTGGTCCAATTTGCTGCTCTTTCCAATTTGCTTCTCAATATTTGGTTCCAAACCTCCCCAGTCTTCTGACCATCACGCCCCCATAATTCCCTTCCTAGGATATTCAACTTAGATTTACAGGTCCTCACACCCATCCTTTAAGTTGGATGGGGCTGGGAGTGTTATACCATTTTAAAGAAGCAGAGACTGGGCAACACTGCATTTCACTTTGTTATTTGATCAATTTAAAAACTAAGCAAACATTCTGACTATGGTGAACATAAGAAACTATTCTGTTTGCAATTCCTTTGAATACAAATCTCAAGATGATACATATTTTTTCCTTCTTTAAATTAGTGTAATGGAATTGGTAAATGAGCAGACTTGGTAGTAAATTCTATAGCCCTTGACAAACTTCTGTTTAATCCCTACAGCTATGGCATCAATTGGGTCAAGCAGTAATATTTCCAAATTAGCATTTCATTTAAAAGAGAAAACACATGCTAGAATTTTCTCTCACACCTGCTTTCCCAGCCTGATCAATTCGGCAGACTGAGATTATGATGAGGGACAGTCACATGAGAATACTTCAGGGAAGCCATTTGCTCTTTCTGAGCTGTAACTGCTAGGAATTAGTTTTAGGTGCAAGATACAAATGATAAGAAAAAAAGAATTCTGTTTTAAACATCGTCACTTTTTTTTCAATAGCCATGTTATTTTCCATTCTTTATAAGTACTCAAACAGGCATTTGAAGATAAAATAGGCATATATTCAATAAGACAAAATTTCTAAAATCCCCTTATAGTTACTTTATTCCCACTCCTTTTATATTGTTTCTTCTGCCCCTTTGATGTGCTTATTTTCAAGACCCCTTTTTCTTCGCACTATTGGATGACTGCTACGTTAAATTAGCTGTCTTGTGTAAAGATGTAATTCAGTAATTCAGAACTCTGTAAGAAAATACTTCTCAGGAAGCAAATTCTTCTATCATGTCTTTTAAGGTGTATGTACAATTTTAAAGGTTGAAAGGTCAATTTATGATTATTATTACTCCAAAATAATCCTTTTGAGCAAGCAGTCGACACGTTCTCCTAAAACTGTGTTCTATAATTAGTTATGGAGTTTCTGAATAGAACCTCTCCATCATCTGCCTTTCCTGTAACAAGTACGTATTAGCTCCTGTATTTTATAAGAATCATGTGTAGTATTACACTACCGGATCGGTGGATATTTCCCCATAATTTATTTTAAAAATTAGAAGCCAATTTGCCACTGCACTCAAGACTTGTCAGTGATCTCTTGAAAAAAGTGGTGATTCATTTCTGTGCTACCTGTGGGATCTGACTTCAGTCCACAGAAATGAGTGATTATTGACCTTTTCATCTACTATGTCGTGTTTTCTGATAATCCTCAAAGTATCAATTGATTGTCACATGCAAAATTCAGCTCTACAAATAAGTATACATTAGATGCTGTGTATTTAAAAATTTGGAAAGCCCCGTCCTGGAATTGAGCCTTTTCTCTGTTTCACATCCACAGAAACTGTGAGTCATCTTTACCTCCCTGTTTGCTGTGTCCACTGGCTCCGAGGGGAGCTCATTTTCCCCGAAGGGTGCTTTAGACTGTAGTCATTAGAAAGATGTGAGAGTCCATCCAACTCTGCCAGCTTTGAGGCTTAGTTTTAATCACTGTTAATGAAGGTAATGATTTAGTGGGTGGAAAAAATGAGTATCAGAATGATTAGACGCTACGTGAGTTCCATAAGCAATCTCCGTAGAAGCTTTTTCTATGTCTCTGCTGATCCGTTTAATTCCATGTGTGGAAATTATCCCTGAGAGTAAAGAGAGGTTGAAAAATCCTCAAACCCAAGATTTATTTAGGCAATTTTTTTTTAAGAGCTATACAATTTTAGCTTTATTTTTTGCAAATTCCAAAATAATGTTAGTCTGCCGTTAAGGTTAAAAATAACTAATATTTAATGCCAGACGTAGGGGTTTCTGGCTAATGATAAACTGTGAGTTTTCTGTTGACACCTTCAGACTTTTAGAAAAGCAATAAGAAAAGCAAAACTTACAGGTAGAATGCACACACTGCAGATCTGGGAAGAATTTATTGCGGCCCAAATAAACAACTGGTTCTGTTACAGGGTGTGGGGAAATCTTCCTCCTCGCCCTGCAATGCTTCCTGCAAACCTCACTCTGCCTTGTTGATTTCTCAAGTGGTAAGAGATGTCTGAAAACACCATTATGATCAGAGTGGAAGAATGATAATAAATACTCAGAAGTCTGATTTTAATGCCAAATAACTCAGCAAACAAAACAACTTTGGAATAGCTGTAAAGGGCCAATGCTTGCCTCATGGTCTCCTGCTCTTAGTATTACCTCCGGAATTATTTTTTCACGGGGAAAGAAGAGGCATCTGTCTGAGCCTATGAGGTTGGGACAGTCTCTAAACTCAAGATAATTGGGAAACTGGAGTGACTGTGAGCTAATGTTTCTGTGATATTAAACAGGAATTGGTGTTCCAGTGTTTGCTAGAAAGCTTGACTCTCTGCTGGAATGGATATGGTTGGAACAGAAAAAAGAATAGACTTCTGTAGGCTTTTAAACTGGCTACATTTGTATAGCGAATTCTTCATTAAGGAAATACATGGCTCATTTGGGAAAAAAGCTTTGCCCGTCTGTAACAATTTTAATATGTGCGTGTTTGAATACACAACTGCAAGAAGTATTTTCTTAAGTATGAGAAATAATTCTTATTCTTTCAAATATTAAAGAGTAATTCATGAAATTTTAGTTAATGTTGGATAATTCATTATTATGAATGAGATGTTTGTTAGAACAATGAAGTCAACTACATTCTTTGAAACAATTTTTAAAGTGTCTGGGGCGAGTGAGACATCATTGTTTTGAATGGTGTGTGACTGAACATAAAAAAGCCATCTTTAGGATGTTATTTAAGGAAATTATTTTAAATGCCTTTTAGGTCTAGCTCTGTGTTTTGTCTGAAGGTAGGACCAAGCTTCTCACTCTCTAGTTTCAGGAAGAAGGCTAGATTACCTTGTGTGAGGGAGACAAATGGTGGAGAGTGGTCCAGGAGTTTTGGGGAGGAGAGATGCTCAAACATGTAGCAAGTCATCATTTTCAAGAAGTGTCCTAAAAGTTGATTGTTCTCTGGGGTATTTCTGGAGCCCAGAATAAGGGAGAAAGTGTTAATACTGTTTTTGTCAGGATTTATTTTCTTCTAAAGATTGGATCTTATTGGGGAAAAAATCATTAACTGGAGACTGTTGCTTTTCTAGATGTGGTCAATAGAAAAAGGACTTACTGTAGTTTGCAAGAAGTAGTAGAGAGACATCATATTGGGTTAAGGCTGCTGAGGTCAAACTAATAAGCCTTACTGATTTATTTTGTTAAACTGCTAGTTGAATTTCTGAATTGGCTTTTTCATGTGTCAACCTTAAATAAAAGTGCAACAGTCCATGTGGGTTTAATTGGTCATATAAACTGAGCTCCAGTGAAAAAATCATAGATGATTACATTTCTACACACAGGAATTTATCATCTTATGGGTTGAGTTGAAATTGGGAAAACATTTTATTACTATATTATGTCTTTCTTCCTGGGTTTCTATGTTGTGAAAAGGTATAGTCTTATTTTATTCTTTTGGTGGTTATATAGTTGCCCAGAACACAAAATTGAGAATGCATACATGGCTATTGAATCAATGCAAAATAAAGTTGTGTGTATTACAGGCACATGAATATATATATATATATAGAGAGAGAGAGAGAGAGAGAGAGAGAGCGCCATCGTTTGATTGGGGAATTATTTTGAATAGTATTTCGACAGGAGAAGAGATGCAAATGTGAATAGGAAATTTTAATCAAGTATACCCCAGAGTGTAAGACATACCAGCCTAGAGACTGTCTTCGTTTTTCTGTGTGACCTGATTCATGAGGTTTTGAGTTTTACTGTAACTTTTTCATGATGCAGTGTAATTTATCCAAGTTGCACAGTACTGTGTGGAAACATTCTGTGGCATGTTTACTTCCTAATAATATTTTTGTGGGATTTTGGTAGGTTTAAATTGAAATAATAAGTAGCGATGTAAATTCAAATATCTCTGAGAAATTATTCAAAATTCAGAGTTTTGTAAAGGAATAGGCAGTTTCTAAAACGGTTTCTGAGACTGGATCGTTGGTTACATCAAAAAGCAAGAGGTTTGCTATGTGACACGCTTGTAAGATCTGTATGTGTACCTCCCCAAACCTAAGAAGGGGGTGTGTGTGTGAGACTTTATAGTGACAATCAGTGACGGCTCAGAGTCCTCAAGAAATGGAAGAGTTGATACTTGTGCCCCAGTGAAAGGACGTGGCTGTAGGTGTGACCTGCCATTTAGCTGAAGGATATAAACAGGGACCGGGTGGATGTTTCTAAGCGAGAGAAAAAAGATTCAAAGAGAAATTGCATATGGTGAAAGGAGCAATGGCGTTACAGAATTAAAACATGCAGGAGGAGGAATTAGGCTCAGAGAGAAGAGTGGACTAGTCTGTTTGTTTAAGCTCTTTCCATGGGCAGGCCTCGGTATTGAATGTCCTTTCCCCGTGCATCTTTGTTCTTCACCCTTGACTGGCCCTCTTGCATCTTTTGCCTCCCACAGGAAGACCTTCTCTGCAGGCTCAGTCTAACCTGATCCATTCCTTAACCTCCTTTCCAAAAACACATCCAGCAACTCCCCATCACGCCTTATCACCTGCCCTCCTCTCTTTTCTGCTTATCCTCACCCTGGGCTGATCCAATCCAGTTTCTTGGCTTTTAATGACTCCGCGTCTACTCCTCCCACACAACCATCTCTGATGAACTCCAGAAGCAGCCTGTATCTAAACTGCTTACTTGACACTTCTGCGTGGATGTGTAATGAGCATCTCAAATTCAACATGCACTAAAACGAGCCATTCCTCTCTCTCTGCCTCAGACCCATTTCTCACTCAGTCTTTCCAACCTCAGTCAGTGGCAGCTCCGTCCTGCACTTTGCTCAGACCAAGAGGCTTGCAGTCACCCCGGCTTCCCTCCTCTTGAATCCCGCATCCTATCCACAAGGTAATACTTTCGTTTTCATGTTTAACTTCATGAAACAATGGTGGCAGGTCTTAGCACTCATTTAGATTGTGAGAATAATGTACATTTTGAAAAATCTTTCTCTAATGGAAATTTGACAAGTCATATTATATATGACTCAGTTATCCCAAACTGTTGAATGTGGATAAACTGAGTAGACCAGCCCATTACTGGTTAGTGCATGAATCAGAGATAGTATTTTAAATACTTAAAATTTTCTAAATATCAGGCTTATGTGAAATTAGATTTTGAACATTCTTGATGGAAAAGAATTACATACCTAAAGACTTAAATATTGTGACAATATATGTAATCTAAAAATGACCAAACCTTCAGAAATTTGGGGCACAATAGATTTTACTATATGGATAAAAGTACACAGGAAACATAAAGTAAGATGTGTATGTGGCGTACGTGTATAAAAAGATGCTATCATCTCTTAATATGAGTGCAATCTTGCTTTCACATTATTTCCTTTAGATCCAAATTGGGAATTGGATAATTCTGTGATGTATCTTTTTATTTAAATTTTGGGTTAAAAAGTCACTAAAGTTTCCCCTGATCACATTTTCCCTCTCTAAAATAGTAATATGCTATTGGTTATGTTAAGAAGACGTTTGTCTACAAAGATATAACTAACAAAACTATCGGATTCGTCTGAATAACCACATTCACTGTTTTGGGAAAAAAGTGAAATCTTTTGCACTACCAGCGTAAGACTGAATTTTGTGTATAAATTTATATGAGAGATGTTAAGCAATTTATGATATAGTGTATATTTTTAAAGGATAATACTCGGTTGCAGTCCTGTGAATGTTTTTTGTTGGGCATTTTAAGCAATTGTTATGGAAGATCTTCATAAAACAACTCAAATGAGAACCAAGGCCTTCACATCTACCATAAAGTGAGAGGTTCTTTCACATTGCATTGACAATGCAGTTGTCAGTGGGTAGATTGACAATGGGTGGCACATTTTCTTGAGCACAGTATTTCAAGGTATACTCATCTTTTCCATAGTTACATTGAAGAAGAATAAATACAACCAGCCAATCACAAGATTAAAGTGCCTTCATTTGGGTTCCTATGTGTTTGCCCTGTTTGATATCACAGGTGAGTCAGAAACTGATGCCTTATTTCCAGAGGAGACTAAATAATAATACTAACAACAAAAACAGTGGCAAGTACACAGAGAGTAGTCCCACGTGCCAGGTGTCCTTGGAAGGGCTTCACATATACGAAGCCATTTCATCTTGGCATCGACACTACAACCTGTTCTACAGATGGAGGAACTGAGTTCAAATAATTTAGTTATGCTGCCCATACTCGTGCATTTTTCTAAGTGGCAGAACTGGTATCAAGTGCAGGCTGACTATTTTTTTTTTTAACCAGATGAGAGATGCACAGTTAGATTTCACCAGGAGCCCCACTTCCTCTCCCTTCTCCTTCTCTTTTGCCTCCAAATCTTCAAAGAAGTGTGCTGGCTGTGGGCATCAAACAGGAGCCTGACATCACGGAGGGATCAGGACTGCTTAGAACAGTGAGGAATGAGGGTACCTACAGATGGCACCTGGGAATTACACTCTACTGGGAAGAGAGGGCCTGAAAGGCCTGCTCACTGGTCTCCAAATCTTAACGTTACCAAGTGCAAGGTCATACTGCTCGCTGCATGACAGGCCAGTGAACCGAGAGACGAGTTGTTGGGGCAATGGATAGCAAGTTTATTCGGAAACCAGCAGACCGAGAAGATGGGGGACTCGTGTCCCAAAGAACCATCTTGCCCAGGTTTGGATGCTAGTTTCTTTTATAGAACAAAGAGTGGGAGGTGAGGAGGTGAGGAGATGAAGTAAAAAAGACAATAAGCTGTTGCAGATATTTCCTGGCTCCGGCCAGACTCCGGAGGGGATGTGTTCATTTCTTCCTTCCTGCAGCCATTCATAGGTAGGCCTGGTCAGGACGCTTCCTGTGAGCTAAACAAAGGTATTTTGGCTTAACACTCAGGAGTGGCAGGTAGGGCTCAGTGGCCAGAGATGGGCCGTTGTGTACACTTCAAGCTGTAGGCAACATCCCGTTCATGGTTAACTTGTAGAAAAGCAGTAGAATACAAAGGTTAAAGTAAAAGAAAGAGATCCAATGTGGAGTCAGATTTGTTCTTTCCTATTAAGTTAATGTCCTGAACTTTCTCTTTTACTGTGATGAGGAAAATGTACATGTGGCCTGGCCCAAAAAAGGGGAGGCACCAGGTTTGGGGCAGCCCTACAGCTGCCGTAATAAACCAGGAATGGGGTTTTCTATCTTTTTTGTCCCCCAACCTTACTGAGATATAACTGACAAATAAAAATTGTATATATTGAAAATGTACAACTGCATGTTTTGATACGTGTCTATCTTGTGAAATAGTCACTGCAATCAAGCTAATTAATGTGTCTGTCCCCTCACATACTTACCATGTTCCCGAGTTTCATTTGTGTAAGTTGAGTATGTTCTGAGGATCCAATGTACTGCAGCACGACTTCAGTTAACAAGCCTGCATTGTATAGTTGCACTCGCTAAGAGGACCGTGGTTTTCTGATCATTTAACTTGATATGAGGATATAGTGTAGAAATTCTAGAGGAATATGCATTCCTTAGACATCTGTTTTGAAAATCCAGTCATTGCGTTGCCTAACAGATGTGCAGTGATCAATTGTGAAGGTAAAAGTCTCAGTTTGACAGCAGACGAGGGTAACATCACTACAGAGCTCCCTACGGGAAGTTGCTCCCATGAGGCATTAGGGTTTAGATTTCAGGCCTGTCCGACACTGGACGTTCACCTGTGTTTAGAGTAACCGACTCCCCAGGATTCATCCCCGCTGCATGAGAAACCATGTACCGCGAGCCCAGGTGGGAGCTGGCACATGGAAAAGGAGAACAAGTGTCTTTAGAAATCATGTCATCCGTTGGAAACTTATATTCAGAATTGGCTGACAGGAAGGTACATATTTTCTTCTTGCTGAGGGGAAGTAAAATATTTATTCGATCTCAGGAAAAAATTTTTTTTATCCTGGTGATCTTAATAAATTCATCAAATTCTTACATCCTTTATGAACACGAACATGGAGAAGACTTGTAAATAGAAAGTAACCAGAAATAATGCAGTTTCTTCAAGCTTGAGAACTTAAAGGTCTTGCTTCTAAAGGCATTTATTTATTTATTTTTAAAATTGAAGTATAGTTTATTTACAATGTTGTGTTAGTCTCAAGTGTACAGCAAAATGATTCAGATATACATATATATACATATATATATTCTTTTCCAGATTCTTTTCCATTATAGGTTATTACAAGATATTGAATATAGTTCCCTGTGCTGTACAGTGACCCTTGTTGTTTATCTATTTTGCGTTTAGTTGTGTGTATCTCTTAATCCCAAACTCCTAATTTATCCTGCCACCCCTTTCCCCTTTGGTAACCATAAGTTTGTTTTCTATGACTGTGGGTCTATTTCTGTTTTGTAAATAAGTTCATTTGTATCATTTTACAGATTCCACATATAAGTGATATCATATGTTATTTATCTTTGACTTACTTCACTTAATATGATAATCTTTATTTCCATTCATGTTGCTGCAAATGACATTATTTCATTCTTTTTTATGGCTGAGTAGTATAAAGACGATTTTTAGATATGTATTAAGAATTTTATTTTAAGCTGTATAAACCTTGGGAATTATTTAAGCAGTGTTATGTATTAACTTTTGTCAGAATCCATCTTCCTTCTGTATATGCATTATGTGTGTATATACATATATATGGCATATAATATATGTATACAGTATTTATATGGTATATACTATGTATTTGTGGCATATATCATCTATTGTATATGACATATATAGCATATCTTACATAATATGATAGATATATTCAAAATTCTCTTGTGTGAATGTTTCTGAAATTCTTTTTTCCCTTTCCCTGACTAAAACATTTTAAACATTTTTAAAAATAGACAACCTACCAATACTTGAAAAGAGATTTAAACACATCACTGACTGGAATACTATGATATTGCCTAATATCATTTATGGTGCTTGATTTATAACGAAGAAAGGTATTGAAGTGGCGTCAACCCAGAGATGTTCCAGGGCAGCTGAACAGATCCCACAACGTCTACTCCTTCTGTAAAAAGGGAGGAAAATCAGGTCATTTGGCATCTTCTGATAAATTGCTTACAGTGAGTCATGGTTTGGGATAAAGCTGGGGTTTTTTTTGTTTTTGTTTTTTTTAAAGAATAGCCATTTTAATCAATAAGCATCCCTTCAAAGCATTTAAATATTAATGAAAGTGAATTTAAAGATAGGAAGAAAGAGAAGTAAAAGGCAGAAATGCACAGGAACCAAGGGGACTTTTAAGTTCAAAAGTAAAATTCAGGTTGGTGAAATGAACATAACAAATCATGGCCACAGTATGTTGATAGGAAAAGCAGGTTTGAAGTGAAAATTAAAACGGAGTTAAGAAATAATCTCATCAGTGAGGTGACTGTTGCTGAGAAATGAATGAGCACAGCTGAGGATTTTAGCACCGAAGGGAAAAGTGAAAGATGCAGTAAGTGAAATAAATTTGCTAGAAGTAAAAAAAAAAAAAAAAAGCTTTTAAAAATGTTTACAGAATATACATTGAGTAATACAAGCTGTACAGATTTTATTTTTTTCCTTAATATAGAAAAAAGCTTTAAGTGTGTGTTAGCTAATACGGAAGGGCAAAAATGTTAGGTGATCACATAACAACTGTTATCCTTTTAAATGTGATAAATCTTGCTTTCTTCAAAGACCATATACTCAAAGCCATGGCAGATCTCAGCCATCAGTGTAAAGACATATTAAGTTATTCATTGTTTCTGGCAAAGAGTGAGAAAAACGGATTTCAGAAGAGAGTCATCTGACTAAACATAATTTGGTCACTTTTAAATAAGCTATTCTTTACCTGATTTGAAATATGGAATCAATTCCCATTCTAGACATTACAGCAATTCCATTTTCAGTGAACATGTCTCATTTCATTAAAAGTTATATACTCTCATCATTCCTAGAGTGGTCTTTGCTAGTGCAAGTGGCTCAGTAAGAGTTTAGTGGAGACATTACTAAATATTAAATATTGGAGTGCCTACATAAAAATAGTCAATTACAAAGTGGATATGTTCCATCTTTCTGTCTCACTGTGTGTTTTAATTCTCTTCATTCAGAACAGCAGACAGGAAACCAACAGAGGGTTTACTATGTTCCAGACATTGTTTTGAGTGCTTCAGACCCATCCTGAGTGACTTAGATAAGATCCTGTCTTGTGAAGCTAACATTCCAGCATGGAAAAGGGCCCTCAAACATAATAAAATGAATCCAAGAAACCTGAAAAGTATGAGTCAAAGCCATTTCATACTTAAAATCAAAGATTAGAAGAATTCTAACATTTGTTTCATTCCTATTTTATAGTTGTTAAAGAAAATAAAACATGTTTTTCAGAAACACCTCCCCCCAAAAGAAGGTAACAAATCAAGTTGTTTATAGTGTTTAATTACTCCCTTAATGTACAGTGTTAAAATTTATGATAATCACATCACACTTGTACTTGGGTCAAACCATGAAGAATTCAAAGGAGTGTGTTTTTGTAATTTACATACATATGATAGAGAATTGATACTTAACATGGTTAAAAAAAAAGCTCTTTCCTAGCATTCTTAGCTTAAGTCCTAAATACAACCTAAAATGATATTAGCATAATTTGCAACATTATAAATGGAATATTTGCTAAAACTGAATCGACAGGACCAATTAGTTAAACTGTTGGAAGTGTTAGATTAATTTCCTCACAAAAGCAAACGCAGGACCGGAAAGAAGAATAAGACAATTGTAAAATAACAACAGGATGAAGTATTTTTACTGAAAAAACTTTTTGTAAGGAACATGGAAGACAAAGCATGCATTTTTTTAATCACAAGAGAAATGTGTGCACCTTTCAACTACAGAAGTCTTCCATAATTACTGTTTAAGATTAATTTATCCTAGTAATAAGCTTCTAAACACTGATGGGATTTTATAAAGAATTAAAATCTAAGTGTATGGATTAAAAACTTGAGAATCAATTTCCTTTCTAGTCCATAATTCTTTAGTTCAATATGAAAATCTATCTTTACTATTGTTAATAAGAAGTATAAGTTCTAGTTCTTTTGATTTCTTTTTTTACTTTTATAGCAAGCCTGAAAAGTTGTATATGAAGCTCTATACTTCTTAAACTCTATAATACTTGATGAATTTTTTTAAGCTATTTTTTAAAATATCTTTATTGGAGTATAACTGCTTTACAGTGTTGTGTTACTTTCTGCTGTGTAACAAAGTGAATCAGCTATGTGTATACATATATCCCCATATCCCCTCCCTCTTGCGTCTCCCTCCCACCCTCCCTATCCCACCCCTCTAGGTGGTCACAAAGCATCAAGCTGATCTCCCCTTGCCATGCAGCTGCTTCCCACTAGCTATCTATTTTACATTTGGTAGTGTATATATGTCCATGCCCCTCTCTCACTTTGTCCCAGCTTACCTTTCCCCCTCCCCGTGTCCTCAAGTCCATTCTCTGCGTCTGAGTCTTTATTCCTGTCCTGCCCCTATGTTCATCAGAACCAATTTTTTTTTTTTTAAGATTCCATATGTATGTGTTAGCATACGGTATTTGTTTTTCTCTTTCTGACTTACTTCACTCTGTATGACAGACTCTAGGTCCATCCACCTCACTACAAATAACTCAGTTTTGTTTCTTTTTATAGCTGAGTAATATTACATTGTATATATGGGCCACATCTTCTTTATCCATTCATCTGTCGATGGACACTTAGGTTGTTTCCATGTCCTGGCTATTGTAAATAGTGCTGCAATGAACATTGTGGTACATGACTCTTTTTGAATTATGGTTTTCTCTGGGTATATGCCCAGTAGTGGGATTGCTGTGTCATATGGTAGTTCAATTTTTTAGTTTTTTAAGGAACCTCCATAATGGCTGTGTCAATTTACATTCCCACCTACAGTGCAAGAGGGTTCCCTTTTCTCCACACCCTCTCCAGCATTTGTTGTTTGTACATTTTTTGATGATGGCCATTCTGATCAGTGTGAGGTGATACCTCACTGTAGTTTTGATTTGCATTTCTCAGATAATTAGTGATGTTGAGCATCCTTTCATGTGTTTGTTGGCAATCTGTATATCTTCTTTGGAGAAATGTCTATTTAGGTCTTCCACCCATTTGGATTGGGTTGTTTGTTTTTTTCATATTGAGCTGCATGAGCTGCTTTTATATTTTAGAGATTAATCCTTTGTCTGCTGCTTTGTTTGCAAATATTTTCTCCCATTCTGACGGTTGTCTTTTCGTCTTGTTTATGGTTTCCTTGCTGTGCAAAAGCTTTTAAGTTTCATTAGGTCCCATTTGTTTATTTTCGTTTTTATTTCCATTTCTCTAGGGGGTGGGTCAAAAAAGATCTTGCTGTGATTTAGGTCATAGAGTGTTCTGCCTACGCTTTCCTCTAAGAGTTTTATAGTGTCTGGCCTTCCATTTAGGTCTTTAATCCATTTTGAGTTAATTTTTGTGTATGGTGTTAGGAAGTGTTCTAATTTCATTCTTTTACATGTAGCTGTCCAGTTTTCCCAGCACCACTTATTGAAGAGGCTGTCTTTCCTCCATTGTATATTCTTGCCTCCTTTATCAAAGATAAGGTGACTGTAGGTGCTTGGGTTTATCTCTGGGCTTTGTATCCTGTTGCACTGATCTATATTTCTGTTTTTGTGCCAGTAGCATACTGTCTTAATTACTGTAGCTTTGTAGTATAGTCTGAGGTCCGGGAGCCTAGTTCCTCCAGCTCGGTTTTTCTTTCTCAAGATTGCTTTGGCTATTCGGGGTCTTTTGTGTATCCATACAAATTATGAAATATTTTGTTCCAGTTCTGTGAAAAATGCCACTGGTAGTGTGATAGGGATTACATTAAATCTGTAGATTGCTTTGGTTAGTATAGTCTTTTTCACAGTGTTGATTCTTCCAATCCAGGGACATGGTATATCTCTCCATCTGTTTGTATCATCTTTAATTTCTTTCATCAGTGTCTTATAGTTTTCTGCATACAGGTCTTTTGTCTCCTTAGGTAGGTTTATTCCTAGATATTTTATTCTTTTTGTTGCATTGGTAAATGGGAGTGTTTCCTTAATTTCTCTTTCACGTTTTTCGTCATTAGTGTATAAGAATGCAAGAGAGGGCTTCCCTGGTGGCACAGTGGTTGAGAATCTGCCTGCCAATGCAGGGGACACGGGTTCGAGCCCTGGTCTGGGAGGATCCCGCATGCTGTGGAGCAACTAGGCCCGTGAGCCACAACTACTGAGCCTGCGCGTCTGGAGCTTCTGCTCCGCAACAAGAGAGGCCGCGACAGCGAGAGGCCCATGCACTGCGATGAAGAGTGGCCCCCACTCGCCCCAACTAGAGAAAGCCCTCACACAGAAACGAAGACCCAACACAGGCAAAAGTAAAATAAATAAACAAATTAAAAAAAAAAAAAAGAATGCAAGAGATTTCTGTGCATTAATTTTGTATCCTGCTACTTTACTAAATTCATTGATTAGCTCTAGTAGTTTTCTGGTAGCATCTTTAGGATTCTCTGTGTATAGTATCATGTCATCTGCAAGCAGTGACAGTTTTACTACTTCTTTTCCAATTCAGATTCCTTTTATTTCTTTTTCTTCTCTGATTGCCATGGCTAAAACTTCCAAAACTATGTCGAATAATTGTGGTGAGAGTGGACAACCTTGTCTTGTTCCTGATCTCATAGGAAATGGTTTCATGTTTTCACCATTGAGAATGATGTTGCTGTGGGTTTGTCGTATATGGCCTTTATTATGTTGACGTAAGTTCCCTCTATGCCCAATTTCTGGAGAGTTTTTATCATAAATGGGTGTTGAATATTCTCAAAAGCTTTTTCTGCATCTATTGAGATTATCATATGGTTTTTATCTTTCAGTTTGTTAATATGGTGTATCACATTGATTGATTTGCGTGCATTGAAGAATCCTTGGATTCCTGGGATAAACCCCACTTGATCATGGTGTATGATCATTTTAATGTGTTGTTGGATTCTGTTTGTATTCTGTTAGTATTTTGTTGAGGATTTTTGCATCTATGTTCATCAGTGATATTGGCCTGTAGTTTTCTTTTTTTGTGACATCTTTGTCTGGTTTTGGTATCAGGGTGATGGTGGCCTCGTAGAATGACTTTGGGAGTTTTCCTCCCTTTGCTGTATTTTGGAAGAGTTTGAGAAGGATAGGTGTTAGCTCTTCTCTAAATGTTTGATAGAATTCACCTCTGAAGCCATCTGGTCCTGGGCTTTTGTTTGTTGGAAGATTTTTAATCACAGTTTCAATTTCAGTGCTTGTGATTGGTCTATTCATACTTTCTGTTTCTTCCTGGTTCATTCTTGGAAGGTTGTACTTTTCTAAGAATTTGTGCATTTCTTCCAGGTTGTCCATTTTATTGGCATAGAGTTGCTTGTAGTAGTCTCTCATGATCCTTTGTATTTCTGCAGTGTCAGTTGTTACTTCTCCTTTTTCATTTCTAATTCTGTTGATTTGAGTCTTCTCCCTTTTTTTGTTGAGTCTGGCTAATGGTTTATCAATTTTATTGTCTTCTCAAAGAACCAGATTTTAGTTTTATTCATTTTTGCTATTGTTTCCTTCACTTCTTTTTCATTTATTTCTGATCTGATATTTATGATTTCTTTCCTTCTGCTAACTTTGGGGTTTTTTTTTTTTCTTTCTCTAATTGCTTTAGGTGTAAGGTTAGGTTGTTTATTTGAGATTTTTCTTGTTTCTTGAGGTAGGATTGAATTGCTCTAACCTTCCCTCTTAGAACTGCTTTTGCTGCATCCCATAGGTTTTGGGGCTTTGTGTTTTCATTGTCATTTGTTTTTAGGTATTTTTTGACTTCCTCTTTGATTTCCTCAGTGATCTCGTAGTTATTTAGTAGTGTATTTTTTAGCCTCCATGAGTTTTTATTTTTTACCCTGTAGTTGATATCTAATCTCATAGTGTTGTGGTCGGAAAAGATAGTTGATACAATTTCAGTTTTCTTAAATTTTCCAAGGCTTGATTTGTGACACAAGATATGATCTATCCTGGAGAATGTTCCATGTGCACTTGAGAAGTGTATCCTGTTGTTTTTGGATGGAATGTCCTATAAATATCAATTAAGTCCATCTGGTCTAATGTGTCATTTAAAGCTTGTGTTTCCATATTTATTTTCATTTTGGTTGATCTGTCCATTGGTGAAAGTGGGGTGTTAAAGTCCTGTACTATTATTGCGTTACTGTCAATTTCCCCTTTTATGGCTGTGAGCATTTGCTTTATGTATTGAGGTGCTCCTATGTTGGGTACATAAATATTTACAGTTGTTATATCTTCTTGGATTGATCCCTTGATCATTATGTAGCGTCCTTCTTTGCCTCTTGTAATAGTCTTTATTTTAAAGTCTATTTTGTCTGATGTGAGAATTGCTACTCCAGGTTTCTTTTGATTTCCATTTGCATGGAATATCTTTTTCCATCCCCTCACTTTTGGTCTGTATGTGTCCCTAGGTCTGAAGTGGGTCTCTTGTAGACAGCATATATATGGGTCTTGTTATTGTCTCCGTTCAGCCAATCTATGTCTTTTGGTTGGAGCATTTAATCCATTTACATTTAAGGTAATTATTGATATGTATGTTTCTATTACCATTTTTTAATTGTTTTGGGTCTGTTTTTGTAGGTCTTTTACTTCTCTTGTGTTTCCCACCTAGAGAATTTCCTTTACCATTTGTTGTAAAGCTGGTTTAGTGGTGCTGAATTCTGTTAACTTTTGTTTGTCTGTAAGGTTTTAATTTCTCCGTCCAATCTGAATTAGATCCTTGCTGGGTAGAGTAATCTTGGTTGTAGGTTTTTCTCCTTAATCACTTTAAATATGTCCTGCCACTCCCTTCTGGCTTGCAGAGTTTCTGCTGAAAGATCAGCTGTTAACCTTATGGGGATTCCCTTGTATGTTATTTGTTGCTTTTCCTTTGCTGCCTTTAATATTTTTTCTTTGTATTTAATTTTTGATAGTTTGATTAATATGTGTCTTGGTGTGTTTCTCCTTGGATTTATCCTGTGTGGGACTCTCTGTGCTTCCTGGACTTAGTTGACTATTTCCTTTCCCACTTCAGTTAAGTTTTCAACTGTAATCTCTTCAAATATTTTCTCAGACCCTTTCTTTGTCTCTTGTTCTTTTGGGACCCCTATAATTCAAATGTTGGCGTGTTTAATGTTGTCCCAGTTGTCTCTGAGGCTGTCCTCAATTCTTTTCTTTCTTTTCTCTTTATTCTGCTCTGTGGCAGTTATTTCCACTATTCTCTCTTCCAGGTCACTTATCTGTTCTTCTGCCTCAGTTATTCTGCTATTGATTCCTTCTAGAGAATTTTAAATTTCATTTATTGTGTTGTTCATCATTGTTTGTTTGCTCTCTACTTCTTCTAGGTCCTTGTTAAACGTTTCTTGTATTTTCTCCATCCTATTTCTGAGATTTTGGATCATCTTTACTATCATTACTCTGAATTCTTTTTCAGGTAGACTGCCTATTTCCTCTTCATTTGGTTGGTGTGGTGGGTTCTTACCTTGCTCCTTCATCTGCTGCATATTTCTCTGTCTTCTCATTTTGTTTAACTTACTGTGTTTGGGGGTCTCCTTTTCACAGGCTGCAGGTTTGTACTTCCTGTTATTTTTGGTGTCTGCCCCCAGTGGGTGCAGTTGGTTCAGTGGCTTGTGTAGGCTTCCTGGTGGGGTGTCCTTGTGCCTGTGTTCTCGTGGGTGGGGCTGGATCTCGTCCTTCTGGTGGGCAGGGTCACGTCCGGTGGTGTGTTTTTGGCTTGTCTGTGAAGTTAGTATGACTTTAGGCAGTCTCTCTGCTAATGGGTGCGGTTGTGTTCCTGTCTTGCTAAATGTGTGGCATGGGGTGTCCAGCACTGGAGCTTGCTGGCCATTGGGTGGAGCTGAGTCTTAGCGTTGAGACGGAGATCTCTGGGAAAGCTCTTGCCGATTAATATTACGTGGAGCCAGGAGGTCTCTGGTCGCCCAATGTCCTGGACTCAGCTCTCCCACCTCGGTGGCTCAGGCCTGACACCCGGCTGCAGCACGAAGACCCTACCAGCTGCACAGCTCAGAAGAAAAGGAAGAAAAAAAAAAAGAACAGATAGAACCCCAAAACAAACTGTAAAAACAAACTAAACAGACAAAATCACACAAAGAAACATATACACACACACTCACAAAAAGAGAAGAAAGAAAAAAAAAAAAGGAAGAGAGCAACCAAACCAATAAACAAATCCACCAATGATAACAAGCGCTAAAAACTAAACTAAGATAAACATAAAACCAAAAACAAATCAGACACAGAAAGCAAACCCCAAGTCTACAGTTGCTCCCAAAGTCCCCTGCCTCAATTTTGGGAACATTCGTTGTCTATTCAGGTATTCCAGAGATGCAAGGTACCTCACGTTGATTGTGGAGATTTAATCCGCTGCTCCTGAGGCTTCTGGGAGAGATTTCCCTTTCTCTTCTTTGTTCGCACAGCTCCTGGGGTTCAGGTTTGGATTTGGCCCCGCCTCTGCATGTAAGCCACCCCTAGGCATCTGTTCTTCCCCCAGACAGGACGGGGTTAAAGCAGCGGCTGATTAGGGCTCCCTTGTTCACTCAGGCCAGGGAGAGGGAGGTTACAGTAGTCATAATTGGAATGCGGCACAAGCCTGCGGCAGCAGAGGCTGGTCTGACGTTGCAACAACCTGAGGCATGCTGTGTTCTCCCAGGGAAGTTGTCCCTGGATCACGGCACCCTGGCAGTGGCAGGCTGCACAGGCTCCTGGCGGGGTGGGGGGGGAGGTGCGGGGGTGTGGGTAGTGACCTGTGCTTGCACACAGGATTCTTGGTGGCAACGACGGCAGTGCTAGTGGTCCATGCCCATTTTTGGGGTCTGAGCTGATAGCTGTGGCTTGCACCCATCTCTGGAGCTCGCTTAGGCAGTGCTCTGCCCTCTGTGGGCACGCAGAACAGGAAGCCCCTCTCCTCGTGCACCACAAAACAGTGGTCTCTTGCCTCTTCAGCAGTTCCAGAGTTTTTCCTGGACTCCCTCCTGGCTAGCTGTGGCGCACTAGCCCCCATCAGGCTGTGTTCACACAGCCAACCCCAGTCCTCTCCCTGGGATCCACCTCCGAAGCCCGAGCCTCAGCTCCCAGGCCCCGCCCGCCCCGGCGGGTGAGCAGACAAGCCTCTCGGGCTGGTGAGTGCTGGTCGACACCGATCCTCTGTGCGGGAATCTCTCTGCTCTGCCCTCCGCACCCCTGTGGCTACGCTCTCCTCCGTGACTCCGAAGCTCCCCACCTCCGCCACCTGCAGTCTCTGCCCGCGAAGGGGCTTCCTAGTGTGTGGAAACTTCCTCCTTCACTGCTTCCTCTCAGAGGTGCAGGTCCCATCCCTATTCTTTTGTCTCTGTTTTTTCTTTTTTTCTTTTGCCCAATGCAGTTACGTGGGGAGTTTCTTGCCTTTTGGGAGGTCTGAGGTCTTCTGCCAGCATTCAGTAGGTGTTCTGTAGGAGTTGTTCCACATGTAGATGTATTTTTGATACATTTGTGGGGAGGAAGGTGATCTCCACGTCTTACTCCTCCACCATTTTGAAGGTCTCCCTGAGTTGATGAATTTTTAACACAATATACTCCATCTAATTTTTTAGTTAGAATTACATCTAGGCTAGAAATTGTTGTCTTTCTTATTTTCAGGAAAGCCAAACAGAAAGATCTAAACAATGTGTTGGTAATATCTTTCAGCATTGTGAAATGTCTGTCTTATGTAATTTCTAATTATATCCAATTATAGATTGTGACTGACTGTATATATTTAACTATATATAATTATATAGGTATATACATTTGTTTAATAACTTTTATTTGGAGAAGAAAGGGATGCTAAATTTTACTTAAAGGTTAGTGAAAATAAATATGTAATTATATCCGCCCCTTGAGTTCCCCAGCCTGGTGAATTCTATTCATGAAAACTTTAGTTAAGTAATCCTGATGGAGAGGATGTAATGATCCTTCTTAGTGTAGCTTACCTAAATAAAACACCACAATCTTGATTCGGTCTCTTGATTGTTATCACAGACATGGCACTGGGGCATTCTTAGTAGTTTTGTTCATGTTTATCTTTATCCTCAGAAGATCAGTATCAAATGTAGAGGTCCAACACCCCATGCCATTGAAATCCTACATAAAACACTTTTTTTTCTAGACAATTTCTAGAAACTTAGTTTCCAAGATTATCATATTGTAGGAGAGACTTCCAGATCATATTTTATTTCAAAGTAGGTGCAGCCAATTGAAAAAGTACCTTAAGTTTCAAAAACAGAGTAAGACATAAAGTCCTCTTTAAGATAAATCATGTTTTAATCTCGAAGACAGTTATGTTATTTTAACCATGTGACATGGAACTTTAAAATATTGAAGATATTTATTATTAGAATAGCATTTATTGAGACTTTATGAAGTACTGAGTAGTATGCTAGGTATTTTAAACCTCACAGAATTCTGCAGGGTCAAATGAATGAGACTGATTTTACAGATGTGGAGACGAAGGCCCAAGGTTTTCTGGCTCCAATGGGGAGATTCTGACTCTTAGTGGGAAAGTGCTTTATAGAAGCCATGCCTCAGGGCTTGCAATTAATTCTGTTGTGGTAAAGAACCAAGTGGGCAATAGCATATGGCAGGACACACAAAACCCCTTCTCCTCTTGGGGTATATTTTGCAAGCAAAGGCTTCCTGAGGAAGACTTATTTCAGGTCCCTAAAATTAACATCAGGTACAGAACATCAGGAGTACTTGACAGCTGTTCTTTGTTGATGATACATTTACATTTATTTTTACTGAGCTGAAGGTCTTTATGGAGAGCCCCTCATCTGACTTGTCACTTTCTGTTTTGTCTCCTAGATGCTGGGCTCGATGTGGCGAACACTTAAGGTGGCCCCAGATGTTGAAGGTAGGTCTGGAATTTCTCCTGGCCGTTACTCCAGTTTCCTTTTCTCTGTTTGACGACATCGAGCTCTCAGGAGGGAGAGGTCTCTTTCTCTCTGTATTCGCCCTTATTCTTAGGAGATTCCATCAGCCCTTTTGGACCGAACGTTCTATTTGTAGGCATCACACTCCCACGTTTATAATGTCAATCAAAACCTTGCCTCTGGACCCCAGATGGGCTTATATTACTTCATAATTATCTTTTGCTTGGGATGCCACTTTTTCTTTTAACCAGACATATTAACTTCTACCGCAAACTGTACTCCCTTTCAGCAAATGTGCCTTTCGACCTCGTCAGAAAAATCATGTGTTAGGAATCTTCTTTAACTCCTCTTCATTTGTCTTCTCCTCCAAATATCCACCAACAATCCTGGCAGTTCTGCCTCCAAAAGATATCTCAACACGCTTGAATTCTCCATCTCAAGGACTAGCAACCTATTCATGGATCCCCAAATTCATTCATTTCAAGAAATGTTTCTACAACACCTACTTAATAGATACCAGATACTGTTCTAGCCACAAGGGATTCAACACGGAACAAAAGCAAACCTGGACTCTCATGGACCTTGTAATAAACGTTTATTGATCCCCTTCTGTTTGCATAATGCATAGCAATAACTCTCTTGGAAGAAAGAGTATATTTCAGTGATACTTTGTTCTCTATGTAAAGATCTATTACTAATTATTCTCATGTCTTTGAACATAACAAGGTAGAATCAAAGTCCCTTCGAGTCATTTAGCTAACTGGGTTTCACGTAGGTTGTAATGAATTATTAGCAAGTGAATCATAACCCAAAACACAGATATTCACAGCATTTAAAATGTTCTTTAGAGTTACAGAACTTGACGTGAATAATATTAGTGCTTGTTCCACCCTGATTATTTAAATTATATGTCGTTTATGAGAACTGTCTTGGTATAATACTCTTTCCTCTGTTGGTTACAACGTGATCGTTTCAAAACTACTTGCGTTGTTGCCTATTCACAAAATGTCTTGTTTACAAAAAGGTTTAGTATTCCAAATATCAGTCAACTTAGAAAATATGCCAAGTTTCACTGTTTGAGACAAGAAAAACAACAAAAAAATTAAATCAACTTTTGAAAAACTCTTAGAAACTTAGACAAATATCTTAGCAGAATTGTTTCTTTTTTATTTGGCAACAATGTGATTTAACAACCATTAAACCATTAGGGTTTTGATAAACATGATTTTTTTGCTTTTCACGAGAAGCACAGAAGCTAGTGATTTGATAAGGCAAAAGCAATATTCACATTTAAAACTATAATCTCTAACTATTTTTTCTACTAACTTTTAAAATACTTTTATTAGTTCTGGCAATGATTGATCAAACAATAAATTAATCCCTAATAGATGACCAAAGAGAATTCAAAATCTGAAAGTAACTGATAATTTTGAAATAAGGAAAATACCAGAAATTTAATTTTTACCTATGCATCTCTATATGAGGTGTAATTTTAATTAATAACATTATGCTTGCAGAGAGTCCTGATGAAGATTATATTTCCCAAAATGCATGGGATATTGTCATGCATATGATCCTTAAAGATTCTTAATATAATACACATTTTTCATTTTATTTGAATATTTATTTTAGTAAGTTCTTTGTGTGTTAATACTTGCATTGACCAAATTGTTCAACTTTATAAGGTATCGTCTCAGGATGATTTGCTATTTTTACAAAAAGCATGTACATTCTAACCACATCAATTTCCATGAAAATACAACTTTCCCAATTTTATGAAAGAGAAAATGTAGCAGAAGTTCAGCAACCAATGGCCTAGCATAGTAATATCAGAAAGTAAAACAGGGCTTCCCTGGTGGCGCAGTGGTTGAGAATCTGCCTGCTAATGCAGGGGACACGGGTTTGAGCCCTGGTCTGGGAAGATCCCACATGCCGCGGAGCAGCTGGGCCCGTGAGCCACAACTACTGAGCCTGCGCGTCTGGAGCCTGTGCTCCGCAACAAGAGAGGCCGCGATAGTGAGAGGCCCGCGCACCACGATGAAGAATGGCCCCCGCTTGCCGCAACTAGAGAAAGCCCTCGCACAGAAACGAAGACCCAACACAGCCATAAATAAATTAATTAATTAATTAATTAAAAAAAAAAAAGAAAGTAAAACAGAATTCCTCTCCCTATTTCAAATACTTAGTGTTACTAATGTTGGAAGATGATCTTACTTATCTCTTAGTTTCCTCAATGCCTCACCCAGTGCCTCGCGGGTATTCAGAGCTGCATAATTATCTATTGAACAAAGGAAAACACGTAGAGTTAATTTAATTGTTGCCATGCGTTATTTACACTTTCAAATGACATTCTTTTACTTTGTCAAATATACAGAACACAATCGTGAGTGGTAAGAGGGGTGTGCATGTTACTTTATAACTTTTAAACATAATTGCTAAAGCACAACGTGGTTGATGACAGATCATTTGATTGGGCATTCTGTTTTCAACTTTGTTTCGGCTTCATTTCTACAGTCTTTGCATAATGCCTAACAAATTTAGTAGGCCCAAATATGAACAATTTTCTTGATAGTCAGTATCCATTTCTGCTTATCTTTTTTTTTCTGCAGTATCTTTTCTGATTTTATTCTCGTTTGATTTTTTGTTTTGTTTTTAAAATTTTAACCAACAGGAATTATGGCATTAAAAGTTCTGGAGAGCTTTATCTCCAATGGATATTTTATCTCCCTCCTCAAATTTAGTGAATACCACCCTAGTAGAAATAGTGAAAAGAAAGCTCTTTGGTGCTTACTCCCCCTCCTGGCTGAGTTCCATATTACAGTCTGAGGTCTTTCTATTATAAATCCACATAATTTACAAAAAGCTTCTACCCATATGGGTATCCCTAACTTTCTACTAATACCTGTTTATGTTCAAGTTCATCTTTCATTTAAAAATGCTTTTGTATTGTGGTATATTTGTTTGCATACAGATTCAAATAAACCCATGTTAAAATAGCATAATATTAGATATCTCAAATAATGTGATTATGGAATGGGCAACAAGGAATTATTGTTAATTTTATTAATTTAATAATTACATTCTGGTTTTGTACGAAAATGTTTAGTTTTTAGAGGTGCATGTTGAGGCATGTAGGGGTAGAAGAACATGATGTCTACGATTTGCTTTAAAATACATTATCAACAAATCAGTAAAAGAAAAATTATATACTTGAATCAAACAGAACCAAATTTTTAAAGAAATTGATTCAGAGTAATAGGCATATGGGACTCATTATACTATTCACTCTAATTTGAGGCCTATCTAGTTTATTTTTCAAATTAAAGTTTGAAACATGTACTTCAGTGTGATCATTAGAAAACTTCGACAGCTATCCCCAGGTAGATATAAAATTCATGCACATTTGGGACTAGAGAAAGGAATTTAACTAGAACTGAAGGTGGAACATAAAAAATACAAACAACAGAAAAGGTGTCTGAGATTTGAGGGTAATTTGAATCATTCAAATGGCTTTAAAATGCCCAGGCAACCAAGCATTTCCTTAACATCAGTTCACAGCTACATCGTAAAACCCAGTCAGAGTGAAACGAGCCTTGCTTATGAGGAAAAAAATGGATACATATATGAGAAAAGGGTGCTGCCTGGTCCAGGGGAGGATGGGAAGCCCAGCGCTAAGTGATGCTACCAAAACCCTCGGCTTTCAGCCCCTGTACCTGCCTCCTCGTCGTCTCACTGGCTCTAAATTTATAATTCATTTTCCTGTTAGACGTAATGGAATTTAAACATACATATTGTTTCGTGGCATTCATTTAAGCAAATCCACAGCAACCAAAATCCTCTCAGGGTAAGTTTCAAGAGGATTTCGAGACCAGGCTCCAGATTAGAAGTAGCACTTGCTTTAAAAGATGTCCAGAATCCATGATGATAACGGCCGCAGTCACAAGGGGCTTATTCTATGTCAGGAATTACACTGAATACTTATTTTTCACTGTGCCACGATATGCTCACAACAGACCTAAGCCGAGGTTCTTTTTTAAGAATTGTTTTATGGAGAATGATTGATGAAAAGCTGTTCATATTTAGTTCATACAACGTGATGAGTTTGGAGATAAGTTTACACCCATGAAACTAAGTGGTAATAAATACCAGCTCCCATTTTCCGGATGAGAGCACTAAAATGTAGAGAAGTTAAATGACTGTCCCAAGTTCACACCACTAATAAACAGAGAAGGTGAGCCCAAGCCAGGCCTGCCCACCATCAGAGCCCGAGTTCATAGTCAGCAAACTGCAACCCTTGTGGACCAGGACGAACATCCCTGGATCAATGATGAGAACTGACTTGCCCATCTCTTTAGCCATCACTAGTTCTAGTTCTTGTTTCTTTCTTTTCCTTTTTTTAGCAAATCTACAAATTAACCACGTTGTTGAATTACATCTTCTGTGGTATATGCTAGTTGTTTCTTTGGTTGCAACTGTGCATAATTACTCTCAGTCTTATTTTGGTCTACTTTGTTTTTTTTGTGTTAAAGCATCGCCCTCGACTATTCTGTTTTGAATAGAATCAATCACACAAAAGGCCTTTCTCAAGCCACAGCCAAGTACAAACAGCTTCTCTGCTTCAGTAGTAAGTAAGTACATTGATGTAGAAACTACTTTTCAAAATAAAAAAAAGGTACACTTTTTGAAGTGTCCTGTACATCTAAAAGCCTTGGGTATCTACAACCTGGAAAGCTTAATTAGGGTTATATTTGGAAGAACTGGAGGATATATTTTAATTAGGTAGCTTTAAAAATATTTCTCATTACAACATTGTATTCACACCTAAGTCCTCAGGTACTGTATTTATAACTTGCATCAAATTCAGAAAACGAGGAGCACATTTCTAGAGCACTAAAATGATGGATAATATGAAATGCTAAATTCTCCTTTCGTTAGCATCGGCAGAAGCTGAGTGAAGAGAACACGAGTCTCTGTGTACTATTTTTTGTACCTTGCTCTGAGTTTATAATGATTTCAAAATTTTTTTTTAAAGTTTTAAAATTTGTTTCTTTTTAAAAATATTATAAATGTAAAGATAAAGAGAGTCAGATCAGGTCGAGACAGTGAATATTTCAGTTTTACTTAACTGAAAAATAAAACAATAAATAACAACAACAACAAAAAAAACTAAAAAAACACTTAAATAACTGAAAAAATGTAGCATGCCTAAACCAGCTTGAATTGACAATATTTATGATGAAAGCAAGAGACTTTAATTCCAGTCAATCAAAAATACAGTTTTCAAAAAAGTTCTGTGCATGTTTTGTGTGTGTGTGTGTGTGTGTGTGTGTATTTTGTATCTGGGTCAGAGAAGCAAACAATAGAATAACTACTTCTGACTACCAGACCAAATTTGCAAATAAAAGATTTTGAACGTGAGGCAATTTCTCCAGAAAGGAGATAAAATCAGAAGTCCCTAGTGACTGCAGCTTTATCTCTATTTCTAAGGCTCAGACAAGTTTAATCCTAGCCTGTGTTTTAAAAGTATTTGAAAAAAATAACAAGGCAAACAAAAAGAAAACACTTTGTTTATTCCAAGAGGTACTTTTTTTTTTTCTTTAAAAAAAAAAGTAAAACAGGCTCACTAACTGAAGTCAGTGTGGTGTTAAGAGAATGGTAAAGTCTTCTGAAACTTTTCCCTTTGATGTTTCCCAATTAAACACTTATACCTGCTTAATCTTTTAATGTCAGGAAGATCAAGATTTGTCTGATCAACACGGGCATGCAACCTTGAGGATGGAGAGACTTCTAGTGTTAAATCACAACTCGCAATCCTTTGAGGATGGAGATGTCTCATAGGTAAGTAATTGGGATGATTTTGTGATAACTAAAGCACTAAAGAAGCAGCTGATAAATTTACTTAAAGGTCTCTTTTTGTCAGTGGATCAACTAAGAGGAAGGCTTTTCCGTTATAAGAATGTCAGGAAAAAATGCATAGAAAAATCAGAAACAAAAAACTCTGCTTATGTGGTCGTAGTTAGGAGTTTGCTTTGGAGTGGATTTTGTGGTTAAGACCCTGGTTTTTTTTTGTGTTTTTTTTTTAACATCTTTATTGGTGTATAATTGCTTTACAATGGTGTGTTAGTTTCTGCTTTATAACAAAGTGAATCAGTTATACATATACGTATGTTCCCATATCTCTTGCAAGACCCTGTTTTTACACCTCAGTAGCTGTTAGTCTTGGGCAAATCATTTCACTCCTTCATGCCTCAATGCTCTCCGCTATAAAAAGAGAACAATGGTAGTGCCTCTGCTCCTGGGTATTGTGAACATTCAACAGATTGATATTTGTAAAATACTTAGCAGAGGGTCTGGCACATAGTAAGTACTCAATAACTGTAAAATCCTCTTTTTTAATGATGCATTTCCAATATTCGGTACTAAGTTATCTGCTGATAGGCTATGCATATGTTTAGATTTTAGACCTTTTCTGTTCTAAATACAATTCTTCAGTTGCCTGTTGCCCTGGCTGTTCACTTAGGGAAAGTCTCTCTCCCTCTCTTTTTTTTCTTTTTAGCCTAAGGCTTACATGGAAAATTAGGAGACTATCAGCTCTGTCCCACCTGCTAGTGAAAACCTATTGTAACTTTTCTTGCCTTTTACCCCCTATACTATTCATCTAATAGTCAATAGATTTGATTCGAAGGGAAGGTACTTAACATCAGAAATGTTTGTCCATTTTGCTTATGCACGTCCAGGACCATGGCAGCCATTGAACAAACCCTTGTTAAATGGATGCTGTTGTAGGAAAGAATGATTCTTCGGGCTGGTTAGTTTTTGAACAATTTGTGTTATCGACCTAAAGAGGGTGTACTTCTAAGAATCATCTGAGAGGCATCTTACCCATTTTCCCCTACCTTCCCCTTCTTTCTTAAATTCAGGCAGTGATACACCAAATTCCCCACCTAACCAATGATTATCACAAAGGCCGGTCCTGAAATACACAAGTGTCTTGAAAGAGTATTAGGCAATAAGAGAAGCTCTAAGCCTCAAAAAAGTCAAGAAGTCTCAGGAACAGAAGCCTGTGCTGTCATTTCCTTCCATTAATTCAATTTCTAGTCAAAGTTTACTTGTACCTATTTGTACGCTGGTCGTACAAACATTGACCAACGTTTATTGACCACCCCCCATGATGTGATCGAATCTATAAGTAGGTTAAAGTTGACTCTTTGTCAACTAAGTTTTCATTAATTTATTTTATGAAAGTTTTCTTTCTTTTCAATGTGTTCTGCACATTGCCGGTTATGGCTATATACAACCAAAACTACACCTCTTCGCCTGCCCAACAGGAGCAGGAAGTGGTGGTGCCTCTGTCAGATCAAGATCACAGGGGAGGGAGGATCACAGGGGAGGGACTCCACATCCATCAGGGAGGATGCCTTGCTTCAGTGGGGAGCATGGAAGAAACAGGGTTTGCGATGCTGGCGTCTGGGTTTCCTGAATCTGCCTAAAGGCAATCACTTAATCTGTCTGTAACTCAGCTTCCTCATCTGTAATATGGTGCTAATGCAAATTTTGGGAAGAACAAATTGCTAGTACATTTTATAAAAATCTATGTACTAAGGAGCCATACAAAGGTGATTATTATCTTTGTAAACATTTTCTCATTCTTAGTTTCTGCTGAGTCTCAACTAAAATACGACTTTTGATCATAAAGCCTGGTCTATTAAATTTGGCAAGTTGGTCTGTGTCTATATACACATCAACTGTATAAAAACATGGGAGAGTCTGCTGAATTGAATTTCAGGAGAAATAGAAAGTTTTCTCTGGGCGGCAAGATAATTCCAAGGCCTGCTGGTGATGCCTGCTATCTTGCAACATGAGAGCAAGGTCTCTTTTTGTTTGTTTTTCTTTCTGTCATGAAAGATACAGTTAAAACCGCAGATATTTCCGGGGAAAGGTAGCACGGTATCTGAAGTTCTCAAAAAAGATAAAAGTCTTAAATCTTCTGAAGAGAGCAGATTGCGGGAAAGACAAAAGTAAAGAGATCATGAGTCTGTCTAAAGGAACAGGGAGAACTCAAGAGGAGAGAAGCAGGGCAGAAAGGTGGAGGGTGTAAAGTCGGGGTTGTATCAAGGAAAAGTGTCATATGAGCCGCCTCTTGGGGTGGCGACTGTCACGACCTCTAACGTCCTTCAGGTCATGTGCTATCGCCACTCCTCCCCAACATTCTGCTCCTTTCCCGTGCCGCCCCTCAACTTCTGACCTTCCCACTCGGTTAGCAGGAGAAAACCATTGTATTCAAAGCCCTGAGTTCCATTTGTGCTTTCCTTCAGGCTGGTCTTCAATGTCTGCTGAATGTCAAGTGCTGGGCCAGGTGCTAGGAACTCTGAGATGAAATAAACAGACATAATTCCTGCTCTTCTGGAGCATAGATTCTAGCAGGAGAAATAGACATTCATATTTCCAGCTAATACTTATCGGACACTCACTCTGTGTCAGATGCCTTTCCAAGCACTTATCTGTGTTAACTCTTTTGATTGTCACAGTAGCCTTATAGAATGTGTTATTTTACCATGATCATCACCCCCATGTTACAGTCGAGGAAACTGAGCCATGGAGGGATTGTACACCTCCCAAGTGTGTGTCTTGCTAGTAAGCAGAAGAACACAAGCCATCTGTGCTATCAGTCTGTTCTAGAGTGCTCCTGTTTTAAAGAAACATTCATCAAATAATCTCACAAATGTATATATAAGTATATCATGGCATGTTTTCCATTGCGGGAAAATGCCTACGTACTTTACTGGGGATGAATATTTATAATATAACTTGATTTGAATATCATTTTAATATGCAAAGTAATGTTATGTGCCATCAGATCTTTGCAAGCAACCTATATGTAGAAAAGGCTGATTTATGAATTACAACACAGGTGGTAAAACTTGTAATGCTGTCTTCTGACTTTAAGCCCGCTGTCCTTCCTCTGTGGATTTCACTTAGTCTTGCCTTTAATGTCCAAACAGTACTTATCTTACACCAGTGCCAAATGAATTCAGTACAAAAGAAGTCTTGGCTATACCTAAGGATTAATCTTTATGAGAAAAGCCGTTGCACTGCACAGAGAGAATGTGCATTAAACCTTGAAAAGGACTACCTAAAGACTCTAGCTAGTGTTCATTACATTTGCAAACCTTGTCATGAGCTTCTATTCTAGATATAAAGATGGCAAACTATAAAATATCCTTAATAACTACTTTATAAAGGTAGATCATTGATAATCAAGAAAAGAGAAAAAATGAAAAGAAAGGAAGGGGAGAAAAGATAAGAAAATTACCCTGCCCAGCCTCCAGTCACTGACCTTACAACCCAAGTATACAAAACACTTCACTTCAAAAATATACAAATCAGGTAAAGTGGCAAGAAATCCCATAAAAATACCTGCTTTGCATAAATATCCAAGAACCACTCAGGTAACTGTCCTGCTTTGTCAAGTACAGAAAACCCTTTTATTTCCCTCATTTTTCCCTACATACTTATTAAAGAAGACGTTAAATTTTACTCTTTCAACTCATTCAGGATTATCCTTTTAGATACAAATTGATAGCTTTCAGGAATTGCATTTTTTTAAAATAATTAAATGGATGCCCAAAACTAGTCCCGTATAATATACTCCAGCAAAAATAAGAAGTAAATTTTATGTGCCAGATCCTAAGGATAAAAAGAAAAATATCATCCTTACCCACCAGGAGTTCACAGTTAGAAAAAGAAATAAGCCTAAGTGTACTGCAATCTGATGAGTGCCAGGGCACAAAGGAAATGCATTTTACAGGTACCTTGCTTGTCAAAGTGGAAGGGTCACAGGAGGTGACAGTGGGAGGAGATGATGGCATTGAAAACCCTACAGGGAAAGTCAGGCTGAGACATGAAGGATGAGTCATTACAATTAGCTGGATCAGGAAGAGGATGGATTTTGAGGGGGGTGTTTGAGATGGTCCAGAGTCTAGGCTGTGGCAACTCCAAGTACAGGGCAGATAAGGAAGGTGCTTGTGTGGGGAGATCAAAAAAGTAGTAGGAACCATGCTAAAAATTCTTAATCCTTTTCCCATAGGAAATTGAGTGATGAATAATTTTAAACATAAAAGTAAATGGCAAGATGTTTATTTTGAAAGAGCACAGTCTGAAAGTCTAAAAGATAATGTTTGAAAGATAGGAGGACGGCTATGTAGGTAAGAAATAGGTACCAGTAAAGAGGCTTCCAGCCACACCTAACCAGAAACCTGCCTCACATCAGAGCAAATGAAAAGAAAATCATTTTGTTAACTAGACCTACAGTGGGTGCCTGATCAAGGCCCCAGAGCTACCCACAAACCTTGTCTTCTGAGCGCATTCATTCATAGCCTGCATTAAGACTAATAACGGTTTTCTGTCGAGAGCTCTGGGCTGACCATCTTATGGTTGGATCCCGGGGCTGACCGTGGTAAAAGGAATGGGATTACCATCCCTGGCTCAGACAAACTGGCATTTACCTCTGCACCTAGGGATGAGGATGGTTCTGTAGCTGCATGGCGTCCACGGGCCATAGAACCAAGTCAGGATTTTGTCCTAAAGGGAGAAGATGGATGATGAGTAGGAACAAAGATTGCCCGATGAAGTCTGTAATTAACTAGCTAGCATAGTCTGTGTGTGTGTGTATGCGTGTGTGTGTGTGTGCATACACATATGTATACATGCAGCCCACAATTATTAGTGCAATGTATTTAGTCACATACATATATACATATATATATATATATATAGTGTGTATATGTATCCACACTAAGTTTATATAGTTAGTTCCTTATGGTTGATATATAGGAATCAATTTGATGGTGGTATAGCGTTAAGAATAGAGCCCTTCAAATAATTTTCAAAAAAGTTTCAGGAGCAAAAATCTGGTACAAAAGAAAGTTCACTCCCTCCTTCATGTTTGTAATCCCCCCCATCCAACTCAGTTCCCTTTCTTCTGTGGTGCCACTGTAGGTCACAGGAGCATTAATTCAAGCGAATGTCCTCATCAGTACTGATTGCCATGAGTTCTGAAGAAAACAATAATAATTTTAAAAACTGCAGTGAGAGGAGAATATATGAAATCTCTTTAAACAAACTTGCACCTGGTCTTCCTAACTCTCGTTGCATGATTTCAGTGATGCTGAGACATCACAGACAGTTTTCATTCTCGTTATTTAAGTGCAGACTTCTGATAACATTTTATTTTGGTTTCTCAGTGGGATCCTAAGATTCTGGTCAGTGCAGAGCTCAAGTTAGGGAAAGTTTACATTATTACAACTGAGCTTGGAAAGCAGTGGGAGGAGGTGGAAAGTTGGGACAGGAGAATGCAGACAAGGTCTGGAAAAATGACAAGTACCAGAGGCTTGGAGGTCACGCGGGGACCACGGAGAGGCAGAGAAGAAACAAGCACCTGGGTCCCAGCAGCCCAGGACACAGCCTGAGGTGTTGGGACCAGGGAGAAACCTGCAAAGAGTTGAGAGAAGCCAGGCGCAACACTTCAACCCAACCGAAGATTAGACTGAGGATGAAATCTAGACAATGAGCCTGATATTTGAGTATCAAGTAAGAATTTTATTTTGAGTGAGCTGCCTTCCTGGGCCAGAGGCAGGTTCACTGGGATGTTGGTAAAAGTGTGAGCATGCCAGACCCTGGTAATTCCTGATCCATAGATGACTGGAATGTTTGCTGAATCTTTTTCTCTTTCTGAAAGTGATTTGTTTCAAGATCACTTGACTAAAAGCTAGTTTGCTCTTTTCCAGTATATCCAGACAAGGCCACAGAGGGTCATTTCTACAGATTTCAATATTTACATAATGAGATGGGCACAGAAAGATTAGGCTGTATTTGACCATAAATTGCAAAATGAACCGCTGGTGTCAAGCAATGAAATTAGCCAAATTAGAAACCGTGCCAAGCTGACATTCCTCCCCTGGGGCAAAAAGTTGGCTTGTAAGTGTTAACATTTGTCCCCCACAAACAGAATAAACATATTTCTAGATTTATTTAGTC
This sequence comes from Eschrichtius robustus, assembly GCF_028021215.1. NCBI lineage: Eukaryota > Metazoa > Chordata > Mammalia > Artiodactyla > Eschrichtiidae > Eschrichtius > Eschrichtius robustus. Next base: position 8,059,054 of record NC_090844.1, read on the forward strand.
GAGGATGGGTTCATGGGGAGAAAAGAAAAAAAAAAAGCCAAAAACATTTTTTGTGACACCCCCCAGAAGACCCAGTGAGCACATTCTTTGAATTTGATAAGGAAGATAGCATTTTAATTAACCTCAAGGTAAACCTACTATATCAAAAAGTGACCCCAAAAGCTGCAGATTTGCAAGTGTCGAGTTTTGGGAATCTGTTAGCATTTTATAAATTCTTTAAGAAATATAAAATTTATTTGGCTGTGAATACATACTCAGAAACATTGAAATAATATGTCTAGAAAATTCATTTAGATGTAAGGATTTCTCATATGGAGCAAACACGCCCCCACTGAGAATAACGGAGGGGATCCATGTACACAAAGGTTTGAATCCCGCTGAGGAGAGAAAGAATTTTATCTTGTAAATTAGCAGTTAACCATATGTGTAGATTAAAATTTTAAAGTAATAGAATTTAAGACTCCATGCCTCTACCTTTAGGTAGGAGCGTGTATTGTTTGTTCAAACCAAAGATCTCCAAGGGGCTCTCAAGGGTAGTCAGTTACAGGTGAAGTAATTTATTCCCAAGCTCAATCTAAGTCACAAGATGTCTCATATACGAAACCCAAATCCCCCACTCGGGAGCATGAGCTGCTTTTCCCTTTACTACTACGATCTATTTCTACAGAACACTTCATCCTTATCTGTTTCGTTTGTTTGTTCGTTTTCTACACAACACATTCCTGACATCAAATGTGTGGGGTTTTCCTCACACCAACAAACAGTTCTCCAACCCTCCAGACATCAGCTGGATGTCCTACAGTTTAATTCCATCTGGACACTGACTATTGAAGTTCACATCAGATCCCACAAGTTAAGGGCTCAGTCCTATAATCTTCTGGTCATTCAAAAAAAAAAAAAAAAATCCGGACATGTTTATTGCAGCATTCTTTTATAATAGGAAAAGAAAAAAGAAACACAACCTAAGTGTCCATGAATACAGCAATTAATAAATAAAATTTGGTATGCTAATATAGATGTGTTATATGGCAGATCAAATAAATGAACTAAATCGACAATAATAAACCTTGAAAATAATGTTGAATAAAAGCAAGTGGTAGAAGCATTTACACAGTATCATGAAATCTGTGTATATATGTATATATATATATTTTTTTTAAGAATTTCACATTTATTTATTTATTTATTTTTGGCTGTGTTGGGTCTTTGTTTCTGTGCGAGGGCTTTCTCCAGTTGCGGCAAGCGGGGGCCACTCTTCATTCTGGTGCGCGGGCCTCTCACTATCGTGGCCTCTCTTGTTGCGGAGCACAGGCTCCAGATGCGCAGGCTCAGTAGTTGTGGCTCACGGGCCTAGTTGCTCCGCGGCATGCGGGATCTTCCTGGACCAGGGCTCGAACCCGTGTCCCCTGCATTGGCAGACGGATTCTCAACCACTGTGCCACCAGGGAAGCCCCTGTATATATTTTAAAACATAAAATACAAGACTATATTTTAGATATGGGTATCTAAATATAGCCTTTTGTATCTGGCTTCATTCACTCAGCATAATATTTTCAGTGTCCATCCATGTTGCAGCTAGTAATAGCACTTCATTCCTTTTTTTATGACTGAATAATATACTGTTGTATGGATATGCCACATTTATTTATCCATGCATCAGTTGATGGACATTTGAATTGTCCACACGTTTTGGCTAGCATGAATAATTTCGAGATGATCATTCTTATACAAGTGATATTTGGATACTTTTTTTTCATTGCTCTTGTGTATATACCTGGGAGTGGAATTTTGGGGTTGGTAATTCTATTTGCAATTTTATGAATTGCTAAAATATGTTCCACAGTGTCTGTGGCATTTTGCCTTCCCACCTACAGTGTTACTGAATTTCAGTTTCTCTACATCCTTGCCAACAACTTTTATTTATTTGTTTTTATTATTATAGTTATCCTAGTGAGTGAGAAGTGGTATCTCATTGGGTTTTTATTTGTATTTAGCTAACGACTTATGATTTTGAGCATCTTTGCATGTTATTATTGGCCACTTATATATCTTCTTTGGAGAAATATATAGTCACATAGGCTGCTAATTTTTCAGTTGGGTTATTTGTCTGTTTATTGTTGAGTTGTAAGCTATCCCAATATATTCTGGAGACAAGTGCCTTATCAGGTATATGATATGCAGGTATATGCTCCAAATCTGCAATTGTATTTTCACTGTTGATAATGTCTTTTAAACAGAAAAAAAATTTAATAATGACGGTCTAGTTTATTTTTTTGTTTTCACTGTTCCTGTGTTTTCATAAATAAGAAATTATTGCCAAACACAAAGCTGAGAAAATTGGCTCCTATGTTCTCTTCTCTGAGTTTAAAAAATATCTCTTGCATTTAAGCATTTTATCTATTTTGAGTTAATTTTTGTATAAAGAGTGAGGTAGAAGTCCAACTTTGTTTTTTGCATTTGTGTATACAACTGTCCCAGCATAATTTGCTGAAAAAAACTATTCTTTCTCTGTTGAAGTGTCTCTGTAGGTACCCTTGTCAAAAATAAATATCTATAAATATCGTATTTCTGAACTCTCAGTTATATCCCATTGACCTATGTGTCTATACTTATGCCAGTACCACACCATTTTTATTAATATATAGTTTTGTAGTAATTTTTATAATAAGGAAGTAGTTTTCCTCCAGCTTTGTTCTTTATTTACAAGACTGTTTGGCTCTTCTGGGTCCTTGCATTTCCATATGAGCTTTAGGATGAGCTTGTCAGTTTCTGCTGAAATAGAAGCTGGGGTTTTTATAGAGACTGCATTAAACCTTCAGTTAAATGTGGGGTGTATTGCCATTTTAACAATTTTAAGTCTTCCATACCATGAACATGGGATATCTGTCCATTTATTTAGGTCTTCTTTAATTTATTTCAACCATGTTTTGTAGTTTTCAATATACAAGGCTTGACCTTTCTTGTTAAATGTGTTGCTAAGCATTTTAGTCTTTTTGATGCTATCTTGAATTGAATTTTTCTTAATTTCATTTTCAGATTGATATTGCTTGTGTATAGAAATGTAACTATTTTTTAATATTTATCTTCCATCCAGAAACCTTCCTGAACTTGTTAAGTATTTCTAATAGGATTTTGTAATTTTTAAGGATGTTCTATATCCAAGATCATGTCTTTCCTAACAGAGACAGAATTACTCTTTCCTTTCCAAACTGGGTGTCTTTGATTTCTTTCTCATGCCTAATTGCCCTGGCTAGAAATTCCATAAAATGTTTAAAAGAAGTGACAAGAATGGAGATCCTTGTCTTTTTTCTGATTTTAGGGGGAAAGCATTGAGTGTTCTCCATTCAGAATGCAGTTACCTTTGACTATTTCATAAATGCCCTTTATCAGGTTGAGGAAGTTTCCTTCTAAACTCTGTTGAGTGATTTTATCATTGAAGGGTGTTGGACTTTGTCAAATGCTTTTTTCTTTTTTAAAAACTTTTTATTGGAGTATAGTTGATTTACAATGTTGTCTTAGTTTCTGTTGTACAGCGAAAGTGAATCAGTTATACATATATGTATATATACTCTTTTTTAGATTCTTTTCCATATAGGTCATTACAGAGTTCAAATGCTTTTTTCTGAGTCTAGTGAGATAATTATGTGATCTGTGTCCATTATTCTCTTAATATAGTGTATTACATTGATTTTCATGTTAACCAACATTGTATTCTTGCATGAAATTCCCTGGTTGTGGTATATATTCCTTTATACATGCTGTTGGATTCAGTTTGCTAGTATTTGTTGAATTCTTTTCATCTATATTCATAAGAGATAATGGTCTATAGTTTTCTTGTGGTACCTTTGCCTGGTTTTCTTATCAGGGTAATATTGTCCTCATAGAATAAGTTGGGAAATTTTATATCCTCTTCTATTTTATGAAAATATTTTTGAAGAATTTGTGTGAATCCTTCTTAAATCAATTTGTAGAATTTACTAGCAAAGCTCTCTGGGCCTGAGCTTTTCTTTGTGGGAAGATTTTTAATGAATAATTGAATCTTATTCCTTACTGAAGGTCCATTCAGATTTTCTACTTTATTCATTTTTTTATTAAGGCAGTTTCAGAAGTGTCTTAGTCTGCTCAGGCCGCTATAATAAATTACCATAGACTATGTGGCTTAAGTAAGAAACATTTATTCCTCATACTTCTGGAGGCTGGGAAGTCCAAAATCAAGTCACTGGCAGATCGACTGTGTGCTGTGGACCTGCTTCCTGGCTTGTGGGTGGCTGTCTTCTCATGGTCTATTCACATGGCAGAGAGCAGAGAGGAAGAAGCTTTTGTGCCTTCTTTTATAAAGACACTAATCTCCTTCATGAGGACTCCACCCTCATGACCTAATTACTTCCCAAAGCTCCCACCTCTTAATGCCATCGCGGTGAAGGTTAGGATTTTAACCTATGAATGCTGGGAGGACACAAACATTCAGTCCATGACAAGTCGCTTGTGTCTTTTTGGGAATCTGTACGTTTGATCAGGAATATCACGTTTGTTGGTATACAGTTGTTTATTCTTCTTTTTATTTCTGAAAGGCTGGTAATAATATCCCCTTTTCATTCCTGATTTTTGTAATATATATACATCTTTTTTTGTTTAGTTTCTTGGTCAGTGTAGGTAAAGATTTGTTGGTTTTTGTTAATCATTTAAAAAATTCACCTTTTGAATTTTTTTGATTTTTCCTATTCTTTCTCTAATCCCTATTTCATTATTTTAACTCTAATCTTTATTATTTTACTTTATTATTCTTTCTTTGGTTTAATTTTCTTTTCTTTTTCTAACTTCTTAAGGTGGAGTATTTAGTTCTTCATTTTAAATACCTCTCCCTTTAAAATACAGATACTTAATAGCTATAAATTTCCCTGTAAGCATAGTTTCAACTATATATCATAACTTTTAGTATTTTTTAATTCACTTCAGTTTTTTTCTATTTTCCTTTATGATTTCTTCTTTAACCTGTATTTATCTACTACATAAGGAATAAGTTTTGTAATGTTTAAATTGCTGTAAATTTCAAAAATTTTTTTGGTTTTTAATTTCTGCATTCCATTCCATTTTGGTCAGAGAAAAGGTAGGAGAAAATGTGACTGTTATAATTCTTAATATATCTTGGAATTAAATGATATCACCCAAGTTTGAATACCAAGGAATGAAAGACTACATATAGCAATTTGAATAATTGAAAATAATTATAATTTGAAAACAAATCAGAGATGGAGGGAAAGGAGTCTTGCAGGTGTATTAGTAACAAGCACTCTCCTCTTCCATAGTGTGAAATCATGCCTGTTTTCTAAAGTGCTAAGATGTTGGGTAAAATGTACAAATCTATAAAGCTCCTTATTGTGAAAATTAGACTATACACTTTTCAAAATGCCAGTAGGAAACTGTGTGCCCCTGAACATATGCATTAAAACAAAGAACAGAAAGTATAATCTTTATAGGAAATGTGACAAAGTAAACACTCAAATCATATAAGGTGGCAAAATTAAAATTAAGCAGGAAAGAATACATCAAATTCTGGTAAACATAATGAAAAAATATATTTAAAAATCAGAATCATACTTTAAGGTAAAAAAGTAGAAACATTTCTGTTTATTGGAAGAAAATGATCTCCATTATCACTGTTATGAATTAATATCTGGGGGATAAACATTTGAGAAACATGGCAGAATGGCACATTTATTTGTATATAATACCATTATATGCCATAAGAAACAATTATTTAATTTTAAAACTATTAACGTATATAAGAAAATTCAGAAAAGTTCTGAAGAAAGGCTTCTAAAATTATACAAAAACTAATAGCTTATGAGATGTGAACAATGCCTAGTAAGAAAATATAATACAAGAAACTATTACATTCACACTGGAAATCAGTGAATATAATTTAATAAGAATTGTGTGGGAACTATGTGAGAAAAATATTTAAACATAACTGAGGGACTTAAATAAAAATATTTAAGGTAATATAAACATAACACTGTTTTAAAACAAATAGAGTAGATATATGTATATGTATAACTGACTCCCTTTGCTATACACCTGAAACTAACACAACATTGTAAGTCAACTATACCCCAATAAAAATTTTTTAAAAGTTAAAAAGAATTTTTAAATAAGAAATATAAAAATACATTGTTTTATTTGCTAGAAACACTGATATTGTAAAGTTGGAAATTTTCCCAAGTTAATTTTTAAATTGAACGTGATTAAATTTAATATGCCCAAAGAATATTATTTAAATTCTCTAAAGAGAATTTTGTTTAATTTTACAAATTAACATCATAGCCCATCTAAAAAAAAATAGGTTAAAAAAAAAGAAAAGAAAATGAATGTAAAATATAAAATATAGGTTTTGGTGGAAATTAGCCCTATCATATATTAAAAATATGCTACGAAATTTCAAAGAATTAACATTGTTATTTCATATACATCAATGGGATCATTATTCAGAAACAAACCCAAACATATATGAGGATTTAGATCACTCTAAGGTTTGCATCAATGAAGGTATGAGAATTTGTCAAAAAATGCTATTGTGATTATTTGCTCACAGTTAAAACCCTAGCATTATGATCCAAGTCGGTCAAAACTTAATATAAAAAGGAAAGCATATAAGATATAGAAGAAAGTACAAATATATATATTCTTGGGATGAAAATTCTTGTTATTAATATTAAGAATAGTAATATGTAAATTACATTTAGTACATACTGTCAGTCATAAATTGTTCTAATTATTCTAAAGACTTAAATATTTTAAAAATACTCCATTTTTTCCAGATTGATAATATTGCTAAAGTGTCTGCTGGGGAAAATACTCATGAACAATTTGAATTGCATGATATATATTATAGTTAACTCCCTTTAATAACAAAAGAAATTCATGCAAATTTGTAAAAGAAGGAACACCCAAACAGAAAAATGAGAAATTTACATGGACTGAAATTTCACAAAGACACAAATACCCAATAAAGACACGGAAAGGTGCTAATCTTTGGGAAAACATGCATCTCTAGACAATAAGTTAATACTAACCTCTTATCAGTCGACAGTCCTTGGGAATTGTGGGGAAAACACCACACCCCTGCACTTCAGGCAAGAAGGAAAATTGGCACAAACATTTCAGAGGACAGTTGCCAGTAAATATCTACATTTATTTTATTTTATTATTTTATTTTTTTATTTTTGGCTGTGCTGGGTCTTAGTTTCTGTGCGAGGGCTTTCTCTAGTTGCGGCGAGCGGGGGCCACTCTTCATCGCGGTGCGCGGGCCTCTCACCGTCGCGGCCTCTCCCGTTGCGGAGCACAGGCTCCAGACGCACAGGCTCAGTAGTTGTGGCTCACGGGCTTAGTCGCTCCGTGGCATGTGGGATCTTCCCAGACCAGGGCTCGAACCCGTGTCCCCTGCATTGGTGGGCAGATTCTTAACCACTGCGCCACCAGGGAAGCCCCAATATCTACATTTAAAATACACATTAAATTTTGATGAGCGATTCCAGGATTAGGCATTTAAATTATGAATATACTTTAAAAAAATCGGAAGACATGTAAACAAGGGTGTCAGCAGAGCATTATAGTTCTAAAAAGATAAAAGCAACATAAATGCTCATCAAGAATGAAATGGACTAAAAAAAATCATACTCATGATAGCATAAAATGGAGTAGCATACATATATTTAAAAGAATGAGAGAATTTTATGGAAAAAATTTGAAACTTCATGAGTAGGAAATAAAGCCAAGGCAAAGGAATGGTGTGTTTTGCATGAGATGTTCTGAGCATGATAATGATCCCATAGTTGTGTGTGTGTGTGTGTGTGTGTATGGTGGGGATGTCAGGGGGTACACTGTGAGTAGGAAAATTTTATTGTTTGCACTTCTTAACCTTGTACATGTACTACTTTTACTTACTAACTCTCATCATCTGGACTATAAAATTACTGAACATATTTTACTGCCCCCAGATATGTTTCTATGAAAAAGTAAAAATGAATGCTATTTTTTTAAAGTGGGAGGAAAAAAAATTATACAGAGTAAGTAACCCATCAGTAGCAGGAGAACACACCTGAAAGCAATTGGGCAGAAAGTCAGGGTCCCCAGTCAGCAAGCTGGAATTTAAACAAAGGTCATGATCAGTTTAGGCCACAGAGTTGCTTTGTATGCCTCATATCATGAATATTGAAAAATATATATGTTTTCAGCAAAAATTAGATTAACATGGAAAGTTGTATCTTTGGATATTCTGGAAAGATCCACCATTTATCACCATGGGTTTGCATAACCTCAGGACTGTGGCAGGATAATGACTGACTTGGTTAGACTGGGGGTGTGCCTTCATTCTCAGCTCACATTTAACTAACCATGCAAGGTGTTGCACGTAACACTGAGCCCTTCTGTGCATCGTGCATGGTATTGAAATTCTATTTTAATTTTCATTCATATATTTCCACCTCCATCTAACTTACCTTTCAAATTTGTACCTGAGAAATCAGTCATTATTCAAATTAATAAATAATCAAAAAAGCCACGTTAGCCAAAACTTTCAGGTATTTTCAAAGAAGCTCACAGGTGACAATGATTTGTTTCTCTCCATCCTTGCCTGTTTCCTGGTGGAGCTGCTGTAAGCCATTGGCTCCTTTGAAGACGGACTTCAAAGGAGAAAAAAGATGGAAAAAGACCCCACAAACTGGGAAATCAGCGAATCCTGCCAACAAATTCAGCTGTAGGTGAATCGGTGATTATTTGCAAACATTTGGAGAGAAACAGAGTCATATATGTTTGAAAATCCAATATCAAAATTGTACCAAGCCCATGATGGCTTTACCGATTTACACAATTACCAAGCAAAAGGAATGCTGCAGATGTGGATACTTTGGGAAATCACTCTCACCTGAGAAATGAACACCTCGGATGTTTTTCTACGTCATTCTGGTTACTTCATATGTTAGCTCACCAGCTTATGAGATGAAAGCTCAGTGAGAGACTGATCTCAAAAGTGATGATAAATGATACTGAATTACAGCAAGACTTAGAAGTCTAGGAGTCCTTGGCTCTGCGGCTGATTTGCATGAGATGATCTACATGAGCATGTAAATTTGTTTTGAATCCTAGAACGTTTTCTTTAATAGTCACGTAAACACGTAAGAAGAATAGCAATTCACAGGTTTTTTTAGTTCACTAAATTTTGACAGCTAAGAATCCACTATAATTAACTAAAAGACCTTTAATAACTTTATAAAAGCATATTTAACAGGACTCCAGAATACTGAGGTTATTTTATAAGCCTTTAAGTAGGATTAACTTTCTGAGAGGTTAGGACGATGATTATCTTTAGCACTTTTCAAGTTACAATCCAATTTCATTCCTATTCTATCTGAGCTGATCCCCACACAATCCATGTTGTTGTGATGTTATTGTCTTTATTTTACCTGAGGAAACCTGGCTTGGCTAAGTTAAGGACATAGCCCAAGGGGAACCACAGAAATTCAGCTGGAAATCAAGGTCCCTCTTTTTAATCAAATGCCCACTCTTTTCACAATACCCACTCTCTCCCACCAGGCATAGTCAACAGGATTCTTTGGTATGATTTGAGGGTCAATTATAAAAAGCCCTGGTTACAAAAATCTCCCAAGTGTGGCCCTGTATGGAGTCTTATTTTTTTTCTTGCTGCACTTTATTTTATTTCATTTTTATTGAAGTATAGTTGATTTACAGTGTTGTGTTAATTTCTACTGTATAGCAAAGTGATTCAGTTATACATATATATGCATTCCTTTTTTAATATTGTTTTCCATTATGGTTTATCACAGGATATTGAATATAGTTCCCTGTGCTATACAATAGGAATATGTTGTTATCCATTCTATATATAATAGTTTGCATCTGCTAATGCCAAACTCCCAATCCATCCCTCCCCCACCTACCTCCCCCTTGGCAACCACAAGTCTGTTCTCTATTTCTGTGAGTCTGTTTCTGCTATGTAGATAAGCTCATTTGGGTCATATTTTTGATTCCACGCATAAGTGATATCATACGGTACTTGTCTTTCTCTTTCTGACTCACTTCACATAGTATGATAATCTGTAGGTCCATCCATGTTGCTGTAAATGGCATCATTTCATTCTTTTTGATGGGTAACTAGTATTCCGTTGTATACATGTACCACATCTTCTTTATCCATTCAGCTGTCAATAGACGTTTAGGTTGTTTCCAGGACTTGGCTATCATGAATAGTGCTGCTATGAACATAAGGGTGCATGTATCTTTTTGAATTATAGTTTTGTCTGGATATATGCCCAGCAGTGGGATTGCTGGATCATATGGCAACTCTATTTTTAGCTTTTTGAGGAACCTCCATACTGTTTTCCATAGTGGCTGCACCAACTTACTCAGTCCCACCAGGAAGGTTCCCTTTTCTTATGGAGTCTTATTCTTCAAACAGTCCTGGGGGCCCATTGTAACTTGACTTCTCCTCTCTTCTACAGGTAAAGCCAAACACAAGAACCCCAGCTGTGTGCAAAACAGTAACATAATAAAGGGAAAAATAAACCTTATATGACTAGAATACTGTCTAGTTTACCAAGTACATTCACATGCACCACTGCATTTTATATGCACACCAATACTATGTGGAAAAGGAGGGCAGGGGTTATTATCCTGTGTAGAGAATTTTACAGTCTAGCGGAGGAGATAACACCTTCGCTCGGCCCAGATATGATCTGCTCAAAGTTTTATTTTGCCCTAAGTGGCAGTGCTGCTTTCTTTTCATCCATTTCTTTACTCTTGATTGGTCAGACCCTAATTACTAAACACTGAGTTAGAATCAACCTTGCATCAAAACCGTTATCACAGTTTTGAGACTCGCACAAGAGTGGGAAATGGGCATTTTGGACACAGAATGCTTCCTGGAGAGTTTACCTGACGCCTTCCAAGCCCACTGTAAGCCATACATAATTTCTGTTATTTCACAGAATTTCCATATTTCGCTTGTCTTGAATGATGTGTCAAGGTGATGTGCTTAATTGAATGACTTCACCCCAGCGTCTACTGTTCACTCAGCAACAAGCTTGGCGCCAAAGGTGTTATTAAAAAGAGCTCTGTCATTCAGAAAAACACTTCAGTTTCAATGTCGTCCATGTTTCCCTATTATATGTTAGGTTTTATATGAATAAAATTTGTTTTATTGACAGGACCAAATTTCATAAATGATGGCTATTTTAGGAAAGATGAGGTGACAGTAAAGTTGTTTCTGATTTTAGTTATGTAAAGAGTTAAGAACCAAAACAAAGTACCACAAATCTAAAAGTTATGCTAATAAAGAATAATTTTTGTTAGCTCTGACCTCACTGCTAATCCGATTGTTAACTAATAGTCCATTGATAACATTTTGCAGGAGGAGATATTCTTGTTAAAATAAATTCCACTTGATTATATTGCTATTTCATTTTTTAGCCTAAACTCATATTTTCTTAGCTTTTCTAGGCTTTACGGGAGTATGTTGCAGTTTTTTAGGCATTTACAATGAAAAAGAGTTTGCATAAAATTTACATTAACTTTTCCCTTTTCAGCATTGCATAAATGCACACAATGCATTTAAAAGAGAGCAGTTAAAACTTGGAGTTTGGAACCTTATTTTTAAATGTAAATATTTTAATTCATCTTACTTCCAATTGTTCTGACTTAGCTTGGGTTTTTCTTTCCCTATCCAGGTCCCTGACGTGAGTTTTACAGTTACCTGGTTCACTTCATTTCCAGGCATTTGAACAGAAAAAGCATGAAAAGTGTATTTTTCTCTCTGCCCACATATCTTAAAAAATGAAAATGATTTGCCTGTACTTCTCTTCCCTTTCACTTCACGTTTCCCATCTCACCCCCTTCCCCTTACATATGAAAAATAATTTGGGGGGATTAGGAAGGGGGGATTAAAAAGTTGGAATTCAAAACAAGGCATTTCAGGAGGTATACACACTTGCAAATGTGGTCGAAACATCGTTGTGCCTTCGTATTAGAACATATCCTTTTCGCCTACCCTTTCCATTGGATGCTGATAGAGGGGTGCCAGTGCTGCGGGCTTATGCTTTGGTGGATGGTGCAGAGAAAATACGTGTACGTGGCCACCCGCTTTCCAACTCTGATCTGTAAACCAACACTGCCTGTAGTAGCTTCCAGACTCTCTGGGTCTGGCCTTGCCTTACTCAGGCCCCAGAGTTAATCCTGTCCCTTACAATTGTATGCCCTTCTCAGCCTTCCTTTACCTCCCCTCCCTGCCCCCTTCTCTTTTGCCCTTTGCCCCCTCTCTGTCACCACCGTCCTGGTCCATGGCTTCCTCATCTCCGGAACTAATGCGCCAGTCCTGTGTCTTGTCTCTCCTTACCCCGGTCCTAGCTCCCTGCCACCATCCTTACACACAGATGCTCACATGGGATCCTGCTACTCCACCAGCCCGCATCTTCCGCGGTGCACCAGAGCATGCAGGACACAGTCACAGCTTGGTCATGACACGTGGGCTGTAGGTCGAGGCCCCTCCCGAGAGTCTGACTTCATTCTCTGTTACACCCCACGCTGCTTTCACACTTTGCTCTAAAATTCATTTCCCAGGAGGATACCACTAACGCTTCACCCTCCCGAGTGGTGTCTGTTTATCCTCGCCAAACCTCCCCACACGCCCCTGATCTTGGAGATGCGATAGGTTTCCTCCTTGAACTTCACTCCCGCTTCCAGATGACTGGTCCCCCCTCCTCTCTGTAAACAGTGTTTTCCTTGAAGCACAGACAACAAGGCCGTACTGTGGATACCCGTGCTTCCCGTCGTCACTTAACCACCCACCTCCCCTCCCCCTCGTTCTGGCTCACTGTCTTTTATCACTTCAACTCTTGTCCTTCTTGGTGACTCGGTAGCCCTGCAGACAATCTGTCTCACCCCAGGCTTTTTAGTTCCCTGACCTTCTCACGTCTATTGATTTTATCTCCCATTTCACTTGTGGTCGCCCTTAACGTGGGTACCCTCAGCGACTATATCACAAGTCTGCAACATTTACGGTGCCGACTGAAAGGATGACCTTCTCTGACCACCACCTCCTAGCTCTCATATCCTTTCTTCAGATACCCTGGTTTGAACAAATATTTGATACCACTAAGACTTCCCATCCATTGAAGCGTCATGCTTTCTTTATTCACTACCCTGCTTTCAGCTCCATTTGTATCCAGCTCAGATACCACGATCTAGCACTTGTATGAGCCCTTCCTTTTTTGCAGTCTTTCAGCTTCCTTAACCTTTATTCCATAATCCCTAAATTAAATCTAATTTTGCCAATCCCGGCAGCATCGCGATACCTGAAAATTGGTGGAAAAGAATACACAACTGTGCTGACTGCTGTCACTTTATATTCATGACTACAAAGTTCCATGGCCCCTTTCTGTCTGTCAATCCTACTATGTTTCTATGTTTTTCTAGTCAAGTTCTCTTTGAAATAACTATTTCACACGTTGTCTCTGAACAGCACCTCTCTCTTCTTTCCCATCTAATGACCTTCTTCTTATTTAACTGAGAAAATAGAAAAACGTCATAGGGGTACCTGTCACAATTTTCTCCCACCTTGTCCCCCCAAATCACCTTTTCCAAGGTCACTGGTAGATTCCACATTGCCAAGTCCAATGATTAATTCTGTTTTCGTTTTATTCTGCCCTTCACCATTTGATACAGGGAATCATGTGTTGTGTTGTTTTTGTTTGTTTTCTTGAAACATATTTTTAATTTGGCTCCTGGGACAATACGTGTTCTTGATTTTCCTACCTCACTGCGCACTCCTTTCTAAAAATCCTTTATTAGAGCCTTCATTTTGCCATATTCCCTAAATATTGAGGTGCCCTAGGGCTCTTTTTTTGGTTCCTTGTTCTCTATCTATGCTCGCCTTCTTTTAAGCCCATAGCAGTTCTTAGGTTTTAAATGCCATCTTTAGACTGATGACTTCCAAATTTGACATTTCGCATCCCCATCTCTCTCCTAAATTCCATACTAGGAATTCCAATTGCCTACCAGACATTTCTACTTAGGCATCGAATAGGCATCTTAACGATAACTTGTCAAAAGCCAAGGACATGGGATAGGTACAAGGAACCATCCCCGCATCAATGGTATTGGTGGGATTTGAGGTCAACCAAGCTCTATGTGGGGGGCCTTTCATGAAGCAGAGCCCATGAAGCAACCAAATTCTGGGCTTTGGAGACTCTTATCACTCCAGAAATCCACTACTTTCTGTCCAATCTCTCCCTCTGTATCCTCCCTCTTACATGACACTTTCCTTCATTACTGCCTTTTCACCATCCCAACAACCCTCTGAGACGGCGAAGTTGTTCCCATTCTGCAGATGGGACAGCTGAAACCAGAGGACTCCCCTTGCGTGTCTGCATCGTGCAGCTTATTAGTGAAAGGGCAGAAGGAGGATGTGGCCTCGCATCTGATGCCCCCAGACCCAGAGTTCTCCCCACTCCATTGCCAAGGGGTACTTTCTGGGGAAAGACCAGGTGTCATGGTGTAGAGACTTCATAGTCCTAGATCAGAAGGTCGGCTCACTGAGCCCCGGGATATCCCTTCCCTGACCTTTTCCCATGGCAGCCAGACTCTCTAATTCTCATCCTTCATAATGGGGACCCACCACCCCGGGGAGATGAAACCCTCACATGGAGCTGTGGACCCTGTAGAATGGCAGGGCGACCTTGGGAAAGAGATTGTCCTCTTTGGGCTTCAGTTCAGCCAACAGCAGGAGGAGGTGGGATGGATGGATGAGGGTTCTCTCTGCATTTCTAAGCCCTTTTGTAAACTCAGGGTCTCGGTGTTGTTCTGAGCCCCTTGTATGCCTGCTGTGTGCACTGTCCTTGCTGAGACCTCTAAGGTCCTACGTGACCCTGCCCTGACTGTCCCTCTGACCTCATCCTTGTCACTCTCACCTTTGTCCATCCTTCCAGCCATGAGGGCTTCTTTGCTGTTCCTCACAGGTGGCAAGGACACTCCCACCAGGCATGTTGGACTTTTCCTGCCCTCTGCCTGGAGTGCTCTCCCCTAGATATTAATATTACTTAATTCTTCAGTACATTTTTGTTTCTGTTCAAATATCAGCTTTCTAGAAAAATCTTTGAAAATCTTATCTAGAAAAGCACTCCTGTCATTAAAAAAAAATGTTTTTCTTCATAGCATTTATTGCTACCATAACTTATATATCTATTTGTTTACTTTTTATTGTCTGTCTCTCTTTTTATTTTGTTCCATAACGTCTTTTTCTTTTTATACTCAGCTATTTTCTGAAGTAATTTCAATAGCTTCTCAATAAATATTTGTTGAATGGATGAATAAATGTTATAGCCCCTACTGACCTTTGCACTATGCTATATTAATAAAAATTAAACTGGCAGCATGTACAGTACAGAAGGGAGTAGAGAATATAAGTGAACGAACGGTCCAGTTAGAGAAGTATTGCAGTAACTCACCGATAGGTTGATTTCAACCAAAATGATGTAATTTGTCAAAGAAGAATGTAATAATATCAAAGAAGAATGTAATAATGTCAAAGAAGAGACAGTATTTTTTAAAAAATGGTTAACAAGTGTTTTCATTAGTTTTGTTTTAGTTTTTGTTCTTCATTCTCCTTTTTCCAAACTGAGAAAAAATTGAAAAAAAGGAAGAAAATAAAAATAAAACCTCTGTCTTTAGTGAAAAATGGAGTAGGCCACAACTCCTAACCATTATGATGTATTTCACTAAAACTATGAAATGTGCCTAAAACGAAAGAAGATGCTGACACAATAGCTAAATCCTCAGACCTCGGGGAGAATAAAACATATTTATTTTAAAGTAAGGTCCAACATTTTAAAAAATTTATTTTATTGAAGTATAGTTGATTTACAATGTTGTGTTAATTTCTGCTGTACAGCAGAGTGATTCAGTTATACACACACACACACACACACATATATATTTTTTTCATATTCTTCTCCATTATGGTTTATTATAGGATATTGAATATAGTTTCCTGTGCTATACAGTAGGACCTTGTTGTTTATCCATCCTATGTATAATTGTTTGCATCTGCTAATCCCACCCACCCCCCCTCCCCTTTGGCAACAAGTCTCTTCTCTACGTCTGTGAGTCTGCTTGTGTTTCGTACATAAGTTCACTCATGTCATATTTTAGATTCCACATATAAGTGATATCATATGGTATTTGTCTTTCTCTGTCTGACTTGCTTCGCTTAGTATGATCATCTCTAGGTCCATCCATGATGCTGCAAATGGCATTATTTCATTATTTTTTATGACTGAATATTTTCTAATATCCCATTGTATATATGTACCCAACCTTCCTTATCCATTCATCTGTTGATGGACATGTAGGTTGTTTCCATGTCTTGGCTATTGTGAATAGTGTTGTTATGAACATAAGGGTGCATGTATGTTTTCGAATTATATTTTTGTAAGGACCAACATTTTGAAGGTGATCTTTGGTTAAAAATTGCCTTTATGATATGGACGGATCATGAAAGAATCTTGTGCTGACCTTCTAGAGTTTCAATGTGAGGCTTGGGAGGCAGAGTAAGAGGAGAAGTTACTCTGAAATACCACGTCTAAGTTTTTACACCGTAGCCTTCAAGCCTAAGAAATGGCTGTGGGCCCAGCAATGCGATGGGGAAAGACGTGCAAAAACGTGAAGATCTCAGTGCTTTACTCAAGGTGTTGGTCTCTAAGCCTTGCCAATTTCTTGAATACCAAATATTGAGGGAGCTATTCCTTCATGTCAATGACAATTAGATATTTCACAAGTAATTTTTTATAAAAAGCCCAAATCAAAGTTATGGCCTGTGTACAGACTGCCTTCCCTGCACCCTCGTGCAGTGTGGACGCCAACCATTATTAGTTCAGGTCATGCAGAAATAGGAAATGCGCACAAAGGAAGCCCATGAGACCGAGCGGTAGACACTGGAAAACAACAGAGCACATCAGTGCATGAATAAATGAGGATACAAAGACTTTCTCTCCACTATCACGTCAACAGGGCTGCTGGATAAAAACGGGTTTTACAGCTGAAATGAACTGCAAGGCTCAGACGGTGCTTACGAGTCTCTGAGTAAAACCCGGGAGGGACCACAGGGGAGAAAAACAAAACAAAACAAGAACGCGGAGGAAAGGCTAGCCTCTGACACCTTCATCTCTAGCAAACGGTAAACACTGCCTACCCGCCCCCAGACGCACGCAGCTCCTCACGCTGAAAACGCTTGCTTGTTTCAGCGCCTCCCCCTTGATACATCATGCTTGGGGTTCATCCAGGAAGTACAAAACACACTAGAAGACAAAAATAAATATATAGTCTGATGAGACAAAGCAAGTAGCACTGCCAGACCAAGAGAGGACAGAGATTTTGGGATTGTCAGGGAAGGAGTTTAAAGCAACTGTGATTAGTACGCTAAGGGCTCCCCGGGAAAAAGCGGACAATATGATGGGAACAGACGGGAAGCGTAAGTGAAGAGATGGGAACGCGAGTATCCTGCAGTCCTACATGTGGGCTTCCGACGGGGCCTGTGTCCTTAGGCTGGGACCTTCTTAAGGGCGTCCCCACCCCGCCCCCAGACGCCTGGACAGCCCCCCTCCCGCATGCCGCGTGGGCGCTGGTAAAACCCAGGTGTGTTCAATGTTGCCCGTGTGCTCGGTCCTTCCTTGATGGTAACAGGATGCCCCGGGCGTCCTGCACGGAGATGACTCCCATCCCCCGCCGCTGCTGGGTACACGGGAGGGTTTCTCTCGCATCATCACCTTGAGAACATGACGGGGTTCCCGGTGGCGAAACTCATGCGAAAGCGGGGCCCAGAGTTCCCACCCCTCCGTGGAGTCCAGTGCCCAGCAGCTGGTCCGGGCCCCTTTAAGTGTTTGCAACAGGCCGCAGCTGTGACTTCTCAAATACGCGGTGGTTGCCTGCTTCTCCAGCGTGTGTGGCAGCCGTTTACTCTACGACCTTATTTCTTGGGTGCATCGAAAAAGAGTTGTTGGTTTTCGGCTTCTCCAGCATTTATTCTTACTGTGAGGATGGAAGTGATGACTGGCAACCTCCTTACACTTCAGACCAGAAGCCAGACGTGCAGAACATCGCTTTTTAAGGTAAGTCTGACCCATCTTTAATTTCTATCATCCTGGCGCTCCCGGACTGGAAGAAGATGTGTGATAGTGTGAAAACGAAAGTTAAAGGGCCGACCCCTAGTGTAGGGGTGTTGAGGACGTTAGGGAGAATTTGTGGTGTCAGGGTTTGTGTCCTCAAGGGTGGACTGCCGAGAAAGGAGACAGGCTTTCCTTCTGTGATTGGCGGCTGAATGCAGTGAATTGGGGCACCAGGGACCCCTGGGCTTCAACTGTGATGGGAGAAAACTCCTGGAAAAGGGGCTGGACCTCTGAGAGGCCCCCATATCTGTGAGGGTCTGACGCAGGGGTTCTCAACCTTAACTGGCACTTAGAATTTCCTGGAGATGTCGTACGAATTCTGAGGCCCATATGACATGCCACTAAATTAAATCAACAATTAAACAGATTCTCTGAGGGGTGAGGCCAAGGTATCAGTATATTTTAAAGCTCCCCAGATACATTTGATATTCAGCCAAAGATGACAATTACCCTTCCCAAATATCCCGGGAACAAATTGAAATCATGGTGAGTGTTACCACGTTTTAGACTTGATTTCTTACGTAAGAGCAAAATGGATATTTACCCTGTCCCCAGTAACATGTGCTCTGGTCTGGAAACAAACAACACATAAATCCTCCTCTTTGGTACTGGCTTATTGTTTTGGGGGTAGGATTTGGGTTTTGTTCTTCCTGATGTACATGGAGAGGTTGCATCCCTCAACTCCATCGATGCCCTGAGCATCAGCCTGCTGATGGTGACCCCAAAGGAGCAAGTCCAGTCAGCAGAATTCTCTCATGGAAAGATCCACAACAGGGTGGATCTATTAGGAATGGGCAGTTCTTCCCAGCACGTTGATAAATGTAACAAAAGTATACCAGAGATCCCCATATTTGAAAATAAAAGGTACATGGTTTTATTAAAGGGATGTCGTATTCTTCTCACGCACGCAACAAAAGTTGACCTGATATGTAAAGAATAGGAAAAGGAAAGGGCGTTGAATTGTTATTTGTCCAGAGAAATCTCAGCAGACCCTGGGATGGGCAGTACTTGCTGGAGTGGGCTTGGTGCCTGTTGGATTCACTGGTGACCAGAGGAAATGGGCAGGAGGGGAAAAAAAAAGAAATGACAGCAGCTGTAGGCAATTACTACACTGATAACAGGATTGGTTTAAACTTCTTGGAATTTGTGGGAAGTACGTGGCAGTTTGGAAACCATGCCTGAGCAGGTTTTAGAAAGAGCCAGGGAGATTGGGTTCTCTTTCATGTAGATTGTTGGCTTCTCTTTCATGTAGACTGTAGTTGAACCCTCACATCAGGCAGTGCCTGGGGGGTAAGACAGCTCGGAATGGATTGTATCTGGCAGGGAGGTGAGTGCACCTTAGTTGCATGTGAGTGCAGAGGCTAGGGCGAGAGTGAATGGTCTGAGGAGTCGAGTGTCCTCTAGCAATTGTGCCCCACCTCACAGCACACCTCCTCTGTGAACAAAATCACAACTGTGGACTCTGTTTCCTTTTTTTCTTTTTAATATCTTATCAACTAGTATTTCAATGGTGTATACTAGTTCTTCTGACTTCTGGAAATAAACCATAAGAGCTATTAGGATTACCAGAGTTCTCATGATGCCAGGTCCGACCTAAATATTCTCACTGTTCTGTCTATATTATTTAAAAGGCCGATGAAAATGAAATAAGAGATTTTCAAAATGCTTTGACTGCTGTGTTTTAGTTTTTATCAACTTTCCCCTCAGGGTCATCTTTGTCAAAACGAATCATCTGTCCTTTTTCAGTGAATGCCATTTTTATCTTATTCTCTGCTCAATCTATAAAATAAAAGTCATGCCTCCATCCTCTCTGTGATATTGGACAAAACATATTAATAAGTATTAATTCAGAAAAGGGATGTCTGGTTCGTGAATTTGGCAAGTGCTGGGTTAAACAAAGTTAAATCAGTCTCTTTACTGACGAGCCCCCTAAAACATCCAGTACACTGATATGCATTGTACACCACGGAGAGAATTGCATAGTAGTAACTATCCGTCAAGGTCATTCAACCCTGGGATCAGAAGACTGTTTCATAAAATTGGCAAACACTTGAACGCATTTTAAAAATCCATCCTTCACTTTACTTGGAGGCATGAATATTTCCTTTATGTTGTATTCAAAGATGAACCAGCTACTGTGCATTTATGTTGGGAGGATACTTAAACACACAGGATGCACCTTTTTTTGTCTTTGAAGATTAGTGGCCCTTTATTTACCACAGACTCTGATTATCCCCACTGGTATTCCAAACCACTTGGTCTGCAGGTATCTCTAGACAGATAATCTCAAGGTAGGGTTTTTGTTTGTTTGTTTACTGTCAACACTCTTCATTCTCAGTGGAAGCAACTGAAAATCTTTATGCTTTAAAGTGGAGTTAGTAGGGCCAGGGAAATTAGACTAAAAGACTAGTAGAGAGTGCTGGAAGATGTTCAGAGTATCATGATTAAGCGGAAACACTACTGTGAGGGGATGCTTTTAGGAGGTGGTTAAACAGAAGCATCTTTCTCTGTTTCCTGCTCGTTATTCGCTACCACAGTTATGAAGTGGATGGAAACAGACAGCAGAGATTCAAAATCACGGTCAAATGAGAAGGTTGGACATTTAACAGGCTCTCAATAGATATTGAAGTTGCACAGAGAAGGAAGAGCTGAGAGGGCGGTTACCCAAGGACCAAGGATGCTGGGGCAGCATGTCCAGGAGCAGGGTGCACGCCTTCAGGGTTCCCTGGGCCCCTGCACGCTGACCACCACACACACCCGGCACTTCACCCACTGACTCCCCTCCCTTCCTGCAAGACCAGGTTGCTTCTATCAGCCAGCTTAGTAAGGAAACTGATCGAATGGGCGTGAAACTCTCCTCCAGCACAAACACCTGAGTTATATTCAGAAAGGAGTTAATATAGTCCCATATCCGTAGGAAATCTATTACTGGTAACATCACTGTTAATCAGTAATTATCTATTTGTTCACAGTTTTAAGTATGTCTTAATGCATAATTTCATGAAAACCTTGGTGCAGCTGAATTATGTGTATGTGTATTGGACAACTTTCCTAGGATTTACGGACTAAGCTCAAAGCAGATTCCTCAGTAGGCATTTAGGAAAGTTCAACCACATGCCTAAGAGGTCAGGGCAGGAACAAAAACCATAAAAGATCATCTATGTAAGTAGGTATAACAAAATGCTACATTAACACATTTGTATATAAAAATGTAAATGGTAAACAGTGCATTTTATCATCGGTAGATTAAACCAAAAACATTATTAGACGTGATTAGACTCTCAATAATTTAGTAAATGAAAATAAGCTAACAGCAGGTGTAATTTCTGGTGGTAGTTTCTGGAGTGTCTGGAAATTACTGTTGATTTAATGGGAAAGGAACTTTTCCTTTCTGATTTTAGAGGTATGTGCACAAATGTAATGAGGTAAAGCATGACGTCTGGCACACGGGGTTGGTCTAGTCGTTTCCTTTTCCAGTTTTGCATGTTTTCCATTATCCCACAGGCCATCATGGGCTTTACTTCATTCTACTTTCTGTCTCTATGAATTTGCCTAGTCTAGGTAATTCACATACATGGAATCATACAACATTTGTCTTTGTGTGCCTGGTCTATTTCACTTAGTGTAATGTTTCAAAGGTTCATCCCTGTGGTAGCATATTTCAGAACTTCATTCTTTTTATGGCTGAATAACCCATGAATTACCCCCATTCTATGTGTAGAGCACATTTTGCTTGCCTATTCATCTGTCGATGGACATGTGGCTTGCTTCCACCTTTTGGCTGTTGTGGATAATGGTGCCATGAACACGGCTGTACAAATCTCTCTTCAGTCCCTTTTTTTTTTTTTTTTCTTTTTTGCATGTGGGTAAAAAGAATTATAAACCTAAGAATTGGTTGATAATTAGGAAATTCTCATCTCAAATGAGCCATGAGATAAGAGAAGCAATTTGTTGTCACTGATGCTTTATTTTGTTTGTTTTGCTTTAAGGGCATATATCTTGTTTATTGTATATTTTCTATGGCAGGGACAGACTGATGGATGTTTATGACCCGGTGAATAGTTGGTAATTCTGTTAAAAGAAAAATTAATCTCCATTCATCTAAAATCAGATTGATCTGTTTTATCAGTTATCTGCCATTACTAAGGAAATGTATCCCTTATGTAATCTTGCCTACTTTTTTGTAATCAGGGTTTCTGGAATATAGTCCTCTGTCTCTCTTTTTTATGTTGGATATATGTGTGGAGATATATATATATATATATATATATATATATATGTATGTATGTATGTATGTGTATATATAGATATATATATATATATGAATTCACTTTCTTCTAACAAAGACACCTGTTTCAAATTAATTTTCTCCATCTCCTGAAAAATTCAGTCCTGCTTTCAGTTCTTTTGAGTGTATATCTAGTAGTGAAATCTGATTCATGTGGTAATTCTGCGTTTAACTTTTTGAGGAACAACTGAGCTGTTCCCACAGCAGCAGTACATTTTACATTCCCACCGGCAATGTGCAAGGGTTCCAATTTCTCCAGTTCCTCACAAACAACTTGTTATTTTTCAGTGTTTTTGGTTACAGCCATCTTAGTAGGTATGAAGAGGTAGCTCATCGTGGCTTTGATATACAAAGTTATTTCCTTAGCAATGAATGATGCTGACTATCTTTTATGTGTTCATTGACTCTTTACATATCTGAGCACTGTTTTCACTGAATCACAAAGTTTGTGTTTTTGCTTTTATTCATATCAAGATATTTTCCGATTTCCCTTGTATTTTCTGATTTCACTTGTTTTTTCTTGTTTGACCCATTGGTTGTTTGTGTGTTAATTTCCACAGATTTATGGATTTCCCAGTTTTCCTGTTACTGATTTCTAGTTTCATTCCAAAGTGATTGGAAAAGGTACTTTGTATAATCTCAATCTTTTTTTAATTCAGGAAGACTTGTTTTGTGGTCTAGCATATGACCTATTATGGTGAGTGTTCCAGTTGAGCTTAGAAAAGTGTGTGTTCTCCTGTTGTTAGTTGAATAGTTCTGAATATCTGTTAAATCTAATTTATTTATAGCCTGGTTCCAGTCCTATTTCCCCATTGATCTGTCTGGTGGTTCTCTCCACACTGAAAATGGGATATCGAAGTATCCAGCTATTATTGTGGAACTGTCTTTTTCTCTCTTCAGTTCTGTTAGATTTTTGCTTCATGTATTTTGGGACTCTTGTTAGGCACACAATTTTGTAATTGTTACATCTTCATGATGGCTTGAAACTTTTAACAATATATAATGTACTTCTTTATCTCTTGTAACTTTGTTTTTTTAGCTTAAAACCTATTTTGTCTGATAATATAATCACTCCAGCCCTCTTTTGGTTACTATTTGAAATATCTTTTACCATCCTTTAATTTTTAACTTCCTTGTGTCTTTGTATCTCAAGGCCATCTCTTGTAGACAGCATATAGATAAATTATGTTTTTATTCATTCTGCCAATCTGCCTTAGTTGGGGAGTTTAATCTATTTACATGTAAAGTAATAATTAATAAGGAAAGGTTTATTTCTATCATTTAGCAGTATTTTTCTATATGTCTTATATATGTATATATTTTTATGTTGTTCTTCAGTCTTCCATTATTGCATTTCCTTGTCCGTAGTTGATGTGTGTGTGTGTGTTATACCATTTTGATTCCCTTCTTCTTTCCTTTTCTCTCTTTTGTTGCTGTTGTTGTTGTTATTTTATTAGTGGGTTGCCTTGGGGATTGCTGTCACATTATGGCAATCTAGTATGAACAATGCCAAATGTCAAAAGTATATAGACATTGTTTCTGTATATCTCTATCCCTCACCTTTTACATTGTTATTTTCACAGATTACATCTTTCTGCACTGTGTGCCTGTTAACATAGATATGAACAATATAAATATTGTTTTATGCATTTGCCTTTTAAATCATATGGAAAATGAAAGAGGAGTTATAAACCGGAAGTTCAATAATATTAACTTTTACTTTTGTGGTTACCTTGACCAGTGTTGTTTGTTTTCTCATACTGCTTGTGTTTACTGCCTAGGGTTCTTTCATTTCCACTTGAGGGACTCCCGTTAGCACTTCCTGTAGGGCCAGTATAAAGGGAATAAACTCCCTCAGCTTTTGCTTGTTTGTGAATGTCATAATTTCCCCCTCATTTTTTCTTTTTTTTTTTTTTTTTTTTTTTGGCTGTGCTGCACCCGGCATGTGGGATCTTAGTTCCCTGACCAGGGATCGAACCCATGCCCCCTGCAGTGGAAGCACGGAGTCCTAACCACTGGACCACCAGGGAAGTCCCTCCCCTCATTTTTGAAAGGTAGTTTTTGATTTGAAATTCTTGGTTGACATTTCTTTTGTTTTTGTTTTTTTTTAGCACTTTAATTACATCATCCCACTGCCTTCTTGCCTCATGGTTTGTTATGAGGAATAATCTATTATTATAATTGAGGACCATTGTCTTTCTGGGACTCCCATATATTGGGCTGCTTGTTGGTGACCCACAGGTCCCTTAGCTCTGTTTACCTTTCTTCATTCTTTTTTCATTCTGCTCTTCAGACTTCATAATTTCAGTTGTCTTATCTTCAAGTTCATTGATTATTTCTTCTACCCAATCAAATATGCTGTTGAACCTTTCTTATGAATTTTTTACTTACTTTGCAGCTCTAGAATTTCTGTTTGGTTCTACTTTATAGTTTCTACCTCTTTATTGATATTCCCATTTTATTCATCCATCACTTTTCTGGTTTCCTCTACTTCTTTGCTTATGGTTTTCTTTAACTTTTTGAAAATATTTAAAAGAGTTGATTTAAAGTCTTCCTTTAATAACTCCAATGACTGGGCTTCTTCAAGGACAATTTTGGTCAATTTATTTTTTTCTTTGCACCTATCATATCTTCTTGTTTCATTGTATGCTTTGTGGTTTTGTGTTGTTGTTGAAAATTGGACATTAGAATATTATTCTGTGGTAACTCTGTCAGTCAAATTGTCTCCCTGCCTTAGGTTTTTCTCTTCTTAATGGTTGAAAGCTGACCTTTTGTTCAACTGGTATAGTGTTAAGACAAAAGTTTCCTTCAATGCCAAGAGCAGAAAGCAAACCAAAACAAAAAACAAACAAACAAAAATACTGCCCCACACTGTGTGGATTGACTGTCCTGGGGATTCCTTTAATCCTACCTTGGCCATTTACAGCTTTCCCTTTTCTGCTGGCACTGAGCCTAGAGATCAGCTTGGGGTCTTTCTTCTCAGGTCTTTTCTGAGCACACATCTTGTCCTGGGCACATGCATGGCATCCTAAATTACCCCAGTATACGTAGGTCCTGGTGAATGCCCTAATTTCTGAAGGAAACTGTCTCCTGACTTTTTCTCCCAGGCTTTTGTGGTCTATTGTATGTCTCAGCTGTTACCTTTTGCCCCTCATGGCTGTGGGTTTTCCTCTGCCATACAGTGTTTTCAAGCAATGCCCATCACGTTTCTGCCCCAAGTGGGCTCTGAGTTAGGTGAAACGGAAATGAAAGACTTGCATCAGTCCTCAGGGAGCCCCCAGACAGGTGAGGACAGGCAAACACTATAATTTGTGGAGACACCCTGCTCCCTCTGAAGCCAGGGACCAGGGCTGCACACCAGGAGTGCAGGCTGCATCTCGAGACTTCCTGCGAGCCAGGGCGGGTGGTGAGGCAGGGCAAGTAAAAACGGCACAGGCTTCCCGACAGTTTCCAAGTCGTCTTTTTCTTGATTCAGCATTTGCCTGGCTGCTGTAAAACTTTGAGATAGTTGGTTCTAACAGTTTCTGCTTGTTTTTTCTTAAATTTTTCTGTGGAGGGAGGGGAGTTCGGAGCTGCCCACTCCACCGTTTTGCTGAAGTCACTCCCTTTGCTTTTACTATCAAACGCCAACTATCACAGGGTTTCTACTGAATTAAATGGATTTCTTTTAATAAAATGGATTTCTTTTAATGGGAAATATATATATATATATATATATATATATATATAGTCAGATTGATCTAATACTCTTACTAACAACAACTAACATGGTGAACATTCTTTCAAAATGACAGAATATTTATTGAATTGTTATGCCTAAACAACATTCATCTTCAAATTTAGTGGAAGACTTCAGGTATTTTTGAAATATAGATGAGGTATTTAGCTGTAAATAAATATCTGGTCGTGTCTTTACAAATCTAACATGATGTCCAGGGTAGAAAAATCTGAATCATTTTTGTTCATTCTTGTTCATTTGTTTGTTTTTCATTGATATAGAATTGCCATATGATATTATATTAGTTGCAGGTATACAACATAATGATTTGATATTTGTATATATCATGAAATAATTACCACAGTAAGTCTAGTTAACATTTCTGTTAACGTGCTTTATTTTAGCATGTAGGGAAAAGAAATGGACTCACTGTTTCTTTCTGTTTCTTCCTGCCCTAGCTTTCTTCAAGTGAGTGTGTTATCATTATGCCTGTCAATAGATGTGCACACACACACGGAGGACACATGCTTACATATACATATACCCACATATTCACTGAGTTATTTTTGTAACCTATGGGTGTGACTTTTGTGTCATGGAGAATGTTTGTCTTTATAACTATTCTCATGTTCAGCATTTTAATATTGATGTACCCATATAGTACAATTTAAAGATAATAGGAAGAGTAAGAAAGAATATACTTTGACAAAAAACTAAGCTGCAACATAATAATCTGATAGCAGAGCTTCTATCTGTCAGATGCAATCACAAGTAAAAGGTAGAAGGAAGCAAGGGATTGCTTTTTAAGGAAATGAAATTATTATCTTGAGAATATGTCAAAAATGTGACTTGAAAGGGCATATAGATGACATAAGTGTTCTTCAGCTTTCCATTGACTCCTGAACGATCCTGGGTGAGATAAATCGTGGTGATGTGCGTGTCTTGTGTCTAAACTTTCATCCTGCTAGTGTCAGGAAATAAACAACTTCTGAGCAAAAATCCTTGCTCAAAGCCCCAGAGCAGCTGAGGCAGGCTGTGACTCAAAGCTTTTTAAGGTGATTCAGTCCTTCTCTGTACCACCCAGGGCTCTCAGGAGCTGGATGTAATGTTCCCTTTTGTATTTTAAGACTTTTCTGTGTGATAATTAAGACAGTGACTAGTACAACATTTTTAGGCATCTGCCCATACAAATAGCTCCTGATGTGATGACTGCGGATGTCTTGAGGTTTTGTACACTTTCTCAGTGGGCCAAATGTCAAGATGCAGACTATCAAAGTTCTGAATTCATTGGAACAAAGGGAGGAAAACTCTGCCATATTTACAACTGAGAATTGGAAATCTGATATATAGGGGGTGTGCTGACAGATACAAGATGTAGAATTGCTGCATTTGTGGAGTTGGTTTTAAAAGCATTTTACCATAACCAAATAGTTAATAAATTTGCATAGACTTCTTCCAAAGTCTCTGAATTTAGGTAATTAGACATTAAGATTCTTATCAAGTGGCATTTTGCATTTTGTTTTGTTCCATGCTGTTTATGCAGAAGCCAAAGGATCTTTAACCTTTGAGAGACCTGCACTAAATCAACACTACATTAGCGTTTTAAGGTCATTAGCTCAATAGCCATATGCCCAGATATTTTCTCCATTCAGAAAGTCAGGAATCAGTAAATAAAAATGAGATAATTAGCAATGAATACCTGCTACTTGGATTTTATATACACAACATTATCTCTTTCCATCCAAAGCTTGACATTATTGCCTATAATTCAAGAAGTGTAAGCCCACACCCTGTACATTGCATAGCAATGGAGCTCTCCTGGTGACCTCACACGTTTCCATGGCAGCAAATTCATCTGGAAATAGCACAGCACTTTGATTTGTAGGTGGTCAAAGATGGACTCCTGAATTACACACATTAAAAAGGCTAATTTCAGAAGAAATCCTTAGGTTGGAAATTTTGCAGTGCAAGATTATAAGGTAACGTGGTATTTATGTTTTTAATGATTATGCATTTCTAGTTCTGAATTTGAAAGAGGGCTTTTGTCATTCAAATGCCTTATGGTTAGGATATTTACAAGGAAGTTAGATAGTAGCAACAGAGTAAAGAAATCTAGTTTTGGCAGCTCTCCACCACCGCTGGTCACATCGCCGCCTGTCTCCAGGGCTGTTAGTCTGCCCAGGCTGCCATAACAAAATGCCACAGACTGGGAGGCTTAAACAACAGACATTGATTGTCTCACACTTCTGGAGGCTGGAGGTTCCGGATCAAGGTCAGGTTTCAGTTGCTGGTGAGGACTCTCTTCTTGGCTTGCAGACTCAGCATTTCCTTGGAGTACATGTGGAGACAGACAGAGAGAGAGAGAGAGAGAGCAACAAGAGCCAGCGCAGTCTCTGGTCCCTTTTGATAAGGACACTAATCCTATGAGATCAGGGCCCCACTCCTGGAACCTCATTTAAACTTAAGTAACCTCGGTTATTTCTTCAGAGGCCCATGTCCAAATGCAGACACACTGGGCATTAGGGCTCCAACGTATGAATTGGGGGGTGGGCACAAGCATTCAGTCCACGGCACCAGGCCTCCTGTCCATCTTCCCTGGGCCCTGGCTCTTCATTGTCCGACTCTAACAGAGGGAAGGGTTTGTGTCTCTTGAGATCAGGCGGGATGTCTGGATCGCTGGACATTTGGTCTCCTGAGAGACCGTTTATTTGGACCAAGGTCACTTTAACTTCAACAAAGCAGTAATGAACTAAAGATGAATGTTGGCTAAAAATATAAGCTATAATTAAAACAAAAACAAACAAAAAAGACTCCTGTAACATCTGGAGCAACGTTAAGAAAGAGGATGTTTGGATTTTTTATGTGTCCTATGTGAAGACTGTTGCATGCCCAGGACCTGGCCATGAAGTAGGCTGGAGGCTCTGAGACCTCAGGCCCTCACTTCGACCCCCTGACTGGCTCCTTCTCACCTGCTCTTCTTCATGAATCTAAGAGGTCAGGCGAGCTGGCCTCAGACCTGACCATGTTTCTAGAGGCAAAAAAATGAGAAAAGGGACACTCCTAACATAATCTTGCAGCATCCCAGAGGGGTCAACAGTTAACTCAGAATCTGGATTGTTACAACGATTTAAACTTATTTTTGTAAACAGAGACACTAGTAAGTTGGAATAATGTTTATCTACAATGACATAAAATAATGTAAGGTCTTCTTGCCATAAGTGTTCTAACCCATGTAAGCGTTCTGAGAAATGTCCTATTCTGCAAAACCATGGACTAAAAGTTACAGGGCTTATAAGGAAGATAAGGTCAGTGGCAAACTCTTCATAAGCCCAGGGTAGCTCCGTAACCAGAGCCCTAATTACAATAGTACTGATCGTAATGTGAACCCTGGCCCTCTCCACGGGCTCTGCCACGTAGAATCCCCACCTCCATCTTTGCAGCCCCTCAGAGTGGCCCAGCTTTGAAGACATTTACTTCTAATAGAGACCATTTCACCAAAATGAAAAATACAACTCAGAGGTAACCTTCTCCATCAATTAGTATTTTCACACAGGGGGATATTTCTTTGCAGCTTCCTTGTCTACCCTTGCAGCTTCTCCAGACAGCTTAACATACTGGAAAACAATGACTAAATCACCAATTTCTTGCCCTGAAACAAGACACTTCTGCAAGATGCTGTGTTTTGTTTTGTTTTGTTTTTTCTTAAGTTCTTCATATATTGCTGATGTTTTTATCTTGAATCCTGAGTATAATCCCTTCAAATTATTAACATGCTAGTGGAAATTGTCAGTGAACCATCAGGATCTCTACAAACGAACATTATTTTCCTGTATGAATGAGCTAATTTGGATCAAAGAAAACATTATGTATCAGAATAAACTGTGTTTGGGAGTGTGGTAATAAAGACAAAAAAAAAAAAAATTGGCCAGAGACATCATCTAATGGAGAGACCAACCATTACTGTATTCCAGCTCTGCACCAGCTCCCCACTAGGAATGGGCCTCAGACCCTAGGACAGAGCTTCTCCTTTTGGGGAAGAGATGAGGGTCAATTTGTGATTGGAACAGGGAGGTTACAGTAGTGAAAGACGGCTTTGCAAGTTTGAAGGAAGGCAGTGGATTCTGGGTTCTGGATTAAGAAGTTCTTATACAGTTCAAGTGGCAAGAAATACCTAAACCTTTTGAATTGCTAGGGAAGAATTTCCAGAAATAAGAACAATTCCTCTTAATTCCAGCCACAAGCAAATATGTGAAAGGGTCTGTGAGGGTCCCTGAGAACAGAGGGAGGGTAAGAAAGAACTGAAGGTCAGTAAGGCCCCAGAGTTGCAGTGACCGTGAGGGCTGCTCCTGTCCTGTCATTTAGAATGCTGCCCGGGCATCAAGTAGGGGAGACTGAAGGGAGGCTGCTGTGGTCTGAATGTCTGTGTCCCCCAAATTCATATGTTGAAACCTAACCCCCAAGGCAATAGTGTTTGGAGGTGGAGCCTCTGGGAGATGCTTAAGTCATGAGGGTGGAGCCCTCATGAATGGGATTAGTGCCCTTATAACAGAGACCTCAGGGAATCCCTGCTCCCTCTGCCATGTGAGGATCCTGAGATAAAGGGCAATAGTATCGAGCTTCATTTTTCTTTAGTATTAGTCACAGAAGACAAGGCTATGCTCACACTCCCATTTCTTTGCATTTCAAACCAGCTTTTCAATACCTGTCCTGTGGGTGATATTCCCCACAAATATTCCTCCATTTTTCTCCAATTTACCTTAAGTTAGCATAAGTATCCTCATCTTTAATTCCTTATACTTCCTCTTCCATCATTTGTAGGATTTTACTGCACTCCTTTATAAATAAGAATCATAAATTCCATAGGTTCCTTATTTTAGATGATAAGCCTACTTTCAAGGTTAGGATTCAAGACCCCTTATTGTTTCCTGTAAACCCCATTTCTTGTGTTTTTTTTTTTTCTTTACAGAACAAATTCTGTTCACAGTAGGAGAGGAAGACCTGTCTTCTGTAGGCCCCCTACCTGAACACACCTTGTTCTTCTCTTTATTCTCCACTTTGCACCCCCTCTTAAAATCACTGCCATTTCAATCCACTCACAGACTGCCACCCCCAGCAGGAACAGAACCAAAAAGGAGAATTCACATAATCTTCCTTCCTTCTTTATTTCCACAGTACAGGGCATGTTCCATCCACTCCTTCCTCACCCCCCCTTCCTAATTGTGTGCCCATGTGGGCTCCAAGGAGGTCATGTATGGTGGCCAGGTGTTCCATTTTTAAATATTTACTTCACAAAATGCTTAGTCCAATAGATGTACATGGTAAACCTATAAATAAAAGATCAGCAGATGAATTGATGAAGCACACAATATAAATAATTTTGTGTGGAATTATTAGCATTAAATATTGACTCATTACTGGAAAAACCCAGAAACTAAATCCCTTTGTGTAGATAACCCTGTTGTTATATAGCCAATGCTCTGCACAAGGATAGCTGAAAATAAAATATGATTTCATGTAAATAGTAGGGTAAGAAGGGAAAAAAAGAGATTTAGGGCCATTTAGATCAATCTTTTAACAAAATTTGAACCTTGTATGTGATATCATATTAATGCCTGGAAATAACCCTGAAGCTACTGGGGACTGGAGTAAAAGTAAGACTTGAGTTCACACAGTGGATATTGAACATTGGGATTTTCTTGCCCAAATGTGTAGGAAGATTGATGGAACTGGATGATGTTTCCTCAAAGGGTACTGTACATCCTATCACTCTGTGAGAGAGAGGGAAACCCTTGAGGTAACAAACAATGACAGTTTCTCCACTGAAACCACAAATTCAGTTTCAAATTGATGGGGACATTGTAAAGAAGAAAATAGTTCTATTGTTTAGATTTTTTTTTTCCACACTGTGAAAGTTTTCAGTTATAATTGCAAATCTTTAGAGACCTCAGAAATGTTTTCTCTTGATATATTTCTTCCCACTCATTCTTCTTCTGAATTAAGACAGACTTTGAGTATGTTTCCATCAGAAAAAGAGCTAAGTGAGAGAGTTTAAGGTCTGGAATTAGAATGATGGAATTCAAAGCCTGTCTTTACCATCTGGTGGTTGTAAGACCTTCATCTGCTTAATCTTTAGTTTCCTCATATTTACATATAAGATTAAGGGTTAGGCAAACATATTTCTATATAATAAAAATATTTACCTCATAGGATTATTGTGAGGATTAAAGGAAACAATGTGTGTAGATAGCTCCTGGCATTCAGTAAGCACTTAAGAAATGATTGGTATCGCTACTACCCAAAATAAAGCCCTAATCAGCATCAAGAAAGCAATTACTCATCCTCCTAAACCTAAGGACCAGCTTGACTTGAACAATTGTAGCTAAGTTGGTTGTGGGTCAAAGAAAGAAATCCGATTTCTAGTTGGGAAAGGTGAATGGGCCCAAATCAATGTTTACTCTGCGGGGAAAAACCAGGAGACAGATACCAGGAGACCAGCCCCCTGTGAATGGATAAAGATAATGCTGGAAGTGGCACCCAACCCTCACCACAGGCTGGAAGATCAGGTGAACCGAAGCAAAGAAGCAGAAGCCCCCTCCAAGTCTCACGTGCATTGAGTAGTATTAAAAATCACTTGATACATTAAAAAAAAACTTGTTACACTTACCATGTCTTTTGATTTTCATTGAAATCCTGTGGACAATGTATTATTCAATTTGACAAGAGAGAAAACTCAGGTTCTAATGGTTGATGAACACATCATTGTTGGGACAGGACCACATCGCCGTGACGACCTGCAGCTTCTGTAGTCAACTCTGGGCTCCTTGTGGAAGACAACTCCAGCATAATATCTCAGGAGGGGCTGATGTTCAACAGTGTTGGTTTCTAGGAAACATAATTTGTTAAATAAGAAATTTATGGAAACACGTGAGAAGGAGACCTTGGTGTTTCTGTCAAGGCTGTTGATCTGTGGTCATTGCTTTCTCTGCATCTGTCTCTTCATCTTTGCTGGATTCTGCTTTTCTCTGCATTTCCCCCTCATTTACTTATCTCTTTCTCACTCTCTTTTATCTCTGATCCTTCTTTCTGAGCCTCTGCAAGCTCTGGATTAATTCCTGTCCTTGCTAATTTGCTCTCAGTTTTCAACTCTTGAAATGAATGAAAAACAAAAACAAAAACAAAGAAAATCTCAGCAAAAACATGGAATTTATAAAATATATGAAATAGAAATATAAACATGAAAAACACAATAATAGAATTAAAAAAAAAAAAAAACTCAATAGATGGATCCAGTAGTAGAGAAGAAAAGATAGAGAATGAAATCTGTAAATGTGAAAACAGTAGAATTCACCCAATCTGAACAACAAAGAATTAGACTGGAAAAAAATAAGCAGAGTCTTGGGGGCCTTTGGGACTATAACAGAATATCCAACATTTGTTTCCTTGAAGTCTCAGAAGGAGAGAAAGTAAGTAGGGCTATAACGTATTGGAAGAAATAATGGATTAAACTTCCCAAATTTGGCAAAAGATACAAGCCTACAGATTCAGAAAGCTGAGTAAACTTCAAACAGGATACAAGACCCCCACCAAAATGCAGGAAGACACATCATAATAAAACTTCTGAAAACAAATATATAGAAAAATTCTTGAAAGCAGTGGGAGAAATTACACATTCCCTGTAGGGGACAACACTTTGAATGATGGCAGATTTCTTATTTGAAACCATGGAACCCAGAAGTAAGTAGCACAATATTTTTCAAGTTCTGAAAGAAAAAAACTATCTATTGCAGATTCAATATCTGGTGAAACTATCCCACAGAAAGGAAAGGGGAATAAAAATATTCTCATATGAGGGAAAACTAAAAGAATTTATCACTAGCAGACATTCCTGCAGAGTTTGGCTAAAGGAAATTCTTCAGACAGAAATAAACTCATAAAAGAAGGAACCTTGGAGCACGAAGAAGGAAGAAGGAACAACAGATAGAGCAGAAATATGGGTGTATGCAATTGAACATTCTTCTTGTGATTTTTATAAATCATATTTGATCATTAAAACAATCGTAGCTCCATCTGATACTCAAGACCAACTTTTGCTGAGATTTTGCTAGGAATTTTATTAAGCCTATAGATAAGTCTCAGGGGAATTCACATGGGCTATATGACCCAGACCAATGAAAAATATGTTCACACAAAAACCTGTACATGAATATCCATAGCAACTTTGTCATAACCAAAAACTGGAATAAGCCCAGATGTCCTTTAACAGGTGAATGGTTCAATAAACTGAGAAGCATCCATAGTATGGACTACTACTTAGCAATAAAAATAAATGCACCCCTGGTGCACACCACAACGTGGATGAATCTCCAGAGAAATGCTGAGTGAGAAAAGCCAATCCCAGAAGATGACATACTGTATGGTTCCATTTATATAACATTTTTCAAAGACGAAATGTTAGAAAAGTATGATAGCTTAGTGGTTGCAAGTGTTAGAGAGAGGAAAGGAGGTATGTTAACTATGCCTTTTTAAACTTTTCCCTACTTTCTGATGTTTTGATATCTGGGGACCTTACTGATCTTGGGGAGATTGCTGCTCCCAGGGCTGGCTAATTCCGAGAGCTTGAAAACCCCTTGCTGAGCACACCCTTCCTACGCAAAACAACCAGTCCAGGTTCTACACCCCAGCCACCTCCTTTATCAGCTCTCAGACTCAGAGCCACTATCCACCTGCCCTCATCACCCCAGGGCCAGGTGCCAGAAGACTTGGGACAGCTGCTATGCCCCAGAGCCCACTGAAATTATTCAAACTTGCCATCCTAAGCCTGCCCACCCTGCCTGGCCCATTCCTTGCGCAGAAATCACCATAAAGGCTTTTGCCCATGTTTGCCTTGATCTCTTTGCCTCCTGGATGACCTGGTGCTTCCCCACGTGGCCCTTCCTGGGCCTCCTGTATCCAGGGATCTTGAGCATAAACACTCTTCCCCCCTGACAGTCATTTCCATGTCTGTATCTCTAACCATACCTGATGGAAACACATCTCAGGTGCATGTTAAAACAAGTGGTGAGCATGGTTGTACAGGGCAACACAGGTGATCTTTTTGTTGGAATTGTTCCAGACCTTGACTGTGGTGGTGAATGCGTGATGCATTTTTATAGAACTTAATAAACACACCCATAAATGAGTGCAAGTAAATCTGGGGCAATGTGAATACGGTCAGTGACCATGTGAATGTCAGCATCCTGGGTGTGATGTTATGTTACAGTTGGCAGATTGTTACCATTGAGGGAAACTGAGCCAAGTGCAGTAAGACTCTATCCTTTCTTACAGCTGGTGTGAATCTACAGTGATCTCAGTGCAGATTTCAATGGCAAACATTTTTAAGACCGAGCTATGGAGTACTATAAAATGTATACCTTGTTTAAATTATTTTGTCTAAATATAGTTTCATGACTTGAAAATTCACTGAAAAATCATATAAACATTTGTAGATGGCCGTTAAGTTTAGCAATATTTTGCTTAGAGAGCTGTCTAGAAGCTGCATCACTTGTAATTTAATTTGAAACTTTCATGAGTTTGTCTCATAGATACAGAGAACAGACTGCTGTTTACCAGAGGGGAAAGAGGTTAGGGGGTGGGGGAAAGGGGTGAAGGGGTCAGTTGTATGGTGACAGATGGTAACTAGACTTTGGGGAGGTGATCACTTTGCAGAGTATACAGACATCAAATTAAATGTTGTACACCTGAAACTATATAATGTTATATACCAATTTTACCTCAACTGAAAAAAAAAAAGAGAATAGCCACCTTAAAGTAATATCAGAGCCATAGACATTCTATCAAAATCTGTACACACATGGCATGGTGAGGGCTTTTCCCTCTCAGGCATATAGGAGAAAAATTCCTGAAGTTTGGGAAGGGCATCGAGTTCAGAGGGAAAACTAATAAGAGATAGAAGAGAGTGGATTGAGAGAGAATTACCCCTTTGGGGAGCAGTTAATAGTGGTTCTCAAATCAGGCTGTCCATCAGAACCACCTTGGGAGTTTTTTAATCACCTGCTTGGAATCAACCCTCACTAATTAAATCAGAAGCTCTGGCGGGTGGGGAGACTCCTATTCTCAGATTTTTTAAAGGTCTCCAGGTGAGTCTAATAAGCCAGGGACGAGAAGCATGAACTGAAACTACCATGGATACTGTGCTAGGCATTCCCCTTAAGTTATGCCCTTGATACTTACAACAGGTAGTTATTATTGTTTCCAATTACAGATGAAGAAACTGACTCTCAGAGAAGTCATGTGGCTTGTCTGAGGCCACACAACTAGTGATTTGAGGAACCAGGATGACTCCAGCGTGTGTTCCTTCCTCTGTAGACCAACAAAACATCATTGACTTGGATTCAGAGTGTAAACTTGTCAATTGGCCAGAAAGTACCACAGGTTCCCTTGTCTAGAGCTAAGAGATATTCAGCCACTTGAGGAGAAAACTGGGACATATGGAAGTCCCTTTTTATGTTGAGAATAACATTCCTACAAACTTAAGAAAGGACTGGCTCTTCTGCCAGCCATTAAGCGTATTCAATCACTTAATGAAAACCTACCTCCCTGAATATACTTTTGTAAGCCATCCGATCAGTGTGAACCTCTTGCTGCTGAAAGTCAGCCTGTCAGGGATGGACTTAATCAAATAAACATACCTCTGAGTGCCAACCAACCAACAAGAGTGTCACCTAGATCATCATAGTTCAGGTGATGTCAATTCCTTACTGCTCTGCAAGTCTGCCAGACCCTGCTCTCCACACTGCCCCAGACCCATGCAAGACCAGCACCCTGCTCTGCTGGGACACACTGGTTCTGACCAGCATAACTCTCCCACTGATGGCATGATTAAGACCCTTTATATCCAAACGGAGTAACTGTGATTCAGGCATTCAGAGTAGAGCCCGGTGGCCATTGTGAGTGTGGTTTCAGACACATTCCTGCATCAACTGAGAATCTGAATTTTCTGAACTGTATCAGACTCCAGGACACCACCAGCCATTTTCAAAACAATATCTGCTAGCAGCTGCCAGATGCAACCATATGGCCTCAAGGTCTCCCCTTGTAAACATGCAACCATTTCAGACCCCAATCAATCCTTGATTGACAAGCACCCTTCTTGCCAGCTCTAATCCTAATTCTTAACAATTTATGCAACTTTTCAATGTTTGCCTATATAAGCCTCCCCCATTTTGTAGTCCAGCGGAACACAATTCAAGTGCTTCTTGAATTTGTGTTTCCCAAGCTATAATCCTCAGTTTGGCTCGGATAAAACTCTTCTATTCCTGTTAAAAAAATAAAACTTTCATGAGTTTGTGAATGAACAGCCTGTTGGAGTACAGCAAAATACTTAATATTGGGGCAAAAGGTAGACAAGCCAAGAGGCAAACATACATTTCTGCAAGCATAGAAAGAGCACAGCCCACCTCTCTATTAACAGGGAAGAAAGAATCTAAAAAAAGGAGCCAGCCTCAAAGTGAACAAAGTAGCATCCTGTGGAGAACAGGTGATAGAAGCTCACATTTCCAAAAAGAAAATAAATCTGGGGAAAGAGCAGCCGTTCTCCGAAGAGAGACTGTTCAGTATCCTTCTCAGAGGGGATCTGATATCGCAGCACTCATGAGCTAGGACTCGACCCCAGGTGAGTCCTGTCAAATGCAAACAAATCCAGGCTTAGTACAGAGACACCTCAATGAAGAGATGTTTGTAGTAGGGAGAACTCTCAGACTCCACGGTCTCAGAGATCTGGTAGAGATGGGCTGCCCTTTCGTAGGGAGGAGTGAACAGGCTAGAAATCCCAGGAGTGGGAGGGCAGCAGGGCCTGTGGAGTGATGAGATGGCTGTTTTTCCCCTAAGGTTACCGGTTCCGGGGAGGTGCCTTGTTGGGGCGTGGCACTGCTCCGTATGCCAATGCTTGGGGAGAGCCCACGTCCAGGGGTAAATGAAAGATTCCTGGCTACAGGTTGTCGATTCAAGTTAGCACCATTTTGTCCAGGTTGGTCAGTGGGGACCCACAGTTCCGCTAATCGTTTATAAGACCAAAAATGGGAGTTTGGAGGGTTGCTGTCTGGCCTTGTCATAGGCCAACACGGGGCCCCTTGAGTTCTATCTAAGTCACGTGGGGAAGGCAGTTCTCTGCAGTGAGCCCTGTCCTGAAACGCAAAAGGGTCGGGACTTCTTCATGGGCGCACAGGGCTCAGGAAAGGTCAGCATCTTGTCTTCAAAGCCTGGCCCTCAGTTTCTGCTAGCTGGGATACTTCCCCACACAGCGTCCTGCGTTCAGCGATGGGCTCTGTCTAATGGAAGGAGTAGAGGCAGCAAGGAGGGATCAGAGAACGCACACAAAGGAATTACCCAGTGATGACTGAGAGACAGTGAGCTTGGGATGGACCACAAAGCCTAGTACGCATTGCAAGGAGTGGGGAAAGAATTACGCGGAAAGAGCGAAAGAATATCACATACTGTAAGTATACTGTAAGTGGGCTTTGAGGTCAGAGATGCCGCTGTTGATGGTGGGTTTTTGTTTTTGTTTTTTCCACCGTGTTGGGCCTCTTATTCTTCCTTGGACATGATGTTTTTATGGTGGTTTCTATAGACCGAATATTTGCATCCCCCCTCCTCAAATTCAGCTATTGAAGCCCATTCCCCCAATGTGAGGGGATTAGGAGGTATGGTCTTTGGGAGGTGATTGTGTCATGAGGGTGGGGCCTCCCCCCCTCCACTATGAAAGGACACAGCCAGCAAATGGCCCTCCACCAGTAAGGGGGCTCTCACCAGACCCCAGATCTACCAACACCTTGATATTGGACTTCTAGCCTCCAGAACTGTGAGAAATACATTTCCGTTTTCAAGCCAGCCAGTTTATGGTATTTTTGTTATCACAGCCCAAGCAGGCTAAGACGGTGGTGCTATTTCTCTGTATCAGCCATGGGGTCCCCCCCAAAACACACACACACACACACATACACACGCCTCTCCCCCGTGGTACAGACACCGACATACATCAACCATAGAAGGCCAAAGTGGGATGTGTGACGTTTAACCCGGGGCTTCTCCGTGCCCTTGGTAGAACCAAGGAAAGCAATCCTCAGACGACCTGGTTTGTGCTTTGACAGTGTGATATTCCAGGCGGGAGAACTGTTTCCTAATAAAAGTGGTGGAAACTCAGTCACTTTGACAGTTAAAGCTAGACTGCACCAAGCTCTAGAAATGTGATAAAGAAAGTTCTTGTCCTGGCAGGAAAAAGGGGTTAAATCAACACACTCTAAGGGTCCGAGAGAGAAGCAGCAATTCTCTTTGATGTTTTCTGATGCCGTTCCCTTGCTAACAGAGCCTGTGTTATTTGCGAAAGTTCTGGTTGTTTCATTTTTCCAACACGAATTGAGCATTTTTTAGGGTGATGAAATATACTTCATTACTAGCTTTATTTCTAAACTAAGGAACTCTTTATATCAGGGTTGAATATTTTGGGGGCAATGGACTGTCTCTTCAGAAAAATGAACACACATACACGCAAAAAAACCTCACAGGCCATTTGAGTGGTCACCTGAAGACGTAGTGCGTGAACCCAGGTTGATGTCCTTTTCTCTATAATATTTAAAATCTTGAGTTTACTAGCTCATCTGGAAGATTTTCTTAAATGATTAAGATTTTTAATATTCTGAAGGAAGATATTTTATGACGGTGTGTTTATCAGAGTCTTTCTTTCAATGAGGCATTTTTGCAGAACTGTTGTAACGATTTGAAATCTGCGAAAGTTCAAATCTGCCTTTAGGAAAAACCCTAGTCCAGTCACCAACAGACTGACACAGGCTGCGGCTTTGAGCAGGTTGATTCTGCCCTCCAAACCTCATTTCCTTATGTGGAAGTTGTCATACCTATAACCAAGGCTACTGTGAGGGCAGCATGGGGTCACGTGCACAAATGCAGAATTCAGGTGCAGGGGACGGTGCCGTGGTAGTCGTTATCGTATACAGTGGTGGATACAATGCTTACTACATCATAAGACTCAAAAGAGGTTTATTGAGTAAATTTGGGAATGTATCTCTCTCGTAATTTTCTTACCTGTAGAATGGAGGGGATTATACTATTTGATGTCTAGTGATCCCTTCTTATTGGATTTCGTTCTCATTTAAGATAGTAACAGTTTATAGCATTTTGCTGTTTATAAACAGGTTTAAATCTATAATCTCCTTGGCTGTCGCGATCACGGTCACAGCAGTCACATTAATTCACACCTCAGTGTTTGCAGTGACAAAGGAATGTGAACAATTTCCCAATCTCTTTATTAATACAGTTGGACCAAATCAGTAATAATAGCGAATATTTATGCAGACCTTTTAAATTTCAACAGTGCTTTCCCGTATGGTATTTATTACAGTCTCAAAGTCACCTGGGGGCGTGGGTCAAATAGGTGTTACTGGCATAGTTATTATCAGGCTGAAAGAATTCAGACTGAGTAGGATTATGACTGTCCCGAATCCTCACAGCTGACCAGCAGGGGCCAGGGACTTGGGCCCAGGCCTCCTCTCTCCACGTTCACGTCCTTCCGCTCTCCCCTCCCCTGACACCAGCTCTTCCCAACAGCAGACTCAGCCCAGTTCCTTCCTCCAAAGTCTCTGCTCAGACGGAAGCCGAGTGCCCGCTCAGCTGCTGGAGTATTTCCTCAGCCTGACCTACGCTCTTTCCCCACCTGAATTTCTGAAAAACAACACTGAGGAAAGCATCTTCCTAATAGATGCAGCCTGCAAAGGAGTCTTCCCTCCACTAACAAAGAAGCAGTTGGGCATTTGAGACTCAGAGTCCTGAGAAAATGAGTAGGTGTCTGTGTGTGTCCCTGTCTATGTGTCCATTTATATTTCCTCCCTGAATCTACCCCATAAGAATTAGGCCCTGATACCTAGTATGAGATAGTCACACGAATGGTCACACCTGTCCTGACTTAAGATGGACTCTTGAACTTCGAAGCAAATTGGGTAGTGTAGTCAGTTTCACAATATTGATTCTTCCAATCCAAGAACATGGTATATCTCTCCATCTGTTGGTATCATCTTTAATTTCTTTCATCAGTGTCTTATAGTTTTCTGCATACAGGTCTTTTGTCTCCCTAGGTAGGTTTTATTCCTAGGTATTTTATTCTTTCTGTTGCAAGGGTAAATGGGAGTGTTTCCTTAATTTCTCTTTCAGATTTTTCATCATTAGTGTATAGGAATGCAAGAGATTTCTGTGCATTAATTTTGTATCCTGCCACTTTACCAAATTCATTGATTAGCTCTAGTAGTTTTCTGGTGGCATCTTTAGGATTCTCTATGTATAGTATCATGTCATCTGCAAACAGTGACAGTTTTACTTCTTCTTTTCCAATTTGTATTCCTTTTATTTCTTTTTCTTCTCTGATGGCTGTGGCTAGGACTTCCAAAACTATGTTGAATAATAGTGGTGAGAGTGGACATCCTTGTCTTGTTCCTGATCTTAGAAGAAATGCTTTCAGTTTTTCACCATTAGGAGTGATGTTGGCTGTGGGTTTGTCATATATGACCTTTATTATGTTGAGGTAGGTTCCCTCTATGCCCACTTTCTGGAGAGTTTTTTATCATAAATGAGTCTTGAATTTTGTCAAAAGCTTTTTCTACATCTATTGAGATGATCATATGGTTTTTATTCTTCAATTTGTTAATATGGTGTATCACATTGATTGATTTGCGTATATTGAAGAATCCTTGCATCCCTGGGATAAATCCCACTTGATCATGGTGTATGATCCTTTTAATGTGTTGTTGGATTCTGTTTGCTAGTATTTTGTTGAGGATTTTTGCATCTATATTCATCAGTGATATTGGTCTGTAATTTTCTTTTCTTGTAGTATCTTTGTCTGGTTTTGGTATCAGGGTGATGGTGGCCTCATAGAATGAGTTTTGGAGTGTTCCTTCCTCCGCAATTTTTTAGAAGAGTTTGAGAAGGATGGGTGTTAGCTTTTCTCTAAATGTTTGATAGAATTCATCTGTGAAGCCATCTGGTCCTGGACCTTTGTTTGTTGGAAGATTTTTAGTCACAGTTTCAATTTCATTACTTGTGATTGGTCTGTTCATATTTTCTATATCTTCCTGGTTCAGTCTGGGAAGGTTATACCTTTCTAAGAATTTGTCCATTTCTTCCAGGTTGTCCATTTTATTGGCATAGAGTTGCTTGTAGTAGTCTCTTAGGATGCTTTGTATTTCTGCGGTGTCTGTTGTAACTTCTCCTTTTTCATTTCTAATTTTATTGATTTGAGTCCTCTCCCTCTTTTTCTTGATAAGTCTGGCTAATGGTTTATCAATTTTGTTTATCTTCTCAAAGAACCAGCTTTTAGGTTTATTGATCTTTGCTATTGTTTTCTTTGTTTCTATTTCATTTATTTCTGCTCTGATCTTTATGATTTCTTTCCTTCTGCTAACTTTGGGTTTTGTTTGTTCTTCTTTCTCTAGTTCCTTTAGGTGTAACGTTAGATTGTTTTATTGAGATTTTTCTTGTTTCTTGAGGTAGGCTTGTATAGCTATACACTTCCCTCTTAGAACTGCTTTTGCTGCATCCCATAGGTTTTGGATCATCGTGTTTTCATTGTCATTTGTCTCTAGGTATTTTTTGATTTCCTGTTTGATTTCTTCAGTGATCTCTTGGTTATTTAGTAATGTATTGTTTAGCCTCCATGTGTTTGTGTTTTTTACCCTGTAATTCATTTCTCATCTCATAGCGTTGTGGTCAGAAAGGATGCTTGATGTGATTTCAATTTTCTTAACTTTACTGGGGCTTGATTTGTGACCCATGATGTGATCTATCCTGGAGAATGTTCCGTGTGCACTTGAGAAGAAAGTGTGATCTGCTGTTTTTGGATGGAATGTCCTATAAACATCAATTAAATCTATCTAATCTATTGTGTCATTTAAAGCTTCTGTTTCCTTATTTATCTTCGTTTTGGATGATCTGTCCATTGGTGTAAGTGAGGTGTTAAAGTCCCCCACTATTATTGTGTTACTGTCGATTTCCTCTTTTATAGCTGTGAGCAGTTGCCTTATGTATTGAGGTGCTCCTATGTTGGGTGCATATATATTTGTAATTGTTATATCTTCTTGGATTGATCCCTTGATCATTATGTAGTGTCCTTCCTTGTCTCTTGTAACATTCTTTATTTTAAAGTCTATTTTATCTGATACGAGTATAGCTACTCCGGCTTTCTTTTGATTTCCATTTGCATGGAATATCTTTTGCCATCCCCTCACTTTCAGTCTGTATGTGTCCCTAGGTCTGAAGTGGGTCTCTTGTAGACAGCATATATATGGGTCTTGTTTTTGTATCCATTCAGCAAGCCTGTGTCTTTTGGTTGGAGCATTTAATCCATTCACGTTTAAGGTAATTATCGATATGTATGTTCCTATTACCATTTTCTTTATTGTTTTGGGTTTGTTATTGTAGGTCTTTTCCTTCTCTTGTGTTTCCTGCCTAGAGAAGTTCCTTTAGCATTTGTTGTAAAGCTGGTTTGGTGGTGCTGAACTCTCTTAGCTTTTAATTTCTCTGTCGAATCTGAATGAGCTCCTTGCCGGGTAGAGTAATCTTGGTTGTAGTTTCTTCCCTTTCATCACTTTAAATATGTCATGCCACTCCCATCTGGCTTGTAGAGTTTCTGCTGAGAAATCAGCTGTTAACCTTATGGGAGTTCCCTTGTATGTTATTTGTCGTTTTTCTCTTGCTGCTTTCAGTAGTTTTTCTTTGTCTTTAATTTTTGCCAATTTGATTACTATGTGTCTCGGTGTGTTTCTCCTTGGGTTTATCCTGTATGGGACTCTCTGTGCTTCCTGGACTTGGGTGGCTATTTCCTTTCCCATGTTAGGGAAGTTTTCGACTATAATGTCTTCAGATATTTTCTCTGGTCCTTTCTCTCTCTCTTCTCCTTCTGGGACCCCTATAATGCCAATGTTATTGCGATTAATGTTGTCCCAGAGGTCTCTTAGGCTGTCTTCATTTCTTTTCATTCTTTTTTCTTTATTCTGTTCTGCAGCAGTGAATTCCACCATTCTGTCTTCCTGGTCACTTATCCGTTCTTCTGCCTCAGTTATTCTGCTGTTGATTCCTTCTAGTGTAGTTTTCATTTCAGTTATTGTATTGTTCATCTCTGTTTGTTTGTTCTTTAATTCTTCTAGGTCTTTGTTAAACATTTCTTGCATCTTCTCGATCTTTGCCTCCATTCTTATTCCGAGGTCCTGGATCATCTTCACTATCATTATTC
The DNA here is from genome assembly GCF_028021215.1 of Eschrichtius robustus. Taxonomy (NCBI): domain Eukaryota; kingdom Metazoa; phylum Chordata; class Mammalia; order Artiodactyla; family Eschrichtiidae; genus Eschrichtius; species Eschrichtius robustus. Next base: position 8,103,579 of record NC_090844.1, read on the forward strand.
TGAATTCTTTTTCTTGAAGGTTGCCTATCTCCACTTCATTTAGTTGTTTTTCTGGGGTTTTATCTTGTTCCTTCATCTGGTACATAGCCCTTTGCCTTTTCATCTTGTCTGTCTTTCTGTGAATGTGGTTTTTGTTCCACAGGCTGCAGGATTGTAGTTCTTCTTGCTTCTGCTGTCTGCCCTCTCTGAGTGCATTACTGACAAGGTCTGGGGTCTGCTAAGGTGGGTTGCTGCAGCGTCCCGGGGGTGGTGGTTGCAGTGATATCACGGGCAGGCCACTCTGATTCCCATTCACTTACCATATCACATTTCACATTTTAACATCTTCCCTCTGACCTAGCACAATCTGGGTGACCCTCCCCATAATCAAATGGCCCAGAGTCAGCAAATACATACTTATGTTAGGATGAGCAAACCAGGGTTCATGCTCAAAAATTTTTTTAAAAGTCTTCCAACAAAATATAAATTTGTTTGAGAATTCTTTTTTTTTTTTTATGGCTTTTAGTTATTTATTTGTTTGTTTGTTTATTTATTTATTTATTTATTTTTGGCTGCGTTGGGTCTTTGTTTCTGTGCGAGGGCTTTCTCTAGTTGCGGCAAGCGGGGGCCACTCTTCATCGCGGTGCACGGGCCTCTCACTATCGCGGCCTCTCTTGTTGCGGAGCACAGCTCCAGATGCGCAGGCTCAGTAGTTGTGGCTTACGGTGCCAGACGCTCCACGGCATGTGGGATCCTCCCAGACCAGGGCTCGAACCCGTGTCCCCTGCATTGGCAGGCAGACTCTCAACCACTGCGCCACCAGGGAAGCCTGAGAATTCTTTATGTGTATGTGTGTATATATATGTATCCTTCCAAGCCTACTCGTGTATTTTTGTCCTCACCTGCAATGCTCTTCATCCTTTAAGCCTACATGTGATTCTCATCTCTCCTTCGGGGTCAGTCAAGACCTCGGCATATCAGAGAATCTTCAGTAGCAGCCCCGGGGGCAACAAGATGTCATGAACAAAACCTGGACCTTATCCTTGAGTTCCATCCTGTTTCTCGTAGTTATTTCTGTGACCCAGGACATGCTAATTCATCTTTCAGAGCCTGTGTGTCTGTACAGTCACATACTTGGCAAATAGTAGGCACCTCTCTCTTCTAACTGGGCACAAAGGGGCCTTGCCTCATACCTGTGTGACCTGCGTGTGTCAGAAGCACCACATAATTTATGTTACTGCTATTTCTGTTAATATTGCCAGCAGTCTCCTCCTGTTTGGGGTCTGACTGCAGCACTGCTCCACATTTAAAAGCGGTTACACAAGAATTGACTGCTTTGCAGTCATCCCAAGGACGATAACTATTGCTTTTTAAAGAAGCTTTTCCAAAGGAAAGATTTTGTATCTACAGTTTCAGGAAATATTTTAGACGATCTTATTTCAGTCAGTGAGAAAGAAAGTATGATCCTTCAGGGAAGAGACTATCAAGCTATATTTAAACTCAAAGGCAAAGCTAAAAAGAATGGGGAGGAAGGGAGATAACCTTGCATTTTTTTTTCCAAATTCCAATTTAGTATTTTCTGTATATGGTCTCAGTTACACCTCACAGCAGTCTTACGAGTTTAAAAATCGATACTCTTTTAGGTACTGGGCAATTGGTGCATTTGGGTAAATACACAAGGCCACACAGCTAGGGAATGGGAGAATTAAGACATTACCCTGGGTTCGTGAAAATCCATGTTTTCCCCACACCAAGAATTTGTCCACACACAGAATGTGACAAGAACAGACTGGCAGATGGCCAGATGGGAGGAACAGGGCTTGCAAGGTAACCAACTATGGCAGTCTGATCCAACCTTGACCTTGGGATGCCCTCCAGGGCGTGTTTCTTTGCCTTTACTATTGTACTTTGCCCAATGTACTCTGAGGGATCTTGCTTTCTCAATAAAAGGTCACATTGTCAATACATTACAGGAGTTGATGGTCACAACTCAAAACTACTAGGAGTATCTTCAACTCATAGGGTGTCTGGAACATCGAAAAGCCTCCAAGACTCAAAGGACAAGAATCTGTTCATGATATTTCAGACATACTGATGGTCCAAAGAGATCTGGAGACTTGACATGTATGATATATAGGTAATCCCATAATTTGCCCATCATTAAGGTTAGTTGAGAGAGAAACAGGCAAGGAAAGGAGGAAAGAATCCATTGGTAGTTGGAGAAAACAAGATGCACAGATTTCTGAGCTCTCTCTCTCTCCTACCTGAGAAGTCCATGCAGCCCTTCCTGTCTCCCCAGCCCCCGATCCTCCACACACCAGACTGAGATCCCTCTGCTGAACTAGACTGTTCACAACGTCTTTGATGGGGAAGAGGAAGAAGACCACGCAAAGGTCATGTGTATTCTGGCACCTTTACCCTCGTCCTAGGACCCTTTCTTTAACACGTGAAATCTGGCAGAATGAAGAGGGGATGGTAAACCAGCACCATGTCTACCATCACAGTGATAGAATGACAAGCCACCAGTGTCCAGATGCCCATCTCAGATGGAATTATGTCTCTTCTCCATGTGGTTTACAACTGAGACAAGGAAGTCAGTTGTACGTTTTCTCAGTATAAGGAAATGATCAAGTGGGATCAAGGCAGCACCAGCAAGATGTAACAGATGCCACACGTGGATGATGTCGCCACACGTGGGTGATGTCGCCACACGTGGGTGATGTCGTCACACATAGATGATGTCGCCACACGTGGATGATGTCACCACCTCCTCTGTTATCTGAATCTAAGACAACTGTGGGCTAAAGGATTATTTTTGGTTTTGTGATCACTATGCAGTTCACTGACTTTCTATGAAGAAAATATAAAAATATCAGAATAGTTTCAGTTTACAGATTGTAATAGGGAAGAACCTTTTGTATTCTATTGCAAGTTAATCACTAAAGGGATGTTGCCTATAAGCTTAAATTATACATACTGGGCCATCTCTGGGAACCCTGCTTCCCAGGTTATGAGCGTTAAGCTAAAATACGTTTGTTTAGCTCCCAGGAAACAGCCTGGCCAGGCCCACCTGTGAATGACTGCAGGGAGGAAGAAATGAACACATCCCCTCCGGAGGCTGACGGGAACCAGGAAGTGTTGACTTTACTCCCGCCCCTTATAGTATAAAAGGAACCAGAAATCAACTCAGGCAAGATGGTTCTTTGGGACACGAGTCCACCATCTTCTCTGTCTGCCGGCTTTGTGGATAAAGTCGCCATTCCTGGCCCCAGCAACTCCTCTCTCGATTATTGGCCTGTGTGCAGCAAGCAGTATGAGCTTGGACTCTCTAATGAGATGAGGACAAATGCAATGATTTATGTCAAAAGTCGCTGTAGAAATGGTATGTGTCTGTGTGTGTGAGGTGGTGGGGGGTGTGTATGGCAGGGGTGTTTATTTATTGTGTCCATTTCTTTGCAGACCATTCTGGTAAGCATTTTTTTAATATTATAATTTTGGAATGCTCTTCCCAGAAACAACTCACTGAACCTAAACAGAGACATATAAACACATGTCACCTTAGAGTCAACTGAAGAACAGGAAAATACTGAATGTGAGGAATATAAGAAAGGAAAGAACCAAAGAACTTTAGAAGTAGCATACACATTAGCCCAGACTCTTTGTTTTGCAGATAAGAAGGCAGTCTCGGAAGTGAAGTGGTTTTTCCAAAAGCATCAAGCTTGAGACACTTTTGAGCTTAGTTGTCCTGAAATTTAGTTCCATTGGAGAATGGTTATCAGTGGAAGTCCTGAGAAAAAGCCATCGATCGATCTCATGTTCTTGTGGTCACTGAAGCTAGATAAGCATTTGTTTGTGTTTTTATGAGAATATTTAGCGTGGAGGTACATTTGAGTCTCTCCTCATGGATCTAATGCCTCAGTATTAGATGGAAGCTGATGGCTATTAAAGCATCTCTGCCCCAGGTTTGCTTTAGTGCAAGAGGGAATCATTGTTAATGAACATTCGTAATGTCACTTCACCTGGTTCCGGACCAAGTTTTCCCAGCTTGCTGGTGTTGTACAAGCCTTGGGAAAGAGCCAAGGTTGCCTGTGAGGCAGGCAGCCTTTCGAGTTGATCTTAAAAGTCATAGTCAATAAAACCTGGGGTTTCCCCCACATGGAATCCTGCTGGGTTCACCGTGGGACAACCTGGGAGAGGTTGACTGAATGTGTTTCTTTTTTCCTACCAAAATCCAGTTTGCCACTCCTAAAATATGGATCCAAACAGATGGGGAAGCCTGTCTCTAAGCTGGGTGTCTTCTCTCCTCCTTCAGAGACTGAAGGGATAGAAAAGGAAATCATATTTTTGAGGATTTGTTATACATCAGCCACTGTGCCTATATTGTTGCTTTTTCTAAGTTTATTGGGTAAATAGCATTTTCCATATTTTCAGATGAGCAAACTTATACGTAAATTAGGGTTTTTTAGGAAAAAAGTTCCCTTGCTCAGAGAGCAGCAGATATAGGATTCAAAGCCAGTCTTTTTTACCCAAAGTCAACCCCTGTACCAGTGGTTCTCTAAGAATGTTCTTGGCATGCATGCATCATCTAGAAACTTGGTGGGAAGGTAAATTCTTGGGCCCCATCCCAGACAGGCTGAATCACAAGCTCTGGGTTTGGGGGTCAGCATTGTGCACCCCAACAAGCCTTCCATGTCATTCCCATACACAATGAAGACTGCAGTCTGCACCCCTTTCACTTAGCTACCCATTTGTGAAAGGAGACATTGGCCAATTTTCTCCTTCCCAGCACGGTTCCCCTCTAGACTCAGATTTATTTGACACTTGTTAATTTCCTACATCCTAATGCTTCTCCTCTGCCTTCAAAGAAGTCATTAACAGAAGGGGGAGTACTCCCCATGTGTGTGTGTACTCCCCGTGTGTGTGTGTGCACACACAGTTAAAGGTGTTACTTTATTAGAAAAACAGGGAAAAGTGTTCAGCTTATTTATTTTATTTATTTATTTTATGTTCCAAATGTGATGGGTTTATTTTATTTTACTCTGATTCAAAACCAAAGATTCCACTACTACACAGAAACCAATATGTTACAAGGTCATGAAAAAGTGTTTTGGGACATGCAGGATGTGATGGACAACTGGAGGGTCGGGTCGGGTCATCTCCTTTGTAACATGACACTACACCTTCGCCGAGCAACCCATTGAAAATAACACTGCAGAACTGAACTGAACTGTGGCACGAACATGACAACTTCCGGGCGTGCCTTCAAGCACACCTCCCTTAGGCTGGAGTCAATATCGAGGCTTCAGTGTGGGGAGGATTAGAGTTCTTTGGAAGAAGGAAAAGTTCACACCTTTGAAATTTCACAGAAGAATTTTAAGGCCACAACATAGTGGGCTCATTTCTCTCCACCTCCAGAGACAAAGCTGATGCTTTATTCAAAACCACAGTAAGCTTCTAGTTCAAATCCCAGCCCGACTTTGTGCCCTCCTGCATTGAAGTTCTTTCCACAGATTAGAGCTGACAGGGTCAGTTTCACTCCTGGTCGAAGGGTCTGAGGATAACCCAGTCCAATCAGGCTGGCATTATTCACTTCAGCAGATAGAGAAGTTCTACAATCCAGCTTGTACTTAGCAGAGATGCCGGAACACGTGTTGTTCCTGCCAGCCGTCCACGCGAGGTTTATTGATGTTTCAGTCTTCTTGTTCACCTTCTGGTAGATCGCCCCTCCAGGTTCAGTGTTATCGCTCACGTGAGTGTGCAGCTGGACGTCTGCAGCCTTGTAACCCAGGGCGAAATTATTCTGTGACAGTTTGGGTTTGGCTGTGTCAAAACTCGCCTGATAGCCAGCAAGCCAACCTTCAATGGCCCACACAGCCCAGCCATAGATGGTTGGTCCAGAAAAATCTGTCAACAAAGGATATGGATTTGGCATGGTTAAAATAGATCTGAGAACCAAGTCATGTAGTGGAGTGGAATTTTCTACTTCTGGTCATGCTTATACTGATACAGGGAAAGCATCAGGCAACCTAGAGACCAAATACAAGATTTGTAACTATGGACTGACCTTCACCCAAAAGTGGAACACAGACAATACCCTTGGGACAGAAATCTCTTTGGAGAGTAAGTTGGCTGAAGGGTTGAAACTGACTCTTGATACCGTATTTGTACCGAACACAGGAAAGAAGAGTGGGAAATTGAAGGCCTCCTATAAACGGGATTGTTTCAGTCTTGGCAGTAATGTTGATATAGATTTTTCTGGACCAACCAGCTTATTTATTTTAAGCCAGTCCATAGAATAGTTTTAAGAGTCAAAATTTACATGAATAAATAGTTGCAAAGAGTCACAGAATCTTCTTGTTTTAATGCAAATGATCTGTCTTGGAGAGTGTCCCCATCATGCCTGTATTCTGATGTTACTGGGTGGAGCGCTCTCTAGATGCCTGGCCCTTTATAAATTGACCACAGGTGTGCCAGGAGTATGGAGACCGGTGTAGGGAAGAAGCCTGGAGTCCAGGTGTGTAAGCTCCTCAGTGTGGGGAGGGGCAGCAGGAAGGGTTTTTAAACGTTGATGCAGCAAAACAGCGACAAAGTCGATGGTAACAGATTGTAAGTTACCATCAGGTCCTTAGTAAGACCTGACCTCCTACAAATTTTCATTTCTCAAAGCTGCCATTTCCTTATTATTGAGGGGGGGGGGGTGATAAAAACAATCATAATAGAAATAAGATTCTGTATAAAAGGCTTTTGCAAACAATAAGTGATCATCCTGACTTCTCTTATTCCTTGCCCTCCTCCCTCCCATCTTGCTCTCCGAAGACAGGCATTCCATCTAGGGAAACCTGAATTGTATGGCCCTCATTCTCGCCCCTCCATGAAGAAAAGAGTTTCCCCAGTGCCCTAGTCACCATCAGTTTTGGTACATGACATTAAATAAGTCAAAAGATGTCCCGTTTAGCAATCACTGCAATGTACTGCGTTCTCTGATATTTCCATCCATGTGCCGCGTTTCTAGCTAATTAGCATTCTCATGTGTGCAAAGTTTTTCATTTCTAATTTTATCTCAAGTACCCTGTTCATATAGTCTGTCCCCTCCTCAGACACATTCACTTAAAATAAAACCACTCTCCCTCTTCGGTTACAGCACTTCTCACATGTTTATGTTGTCAACTTTCCAAGTCTTACTGTAGTTGTTATTTGAGGTTGGGCGTGTCTTTTTCTTTCCCAGTATGTCAGACCCCCTTTGCCTTTGATTCCACTGCTCAGCTCTCATCCCTGGGTGCCAATGGTATTTCTCGTGCTGCTCAGCCAGACTCCTGAGGCTATGGACAGCAGTATGCCTAGGATGGAAAATGGAGAAAAACATAAATTAATTTAAAAAACCCAGTGCCCAAGTGCAGTGTTCCAGGCACCGCAGGCCAACACAGAGAAGTGGTCACAGAGCTGCCTGGTGTGAATTCCCTACAGTAACTTACTTCCTCTAATCCCATTTGGTTTATACTGCTGTAAATATCTGGCATTAGAGTTGTGATATAAATCAAGGCTTTCACAGTCACTTAAAAATCAAAAGGGGAAAAAGCCTCTAGGAACCTAATAATAGACTTCATCTACAGGCTGATTACATGACGGGTGCAAGAGTGTTCTGGAGGGGCATTCAAAACCCAAGTAGGGAACCTCAGATGAGATAAGAGAGATAAGCCCAAGGGGACCATGGATTTCTCTGCAAAAACCCAACAAAAAAAGCTTGACACTAGGTGGCAGCAGTGCCCCATGATTGCCTTCCAAATTAAACCGGCTTTGAGATCTGGGTGGGGGGGGCGGTTGGGGGGGGGAATATCATAATATTAACACACAGATACAACCATATTACAAAATCAGCCCATCTTATTTGACAGCAATCTCCCACCCTCTTCATACTTAGGGTCAGAAATTTGGCATGAATCATTGTAACTCTCTGATATGTGATCTGGCCAAAGAAAATACCCCAAGTAAATCACAGCAGAAATGGGTAGTTACTGGTATGGGCATCCTTATTTCTCAAAGAATGGGAATCGGATAGATGTTCTGCACCCCAGAGAAAGGAGGTGGGTGGCATTAAAGACTTCAAGCAGAACCCAAGGAAGGCGACCCTCAGCCTGTAGCCTGACTCGGTCACAATTAAGTGTAAGGGTGTTCAGTTTCACAGGTGACATTCAGCGTTGCTGACCAGGATGCTAATAAAGTCAAAATCATCCATGAGTCCCAGCCCAGGACGGTTAGATTCTGGAAACGTTTTTTAATGGCAGAAATCCTTGGTGACACGAGTCATTAGGAAGAGTAGTGCAAAGACAAGACACGTTTCTCAAGAAGTCAGCTCTTTAGTTCTCCAAAGAGATCAATTGTTTTTCTGATGAGCAGCTCGAACTGAACTACTGGAGCACTTAATGGGTCTTAAAAAGTGTTTTTGTTCACTTGCTGAGTTACAGGTACCATCTGGGATCTGATTTAAGACCTCAGAAGGGGCGACCCTCGTCTCTACATGCCTAGTTCAGCCTAAAGAATTTGGGTTCCACCGTGAATTCCCCAGTGATTGTGCCATTCTGTCTTCTGTTCTCCCCCCAGGGATGACTGGGGCAAAATAGGACTCGGCAAGTAGAAAACCCGGGTCATATCCAGGGCTGCAACTTTCCGAGAAGCACATTGGCCCCCTCCTCTTCAGACGCTCACCTCGCTATGAGGGAGGAGAGTTTTGATGGAGGGTCCAGTTTTTCCTGATAAGGAGAAAAAGGAGACCGAGCCTACCATGCTTTGGTGCTGAAATTTCAAGACTGTAGTCCTTCATTTCCTGGATTCACCATTGCGTTTCTATGTATCCCAGTGACCGCTGGGACAAGGGGAACCTAAGAAAAAGAAGGCAGGGGTCTAAAACATTATGAATTGGTCAACCTATTTAATCTTGCAGACGAACCGACAAAACGCAGGTGGAGTGAAGCTCATGACCCGTTGCCAACAGTGGGCCCTTCACTCCACCGAGATCACCCAGCGATGTGAGGGATGCAGCGTTTAGGACTGCTGGTGTTCTGGAATGCTTCTGGACACAGAATATAATCCTCTGTTACTAAGGTGTGGGGTTTCCCTGTTCTGGTTCCTCCCATCTGTAATGGAATTATCTAACCCTTTTTGGTCGAAACGGTGAATCCTTCAAATGACCCTTTGTAGGAAGACTAGCATTCACCTATGGTTTCTATTTTTCTATGAACCTTCCCCTGAAATGCCTTGCCTTACACATTCCCCCCAGATTGCTCGGACACCTCCTCTAGGAGTTGGGTGAAATCTGGCTTATTCTATCAACCACCGGGTTCTCTCTCTGCTCCGTTTATCTTTTTGCAGATTCAGAAAAGAAGCTCTCTTTTCTCCTCAAGTCCCTACCCGACCCATTCCGTTTTATATAGGGTTGCACCTGAAGGTGTGCCAGCACGCCATCTCTCATCACCAGACCCCACTATCAATTCTAGACACCCTTCCTAATTTTGAATTTATTCTGAACGTAGGTTTGTGCGTGATTAACCCTAAGTCAGGACATCGGAAAAGCTTTGTAGCTCCATGCCAGTCGTCATCTTGCCAAAAATGATCTCGAAATAAAGTAAATCGATGTTTATTTTCCTCCCTTGGAGTTAGAGCCTTGGTGGCTCTCATTCCCACTGGGTTTCTTTCCCAAGTTACGCAGGGGGCTTCTCTCCGGGCAGGCACGAAGAGAGATGGGCAGACGGAGGCCAGCCCCTGCCCTCACAGCCTCCCTCTGGGTCTCGGAGTCGCCCGGTGGCGTGGCCTCTCGCGGGTGTGTGGCGCGCGTGTCCCCCGCGCGAGCGCCCAAGACTCCTTCCCCAGCCTGCGCACGGCGGCGCCGGAGGCCGAGGAGAGCGCGGCGCGGCGCGGCGCGGGGAGCCCGGGGCCCGAGGCCGGGCTCTGTCTGGGATGGCGCCGTCCCAGCCTCCTTCCCCTCTCCGTGGGTAGGGATGGTTGAGTCCGGCCGCCACGGCAGCGGCTCCTTGTGCAGCTAGCAGCCTGTCTTCTGCGCTCTCCGCCTCCCCTCCCTAGACTGGCTCTCCTCCCCTCGCGCCCCCTCCCTCCCCCCCCACCCCGTCCCTCCCGCAGCTCCCACTCGCTGGCTGGCTCTCCAGCTGCCTCCGCTCCGGGTCTCTCCCGGCTGCGCGCGCTCCTCTCCCCGCCTCGCCTCCTCCCGCAGCCTCGCCGCCTTGGTGCGTTCCTGCCCGGCTCGGCGGGCGCCCGGCCCCGGCCCCGGCCCGGCAGCCCGGTGTCGGCGCTCGGAGCAGCGCAGCCGTGCCTGCAGTGGTTCGGGACCCGATGCTATGAGAGCGAAGCCAGCCGGGCGCCCAGACCTGCGGGAGGCGTCGGATGCGCGGCCGGTCTGGGGACCGGGATCTTGCCCCCGCTCGCCTTGCCCTCTGGTGATTCTCCGGCTCTGTCCGTAGCCCTGCCGTGCCTCGGAGGCGACGGGCGCGTCTGAGAAGAGCCATCGGTGTCGTGCGCGTGTGGAATATCTGCAGACATGACTGCGCGGAGGAAATGCAAGTCGCTGCTGGCGCTGCTGGCGCTGTGCGCGGGGCTCCTCACTGCAGCCAAGGGTAAGGCGGGCTCGCCGGCTGCCGGGGGAGATGGGCGAACCCTCCGAGGCCCCGTTTGCGAACCAGGGGCCCGTTTGGAGGAGGGCAGGGTACCGAGTGGCCGGCCTCCGCCGGTGGCTCTCCGTCGCGGACGCCCGGGGATCGCGATGCCGGGAGGCGGCTTCCATCGCCTCTGCCCGCCCTCGTCTCCCGCGCCCCACCCCCGCCTCTTCTTCCCCCTGACTTGGGCCGAAACGAAATGTCTCTCCTTTCGCGGCGCTGGGGGCTGTTAGGGAGAAAGGAGCCAACCCCGAGTTGGGCTGAAACCGCGCCGCGGCGGGCGGTGGTGCCTCCTCGGCGATGTGGGCACAGCGGGTCCGGGTGGCTCGGTGGTTCCCGGGACGTTCTCCCCGGACCCGGAGCGGCTGGGAAAGTGGCCCGGGCCGAGGCGGCCCGGCAAGTTCTGGCCCTCTCGGGGTCCGGGCGCCACGGGCGAAGCGGCCTGCAGACCGGGCACCGCGCACCCTTCCTCCCTCTCCCTCCCACGTCCTCGGCCAGGCCGCCCCCTCCTTCCTCTCCCCGCACTTTGCTCCCTGCAAGTTGGAAGGAGCCGGCGAGGTGCGTGGAGAGAGCAGGGAGACCTGGACGGGGTTCAGCTCCAGCCACAGTCGCCTGCTCACAGGGTTCTTCCCCCCTGCCATCCCTGGTCAGGGGAAGGAGTGTCCCCGGGTCGCTCCTCGCCTTGGAGCTCCGTGAACTTGGTGTTCTCCTTGAAACGAGTTAGGGAATGTTTTCCGCCAACTAGCCTACGGGCTGCAACCTCGGGGCTGGCAGCAGCTCCTGCACTTGTCTATTCTCTGGGAAAGAAAACAAGGTCCCTCTTGATTCAGAGAGACAGGGAGAGAGAGACAGAGAAGAGAGAGAGAGGGGATATAGATGGATTTTCACATTGCAAAGTACTTGCCCCCATTTCCTCATTGTAGCCTCCTTGGATACTCCCCCCGCGCTCCGTCAATCAACACACATCGTCCCACTCCCGAAAATATCTATATAATTTTTTTCTTTTCCTTTTTAAAGGATGGAGTCAAATCATGTTTTTGTTTTTGTTTTTCTTTTTAATGGCTATTTGCTCTTTCCCATGTAAAACTCCCCTTTCCTCTCTAGATTCTTCCATCTTCTTTTCCTCCCATTTTCTAGTCCTTCAGTGTTCCAGATTCAGGGGTGATTGACAAGGCGAAGGAGGACTGTCTCTGGTTCCGTAGGAAAACTCCAGATGGGCCCGGCCTGGGGCGAGATGGAGCGACGGCAGATTAGGCGTCCTCTCCACCTGTGTCCGGGGCTGGTTGAGAGCCGACAGCTCGGCACCAGCCCCTCCGGGCAAGCACTGGGGTGTCACAAAGGGGTGTCTGTGGGAATGCGCCCCACGATCCCAGGGAGCGCAAACGCAGGGTTAGTTGCTGGAGCTCAGGGTCGCTCGGGATTGGGAAGCTTCCCGAAGACACCGACCCTCCGCCCACCTGCCCGGCTTGGTCCAGCCGCCCCGCTGATGGAGCCCCCGCGGAGGCACGGCCAGCCGAGCCGGGCGGGCGGGCCGCGGCCTCCGGGCGCGCTGGATTGGCTGGGCACAGAGGGCGAAGCAGGAAGGGTCGAGGGCAAAGAGGGCTGTCCCTGGCAGGTGTGCGTCTGTGTGTCGGGGGTCCCACCAAGCCCCTGCGCGGAGAGGAAACACCTGCTACGCAACTCTGCACAACTTCCCGCCCCTCTCCCCAGCGCTCCAAGCCCAGCTGGGCCCCGGCCGCCTCCCGGCCTCGGCAGGCAGCTCAGCCTCTGAGCGCACTCTCGGTTCCCCGCGGTTCCGCGCGCTCTGAGCGCCCTTCCCCTGCAATTCGCAGGGCTTGCTGCGCCGAGGAGGCGGCGGCCCTGCCCGGGCTGCTTAATAATCCGCACACTTGTGTGCCGGGCGGATGCCGCCGCCGCCGCCGCCGCCGCCGCGCGGGTGGGCCGGGCCTCTGGGCTCGGGCGGGGACGGGCCGGGGGTTGCCCTGGCCGATCCTGGGTCAACCCGGCAAGGGGCGCAAAGTCCTGGGCTCCCTGGAGGGGCAGCCGCACGGAAGACAGAGCCTCCTGCGCGCTGGGGGTCCCCGGTGCCGGCTGCAGAAGCCAAGAAGTGGAACCCAGGGTCCCAGGCCCCCTGGCGTGCGCGGTGCGAGAGTAGGGGGTGTGTGTGTGTGTATGTGTGTGTATTTGCGCGTAAGGGGCCGAGAGTAGGGGGTGTGTGTGTGTGTATTTGCGCGTGAGGCACCGAGAGTAGGGTGTGTGTGTGTGTGTGTATTTGCGCGTGGAGCGGCCGAGCGGCCGCGCTCCCTGCGCTGTTGCTTGGCGGAGGCTGCGGTGGCTGCGCGTAGCTCCCCATCACCCCCGGGGGGTCCGGGGCCGCGTCTCCTCCGCGCCCGCGGGGTCAAGTGGGCGCGCATGTGGCCGCGTGGGAGCGGGATGCGGGCAGGAGGCTGGGGACGCCAGCGCCGGCGAGGCCCTGCGAGCGCTCTGGCGGCTGGGGGGCGGGAGGGGGGGGTCGCAGTCCCCTTGGCGAGCGAGCCCGGGTGGCCGAGGTCGGGCCTCTGCTGGGGGGCGCCCGGGCCGCAGGCGCGCGGGAGGGCTTCCCTGAGGAGGAGCGGGGAGCGCTGGGGGCAGCGCCAGCCGCCGCCGCGGGAGCCGAACCGCGCGCGCCCAGGTGGCGGCTCCCGCGGCGGCGCAGGCGGGCGGAGAGTTTTGATGCGTGGGGCGGAATTCGTGACCTGTTTGCGAGTCGTGAGAGGCTGGAGGCGGCTGCGGTCGCGGTCATCAGAGCCCGGTACCTTCAGTACCCGGGTTGTCAGCTGTAGTTGGTTGTGCTTTCGGCCTGGGGTACCCGGGATTCCCTCGTGATACTCTTTTTCTTTTTGATTACTAACGCTGTTGTAAAGGTTGAGTCTCAAGTGTACATACCTCTTTAAAAGCAGCACATTTGCAGGGACCACGGGAGAGGGAAGAAGGCTTGAAAGCCTCTACAATATTCGTCTAGTAAGTAGGTGGAATAATTCATTCCGTGAGCACTGAGATTTGCGCCCTTTATCTGCGGCTGATCTACTGCCTGTTTGGACAAAGTTTGCTTCTCAGTTGTGTTTTGCCAGTTTGTGCAGCAAGGAGAATGCAGCTATTTGCAGGCATTATTCAGAAAGTGTCCTAAAAAGAGGCACATATAACAGTAGCCCTATGGGTCTCACCGAAGGAAGCCTGGGAGAGAAAGGTGGAGTGTTTCTCAAAATCCCTGATTCTGAAATTCACCAACCCACCCAGCAAAGAGATTTAAGTATGCCTTGCCAAATTTCCACAGAAACCCTACAAGGAGAGAGAGGGAGGGAGGGAGCGGGGGGGGGGGGGGGGAGAGAGAGAGAGGTGTTTCCCAAACCTGCCAACTTCTATGTGAGTTACCTCAATTCTCATCACCAGGAAGGATGCTAAGACCTTTCATTTGCTGGCCAGGATCCTGATGGCTGGGCCACTGCACACATATGTATATATATATACTCTCTCCTGGGGGAGACAGGAACTCCTGTGAATAAGTGGCTTTCGAGGGCAACCCCTGATCACTAAAAAGGCAGGCCATCTAAAAGGAAGTTAATGTTTCTGCATTCATGATCTGCTTAGCAAATCACATTTATTTTTTATTGAGTTGTCAAAGGATTCTGGTTTTTTTTGTTTGTTTGTTTTTTCTTTTCCAGTTTATAACTCTTCAGCCCATAGCTCTAGTGCTTCTGGAGCACCTATATAATTCTTCATTAGGGATTTTAAGTCCTTAAAAAGGTAAGCAAAGGAGAGGCTTTCTTCCTAAGTGACAGGTTTTGTAAACTTGACTAGTAGGACAGTGAGGTCTCATTAAACAAGTCCCGAGGAGCCAATAGCAGGTAGTAAGTGGTAGTAGAATTCCCTCAGGTCTCAAGAATCTCTGCAAACACAGACCTTGAAAGGAAAGGGAATCACTATTTTGATATTGGCTTTCAGCTGGCCAGTCCTGCTTGATGAGAAGAAGGCCAGAACTACAGTTGAAAGTTCGTACAGGGACTTCCCTGGTGGTCCAGTGGTAAAGAATCTGCCTTATAATGCAGGGGACTCAGGTTGGATCCCTGGTCAGGGAACTAAGGTCCCACATGCCTCAGGGCAACTAAGCCAGCATGCCACAACTACTGAAAAATAAAAGGAAAGTCCATACAGGCAGAAGCAGCTCCTCCTGGGGGCAATGCTTCCTTAGTCTCCAGTTTTTTGTCTCAAACAAACGCCAACAGGGCTTTGAAAATGTCAAGAAAATGGTTCTGCTTCCTTTAAGAAACAGATAAACAAAGGCTCCGTGGCAGGTTAGCGCTCATTGCAGAGGAAATAGCAAATCCAGTGTAGACATTTCTAAGCTGTCAAAATGCAAATGGCATATTAAACACTCTGTGCTCTACGGAATTCTAAGTGGGCCTCTTTCTGCTGAGCTCACAGTGAAAATAAGCCACTAGGACTTGCATACCTGCGATTTAAACTTCACATTCCCTTTAGCCTTTTCTATTTCTCTGGTGAGGTTCATTTCTCTCTGGAATTAAGAAGTTGATTGGGTACTCCTTGCATAGAGTAGATGACAAAGCTATGTTGTCTTTTAATTTTATTTGTTTAGCTAATACATCAGAAGAAGACATCTGAGTTAAAGGTATAGATATTGTACAGCCTACGGTATTTGCGTCCTTGGGTTACCTGGTCATATTTAAAAGCCTGTTGGTCCCTGTGCCGCTGGAGTAGGAAGCTGGATTACTGGACCAGTAGTGGTAACTGATAGAATCAAACCAGTTTCACTTTGCAGTCAGGCCACCATGGAGACCAGACATGGATAATGTTTGAAACAGGAGGATTGGCTGGATGTGCCATCTGGGGCAAAGAAATTGACACTTTGGCTGGGCTGAAAATAACTGATCCTAAAGGAAATCAACCCCTTGAGCTTGTCTTCAGTTGCATGGCCACTGGGCTTAGCTCACTGGGTGTCCATTTCAGGACCACCTGTGAGTATGAAAATCAGATAATCATATTTAGGTATTTGCCTAAGTGCAAGGAAATAAGTCTCTTGTACAGTGATGTTAAGATGATCTTAAATGACCTTTGACTAATTAATCTGTCCATATGTAGGGTGGAATTTAGGCCCAAGTATGCAAGTGGATAAGTACCAGAATTAAAATTCCCATTATAGAAAAAAAGAATAGAAGAAAATTTTTTCATTGAACTGGTTAAAACTGACTGTAGCAGCTTTATGGAAATAATGCACACCGTGTGGTCCTCCTCCCCCCCCCCCCCCCCACAGATCAACCTCTTTGGATGCAGAGTATGAAACACTTTTTTCTTTTCATTTTTGAATTTAGCTGCAATTTCCTTAAACCGTTTATACCAACCCCTAGTTTGGAGGAGAGGAAATGCCCTCAGTGGTCTAAGGAGGCTGCACGGTCTGTCTTTAGTCTTGAACATCTTTGTTCTAGGTGCAGGAGATTTCATCATCGCTAGGCACACTGTCTCATTTAGCAAAACCTCCTTCTGCATATGCTGGAAACATTCTACTTAGGAATAACATTACAACAAATTAACTTGATTTAGAGTCACTGTTACTTTGACCCACTCTATGTATCTCTTGCTAAAACTTCTTTGGTGACTGAAAAACATGCAGGCGTGGACATGTATTAAAAATAACTACTGTATCTTTTATGCTTCTAATACATTTTGCAATTTATTGGTTGAAATCCTCCTGCTTTATTTTGCACTAGTTTTAGCTCGGGGAAAGCTATAAAAGGGAAAGGGATATTTCACGATTGTCATTCTTTGCAAATATAAGTAGAATAAAAGTGATACTTCCATCTTAATGCTTATAATCTTAATGTGATTTTGCCCCATTGTCTGGAAAGCCGGAAGTCAAGAATAATGCTTTGTGATTTAAAAATTATCCTTGTTACTAACATGAGATCAAGGGAGATAGAGGCATGAAAGAATCTCATTGGTACTACTACTTCCCAGTTTTTTTCACAAATGAGTCACTTTTAGGATATTATTGCAACCAGAGATTTAAATTACATAAAATATTACCCTGATCCTAAGCACCTTTATTCATTTATTTTCGGGTTGTGTGTGTTTTGTTTCACCTCAGTAAGATCCAAGAAAACCTCATGTGGCATGTTGGATTAATGTAAATCCAACTGTCTGCCTGATTTATCCAGATAATTTTAAGCCACATGAGTCCCAGTGGAATCAGAGCAGCTTTTGAGGACATCAAGCATTTCTCCAATGTATGTTTTGGGTACTAAACATGTTACCTTTATCTTAGTAGATGTTGGCATTGTGGCCTTGATGCCGAGTTTTTGAATAATCTTTTGCAAACTTTGTGTGCATAGTAATCACTTGAGGCCTTGTTTCAATGCAAATCCCAAGGCTTCTCCCTCAGGTTTTTCTCAATAGTAGTTTTGGGTGGTGTCAGAGATCTATCTTTCTGTCTATTTATCTATCTGTCTATCTTGAGCTCCCTTTCAATGAGTCCTCAAAATCTAATAACCTCTTCACGTAGACTTCACAGGCTAATTAGCCCACCCTGATTTCATGACAAATATACTATATTATGAAACTGTGCAATTATTTCAAAAGATTTCTTCTTTATCATTAGTGCCCCCATTATCAGTGTTCATCATTCTAGGCTGTTTAATCTTTTTTTTTTTTTTTTTTTTTTAATGGTTTTGCAGCAAAGCTGAGATTCAAGTTCCTTGTCTGTAGTGTTTATATTATGGGATGACTTCAAGGGATAATTGTACTCTTTCATATAAAAATGCCGTACGAATAAATTATTTTTTTTTCTTTTACTGTTTAGTATACTCTGATATGATTAGTGTTACAGAAGAAGGAGCTAAGTGTTAGATTAAAATTAGAATTATTTGGGGAGTGATCTCTAATGAATTAAAGCCTTTGAAATTAATTGTGAATTCTAAGCAGTCCTTTTCCAGATGCCTGGTGAATCTCTGTGCCTTTCTTCACAGAAACTTACTTATTTCTCCTCTTGTTTTTAAGAGAAAGTGTCTTTATTGATCTTTTACAAGTGAGTAATTGTCTACGTGAAGTTGAGAGTCATGTAAAATATATGGTGGGCTCTCGCCATTCCTGTTCCTATAAAATTCCGCACCCTTGACCCGAGTTCTTAAAACCAGAGAACTCTCTGAGTGAATTTTCACTTCCTTTTTCTATCAGTAAATGGATAATCAGCACCACAGACCTTTGACTTTTATGCAAATAGAGAATCTTCAGAGATACAGAAAGTTAAACACAGCTCCTTCTTAGGAAAATGGATTCTCCTGGGCTTAAGGATATACACTTTTCTTTCAAAGAATGAACCAGAGTGTGTTCAAAGGCTGTCAACAATTTTTGTCTCCTTGTTTCAGACTTTTTTCGTGTGTGGTTAGAAAAGTGATGTACTTCGATGTATAATACAGCTGTGGATAGTTAAGACTTGCAGGGTGTGATTGACACTTCGTACATAATAGAGGAGGGACCCTGACAACATAAGAAGGGTCACAGTTTTACAAGAAATTAACAAAATGGAGCAGATACTTCCCTTCTTGCGCTAGAAATGTAAATTTCTTCGGCATCAGTCTTGCCTTCCTGTCCTCTCATTCTTGTTCTCCTTTCTTTCAAAATATAATTATTGTGAACAATTTAAGTCAAATCCAGCCATTGGAGTTTTCTCTTCTTTATGGTGCTGGCTCTAGAAATGAGGTTGCAGTTTATGTGCGGGCTACCTGCTCAGTAGGGGTGCTCCCTTTTAGATGGAAACAATATGACATTTTCTAAATATAAATCCTTATACTTTAAAAATTTTTTTGTAGATAACATCAAGAGAAAGTCAAGTGGGAAAAATCATCTCATTATTACATTTAAGCATCTAGAAGGAGCTGCTATCATTTGAGGGAAATGTACGTTTCTAGTCAACTACTGTGCTTAGCAATGAAGACCTAGGGGCCAGAGAAGAGATTTGGGAAGTCTAGACTCTTAAATAGGTTTATAGTCACCCTTCGGCTCACTTGAAGCGTCCCAGCAGGTGGCCACGAGAATCACTCAAGTCAGTATCACTGGAATTCACAAGTGCTTGCTATTTACCTACACACTTTAACAAAGAAGACTGAATCTGTGACGCCCCTCCTGGAGCTTACATCCTTCAAAACAGAAGCAACAACAAAACTAAAATAGCTTGACTTTGATTAATGTTTATACAAATATTAGACTGTGTCAGAGACATTAAAGCTCATGCGGATGTTGGAGAGGAGTTTGCATAAGAGGTGAGATCTTGATACAGCCTCTCAAAGAGTGGAGGAGAAAGAACAGGGACAAAAGGAGTGGGAAAGAAGGTGAGTGAGAACCGGCCCTGAGGAAGTACAGCCAGACACCCCCACACACACTTTTTTTAAAGCCCAGCGAGGACCAGGTTAAGTGTTGAGCGTGTCGATGAACCTATAAATATTGATGCTTGGTGGAAGACTCCTCAGAAATTCTTCTGTGGGTCCTTAAAGCTAAAAGACCAAATGTGAAGGCATGTAAACTACTGTCCTAAGACTATTTCCTGAAATAGGAAAATATACATCTTTTTCTTGGCCTTCCCTCCTCCTTCCCTCACGCAGCCAGTGGGTCAGACCCTACCCTTCTTTGGCTGGGAATCTATTTCTTGGAAACGGGAATTTTTGTTATCTGAAACATCTTTTACCCCCAAGTTCCAGGATTGTTGGTGTAACTGTCGTGTTTTGTTGTAATGACCTCTAGAATGTAATACAAACAGAACATTGGGTAGGAAGAAAAGCGCTTTTTGGTTTACTGGCAGTGTGTTTTGGCATCCTAAGTACTATATGTACTTGTGCAGAATACAGCGTGTTTCCCCCAAACTGACTTTCAGGGTGTTTCGTAATCCGGCTTCATCTCTCACGCTCTGTCTCTATGCTTCCTCCTGGTGACTCCAACTTCAGCTAAATCAGTTTAATGCACACCCTGAAATGCACCTTGATTCCATTTATCCCAAGCCTAGCAGCTTGAGTCTGCTTCTACTTACCTCTCCCATAAGCCAGTCACCCAATCGCTCCTTCATCTGAATTTCTTTGTTACTTACTGTGTTTCACGATGATCTTTCATAAGATTGTAAATTGAAAGTTTAGGATCTTCTAAAATAAAACAAACAAACAAGAACATTGTTTGCTGGTTTTGTTTCCGTTTGTTTATATCATTCTTACTTCATAGATTTTTTTTTTTTATTGAAATATAGTTGATTTACAATGTTGTGTTAGTTTCCAGTGTACAGCAAAGTGATACTTCATAGATCTTAACATTTGGAGAATCGAAAGACATTCTTGGAACTGTCACACTGTCATCATGGTTCCTTATACGTTCACTATTCCTTCAGTGAATAAACAACTGTTCTCATATACCTGATTCTCTCCATTTTTTTGTGAGTCAAATTAATGTGTTGAAAATATTTTGTGAAAGGACTCATAGGAAAGAGATGACCAATGGAAGGTATCAGTAATGATTTTTTCAGGTCACTGTGCGTGATTTATTTATTCACATACCTAAGCTAGAACATGTCAAAATAATTAGCTTTGAAACACTATATCCAAGTTATTATTTTGCCACCCTTATTTGATTCATTCATGTTTCTTTCTCATAATTGTTTCTCTTTGTATACAAAGTAAGGTATCTGGGCTGTTTGCAATTTTTCTTCTTCTAGGGATAATAATTTAATGATATTAGAGCGTGTTCAGATATGTCAACCTACAATTGTCATTTTGATCTTCATGGCTATTTTCTCTCTCTGCTTTTTAATTTAAAAGAATTATATAAGAGGATTACAGAACAAAGAAGAACTAATCTCTTTCTTTTACCACTGCAATTACAAAATTACTTTCCCAGTGTTCTCTAGTGGCAACAAGACAAATAGAAGAGACATGGTGTCAGGGTATTTAAAAAATGAGGGGTATTCTGACCCAAAAGTACCAAAACTACAGCCACGCCAAACTTGGGGGTATGATTTATATAGCTCCTGGCAAATGTGTTTTTCTTTCAATTTTGTGATGGATGGACAATAAGAGGCCTTTTAAAAAACAGTTGTGATAAAAATAATATGAAGTGTTACATGACAAAGTGAAGTGATGATGGGTTTTCTTACTTTTATATGTACGAACAAAACCTGTGAGAAGGAAAAAAAGTACATAAATTGGAGATCTTGTGTCATTTATTTAAGCCTTAAAATCGGAAAAAGAGGTTTGAGCCACTTTTTTTTTATGCCTTTTAGTGAGTGTTCATTCTTTGTCCCAAATTAAGGAGGAATCGAGTCAGAAAGTGGAAGATATTCATAGCAAGATCATGTTATGTTGTCCTCTGTTCCCCACTTTTATCCTCCCTGCCAGACCAGACATCACCAGGAACAGTTAAGAGCTAGAAAATCGAGCTGTGAAGGACGATTGGAGGAGGAGTCTTCCTTCTCAACACTGTCTGTATCAGCAAGCTATTGCTATGTAACATTATTTCCGCAACCCAGAAGCTTAAAATAGCACAGAGATAGGATTATAGTTTCTCTGTGTCGGTGTCTGTGTACAGAGTAGCTGGGTCACACGCCCTCTGCCTATGATCTGACAAGGCTGTAATCAAGGTGTTGGCTGGGACTTTAGTCTAACCTGAAGCTCAGCTGGGGAAGGACCCAGTCCTGAGATGACTCAGGTGGCTGGCAGAATTCCATTCCTTGTGGTTGTAGGACTGAGAGCTTAAGTTTATTGCTGGCCATTGGCCAGAGCTCACCCTCAGTTCCTTGAGAGGCCGTCATGGTTCCTTGCCTCATGGGGCTTCCCAGCATGGCTCAAAGCCAGAGAAAGAGAGAGAGACTCCAGCAAGTAGGGTGCTACGGCATTATATGTAATCATATGATCATGGACACGCAAGCATGTGTAGCCCATCACTTTTTCCATTATTCTATTGGTTAGAAGTAAGACCCAGGTCCTGCCCACCTCAAGGGGCAGGGAACTGTACAGGACATAAACATCAGGAGGCAGGGATTGTGGAGGCCACCCTAAGAGTCTGTGCACCATGGTGTCCTAGAAATATATTGATATAGAAAGAGCATCATTCAGTCAATAAGCAAATGGCCAAGGACCTGATTAAAAATGGGCAACAAATATAAATATTTTATAGAAAGAACAAACATAAATGATAAATGTAGGAAAAGAACCCTAAACTTATTATTGATCAAAATAACATTGAAAAATGAATGTTATATTTTCCCCAATGCATTTGTAAAACTATACTTGGTATATCACGTGTTAGCAAGTACATAGAGAAATCACTTCCATACACTATTGTTGTATATCTAGAAAAATTTAGGGAGGAGATAATTTGGCCATACTAATCACAATTCTAAAGTAGCGGATATTTTAGCCCAGAAATGTGATACATCCTTCAGCAATATATGCATATTCATTTTAGCCCTCTCTCTGATAGTGAAAAATTAGAGCTTAAATGTCAGTCATCCTAAAATAGCTAAATAAATTGTTCTATAGCACACTGTGTTGCCTTTACGAAAGCATGTCGATGATAAAGGATTAAGTTGAAAATTAAAAATAGTATGTATATGCCATTCCCATTTTCATGTAGGGAAAAGTCAAGTTACTTCTTTACACATGTAAAAATATCTGAAAAGATGCACACATTATAGCATTGGCGTTTAAGTGTCGTTTGACTTTTTTGGGTAACTATGTCAAACTTCTCTAAATAAAATAATAGTTCTTAAATTGAAAAGAATTACCTGGGGGCGGGGGGGGGGGTAAGACAAGTAGCTTTTATCAGATCATTGCTGATGAGCAGAGATAGATTATAAGATTTTTGAATTTGAAGTGACCTTCAGGTTTATAAGTCCACTCTTTTACTTGTGTCCAGAGAACTTGTGTCTTGCACAAATTCATAGGGAAAACTAAGGCAGAACTGAGTCTAAGCGAACACTCCTCCCATGGGAGCCCACATGCCTCTTGGTGACCCAACTCTCCATCTCCCCCACCCCCGCCATCCCCCTGGTGTAAGTACAGCAGCAGCACTGAGTAATAATCTCCTGACATGGTCATCAGTGAGGACAGTGTGGCTAGGAATGTTCTAGGCTTAAACTAAAAACCTGATATGATCCTAGCAGCTAGAGAAGCACAGCATTCAACCTTCATACTCCTGAGATGGTCCAGGACCACTGGGGGCACTGCAGGACCCTCAGTAGGATGGAAACATGTTAAAAGATTTAGCTACTTTGTTAAATAGTTTCCTGCCATAATTTTTTTTAGGTCAGGAAAAACACAGTGCCACAATGTCACCTAGCTGGCGCTCCCTTTGTGTCCATAGTTAATATATTTTCTATCAACAATCATTTGGAGGACACATTTGTCATGGAAGAATATTTAATTCCGAAGAGCTCAACACTTGAAATTCCACTACACTGAAATCTTTTATTTATTGGAACTGCTCCAATTAGTACAATTAGACAGTTGCCTGTTTGCATTTCTTAATGATTAGAAGCACTTGAATTCTGAAATCACTCCACGGAAGTGAGAACCAGTTCATTTTTTCGATTGACCATTAATGTCGGAGGATAGAAATTGTCTTAAGTTTTTATGTGCTCAGGGTACCATTTTGGACAGGATATACAGAAATGCTGTGTTTTATGTGTCTGACAGCATTCCCCAGGCAGCTAAACAGTTAGGGTTCAGTCTCGATATCTGCCCTTAGTAGTATATGCCTTAAAAGGGCATAAAACTCTCTCATACACTGTATCCTCATCTTTGCACAGAGTTGTTAACTGGACTTAATAAGGATTCGATGAATGAGCACAGATAAAAAGCTTAGAACGGTACCTGGCAGTTACTAATCTAAAGTATATGTTACAACTATTTTATTATGGCAACTAAAATATTAGACTGTCAATTCTAGTTATGGCCACAGAAGTAACATTGGGGAAAGCCCAGTTTTGCTGGAGAGAAATTATTTGTAAGTGGAGATTAATAAGTTAATAATTACATTTGTATGTGAGTGTCTTACATTTTTATAAGAATCATCCTGATACTAGTTTCTACAATTCTTTGGGATGTTCAGAATACTTTTACATTTGCTACTTCATTGACAGATTAAAAAAATATATATCGATTGCTCAGTACGGTCAAGTGATAATCGGATCCCCGTCATGATTTGGCCTCATGCCTCACATTTGGGTTGAATAACGTTAAATGCTCAGTACAGTCACTTTGAAGAAATGTGTTTTAAAGTCATTTATGACCAGGAAGCCTTGACATTTGAAGTGACCAAGAGAGAAACAATAAAAGAAAAGAGTAGAAAACTTTTAAAAATAGCATTGTCTGAAGGCTCATTGGCTGTATTCTTGACACCATGCGATGCTTTTATATTCTGAAAGAGTTTGTATATTTTTTCTAACTGCATAGTTTTTCCTAAGAAAAGTATCTGAGGTTACTTTTACAAAGAAAATTTGAAATACCGCACCTTGACAAGTAAGCCTTGTGAAAAGCCTACGTAGGTGAGGTCTTTGCTAGGTGGCGTAGTAAACATTACCTTTCTGAACATGAAGGACAGTCAGTGGAATTGGAGAGTCTGGAAGATTACAGTGTGTAAAGTTGTTAGGGCCCTGTTCATTGACTTAAACGCAAACCCCTTCTATAAAGATGGAGCAGTCAGTAGCGCCAGGACAGTCAGGCTCTGGCCCTTTCCTTCTGGTCTAGGCTTCCCAGTTTACCCAGTTTAGGGTCTCATCACTTAAGTATGATTGACCATTGAATTGAAAATCTGCCATACCTCCTCCTCCTGCTCTAGGTCTGAATACCTGTGTTGAATATTCAAAGGTAGAGTCTGTCGACAAAAATAATCAATAAGCAGTCAATAATAAGAATAGAAGAGAGTTTTATTTGAGCCAAACTGAGGACTATAGCCCAGAAGCCAGCTTCCCAGATAATGCTGAGGAACTGCTCCAGAGAAGCAGGCTTTTCAGCACAATTTCATGTCTTGTCAGAGCAAAGAACATTAAACAAGTCAGGGATACATTGCTTCAAGTTTTCAAAAAGAACAAAAAACAAAAAAACAGATCAGTCTGTACACAGAGAGTCAGTATGGCTTTGGCACCTGGGAAGGGAATCTTATCATTGAAGAAGGATCGGCATTGGCCTCCCAAGAAGGAAGGCATTTCATCTTTATTTTTAACATGGACATTCTTTACTTCTGGTCAATGAAGTTATTATTTAATTATCTTCTTTAATAATTAAAGCAGGTGTACAATGTATGTCTGATAGACCGCAAACGGGCTGTTCTAGTCAGCACCAAATTCAAGTTAACCCATGTATAAGCCAGAATAACTTCCCCACACCTTGATTATGTGAACATTTCTTTTATCAAGTCCCAACGTGTGAAAGCCCCAGTTAGAGTGACTCAGGTCTGTTCTGCATGGTGGTCTGTCCAGGGTCACGTGATCAAGACTTTCAGAACAGGCAGCCCAGGACCCCAGTGGCCGATAGCAAAACATGAACCCTTCAAACTCAAGGGGGCCCAGTCTGCTATCCAAGGGACCGTCCATCTCTCCCCATCCAAAGTGGCCGATTGCAGCCAACATCGAAACCTGCCGACTCAGACACTCTGTAGGGCCTGCAGAAGAGGAAGGAGGCCTTGGTGCTGGGGACTCGGTGAACATGGGAGCGAGTGGGTGGATTAAGTACTGATAGGTTGCTCAGCCGGTTCCTGGCAGGCCAGCCCTCTGTGTCCTCAGGTGGGGTCCTGCCTCAGGCCCCCTGCTTCCATACCCACTGCATCTTCTCCAGTGAAAGCTAACTCGGCAGCAGTAGAACCTGTGCTTCTGCAACTTAGTTTTAAATGGAGTCTGTTACAGAGACGCCCATTCAACATTTCTCCAGCAAGCGTGACTCCAGACCTAGGTTCTGCCTGTCACATGGGGCAGTAGCTTTGCGAGGGTGTACATCAGCAGAGTGATTTCAGTGAGACCCACCTGAACGTGGTCTTGAGTGAGGTGCTGTCTGGGTGATCTTCTCAGGAGCTCTGGGAATTTAAGTTTTTAAGCCACTTTTAGAGCCCAGGAAAGAGAAGACATTGTTCCCCAATGTGCAGGAGACCAGGAGTATGTACTCACCACTCACACACACACGGTTTCCTTTAGCTTGAAACCCTTTGGCCTCTGCCACAGGATTAACTGCTAAATGAGCTTGTGCTGAGCAGTGCTGTGTTTTGAATGATGATGAAACTTCTTGCCTTGCTTCAGAGAGTAGAACTTCACGTTCTAATCTGATTTTTGCAGAATAACTCATATTCTATTTGGCTATTCTTGAAGGAGCTATGTCATCAATTAATTTTTTTTCAAGATAGAAAATAGTTAACAAAAGTATAAATCTAATGATGAACAATTATATAGAAAGACTAAGAACCAGTGGTTGAGGAAGACATGGTCCATGT
Organism: Eschrichtius robustus; assembly: GCF_028021215.1. NCBI lineage: Eukaryota > Metazoa > Chordata > Mammalia > Artiodactyla > Eschrichtiidae > Eschrichtius > Eschrichtius robustus. The sequence continues at coordinate 8,129,723 of NC_090844.1, forward strand.
AGAGAATCGCACCAATATGACTGTTGGTAGTAAAATTTGTATCAAAACGAGCACTTCACCAGCACTTACCATGGCCAGTTCTCATGCACATGAGAGACATCTGACAAATTTCAGTATTTGGAGAAAAAGGCAACAACAGATGCCCTGATTCCACCACTTCAGAAAACACTGGATCCCCCTGTGGGTCTTCTTTGCTTATTGCTGACTAGTGATATGTCTCAGCATATCCTTAAGCACTGTTGCACTAAAGCGGCACTTACTTTAATAAATATTTGATGAAGAAAGAGGCCAGTGGAAGGAGTAGATGTGTAACATACCTACCATATCCAATTTATTCCTAAAATGACACATTTCCAACAAGTGCATGCTGGGCTGAGCGTGGGGATGGCGTTATTCAAACAGATAGTTCTGAAGCAAAATACCATCTTAGCTTGTGTAGGATGGAGGTGCATAGTTGTAGGTAAATTTCAACACATGGTGCATTTGTTTTAAAGCTATTTTTAATATTTTTTAAATTGAAGTATAGTTTATTTACAGTGTTGTGTGAATTTCTGCTGTGAAATTAGTAAAGCAAAGTGATTCAGTTATACATATATATATATTCTTCTTTAAAATATTCTTTTCTATTATGGTTTATCACAGGATATTGACTATAGTTTTCTGTGTAAAGCTATTTTTAGATTATTGGATTCTTTTGGACAAGGTAAAAATATCAGTCCAAAGAATTTTATACATATTGAACTTTATGCATGCAGAGAGCTAAAAACAATATGTAATACTAGAGGGGCAGTATGAAATCATTCTATATGTTTTTAATAAAATTATATTCAAGAACAAATTGCTGTTTTTGCATTTTGTTAAGATGCCTTCACTAATTTAGTGCAGTATGTAAATAGAGGAGGACATCTTTTAAGACATTTGAAAGTAAGACAAGGAATAGACAACTTTTGAGGTAGTTACCCATATACTTGTAGGTACATTGTTAGAGAAAAAAAAAAACATGATTTGCGATAGCCCCATAATAATTATAAACCAATTTTAGACCCTTATATCTAGGAAGTTATTACCTGCAACTGAACAAAAGCTCCATTCCAAACTAGAAAGGCATACCTGTCCACTGTACAAGGATTCCTTTTTCAATCAGATTTTCTCATAGTAAATAAAATTGTTTTCTTTTGGAGATAGCCAATCTGAGCAACTTAGGAAACAGTATTGATCCCTCCTGATCACTTATTGCAGACCCTTCTGGGCTACAGAGGCAGGGTCCACTCTTCATTTTTCCTTTCTTATTATTATTGTCAATTGTGTATACACAGTTGATGACTGTCACGGGTTGTTGTGGTCTTTGCCATCGGAACACTTGGCTGTGGTCTGTGCACACGGGATACACATTGGGGTGCATGTATCTTTTTGAATTAGTGTTTTAGACTTATTCAGATATACACCCAGGAGTGGAATTGCTGGATTATATGGTAGTTCTGTTTTTAGTTTTTTGAGGAACCTCTATATTGTTTTCCATAGTGGCTGTATTAATTTTTCTAAGGCAAAGGAAACAAAAGCACAAATAAACAAATGGGACATAATTAAACTTAAAGGCTTCTGCACAGTATAGGAAACCATCTGCAGAATGAAAAGACAACCTACTGAATGGGAGAAAATGTTTGCAAATGTTATGCTAGATAAGGGGTTAATATTCAAAATATATAACAGCTCATACAACTCAATGTCAAAAAAAAAAAAAATGACCCAATCAAAAAATGGGCGGAAGATGTAAATATACATTTTTCAAAAGAAGACATAAGAGGGGCCGTAGGCACATGAAAAGATGCTCAACATGGCTAATCATCGGAAAAATGCAAATCAAAACTACAATGAGGTATCACCTCACATCTGTCAGAATGCCTATTATCAAAAAGACAACAAATAACAAAAGTCAGTCTTATACTTGATCACAGAGACTTTTTGATTTCTCACTACATTGGGCAGGAATAAACTCTGTAGGTTTCAGTAGAAGTCAACAATATTTTTATGTGTTTATGTTGGTTTTTAAAGTTACATGTATCATTTAAATGCTAGAAAGAGTTCTGGAACCCAAACTAGGAAAAGTAATGCTTCAATACAAGCAAATCTTATTTTCAGTGCAAGTAAATTTCACATAGATTATTGAAATTCATGCAAATGTTTAGTCAACTAACTTTATTGAACATCACATATAAGACAAGTCCTGTTCTAGTTGCCATGAGTCCAAAGTAAATGAGATAAAGTCCCTGCCCTCAAGCATTTTACATTCCAATAAAGATGATTTTTCTCAGTAATGTGATCAGAATAATCAAAAAAACACTAAAAAATAGTGAAGCGTGCTAACAAGATATTGGATCTTCAAAGAAGAATCCATGTTTCTCAGTATGCTGTTACATTTAATAAATACAATATAGCATGAGTTTCTTTTGATTGCCCCAAAATTCTGAATCATTTGGGTTTTATGCACTGTTTTCCCTTCTTGGTGATATCCTTAAAAGGATGAAAATTTTGAAACAATAGAATCAAATTCCACAGAAAATCCAAATGATTTTTTTAAATTGATATAGTTGATTTACAACGTTGTGTTAGTTTCAGGTGTACAGCAGAGTGATTCACTTATACATATATATTTATTCTTTTTTAGATTCTTTTTCCTTATAGGTTATTACAAAATATTGAGTATAGTTCCCTATGCTATGCAGTGGGTCCTTGTTGGTCATCTATTTTTTATATACTAGTGTGTATATGTTAATTCCAAATTAACCGATCAAATGAGTTTTCATTTGTAAAAATGACAGCTAAACCACACAATATTTACAAGGCTATACTCCAAAAATAGGTGTCAGTACTTTCACTCATTCAGTGCAAACATTCATGCAATTTCACTTTGTTTCAGACACTAGGAAGAAAAATTCATGAGATAAAGTGATTAACAAGACAACATAAAACTCCTGATTTTCTGGTGCCTATAATTTGGACTTTGTAAATCTTAAGTTTTTTTAATTGAAGTCTAGTTGATTTAAATATTATATTAGTTTCAGGTGTACAGCATAGTGATTCAGTATTTTTATAGATTATAGTCCATTTAAAGTTACTATAAATATCGACTGTATTCCCTGCCCTGTACAATATATTCTTGTAGCTTGCAGCTTATTTATTGTAGCCAGCAAAATGTGTTTGTATTCATGCAATCTCAGGGATGAAATTCCCTGCCTAACGCAGAACTTCTTTATTCGGGGTCCTTGAAAGAAATTCAGCGATTTCTCTTTGAGTATCATCTAGCGTCCTATTCCAGGGTTTTATGATGCCCTTAGGGGAAGAATCTATATCTCCACACCCTGAACCCAAGTCTCCATCGCTGTAACCTCTCCACGTGTGGTCTCACCTCTGTCTCTCTCTGTCAACGTAGAGAGACAGTACTCCTCCTTTCATCAGACAGATCTGAAAATACTGGGAAACGGATTTTATATTCCTTACCTTCCTCTCCTCAGCTTTTTATCCCCTCACATTTTCCCCCCAAGTCCCTTGAGACTTTCTTCAGTTTTTGGCTGCTGCTTTTGAGATAAATATTGATCCCTAATAACTATTTATTACACCTAAAATACATGATGTCTGCTCCCAGTGAATGGCTTTTATGGAAAATATCTTATAAATAATCAAGTACTAGTATGTCTGAGTTAACAGGGGTTTAAAGGCTACTTTTCCCCTCTTAGAAATTACTTGGTTGAGTCAACTTATCTTCCAGTTCTGTATTTTCCACATATAATAATGGGAATTTTATTCATTTTGGAAGAAATGTAGTTTACGAAAGTTGATAATATTTATACAAGGGATGTGAGAATAGAAAATAATTATTTCAAAAATATTTTTCAGCTGTATATGTGCGAGGAAATAATAATCTTATACATTTTTGTGCATGCCTTTGCAATTAGAAATTATAGTTTTGAATGTGCGATAAACATAGCCTACTGTTAAATACATTTCTGACTTAAATCTCAAGAAATTAGGTCAGGTAAAAATAAATCTTCCTCCCTTTCCTTCTTTAGTTTCATAATAATTATGACAAATAACACCCATGTTCCAACTTTCACTCCAAAAGACTAGAATTAAGGAAATTTGAATTATTATAGTGTTAGAAGAATGCCTTCTCAATATCCCTTTATGAAATGGTGTCTATTTTACCATATGGTTTCTGAGACTGACTGTTCTGTAGGATCAGAGTTAATTCATGATTCAAGAATGGATGTGGAGGACATTCATACTAAAATCATTTTTAAGAGCTTTTATGTAAAAAATGTTTTTAATCACTTTATGAACTTTTAATATAGGTTATTTGATAGCGTTAAATCTCATTTTTCAAAGATGCCATCTTTATGTCACTCTATTTTTGGTTTTTGTGCTCAAAAACTATAGATTATAAGAACTGAAAGAGACCTTAGATTTCATTTTGTTCAGTCTTAATTTGGTGTATGAAAGAAGTACAATCCAGATGAAAAAAAAAAAAAAAGTCAAGAGCAAAGTAAAGACTAAAGTCCAGATCTGTCACTTCTCCCCAAGTCACAACCAGATGCTCCCCTCCTGAAACTACAGATAAAGTTCTCAAATTCTCTTCTGAACCTATAGATGTCACAGGCACACACAGAATTGTAAAGTAAATCCAATCTTTGTTACATAATCATGCATTTTGTCACTTTCCTTTTCAGTGAGATATTGAAATAACTTTCTAAAATATATGATACTTTTATTTTGGTGATTGAAACTAGGAAGTTATCTTGGTTTTTGAGATCCTGTAGATGGTAAATTCTCTTCTTTGGTTTTATAAAAACCAAAGCATGACATTTGCTTTGTCACAGAGTCCAAGTTGTGAATTAAAATGGCATTTTCCAGGCTATTTATACACAAGACTTTATTTAAATCTTTTTTATGATGTTTTCAAATGACACAGTCACAAACACTTTCTATTATTTCATGCAGTAGATCTATTTCTAATAAGAAAATCAAAACCGTTAGCATTTAGTGTTTGCGTCGTGCATTGCCCAAAGTTATCAAGATGAATCTTAACGTTTTAAAAGGATCTCTTTTATTACATGAGAAGAGAATTATAGGGGAGGTCATAAATGACTTACTACATTTTGTTCAGAGAGAGCATCTTTCAAAAATTTTGTGAAGTTGATGAAGATGAAAATCATGATAACATTAGCAATAAGAACTGATATCACTTTTTGCATCTTTTGTTCTGGACGCTTTATTTTTTTTTTAACATCTTTATTGGAGTATAATTGCTTTGCATGGATGCTTCAATACTCAATCCTTTGCATAGTTTGCTTATCCTCATCTTACAGACCAGGGCACTGAGAATCAGAAGGACTCACAATTTACCTGTTCCCAAAGTGAACCAAAGGCAGGATCAGGAGTAAGTTTCAGGTCTGAAGTCCAGTTCTCCTACTGTATCCTGCTTCAAATAATAAATTAGGACACGCCCTTATCAACTTTTATAGCATTTTTACATAGAATTACTTTTTATATTAATGTTATGTGAAGATGAACAATAACTGTTATTTCTATATTCTATTGTTGAAAGTTAAATTGCCTTTAGATTTTTCGGTCTTGAAGGAGTAATTAATGTATGTACCATGTAAAACATAATAAATATTTAAAATATGCAAACATGTATTTCAATCCAATTTTGACCATAATATAGTTTAAAAATTCAGCTGTCAGTTGAGTAGCTGTTTCAGCCATCTCTCTTTTGGCTCATTCAGTGTAACACAATATCCTACTTGTTTAAGAGAGATAACATTGACTGCTATCTGAAAACCGTTTTTTTAATTAGAGTACATTAAAACTCTAGACAGAGGCCTCACTTTCTTCTGCTCTGCTCAGAAATTAAAATAGTGGATTGTAAGTCCACAGCATGGAAGAGAATGAATACCACTATAGACTGGAATCTTCCCCATGGGTCCCAATATTACAGGCATACCTAGACATCAATAGGTTCAGGTTAAAAAGCATGATTGAGAATACAATATAATCCTTTGAGTAGTTTAATAAAGCCCAGCTTTTTGAGATGATAGTGGAACTGTGCTGTTTTAAGATAAAAAGAGCATCATTTCCTAGAGTTTTGCTTTCTGTCTGCCTGGGTAGAGAGGTTGATAGATGGATATAGAGTGTGATTTTTATAGATAAATAGAAAAATTAATGAATAGGTAATTGATAGATAATTAATAGATAATTGATAGAAAGAAGGAAAGACAGGAAGGAAGGAAGGAAAGGAAGAAAGAGAGAGAGAAAGAAAGAGGTTTGCTTTCCTTCTTCCTCACTGGAAGCATAGATAGATAGATATATAAAAACATAGAACTGGCTTCCAAATATGACATGTGCTAAACTGTTCCCATTGGATCTAGGTATGATCATCCCCCATCTCTTATTTGGGGTACAGTGGAGAAGGAAGATGTTATATAAAGAAAGAACAATATTCTGATATTTAGTAATTCTTAATGTAAAATATTTTCACTAGCAAATTGAAAATTCCTAAATATCTTTTATAGGACGGTAACTTATTTATCATTATGTTTTTTGTGCAAGCCATTGGTATAGAGGTGACTAGAGAGGCAACAGAACACAAAATCACACGATAAAGGATATAATAGGGGGTGGACAAAGTGACCTTTGAAAAGGAGCTAGCAGGTCAGTTAGTTGAACAAAACTTTGCATACATGGTGGTATTTAGGATGAATTTTGAAGAATGAATAATGGTTTTCCAGGGGAAGCAGTATCCTTGGTTTCGAAAAACACTGTGTAAGGTGCCCAGAAGCATAAAACTTCCTGGAGTGATGGAGAGAATGGCAAGGTACTTGGGCTGAGCGGAGGAGCAGGGGGTGGTTGAGATCCCAGAGATGGACTGAGGCCTTTGTGGGCATCACTGGGTAGTGTGGAATCCATCCTACTGGTTGGAGAATGGGAGAAAGGATGAGTCACCAGACAGTTTTAATCAAGAGGGAGACATGATCTAGTTTGTCCATAAACAAGCCAAAAAATATCCACTGTACCTGCATAGGTGAGTATTCGAAAGCCAAGCTGTCTAATGCTTTTGGCCCAATTGTTGAGAGGATGTTTGAAATCAGCATGGAGAGAGGTGAGTGAAGTGGGTTTGATTCAGGAGGGTCAGCCTGGGTTCAGGCAGAGGATATCATACTTCACTAGCCTTCTAAAATCTCTGCAACTATTTCTGGCGTGATAGATAACAGAACTTCAGGTGATGTTGTTTACTTACAAGCTTTTGACAAGATACCACATCAGAGATTAATGGGCAAGGGAAAGATCTGTGGAGGCAAGAAAGAATACTGTGTTGAAAATGGACTTATGGGAAAATGAACAGTAATGTTAATCATTTATCCTTAATATAAAGAATTGGGTCAATTTGGACCACGTTCATATTAATCATTTTATAAGAGTTTATGTGAAAGTTAATTTTTGAATTTTGTAGTTCTTTTTATCACATTCTATGCAATACAAAAGTTTGCACTTATTTAATCTTATTTCAGATGCACGGCATTTGTATTTTCCTGCTTTATAAGAATCACTTTTCCTTTTTCATACTTGAATGGAAATTCATCATGAAACAAATTATATTTCTCAGCTAACCTAGGAACTCTAATTTGGCTGGCTTGGTTTATTTGTCAGATTCAGTTACACAAAACTAAGCTATTTTGAAGCTCTGGCCATGTCATATCTCCCTGTGATCTTTGTGTGAGAAAAATTGCATCATTTTCCATTATTTTGGAAAGTTTAGAATGTTCCGCTTTCACGTCTGCAGTAAAGTACTGGAGACATAAGCATGTCTTTTGAGGTGTGATATTGTTATTTCAGTAGTTAGATCTTGCTTCTATACTTTCAGCCTGGCTACCTTCTTATCTAATGCTAAGGCTTCTTTAGCCGTGTGAATCCTGTAACAACAGGAGAAGCCTCATTATTCATGGAGTAATGCCACATTAATGAAATATACACAGCCTTATTAACATTTGAGTAAGAAAAGTATCCCAAGATTTGTGCTTATTGAAACTGGAGAATGAAATCATTTAAAGTCTGTATATAGATCTGAAGTATAGGTACTATAATATATTAAGCTCTGTCAAAATTAGAAATATTTAATAGGAATTTTCAAGTTGCTATGGGGAAAAACATTGTCTTAAGACTTAGATATAATGATGGAATCAAAATTTCATGAGAAAGTGTATAGAAAGTACCTAGTGTATTTCCTGGCATGACATAGGCATATGGTGAGGCATAAAATAATAAAATGTTAGTAGAATTTATTCATCAATACGTGTTATAGCTGCAATGGCTTTATCATGATGGAGCTTATTATTTTGTTCTCAGAATAGTTGAATGATCTTATGACAAATTGTTCAGTGGAGGAAAATTTAAAGATAATTGAAACGGCTAAAGAAAACAATTGATATAAACTCAATCTAAGTATATTTTAGCCTTGATTTTTTTCCTTAGTGCTGTGCTGTCTCTTTGCAAACAAATGAGAAGTAACAGCTCTTGGTCATTAAAATTATTTTCTGGATGCGAAGAGTCTATTTCTTTGATTGACTCCTGGAATTCTTTTGAAGACAAGTTTATCTGCTCAGTCATTTCCAATCAATGACTAATTGAACTAGCAATTATTCTCTGTAGAAAACGGTGATATCTGGCCAACTTCTCTCCGTGTAATAACATCACAAGTACAAAATGGATAAACTAAAATAGCGATTTGTAAAAGGCAACAATTCTCACAGGAATTTGCAATGTTGTATCGCCAGTGCTGTCATTTGAGTTGGTATTTTTAACTGTGCTTGTGAATAAGGAAGGGAAAGATGATCTTATATAATCAACTTCAGTCATCGGAAGGGTATGTTGACAGTGCACCATTTATTCCTTGGATTTTTTTACATTTCAAGTATATCTGAGTTCTTTATAATCAAGGCACATGTTAAATCCAATTCTATAGTTCCTTTTAGGTTTTTTTCCCAAAGAAAAACTATTAGAATGATAATTTGTTGGACCTTAATTATAAATTTTTTTGCTCAGAATATATTCGCTTTTCCACAGTTCTTATGTTTCTGCAGGGTGAATATAAGATTATATTTTTCAATTATAAATGTAATTAACATGTCAAGGTGGCACCTACTTATCACCTACTCTAGGGTAGGCAATGAGAGTTGGGGGTCAGATGTCCCCAGTCCGCCTGGGAGCCTTGGGGTAGCTCCCATTGGGGTCTGGGAATGAGATGTAATTGTCATTAGCTTAACAGTTAAACCTGGCCCAAATACCAGGAGATAGTTTGGAACTCTTCAATTCTAATTTTGCTAATAGTCATAGTTATCCGGTAAAAAGATTTATGAATTATCATGAAGTGTCCATTAGTCCGATTTGCATTCCAGATATAATGATTATGGTGAGTTACATTCACAGGTGCTTAGTAAACATATATATCCTCTGTTTTAAGGTGTTTATCCTCTAAATGAGACTATGCATATATTTTGTCCTAAATGTCCAGGAAAACCCATAAACATAGATGCAAATCCAGGTATTTCTTTCTTTCCTAAATATCCACTAGTATTTCACTATAAAAATTAAAAAGTGCATTCACTTCTATTATGTTATTTGAGCATCCAGACAACCTTATGGGAGAATTGAGAGCCTGTGTTTTCATTCCATTTATACAGATACAGGAAGGGAAATTCAGTAAGCTGGAGGGATTAAGCCCAATTTTCTCATTTATAAAGGAAGAAAAAAAAAATAACAGTCTCCAGGAATTAAATGGTTTGGAAAGACCATATATGTGAGCTCTGTTTTTTTCTTTAAACAGGTCATCTATATGATTGCAAACATGAAATAATCGGGTGAATGGCCAAAACGATGAGATAGGTGGGCCATATTTAAATTGCTTTAAACAGGAAGATTTGGTTTTGATGGAAGTAGTATGTGTAAAGCATTTGTACCTCTTCCTGACAAGTAAGCACGCAGTAAATGTCAGCTAATTATTATCAATGGTAGCATCATTTAAGTTGAAATAGTTCAGAAATCCTTATTTCAGGGATGCTTTATGTTTTTCCTAAGTCATATTCATAACTCATGATTTTCTGTGTGTTATAGAAAATACTTTCTTGTACCCCAAGGCAGGAATGTATATTTACATTATTATCTATTTGCCTACACTAGATATTTTTGAGGCCATTGAAATATATTTGATTCCTTTTTGTAAAGTGAAGAAAAATACATATTGTGGAGGGCAGTTTTTGCATTGAAATATTCCAAAGCAAAGTGACTCAGTAGGTAACAAGTGGTGTGGTGTAAAGGACACAGATTATTTTGTCAAGGGCTAATGTGCTGAAAATTCTTGGTTCCCAAATTCCACTTCATAACAATAAAATACAGTTGGAGCTATCAAGTCAGACAACACCGGTATTAGACTGAAGTCAGTGGAATAAGGACATGATAAAGAACAATTTCATGCACTGAAAGCTTTTTTGTCTGATCAAAAGACAAAGACGTTTCCATTTTTTTTTCACCTTGGCTTAGAGGCCACAATGGAATTTCTAGAGCCCAGAGGCTGGAGTGTCTCTGAGAAGATTTTAAAGTGTCAGAAAGATGTCTTTCTGGAAAATCCTGCAGACCTTGGAGCAACTGATTAATGAATGCTGGTCCTCTGGGCTGTGCCATTTGATCTGTTGATTCACTCCGTTCTGAATTTATGTTTCCCATTTCTCAAATCTGCACCTTGGCTCCTGAATCTTTGGAAAGATTGAGAAGACAGCAGAAGACTGTTCCACTTGAGGAAGTGATGAGCAAAACAAAATAACAAACCCAGAAACCAAGAGACGGGTCGTCAGATCTACCTGGCTGTGCATATAATCATTTCATGCTCTTTCTATATGCCTAGGATTGGATGATTGATAAATTATAGAACATTCAGTGTGAACTCACTCATTCTTTTAGTTCTGGAGTCTAGAGACGGAGGGAGTGTGGTTGAAAATCTGCATATGGGGTGGCTAGATCCTTAGGTCCTTTCCCCTACCGAATGCATGTTCTGTCTTGCATCCCTCACCCTGCCCTGCATCCCAGAAAAGTGGAGATTTGTTTTCCAGAGGAATTAAATGACAGTGCCTCTGGATTAAGGACACTGAGAACAGCAAAGGACTAAGAATCCAGACGATCAAGTTAAATTGTTTATACTAAACAGAGAAGCCAGTCCTTTTTCTCTGCTCTACCTCCAGAACATTGGCAGCTAGACTCACATCTCTCACTATTATGGACCGCCATCATTTTCCCTACGCACCTTGTACCCCTCTTCCACTCTCCACCCCTAGGCATGAGCTTGAAGCATTCTTCTCTGGATAAATTGGAATGATGGCCACAAAATGACTTACAAATACTGGTATTTGGGGGAGGTGCTTTGTCAAAAACACGTCTCTAGACTGCAGAAGCCTGCAGTAAGCTTATCAGAATCAGACTCCACCCTCAATAAGCTGAAAACGAACTTAACGTTGTTATTGTTTTGTGTTTTGCTGGATATTTGTAAAGCCTCTAACACAAAAGACAGAAACTAAAACAACCATAACAAAGAAAACAAATCTAATGGAGTAAACAGAAGATAACCTTCCAAAACTGATTAAATACGAAGAGATAAGAGAACTCTTATATCCATGAAATGGGAAATATGAATGATGCAATAAAAATGCATGCTCAGAGACAAGACGTGGCTACTGGCAATTACAAATATTGTAGCTAAATAAAATAATCAATGGATAGATTAGAAAACAAAAGTCAAAGAAATCTCCCAGATGGTAAATAGGTAGTGAAAATTTTAAATGAAATCAAGAAATGAACAATAGGAAATGACAAGAAATTAGTAGATTAGCGGTATTTATCAAATAAATAATACAGAAAAATTCTAGGAAATCATAAGTTAACAGATTGAAAATGTTATCTGAGCTAAGAGAAAAAAAAAAACAACAGCGAAATAAAACCACATTATAATAAGATCAGAAAAGAAAACGAGAGAAAGATGTTGTATGCAAGTTTTTTTGCTTGTTTGTTTTAATAAAGCAGATCAAGGTTCTGGGAATCAAAATGGCACTGATTTTCTCACAGCAAGAGTGAGCACTAGATGACTATTAGCAAAACTGTCAAAATTCTAGAGGGGCATGATATGCAAACCAGCCACACTGGCTACCAGTTCTGAGGTTGAATGAAATTACTGGAAGATGTGTTCCATTGTGTTGAGGCGATAAACTAGAAGAGAATATTTCAAAAAAACTGAAGAACCTTTGAGAATAGTGAGGTGCCATCATACTTTCTGCAGAACACCTAGAGAGCAATCAGTCAAGGTTGGAAGAATCTTTTGGAGTCTCTAAGAATGACGTCTTAGGCAGAAAAATAGAACTGATTGATGACTAGAGGCATTCGATGACATAAAAATTAATATTTTTAAAGATTTTACAGAACTGCAGAGTTGTTAGGGAAAAATCATCCCTTTGTACACAGAAGAGTGTGTGCTCAAAAAGTAAGACATTTATTCAGGAAATTTAAAATTTTGTGCAAGATAAGAAAGTCATCATAGTCAGCTTCTTGGCTTTTATAGTCATAATAATATGGTTGACACTGAATTTAGTTTTACCAAAAAGTGCGGTTACTATTTTTGACAATGAGAAGTGGGGAAAACATCTATAGGAGAGTTAAATCTTCATCTGTCATTTCAGGAAGTTGATACGTAGATATATAAGGTAGACTAAGTACATTATCTAGAAATGTACACTTAAATCAGAAGAAACAGCCAAATGAATGATAAATAGTTGTATTTCAGGATTTGAGGTGTCCTTTTTAATAAGCTTTTATTATTATGCAACCTGTAGATTGATGTGAATGTATTCATTTGATAAGATAATTTTACCATTTTGTAATGGATGATCACGTATTCTTGCTTATGTATGAGAAACTTGTGTACATTGAGACAAATAAGGAAACCTATCATTTTATTTTTAGGAAACTAATGGACTAAACCAATCAAGCAGTAATTTATGTATGTATTTGTACTTTTCTATCTTTTTTGTATGAAGATTGCAGGATATCCTCTAACATACAAATACTTAACTGTACACACTCCTGTCTTGTTCCTTGAAGAATTGTAACTAGGAAGCTCAGCTAAGATTTGTACTTTTCTTTTATTTATCCCTAGCACATGTCAGTTGAAAGTAGCTTTCAACAGTGGGAAAGAAAGAGTGAATCAGATAGCCTGCCAGCTCCCTCAAATTTACATTTTCACAGTGAGATCACTCTATTCTAAGTAAAATGCCAGAACAGTAAACACATCTGTCTATAAGTTAGGGACATTACAGAACCAAATCAGTGTTATGTTCAAGCTCATCCATCCTTTGGTGCCCTTCTTGTATAGATTGTTTATATTCCATCCTTTGAGTGTGCTACATCAAAATTTCCTAAGTGAGACAATGATCTTTAGAAAAAATGAAATAGAGTTTTGGGGACCTAATAAATTTTAGAAACACTGAATAAATATATCCCTTCTAAAAATGTATTCATTATTCAGCAGATATTTTTAGAGACCCAACTGTGGTCAGGCACCATTTTGGATAATTTGGATGGATACATCTGCCTGCTTGAGCTTACTTTCCAACGGGGAGACAGAAACAAACCAGTAACATGACACATGAGACAAGTATATTTTAGTATTTTAGAGGATAAGAAGTGTTTTCTTTTTTTTTAAAAAAAAAAGGAAACTGTAGAGCAGGATAAGGGGAAGGTTGTTGAAATTCTAATGAGGGAGGTCATCACTTTGAGAAACTGATGTTTAAAAGTGACCTAAAAGGTTAGGTATTTAGCTCTGTGGCTATCTGGGGGAAAAACATTCTAGGTAGAAGCGACTGCTCAAACCAAGGCCACATGTAGACGTCTGGTACAAGTTAGGATTTTGATGGTTAGCACATTGAGAAGCCATTGGAGGGTTTTGAACAAAGGTAGACAAGATGGCTGTGGAGTTGAGAATAGATTATAGCTAAGGAGACAAGGGTGGAAGCAGGGAAGCCAGCTAGAAGCCTATTGCAGTTAGATAGGTGAACGGTTATAATGGCTTGGAAGAGGGTGGTCACAGCAGAGAAGGTGAAAATTGGTTAGATTCTGGATATCTTTGAAGACAGGACCAAAAGGATATCCTGAGGCCATTGCCTCCTTGTGAATGTTGACTAACAGTGTCCTAGGAAGTCCTGCGATAAATACACCAATCACATTTCACTTAGCTTTTCTAAGTTTGTGACCTCAGAATCCTTTATAAAGGATACATAACAACCATTATTTTGTGACACTGATGTTGTGCAGAACACATTTGGAAATGCTGTCATAGAAACCAAGACGATTTGTAAAACTAAGCATAGCCCGAGCTCTTCTCCTCCAGGTAAAACCTTATTCCATTTGATTTGATACATGCTATATAGCATAACTTGAGAGTCTCACCTAAAACATGCAATTAGGATTTTGCAACTTTCTTATTTTTAATTATGTAATTCTCACAAGACCTAAGGAAGCAAAGGGCAGTTCTTTATTTTGTTTTCTAAAAATATTCCTTTCTCTTTATTGAATAAACAAGAAGTCAATAAATTATCTACTTTCTTTGACTACAGGACATGCATTTTTCAGATACTTGTCAAGAGCATAGGATATATTTTCTGCGTGAAAGCTCTGCTTTTCTCACTCCTAGTTTAAAACAGGAAAATTACTGGTGGCTTATAAAAAAGTTTCATTTATTTATTGAGTCACTAAATCTAATTAGGTCTATTATTCTTAAAAACTCCATGGTAACTCACAAAACCAAAAAGACTGATTCACATACATTCCATACTTGAATAGCTTATTATTATTGCAGAATTCAGAGCACTGCCTTGCTTAAGAAGCTGTCAGAATTTCTATTCATTTCAGGGGTTTATAAATTAACTGTGGGAATATTTCTGGCTAGGGTGTGCTTGGTTCTGAAAGCCTTGGTATCTTCAATTTCTATTGCAGTTTTCTCTTTTAACTTTTAACCTTCTTACACCTTTATAATAGATTCACATTTAAAAAAATAGTCCGCTGGTCACAAAATTTATTTATTGTGGTTTAAAATAAGTGGGCAAGAACCACCCAGTTAACTTTTAAATTGATATTCACAATTGGAAGCATTTCAAAAAATTCAAACATTAGCTTTGATGTGTCACATATGTGGACTTCTGTTGAACTCGGTTTTCTAATCTCATATTGAATATATTGGCTATTTAAGGACAAGATGAAGAGTGTACTATGGAAACAGAGTATGTTAAGCACAGTTGATCAAAAAATAATTTAGTTTTTTAGGAGCATATATTCTAAGGCCACAAAAAACCTCATAGAATTCCAGAGATACATTTTATGGATTAAGAAATAAAAAGTACTCACAGCTCCATAATATCAAATGAATGCTAAAGATTCTTTCTCTTCCACTTCGTGACTTGTACCATCTGTTGACATCACACAATTATGGAAAAATAACATCTTCAAGTAAACGACTAAAATACTTCTTATAGGCACCAGCTTTCTCCATTTACACTTCCATACTTCAAGAGCTGGCACAGTTATCTGCATGTGTTTTCCAGTTGTACCATCCATTCGCTTAGCAAACATTTATCCTATTCAGTTTGCTTATAAGTTTTAAACTAAACATAATGAACCCTTACAGAGAAGAGTAAGGGGGAGGAGGCATGCTAAGTAAAGAAATAAAGCCCTAATAGAGCAATCACTTTTCCTATGTTTTGGTTGATTTCACCACCAGAAAGCTAAACATAATTCATCTCTTTAGTGCATTTTTTTTTCTTTCACATGAGGATCTTTGACAAGATTATTTTTAATCTTTTACAAAGACACCAACCTCACAACCATTTTCTCGTATAAAACACTAGAAAGGTTGACAAAAGGTAGTTATGTCCACTCAGATATATTTTTCCTCCCTGAAATTATTGAAGGAGCTCAGGGAGCAAAAGCAGAAGCTGTCTATTCAATGAGATTTCTGACCATGGTGACTGTGGATTTGTGTATAATTGCTTGTAAAACATCAGTTTTTAATAGCCCCCCGATTTTACCCTTTTCTCCCAATGAGATTTTTCTTGTTTAAGATTAGAGCCCTTGAACCTGGTTTGGGGTGAGGGTTTCAAGCCTGACTCCAGATTCCCAAGGGCACCCAATAATATTTGACATGATAGGCAGCATATCTTGCTACTGCTTGAGGGAGACAGATCAGTATTTCCCAGGTGTCATGAAGAGGGTTTCTAGATAATTACCAGATTTATTTTATCTGCATCATTCTTCATGATTTATTCTAATGTCAAATTCATATTTCTAGTGCATTCGGCAGTAGTCCTAAATTAATATATGTTTCTCCTCCTCTGAATTAGGGGGATTTCTCCACTGAATTTCTTCTCAAACTCCTAGCTGGACCTGGGGCTCTGCTTTGGCCAAGTCAGGAATGAGGAACATGATTGGGCAGCCCAAGTGGTCGCTTCCATCCCTTGTGTAACATGCTCTCGGGTGTGGACCAAATTGAGAGCCCCGTGTTAGGGACTGCCATCCTACCGGGAGAAAACACCATTAATTCTTGGTGACCGCCACACGATGTGGACTGAAGCAGTGGAACAGGTGGGGGGAGAATATCTGGGGAGAAGGCAAGATCTGCACGCTTGTCAAATCTCCCCCCACCCCAGAACATTTTACTCCTAGTGTTTATGTAATCTTTGTTGGGACACCAGGCTCGTTATACTGTAGGTAATTGAACATGCACTCAACAGTGTGTTTTGTTCGTTTCATTTTCACTCCCATAATTTTCTGCATGTATTCTATAACTGAGTTAATATATACATATTTTATGTTTTCATATCTTATGATAAGCAACTGTACATTTATACTTGAATTTAATTATATTTAGATGTTTTTTAATTATGGGAATATAGATGGGACTCTTCCTTTACGTTAAGAAAAAGGTATTTTATTAGAGGTAATGAGGGCCGTAAGTGTTGAGCAACTTAATAAAGAAAATAGCTCTAGGAAACACGTTATTCATCATTTGGGATGAAGTAGTTAGTTTTATTCAGGCTGATAAACAGACCACTCTCTCCAGATTGGAAAGAAGTCATCCCAGGTTTTGTATCCCTCCAGGACAGGTCACAGAGCAAGCAGTGTATGAAAACGCAGTAATAGTCTGGAACCCTTTGTGTTCTGCAAGGCAGATCGTACACAGACGTATTTCTCTAATTTGAGCACATGCAGTGTTTGCCAATTTCTGTGGTGTAAATACTCCTATGACAGCCAATTTTAAGCTGCAACTGTGGTGCCCCTGAGTATGGAATTTGGAGGAGACGTAGATAACCTCAAGGATTTGTTAATCACACAAATAATGGTAAAATGTAAAATGCATGAGAAGTGAAAATCTTTGAGTATTACCTTGATTTATTAAAATTTAATTATAATTTTATAGAACTTATTTTTGGGTGATTACTATGATTCACAAATGACCTGCAAAATTTCTGGAAACTTCTCTTCCCACGAGTAGGTAAGAGCACACTTCAGCACACCCCCAGGTCTCCACCCACAGTTTCTGACACAGTGAGTCTGGGCCGGTGCCAAAGATTCCTGTTTCCAACCATTTCCCTGATGATACTGGTCCTGCTGGCCCCAGGCCCACATTTTGAGAACCCCTGACAAAGAGTGCCTGAAGCCCAGAGGAAATAAGCTGGTTTTCACTCCTGCAAAAGGATGGGGAAAAACCAGAAAAATGAGGCAGGATCATTCTAAACCTTAGGATTTTGAAAGACAAAGGGAGTCCATGGTTCACGGACCATTGCAATCGGGTATCAATATTTTGAAATAAGGATTTCCTGAACTCCCAACGTGATTGGTTAATGTGTACAAACTTGTCGACACCAAAAGCAAAAGTAAGAGGAAATAAAAGTTTTCTCCTTAACATCAAATATGAAAAAAACCAGGATTCTGTCCAGCAGTAATTACTCTTAATATTGCTATTACCCACTTGTTTCTCTTCCTATTTCCATAATGTTTGTATAGTTCATGATAGCTTACAAAGAATGCTCATATACATTAATTCATGAGTACTAATTAAGTATTTGCATTTGGCAGGATTTTGCTCTATAGTGTATCCTTCTTTTAAAATGGATAAAACTTCTAAATAGATAAAATGTGCTTATCATTTGGAAAAATATTATTTTATAAAAAGTAAAATCAACTGTGACTAAACAGGATTACTTTATAATCTGTTTTGTTGCAAGAGATGATTGAATGCAGTGATTCAGAACATCAAGTGATGTCAGCTGGCCAAACTGTATACGTTGAATGAAGTGATAACCTAGAATCCAACAGCCTCAGTCAGAAAAAAAATAGCTGTCACTTTAGTTACAGATGGAAAATCACCTTTTTAAAATAACAAGCTTCCTTTATTTAAAACCTGTTATCAGCACTTCTATTATAACACTTATCACACCATGCTGTAATTGGTAATTGTTGTTCAAAAATAATCCCTTAAACCATGACCTCCTTGAGGTTAGGGAACATTTAATGTATCTTCTGTTTGTTTATTTTATTTTCTAATGCAAAATAGTAGGTTCTTAATTGATGTTTCTTTGAACTCATACACATAGGAATACATGGAGGAAATATGTTTATGAAATTAGAAAAAGAAACAAAAAAACCTGATGACTCAATTATTTTTGGTTGAGGGGCTGGAAGGATAAAATCTTCCTTCATGCCACATTCCTCTCAGTCATGGCAGTGATTTTTAAGTTAAGTGTGCATCAGATGCAGCAGGGGAGCTTTTTAAATATCAAAATTCTTGGTCCCTGTCTCTGGGCAGTTTAATTTCATTAAGCTTAGGGCTGAGTCCTGGAGTCTGAGTTTTAATAAGAATCCCAGATAATTCTTACTGATTCAGATCATTCATAAACCACACTTTGGGAATATTATTGGAGGTAGAAATACAGAGATAGACTCGCAGCAAACAGGTATTGATCTCTATCCAGATCTGGATATTGATATTGATACATTTAGCATCCTGTGAAAATTGTATGTTGATCATTCTTTTTTTTCAAAGAGATTAAGTTAATTTTGATTAATTGTACGTATTTCAATGAGCATTACCATCTTTTCTTTATTATATTTTATGACTAGTTAACAATTATTTGTCACTAGTCACCCACAAATGGAGGTAAAGCTTTATAAGGGCACACTTCAAGTTACATGACTTATCACCGTGAATCTATTG
Organism: Eschrichtius robustus; assembly: GCF_028021215.1. NCBI lineage: Eukaryota > Metazoa > Chordata > Mammalia > Artiodactyla > Eschrichtiidae > Eschrichtius > Eschrichtius robustus. The sequence continues at coordinate 8,149,077 of NC_090844.1, forward strand.
GGGTCATCAGGTACTGATCATTGTTAAGATAATCATCTTGTATTTAAAAGTTATAGCATTAATCATAAAATTTTCATTTGTCATCACACTGATGACACGGACACTTTCACAAAGGTGCTTCATCATGTAGTATTTGTGAAAGGATCCGTATAGCAAGTCCAATTTTGAATAGGCATTGTATTGTCCTAAAGGTGGATTTAGTCAGGCTGTTTAGAAATATATGTTCTCTCAGGGAGCTGCCAATTTCAGGTCTGAGGGGAAATACTTTTCTTCTAAATCTATAAATATAAAGGACACTAATATTCATTTTTTTCCCTTGCTATTTTATTGTTGGATCTTCTTCTTTTTTTTTAACATCTTTATTGGAGTATAATTGCTTTACAATGTCGTGTTAGTTTCTCCTGTATAACAAAGTGAATCAGCTATACATATATATATATATCCCCATATCCCCTCCCTTTTGCATCTCCCTCCCACCCTCCTTATCCCACCCCTCTAGGTAGGTCACAAGCACCGAGCTGATCTCCCTGTGCTACGTGGCTGCTTCCCACTAGCTATCTATTTTACATATGGTAGTGTATATATGAAAGGACACTAATATTTTATAGCACGCTGAATATTCAGAGTGCTTCAAAACGTTTATAAACTATGGTGATCATTATAAACAGTCTGTGAGAAGGATACAGCTCTGAAATCCCCTGCACCAGGGGTTGTAAGAAATGGCTGGGGTTTGGGGGAAAAGACTGTAAAAAACCTTGTTAATAATAAAGGGAGAATCTTCCAGGTGACACCATGCCAAGGATTGCTCATTTTTCACTAAAAGTAAGAAAACCACATAAAACACTTCACAACCCCAGGAGTTCTCCACGGGCATTTACAGGCACTTTTCAACAGATATTTATTTTTCCCAGGACATGTTGAAGGAGAATTACACCTCCAGCACTGGCCTGGCTGGAACAATTAGCAATTAAGTGCAGAAATAGCTCAAGTGACAGAAATATGGTTCATGAAGTCTGTTCTTCAAAGACTGAACTTTGAACAATTTTAGACAGAGACCGAAAGTCATCATCAATCATGAGGGAAGACAGAGAGGACCTCATTCTGGATTAACGTGAACCACTGTGGAGTGTTGTAGACTATCATGAACCCAGACTTAGGACAAGGAGTGATGTAGGCACAAGGAAGTCATAGAAAAGGAGGGTTCATGTCAGAAAGAAAGACAGTAGTTCAAGGGTGGTTAAGTAACTCACCATTGTCTCAGAGGGAGAGAATGTGTCCATTGAAAGTCATCCCAAGTAGTTTCATTCTTCATTTATTATTTGCATTTGTTGGAGCCAGTTTTTGACCCATTTTCTATTAAGGCTCCTGTTTTACCATAAAGTAAACACTTTGGTTACTCATCAAGAGTGGTACTTGAAATAGGTATTTGGTTGCTTCCTGATACTTCTGCTGAAGTCCATGTAGGGGAAGTCGGGTCTGGTTGAATGGTGCCCCCATGGGTATTGCCTAATTGGAGCACGCTGCCCCTTATAATTGATACTATACTGTGTGAAAGTGCATTGGTATTGGATGGCTAACTTCGTCAGTATGGTCAGAGCAATCTCTGCATTCTCTTTCCTGAGGTCCTTAGCCACTTTTTAAAAATGACAAACATGACCATGACAAATGATATTTTTTCCCCCTTAAATCAAGTAGTGTGTTTTATATTAATGGGAGTTTAATTTTAAAAAGGCACGTTTTTATAAGAAAAATAGTGTCTATTTAATAGATTGAGGCTGATTAATTTCTTAGTCCTACTGTTTAGCTGTTTTATTTTTCATTCAAGTTGAATTTATGTGTCTATAATGATAGAATTGTAATACTTATTTCCATAAATAACATTGGCCTTCAACTCACTCTTTTTGCTTAATTTTTAAAAATCTTTTTTTAAAAGACAACTGTAAATAACACACAGTTCAACCATTCACTCACTAATCAGAATTAATAAAATAATTAAAATATTGGGTGTAAACTATCACTTTTTTGTTTTGAATTGATTCAGAAATCATCAGCTACCTTTCAGAAGACATTTGTACGAAGGACTGTGTTAAACAATTCTACCCAAAAGTGGCTTACATTCTAGGATAGATATACATGAAAATATTTTCGTAATGGTAAATTGTGAATTTTTATCTGTTTTGCTCTCTCATTACGTTATTCTTCCGGGTGTTTTGCTTTAATCAAAATAAATCTTCATGATAAATTAAATCAAAAAATTTCCACTAGTAGTTTAAAATAGTATTATAGTGTGAATACAACATATTTATTCTCCAGGCTTGCTCAATTTTGCTTAAAATGCAAGTTTAGGGAATACTGTGAAAAAGCTTCATGTCGATTTATGGGAAACTCTAGATAAATGGGCTTATTTCCAGAAAACCATAACATTCCAAAATAATGCAATAAAAATCTCTTAATATTAATTGATGCAGTGTTTGTCAACTTTGGCAGTGCATGTTGGGTCAGATACTTCTTGTTTGGTGGAACAGGGGTGACTATCTGGCTATTTTATTTTATGTTATTTTTAATTTTTTTTACATCTTTATTAGAGTATAATTGCTCTACAATGGCGTGTTAGTTTCTGCTTTATAACAAAGTGAATCAGCCATACATATACATATATCCCCATATCTCCTCCCTCTTGTGTCTCCCTCCCACCCTCCCTATCCCACTCCTCTAGGTGGTCACAAAGCACCGAGCTGATCTCCCTGTGCTATGTGGCTACTTCCCACTAGCTATCTGTTTTACATTTGGTAGTGTATATATGTCCATACCACTCTCTCACTCTGTCTATCTGGGTATTTTAGATGTTTATCAGCATAGCTAGATACCAACTGTGATGTGTCACAACTTAAAATGTCTCTGGACATTGTCATATGTTCCCTGGGAGGCAAAATTGTCCCAGGTTGAGAAACATTAAATTAAAGGAATCAGTGGTTGAAGATTTTTTCACAAAGAAAACACCATGCCCAGTAGTTTTCCAGGTAAATTTCACGAAACATTTAAAGTACAGATGGCTGCAATTTTATTCAAACACTTCCAAAGAACTGAAAAGGAGAAATATCAATTGATGAGGCCAAGATAACTTTGATGCCCAAACAGATAGGGATAGGATAGGTAAAGGAAAAATCTCAGATCATTATCTCTTACGAAGATAAGTGCAAAAATCCTGAACAAAATTATTTACAAACTAAATGCAATGGGATATAAGATGATACTATGACTAAAAATAAACTCAAAAAATTGAGTTTATTCCCAAAATACAAGGGAGGTTTAATATTTGAAAGTGTTACCATTTACCACATTTACAGATAAAGCAGTACACAGAAGTCGTATGATTACCCCGATAGAAGCAAGAGAGGTAGTTGGTGAAAGTTTATACTCATTTATGATGAAGACATGGGGCAAAGTAGGAGCAGAAAGAAGCTTCCTTCAAGTGATAAATTATACCAGGCTTGCTATTGAAAGCATATCTAAAAGTATATCTACCAAAAATCTACAGGAAACATTATTTTTAATAGAAAAACATGGTATTTTATTTAAAATCAGAATTAAAAAAGATCTCTGCCATCACCTTTTCTAAACAAACTTATACTGAAGCTCCCTCCTAGGGCAAAATGGAGATATAAAAGATATATAAAACACACTTAACAGTTTCAGGAACATGAACCAGAAAATAAAACTTTTATTATCGTTAAATGATATAATTGCTCACACAGAAAATCCATAGTATGTACTAATTATTAGAAATACAAGAGAGTTTAGCAACCTAGCAACAAATATTTATATCTGTAATTCTGTACTTTAGCAGTAATTTTTAAAATGTAATTTGAAAAGACCCCTTTAGAATGGCAATGAAACAAATTTCTAGGAATAAATCTTCTAATAGATTTACAAGACCAATATTCAAAATATTAAAGAACTTTAATGGAAAAGTCATTTAAAAATCTAAATAAATGGAGACGTCTTATATGTGAAAACCCAGTATCAAAAATATATCAGGGCTTCCCTGGTGGCGCAGTGGTTGAGACTCTGCCTGCTGATGCATTGATATATATATATCAATACTGTCCCCCAAAATCTCTAAATTCAATGTCATTGTGACCAAAATACCAACAGGAGATTTATTGGACCTTGACAAGCTGAGTAAAAAATATTTGTGAAAGAATAATGTGCCAGCAATATCCAAGGCACCCATTAGGAAGAATAACAAAGTGATAAGATTTAGATAAAAATATTTATTATGGAATTATAATTAAGCAGGCACATTATTAAAGCATGGCTAGACAGACCAGCATGACATAGTAGAGATGCCACATATATATGGCTCCATGGATCAATGAAAACAGAAGGGATCCTTCAATAAATGGTATTGAGACAACTGGTTATTCAAATTTTTAAAAAAACATATTAGATTTCCATTTCAAAACATTTAAAATTATAATTAAATTATAAATTAAATTAGGCTAAATTTAAAGATGAATATGAAAAGTAAACTTTGAAACTTTTAGAATAAAATTTAAAATATGCTTTCTTCACATAAGAATTTCTTAAATAAAACACAATGATCAAGGGTACTAATCACAGCAGAAAAATACAGTTAATCAGTAACAGTTAAGAAGTTCTGTTCATCAAAAGATAACAAAGAAATATAAAGCCAGAACTAACCAGGAGTAGGTATCCCCAGGAATGTAACTGACAAGTGATTCGTACAGAAAATATAATCATTCCAAGAAGAATAAGCACAAGGAAGCTCAATAGGAAAATGTGCAAATGTTGTGAATTGACCTATCAAAAAAGAGGAAAGCAAACATAGCCAATTAGTGTATCAGAGATCCAAATATTCAACCTCACTAGTAATCAGGACAGTGCAACTTAAAACCTTAGGTACTGTTGGGCGCCTGCTAGATTGGGAAATGCTGTACCCTGCAGCAATGGCACATGTTAGAATATATGCTGTTTGGTGGGAAATCCTATACCATGCTCATGGAAGGATGCACTGATACTAGTATTTGGAAAACAATCTCCTCTTTTAAAAAATTCAATGCCCTTGCAATTCCACTAGGAGTGAATATATATTCCTAGAGAAACTCTTACATATGTAACACCAATTTCCCATTAAATAACATTGAAAATTCTTTGGATACTTGTACATTAACTGGGAGAATATCTCTGCCCAAATTACTGTTGTCTTATAGATTTCTTGAATAAAATCTTATGAAGAGGATTAGTATAATTATAAATATTTCATTGCTTGTAGAAAACAAAGCAAAATGGTAGATACCTTCAGTGAATTTATTCTGTTGAAGTTTTTTCACCCATTTTATTTTATTTGACATTTATGTATAAAATAGAGATAGATGCACAAATGCATCCAAATGATCACAGATCACTACAGTAATATGAATAAAAAATCCTGCAGCAAATTTTATAGCATTCACAAAAATACTGTTGGTAGATCAGAGCTCTTACTTTGTTGATTGATTTATTAGCAGTCAGATTGCAGAGCCACTGATGACTTGCTTCTCAACCTGATTCATATCATGTGAAGAAAGTAAAATATTAAAATATGCATGGATATAGGCTCTGTCTTCTTTAAAGAAACAGTTATATTACCTGATTACTAAATAAGCCATGGCTTTAGTTCAAAATGTTATGTCAAAATAAATGTGTAATTGGAGGTATGTTTTCATTAAATAGGATCATCATCTAATTAATAGCTATACAATTAACAACAACACTGGTATGAAAATTACTGAATATACTGATGTTAAATTGTAATCACCCTATGCACATTTCACCTTTGGGGAGAGGGAGTGAAGAGCTACTGCATTGCTTCCATTTTAATATGGGACTCAGAATCTAAATGTTGAATAAATTTGGTGCATCATTCCTGAGACATATATCTAAAATGTAATATTGTATCCAGTGATACAGATTCAGTCATGTTTCATAAGGACAGACTTTGTTCCTACCCAAGAAAATCTCAGGGCATGGCTGCCATATTGCTTCTGGACAGACTCCGTGGAGAGCCACTGGGCAGAAGTCCAGCCTGCCAGACTACCCACCATCCAAAGCCATCCTAATAGACAGTGTCTGATGATCTGTGCATTTGTCATTTTGGAGATATTTCAGAAATGGTAACTACAGCATCCTCAAGATCTGTTCCAAGGTTTAGGTAAGTTATGTTATCTGAGGGGAGGCTGGGGGAAATCTTTCATTAGCTCTTAAGACCACACCTTAGAGGAAGCAGTCCTTGAAAACTCACCAAGATGGGATTAGATCCATACACAGACTCCATTGCGCAAGACCAACTGAAAGGGCTGTTCAGTGCTGAGTATCAAAGTGTTGACCGAAAGCAGCTGGAGTTTTGCCTTAACTCAATTTGACTCAGAGGCTCCTGGCGAAAGCTGGACACCCCAGTGTGCATACGTTGCCAGCAGCTGTGGGGAAGGAGTATGGCAGACAGGAAAAGCCTGATTTTGACAGGAATCCACTGGGCTTTTCACAAGTCTCTACTCCATCTCCAGGTCCTGCTATTCCTGTCCTCTTGTCTTGCACCTCCCTTCCAGGAGATTTTTCTAACACTATATTCTCTGTAGAACATGGTCTATTTTTTAGGAGGCTGTGGGATTCCCTGCAAACTTTTGCTTCCCTTTTAATTTTCCGTGTCTGATCTTAGAATCCTCAGAATTGGGTTCTGCTGTCTAACCTCATCCATCACCACTCTCTAATACTCGCCTTCTACCCAAGATGGCGTCATCCCTTCATTACACCACCCACAACCTGTCATTAATTTCCCCCCGTGTTTTGGTTAATACCAGTTTACCTTGAAAAATCTTCTTTCCTCAAACTCATTCAAATATTCAAGTTGTGCCAGTTTGTATTTATCACATAGAATTTCCTCTCCAGAGGTTTCTTCTGGTTATTCTAGTCTTCATTTTTTACTTGCATTTTTACTCAGTATCATGTATTTTTTCTTTTGATCTCCCTTCACCTTTTATTTTGCTTTTTTATGACATTGGTGTTTTTTTTTTTAAGTTTTGGTCAAATATACATAGCATGAGATTTGCAGTCTTTACCATTTTCAAAGGCACAGTTGAGTTCTGTTAAGTACATTCACGTGGCAGTGCAAGCATTACCACCAACCATCTACAGAACATTTTTCATCTTTAAAGACTGAAACTCTCTAAATAGTAAGCAGCTCCCCATTTCCCACTCCCTTCAGCCCCTGGCAGCCATCATTCTACTTTCTGTCTCTATGAATTTGCCTATTCTAGGTACCTCATATAAATGGAATCATAATATTTTTCTTTCTGTGACTGACTTATTTCACCCAGCATAATGTCCTTAAGGTTCATCCGCGTTGTAGCATGCGTCAGAATTCTCTTCCTTTTTAAAGATGGATAATATTCCGTGTTTTCCATTGTATGTAAATACCACATTTGGCTTATCCATTCATCCATCAAGGGACATTTGGGTTGCCTCTACATCTTGGTGATTGTGAATAATGCCTCTATGCACATGGGTGTACAGATATGTCTTTGAGACTCTGCATTTGATTCTTTTGTGTAAGCAACCAAAATTGGAATTCCTGGATCTTATGATAATTCTATTTTTAATTTTTTGAGAAACTGCCATACTATTTTCCATAGCAACTGCACCATTTTACATTCCCACTGAGAATGTACAGATGTTGTAATGTCTTCACATCCTCGCCAACACTTATTTCCTGTTTATTTTGAATATCCATCCTGACGGGTGTGAGGTGATATCCCCCTGTGGTTTTGATTGGCATTTCTCCAGTGATTGGTGATATTAAGCAGCTTTTCATATGCTTTTTGGCCAGTATCACATATTTTTTAAATTACCTTTCTATTTATTTCTTGTATGTTAGTTTTGTCTTCTCGAGTGGATTGTAAACTCCTTTAAGTAACTGCTTCTAATTTTGAATCTCTCATATATTCTTTGTGTTTTCACAAGCTCTGTGAGGTATTCAGATTATATTTTGAAAAGTTTGAAAAAGAGAATTTTGTAATTATCTGACTAGGGTGTTGGGCAATTTGGGGACCTTTCTATTTACCCTTATATTTCAAGTCACAGACACCTAGCTTTTTCTTGATCTCCTTTGCAAACTTTGCACTTACCTCTAAAGTCCTCACAGCACTGAATCTTCGAAGCTATTAGTGCCCCTCTTTCTTCTATAATCTCTTGGTCTTTAGAATATCCTAGCTACTAAAGATTTCCAAATCTAAGTTCCTGGACTTGTCTTCTTCATGATTTCTCAGTACTACAGATGCCTAAACCTCAGCAGAATGAAAACTTGAATGTATCCCCGCTTCGACTCCAAAATTCCTCACAACTGTCACACCTTCACTTCTGACTGCTCAAGGCTTTTGACCTCATTTTTGACTCCTAATTCTTCTTTACTTTCCAAATAAAATAGGCAACAACTGTCTTCAGTGTTCGTTCCTTAATGTGTTTTCTCTATTTCCATAATCAATATCTCAGCCCAGTCCTCCATAATCTCAATTACATGTGCCTTTAAGAGTCTGTGGTTTTGTCATGTAATTTTCTTTAAGAACAACTTACAGAAGTTCTTTTATTTGCATCTTGTACCAAGATAGATATCTTCAAATATGTTAAGGGGTAGCATATGGACTAGATATGAGACAGTCTTCAAAGTTCTAGACAGGATAACTTGGATAACATTGAAGAAATCACTGAGCCAGTTTTTACTTGCTGTATGGAATATATATTTGTAATTATTACAGGTGTTTATAAATGTAACTGGTTACAGGAAAGTGATACTTTTCAAATGAAGGGGGTCTTGGAAAATAGATACGTAATGAAGAGCTTACTAACTGGGTAGAAGTGGAATTAACCTCCAGAATTCCTTCAAGTTATGAAATATTTGGACTCATGTAAGGGCAACATTTACACTGAGCAATTAATCTCATATATCATGATGTCTTGACTTGGCCTTGCTCAAGGAAAGCCAAACTCTGCAGAGTCTTGAGAGCATTTTACTTCTCCTGGAATTCCCTTCATCAAGCTATCCTCATCCTGAATGGACCCCTGTCATTGACATTGCTCCTTTCTAAGGAGCTTTCATAGAATGGCTTGGACACAAATAAATTTTTCACTCTCTTGGAATTCTTTAACACATATTATCATAACTTTACGTTACTGGTTAAAATTCCCTAGCTGTGTCATCTGTGCATGGCATTCCTTCCTAGCTATGTTTATTAAGGTCAATAATGGGAATCTCTGCTGATTTTGTGTCTGCCATATTGTCTATCCCAATGTGATATGTAGTGCCTCAAATGTGCGTATTTGATGGATAGATTGGGAAATGTAGCAAAATGCATATTGGAACATTAGTTCTTGATGACTTATTCATTAGAGTGGAGTCACATTTTTAAATATGTGAGAATTACCAATCTATGAATTACTTTAATAGTCAGGGGAAAACAATGAGTTTTAAAAATGTGAATTAAAATTTTATAACTTAGTGAACACTAAGTGAATTCTGCCCGTTTGATGGGGACAGTATAGATATATATGAATTAATGTAGTCATAATAAGAATACTACTTGCTCATAAGCAATGAACTATGAGGGCACAAAGGAAGTACCAGGTCATTCTATCTGTAGGATCAGGCAAGGGGTAAAAGAGAAATTACGTTGAACCCTAAGGATATTGATTCAGGTGGAGGAGAGAAGTGATTTCAGAAAAAAAAAAAAAAAAAAGAGTAAAATCTATGATTTAATAGATTACAATACTCATGAATCAAAAGCAAGGCCAAAGACAAACCTTAATAACTCAGAGCTAAGAGACATCACTCTGCTCTACATTTCCCCCTCAACAGTGTCTTACTGCTTCCCTGTTATCCTTCTCAAATACTCTCTGAGTAGGGTGGCCAAGAAAATTTTCCTAAAAATTAAATTGATCAGTCAATATCTTGCTTTAAAGGCTCCTATGCCCTAACTCAGTATGCATGCATCGTTTGTTCATGAGAAATAGGCATGATGTGATGTAAAATTTATTATAATTAAAGGATAATTGTATTGAGAAGCATTTTGGAGGGTTTTTTTTTTTTTGAAACTTCTAGTATGAACCCATCACACTTGAACTTTTTTCCCCAGAATGCCTAATGCTTCAAAGTCCAATGAAAATGTTCTTGAAAATCATTGAAAACTATTTTCAGCTCTACGATTCCCTCCAGAGCTTTGCTGAGTAGCCAAAGGTACACAATTCTGCCAACTTCTGTATTTCTCCAGCACTCTCTTAATTAAGTGTTGAGGTTAGTATGCAAATGAGTATTTTTAGTTATTAACCCAAGAATCTTTGTTGCCGCTGCGAGGGATAAAAGTTTAAGAATTTGAAATTTCATGCTTTTTTGATCTACTATTCCTCTATCTTTCAATGCAAAGATTATTTTGTGGGGAATGAGTCACAAATGCCAACAGAAGAACTTTCAAACCACAATGCGGTAAATGAAAACAAAATTTAGAAAAGTAGATAGCCGACACTCGGGAAAGAGGAAAGTAGATAAATAGGCAGAAGCGGTGTTAATAGTTTTTCGGTTGTGAATGTGGATTTGCTCTGTTATTCACATTCTATATTTTGTAGTGTGTGTGCATGTGTTTATGTGTGTGTGTGTGTGTGGTCAGATCACACTTATCTTACTCTGCCCAGCCTAAAACGTCAAGACATCATTCACACACCCAAAGAAAGCACTGTTCTATTTTAAACGGGATGAAATAATTCATGTGCTTTTATTTTATGTTTCCTTCAGATGCTCTGACACAGCTGAGGTATTTAGAGGACTTTCCTTCTCTTTGTTCTATATCATGCTGACAGAACAAGAAATTTGGTGCAGTAGGTTGCTGACCATCATTTTTGTCACCATCCTGTGCTTTGTAAATCTCTTTTTATCCAACACATCAGTACGAACATTTCAACCTGTACGAGTGCCCTGTAAGAAAGAATTTACTGCATCAAATAGAATATGTGTCCTTTTTGTTCTTTTACAAAAACAAAGAGTAGAAAGTCATATTGATTTCATGAATCATCTAATAGGGAAGACAGGACTAAGCCATCTGGTTTAGTTTTAACTTTGAAAAAGATTTTCCTTATATCAAATATATATATATTCATTAATATATATTAACATATATATGTCAATAAAACATAAGAGGAAAGACTAATTTGGGCACCAAAAGCAGTATAAATTCATATTGAATCTTTATATGATTGTATGTTATATTTACTTGGTAGAAATGTTGTTTTGAGAAAATAATAATTTTTTTTATATTAGTGTGCTTCTAGGGGCCTTACATATAGATGATTATAACATGAGTTTTATCTAGTTCTATTAACAATGCTGTTTAAAGAATTACAATGGAAAATTTAATAATATTTAATAATGTCAATAACCTGCTCTTGGATTGAAATCCATCCACTAGGCCTATGGGTAATTTACAGTATTGACGTGTATATTAAATGAGGTGTCCCACAGTTAGTTCTACTTAAGCCACTTAAAATATTCCACCTCCAAACATTTATTTGGAAAGGTACAGTCTATAAAGAAGAAGTATGACTGGAAAAGGGGAGCACAGTTTAAAAGTCTAATAATGATCATGCATTCTGGATAAAATCCCTCCTCCTTTATTTTTTCTATTTATATCCATTTCATCATATCTTCAATTTTTAAAGATTATATTTCTGCCCACTCTAAAAACCTTCAACAGGCTGAATTATTATTTCAGTTTCCCCCTGGCCCATGTTCACTTATTCACAATCCCAGGCACACATTTTGAAAATTAAAATTCCAAAGCTAAAACAGTGAGTTCTCTGAAGATGTGTTATCTATGGACGTATGTTAACTCATCTTTATCATATGGAAATGCAATGGATTCCTGCCTCCCGACTTGCCATGGTTTCAGGATCTGGACGCAGCCAGGAAGATGATGTAGAACAGGACAGAAACCATTTTGATAATAGTAATTACCTGTACTGCTTGCCTGTGATTATTTCCATTTCCCTCTGCTGTTTCTTTGATTGAGTCTTCATTCCCTAATACATTGCACTTTGAGTTCCTATTATTCTTGGCTGTTTCGCTGGTTCTTGTGTGAAACTGCTGAAAAGGTAGTGCAAGTACTAACTGTTCTAAGTGACAGTGTGACATCCACGAACGTCCTCCTGGAGATGGAAGGCAGCACATGAGTCAGGAGCACTGCTTCCCATTGGGTGAGAGTGGAATCTGAATTTGGTAAATAGCGAACCGAGCACTCACTCAATGTGCAATTCCTGTTCTTGTATCCTTCTTCCTAATCAAGAAGAACTTAGATTTTTTTTCCATCAAATTACCCTCAGTTCATTTCTCAACCTTATTTTACCAAGACATGAAAACCTGTAGGGCTTTCTTCTGTAATTTTAATGGTGATACCAACCAGAGAGTTTGAATCTACATATTTGAACATCAGGATAAGAAGAGCTTATGGCCTTATTGCTGAAAATATTGAAACCAAGAAAAAATTGTAACTATGTATAGTATTCATTCATTCATTCACTCATCCATCCATCAAACACACACTTGGCTGCCTAGTGTAGTGGACTCAGGCTTTAAAGACATAGTTTCATATTTCTAGTAGGTTACAGTCTCATTTCAACTATTGAAATGAATGAACAATTACAATATAGAATGATAGGGCTTTAGAGTTGCACGAATGGGGGTAGCGAGCATCCCTGTTCAAGAGCCTCTCTCTAACTGCAGGATACAGGGAAATTCCTAATGAAACGCCTGCCTGCGCTCAGTCTTGGAAAACAATTATGACCTGATATTACCTAAACAGTGAAGGAAAGTGTGAGACAAGAATCTTTCTAGGTCCTCAAAACACCTATAGGAAGGCAGAGGTGTGAGGGAGCAGGGCATATTGGGGAGATTTTAAATCCTTTTTATGTGACTGCAGCCTGGTCATAAAGGCATGTCCTGATATGAGGCATGAACACCCTGTCTCCACACGTGTATACTGATAACCTTAGGCTCTAGATGGACAGATGAGAGATGTGTAGACAGCCAGATTATAGATTATATAGATATATTCATAGAGGGTAAAGATGATAGATAGATAGGTAGATAATAAGTAGATAGAAGATAATAGATAGATGATGGATGGATAGGTAGCTAGCATATAGCTGATGTATAAATAGATGATAGATATATGGATAGACAGATGATAAGTAGGTGGATAGATAGATGATGGATGGATAGATGATAGATAATTGTTAGGTAGATGAGATGATTTTTAGATATTAGATGAATGGATAGATGATAGGTAGACAATAGGTAGGTAGATAGATGATAGATGGATGGGTCGATGGCTAGATTATAGATAAAATAGATACATACATATAGAGATAGATTATATAGATGGTAGATAAATAGATGATAGATGATTAGATGATAGATGATACATTATAGATGGAAGATGATAGCTAGATAGATGATTGTCAGATAGATAATTGATGAGATGTTGGCTTGATGGGTAGATGGATGATAGACGATAGATCATTGTTAGGTAGATGAGAGATGATTGTTAGATGATGGATGGATAAATAGATGATAGACACATATGATTGTCAGATTACAGACAGACAGACAGACAGACAGATAGATGGAAGGATAGTCTGTATTTGGAGACAGCATTTCTTGTGCCGTGTCCTGGTCTGCCCCTAGTTGCTAGTAGTGATTCAAGTCGGTTCCCCACCATCTCTCTCTTGCAGCTTTTTCTAGTTTACCTGACTTGGTGGAGAGTTTATGTGAACACAGGCTGGGGGTTTTCAAAAACCACACGAAAACATAGACCATCTTTTTAGATTATTTATTTTATTTGATGGCACCATAAAATTACATTTCACATTAAGACAAATAATTGTAAATTGAAAACATAAGGTTGCAAAATAATGTTATTGATGTGGGCAGCTGTGTATTAGGCTATGGAAAAGCAACTCTCAGGGGAGCGTTTATTCTTCTCCACTCTGGGGGCATTTGGATGAAAATGTAGGCCAGGTCCTGAGTAGGAGCATAAGGCAGCCTCTTCCCTCTCTTGTTACCGAGGCTTCTAGGTAACTGGCCACCAGCTTCTTTCCAGACGTCTCTGCTGAGTCCCCAGTGTGGTCTTTCCCAAACCTACTTAGAGCCTGAACTCTCCACTCACACTGACGCCGCCCTGCCCCTTCATCTGCTCATTCATTTATCCTGAAAGTAACAAATAACCAGATAAAAATAAATAACCGTGGAGGTGAGAGTTGCTACAGGGGAGCAGGGAAGAAATTGACATGCTTCTGACCTTGATGAAGTTGAAAAACACAACAAATGAAACCTCCTATTTAAACTAATGCTGCTCTGTCCGAATCAATCTTTTTTTTTACCTTTTTAAAAAATAAAAATTGTATATATTAAGGTACGCAACATGATTTCATATACATATACCTACGTGAAATGACTACAGTCAAGCTAATTATTATCGTCTCACATAGTTACATTTTTTGTGTGATGAGGCACCTGAAATCTATTGTCTTAACACATTTCCAGTATTCAGTACAGTATACTATTATTTTGTTGAAATATAGTTGATTTACAATGTTGTGTTGGTTTCAGGTGTAACGCAAACTGATTCGGTTATACATATATATGTATATATCAATATTCTTTTTTTTTATTTTCTGTTACAGATTATCACAAGATACTAAATATAGTTCCCTGTGCTCTACAGTAAATCCTTGTTGTTACCTATTTTATGTATAGTAGTGTGTATCTGTTAATCCCATACTCCTATGTTATCCCTACCAACCCCCCTTCCCGTTTGGTAACCATAAGTTTGTTTTCTGTGCCTGTGAGTCTGTTTCTGTTTTGTAAATAAGTTCATTAGCACTATTTTTTAGATTCCATGTATAAATGATATCATATATTTGTCTTTCTCTGACTGACTTACTTCATTTACTATGAGGATCTCTAGGTCCATCCATATTGCTGCAAATGGCATTATTTCATTATTTTTTATGGCTGAGTAATATTCCATTGTATGTATGTACCACATCTTCTTTATCCATTCATCTGTCATTGGACATTTAGGTTGCTTCCATGTCTTGGCTATTGTAAACAGTGCTGCAGTGAACATTGGGGTGCATGTATCCTTTCAAACCATGTTTTTCTCCAGATGTACTCCCAGGAGTGGATCATATGGGAGCTCTATTTTTAGCTTTTTGAGCAACCGTCATACTGTTTTCCATAGTAGCTGCACCGATTTACATTCCCACCAACAGTGCAGAAGGGTTCCCTTTTCTCCACACCCTCTCCAGCATTTATCGTTTGTAGACTTTTTGATGATGGCCATTCTGACCAGTGAGAGTTGATACCTCATTGAAGCTTTGGTTTGCATTTCTCTAATAATTAGCGATGCAGAGCATCTTTTCATGTGCCTATTGGCCATCGGTATGTCTTCTCTGGAGAAACATCTATTTAGGTCTTCTGCCCATTTTTTGATTGGATTGTTTGTTTTTTTGTTCAGTACAGTATTAAAAACTATGGTCTCATGCTGTACATTAGATCTCTAGCTGTATTCATCCTACACAACTACATCTTTTTTTGGCACGTTAGTATCAAATGTTTTTTATTTCACCTAGATGTATGGACCTCACATCCAGGTCCCTTTAGAAGACAGAGAGGAGGGCACATCTGTGAATTGTTGGAAGTTTAGATGTCTTTCCATCACCATCCATCCATCCAGCCATCCATCCACGCATTCATTTCACACACAGCCCAGGAGGATGTGATGGAGGCGGGCCTCAGGCTAGGTGCTCGGGAAATGTTCCATTTGCTGCAAAAGCTCCTGTATTATTTCTGTTAAAGTGCAATTTTTGAAAAGTACTTTTTCTTTCCGTCTTGAAGTCACAGAACAACTGCTGGCATTTACTTACCTTCTGCACCGTCAGTTCTCTCCTTGTTGGCTTTGAAATTAATTTTCTTTATCTTGACACAAAGACCCAAAATATGACTTTCTTCCCATAGGAACAGACGGTGAGGAGGCAGCAGAACTTACAATTTACCAAAAGGGGGATACTATATTTAAACAGCATATTAATACATGATTGTACAGCTGGACAGATTGTGTTCCTCCGAGAGAATGTTGCCTTTGCTTTTCTAAAATTCACTGGTGCTGTCGTAACATACTTAGTGGGAAAACATGGCTAATAGAAAGGAAGGGAGGGAGGGAGGGAGGGAGAGAAGGAGGGAGGGAGGAAGAGAGGAAGGGAGAGGAGAAAGAAAGAAAGTAAGAAAAATTAACACTGGATAGATAACAAATCAAGGCAAGGATTAAAGTGATGAAATACTTCATGCTGCTAAAGAAAGCACATGTTACCTGATTCCTTAGAATGAAAAAGAAAAATAATCTTTTATCTCATCAGCAAGGAAATATATTTATAATATTTTTTTAAAATATTGTCTTTAATGTGTATTTTGGCTTGATACATATAATGTACCTATAATAATGTCCTTCAGTATCAGCAGCAGTTTTGAGCCATAGCAGAAATTGATATTAGTATGTTTAGGGGAGATGGAAATGACCTGTAGTTGAAGATTTGAATTATTGAACAGAGAGGGAAGATTAAGAGACCCTATTAATTAGATTAAATTTTATGTTTAATCAGTTTAAATGTGTTATTTTAAGGAGAGCACTTAAAACTGCTTGTTTCCAGGTTAGTCCATCGTGTGTCATTGGTGTTTCCTATCTCAGAATCATTCCTAACTACCAACGCCTTCTAAAAATGCAGAGAGACATGTCCATTTGCAAAATTACTGGTTCTGTTTCCCAAAATACTAGACAGGTTTCCAAGGCAAGACCGTGAGTGACAAACTGAGAGTTTTATTTTCAATTAGCTTCTAGATAAATGCTTTCATTTATATTTCATTTTAATTGAACTACGCTTAATAAAGTAGTAGATTATTTCTGTTCAAGACAAACTTCCAGAGAGATTTTGGAAGCCTTTGTATCTTCAGCTCCCAGAAGGAAAAGACTTAGCGTATGGATATTCTAGTCTCTGAAATCAGACATTGGATGTTTTATTTTTCTCTTCTAGAAATATGTCGAGTGTGTGGTTACTTGATACCAAATGTTACTTTTTAAAACAATTTAAGTAAAAGTCAGTTTTCTAACAGGAGGTAAGTTATATTTAAAGGTTTCCCAAAAATGAAATGAAGGGAACAAATTCAAAGTTTACAATTTTAATTATAGCAGAGCTCTGTCTGTGGATTTAGTGACTCTATCTAGATGCAACAGAGATGTGATTGAAAGTTAAAGAATTCCAAGTGAAAATTGCTTTAGTAAATGCAGTCATTCTGTTGTTTATATACCAAGTGTTAGCAATATGCATTAATAGCTATATTAAATAATCCCTCAAATTAGTAGTAGTTTAAAATTTTTCTGGATGTGAGTAACTAAAGCACATTGGGGAAGGCTTTGCTTTTTCGGTATTGCAGGGTCCAGAGAATATTTGTAAAACACATATACCCCTATAATGATCAAGAGAGCTAGGGCTTCTGAAAATACCCTACAAATATACTGCGTTTAAAAACGTTTAACAAGTTAAGATATTTACAGATGGCTTTCTGAGTCTCACCAGGCCCTTGTGGGATAATCATACTCCACAAATTGCTTATATGTTTAGAATGTATTGGGAACAACTCAAAAAATGAGCTTTGGTTCCTTTTCCTTTACTTCATCTTAATAGAAATATGTGTATAATTTCTTTTTTGAAGGGAGGTAGATCATAATCTTTCTTGTGGTTGCATGAGAAAGATAGTTTATTGTGTGCAGGGAGCCGGCTATAGTGTGGGCACTTCTCTTTGGTAATTCCCTCCAAGTGAAGGCTTGCCTTTGCACATCTTTATGAGACGTGCTTCCGTGATGCTGGGAGAGAAGAAAAAGGGGCTGGGAGTTGGACATGGGCAGCAAAATGCATCCAGGCAGCAATGAGGTTTGTCAGTTTCACCCACGGTTTATTGGCTACAATAGGACATGTGGCCATTCCAGTCATGAGGGAGCTAGGAAGTTTATTGCTCATATGTTCCAAAGGGAGAGATGAACTACTTCTCTGTGACCTGCAGTAATGGCCACCACAGAAATGTTCATAACTGAAGGGGGAAACCAATGGTCCAATGGAGGGGAAGTAGGCTATCCTTTTATCTATTAGTTCTGCCCAGATGATTTTATGCAAGACGTAAGTGAAGGTAAAAATAATAAAATAAATTATACTAGGCCAATGGAAAATAAAGATGTTTATATAGTTGCCTGAATCCGAAAGTGGATTTCCATGGGCCGATCGAGTCAAGGAAATTTAATGGCAGATTTACTTTTTCTCATGCCTCCTGTGAATAATCCACTTTATCATCTGAATTTGTTTTCATTGTTAACTCAAAGTTCACCAAACATCTGTAAATTTGCGATTCTACAGGATGGTGAGCCCTGTGCTAGCTGGTGAGATGCATAAAAGAACTAGACGCAGAATCTAGGAAACTGTAGGAAAACGTTATTAGGACATTAAAAATACAGCCTACATGTATGATGGTAGCAAGTCAAAGAAACGGAAATTTTGCAGTTGAAATTTTTTTTTCTTTCTCTCTATATATTTGTCCACACTTTCTAGACCATGTAACTGTCCTGTCTCCAAAACTAACAATTAACTAGTATTATCCACAATATAAGTGACCTAAAAATTGATACCTGGGGTAGGAAATATTAATACTGCTGGACTTGGCAGGAACTAGTCTTTGGAGAGACAGGTGATAAATGTAATTGTATTCTGATCCTTGCCAATCACAGCGGGGGACCTTAAACTAGATAGAAAATGTGCCGGAGTGCGGAATTGGCTTACTCAGCTGTACCCTCGGCTCAGCCTCTAACCGTTTTCAGCGCAGCTGTGCTGAGTAAACTAATAAATTAACAGTATGTCAAATTTCTCTTTTAAGAGCTTATTTCACAAAGTTGTGTATGTACATGTAATGTGCATATATATATATTCTATATATATTCGATATATATACACACACATATACAAACTCAGGATTATTATTATTGTAATTCCATTATTAGATTATAGTGGTCAGAATTGGTGCTCCTATTATACATGATATTTTTTCATAAAATGACTAATTTCAATATTTATATGATTAATTAGCACAGAACATCTAATGTATGAAAGGGGAGCGCATGTTGGAATTGGGGAGCATCCTGTCGATTCCTGTATTTTTTATGACATGAATGAGGACCTGAAGCACATAAATGCAATCCCCCCCCGCACCTGCAGGGGGCATTGGTTGGTTGAATTCGCGGTTATGGAGGGCCGACTGTAAATGGCATGTTAGGTTACAGAAAGGCAGAATCAGAGATAGGACTGAGACTCGGTCTCCTCTTTGCCCAATGGCTTTCCCTTGCTGCCATGCTCCTGGGTCCCTTTCTTCATTCTACTACCAGTTCTTAACATTAATGAAATAATATTTCTGCCCGCTGAACAGTGAATTATCGCTCTAGTTAGGAGCTAACTTAGCTCTTGAAATGACACCTTCACTTCAGTAGCTGGAGAATCTGCTGATGCCGTGATGCTGAATGGCTGTGTTTAGCTTTCGAACTCCAAGGGCGATCCTCTTGGCAGTTAGGAATGACGTGGTTATGGAGGTGGCGGGAATCTCCTGCACTTTCTCCTTTGGTTTCTTAGTAACCCTGGCTTGTGGTTTAACATGGTCTCATTTGTGAAGTGTAATCTGCAAAGGAAAAGTGAAACAAGCTGAAGACTTCTGGGAGATAAGAAGATTGATGTGTTGGTTAAGTGTATGAGATGAAAGATGTGACAAAGGGTTAAGTCATTTATAGACAAATGCACTGAACACACGTGGAAGTGAACCTTTCCCTCATCTACACAAGGTCAGCATTACCCAGTACTTCTGAAATACCAAGACAGGGTTTCCCTGTAGTATCTAAAATATCTTATTTCACAGCCCTATACATAGTTTAGAAGTATCTTTGTGAATAAAACTCTTTGATTAGAAATGCCTATTTCTTGTAGATCTCTTACTTTAAAGGAGTCCTTTATTCACTGTTTTAGTTAGCTAGGGCTGCTGTGACAAAGTCCCACGGAAAGGGTGGCTTAAGCAACAGAAACGTATTTCTCACAGTCCTGGAGGCTGGACGTCCAAGATCAAGGTGTCATCAGGGTTGATTTCTCTTGAGGCCTCTATTCCTGGCTTGCAGGTGGCCGCCTTCTCTCTGTGTCCTCAACATGGCCTTTCCTCTGCATTCATGTCCCTCTGGTGTCTCTTCATCTTCTGATAAGGACACCAGTCCCATTGGATGAGGGCCAACCCTAATGACCTCATATAAACTTAATCACGTCTGCAGAGTCTTTATGTCCAAATACATTCACGTTCTGAGATGCTGGGGCTTGAGGCTTCAACAAATGAATTTTGAGGGGACACAAGTCAACCCAACTAAAACCTTTAGAAATGATGGACACTTGTCAAGCCCTTACTGTGTGCCAGATACTTTTAAAGTGCTTTTGTGAATAGCCTCATTTAATGATCACACACACCTCACCCGTGAAATAGGTGTTATAATTGTTGTTCCACAGACCTGAAGTTCAAAAAGGCCAGTAACTTGCTCGAGTTCACACATTCATTTAACAAGTATTTCTTTTTTATTGAGACAGATTCGACATATAACCTTGTGTAAGTGGAGGGTGTACAACGTGTTGATTTGGGACACTTATATACCTATATGATCACCCCCCACCTTGTGCTAGCTCTCACCTCCATCTCTTCAGGTAATTATCTTTTTGTTTTTGTGGTAAGAACATTTAAGATCTGCTCTCCACAACTTTCAGGTATATGATACTTCTTACTGTTACAATGGTAACACCATTGTGACAATTAATATGGTTAACTAAAATCATGATGCCATGCATTAGATCCCCAGAACTTTCCATCTTCTAACTGCAGTTTTTATACCCTTTGACCGACCTCTCCCCACTTTCCCCACCTCCCAGCCAGCCCCTGGTAGTCACCATTCTACTCTGAGTTTCTACAAGTCTGGCTTTTTTAGATTCCACATATAAGCCCTATCATACAGTATTTGTCTTTCTCTGACTTAGATCACATAACACCCTCAAATATTTCTGTGCCCCTACTGTGGACAAGGAATGACTCTAGCAGTGGTAGATGTATCACTAACAGAACAGGTCAAGCATCTACACTGGTTGTGTCAGAGTAGACAGTAAATAACTAACTAACTGAATAAGTCAATATCAAATGAGAAATATTCTGAAGAAAAATAAAGCAGACTGTGTGTTAACGGGGGGTCAGAGAAGTGTGTTCTGATGAGGGGATGCCTGAGGGAAGCAGAGGAGTGAACCCTGATGGTTGGCATCTTGCTGAAGATTGGTCTAAGCTGCGCACAGGGGAGTGGGAGCCCTGAGCTGGGGTGTGCTCAGCAGGCTTGGGGAAGCTCTGAAAAGCCAGGGTGATGAAGCAGCGTGAGCAGAGGAGAGCATCCAGGAGAAGAGCTCAGAGATGCATCAGGGGCCAGGACTGAGGCGCATCAGACATCAGTGGAGGGGCTTTTACATTTGCCCATAGTGACTTGGGAAGCTATTGGAGAGCTTTGAGTAGACTTCTGTTTGAAAGGATCACTCGAGATGTTGGATGGAGAAAACTTAGAACACAGTTTTCGTTCCAGTGGAGATTGGTGGATTGGACAGGGGTGGGGTCTCTGGTGAATCTTGGTCAGATTCTGGGTGGTCATTTTCTGGCTACATATTGAAAGATGTGCTGAAGAGTCTGAATAAGAGGGGAATTGAGTTTGAACCTAGGGTTTTGAGTCTAAGCAAATGGACACTTGAATCTGCGTAGTCCTGCTCATTTTATCTTCCAAATATGTCACATCTGGCAGTGTTTCTCCATTGTATTCCCACGACCTTGGCTCACAGTCTCATCACAACTTACCTAAAAAATTGTACGAGTGAAGGCATCCCTGTCTATTGCCCTTCCTGCTCCAGTGCAACTCTATCAGGATATTTCCTGGAGCCCAGCTCTGCCATGGTGGTCATCGCCTCTGCCCAATCCCATTGCTCTCTGAGAAGAGGGCTGGACCCACAGAGGCTGGGCAAAGCAAGCCCTGAACCTAGGACCCCAACTCTGGAGCGCAATGTACAACTTTCACATTATACTCACTGACAGTTACTGGGCCTGTCTTACAGGGATTTAAGTTAAGATTAAATTAAATAACAGTGCTGGGAAAATAGTAGTTGGTTCTTAGATATAGTCTAAATAAATGTTACAACCAAAGGGGGACCTGCCTTAGACTGAACCGTACCCTTTGCAGATTCCTGCTCTGGTGGGTCCTGGTGCTGTAGTTTGGGCCCAGGAAATATTTCAGCATCTGTATCTTACAGCCTCTTGTATCACTAAGCCCTTTCATCAAAAGGCATAATGAAGAATGCCTTTTAGATACACAATATCTACTCCCCTGTAGCTTCTAAGGAAGAAAATAGCATGTTATGGCTGAATGCTTCTTTTCATTCTTAAACTTGGGTTTAAGAGAATGTTTTCAGAGTTCCCCAAAACAAAAATATCGTTGTTTATTATACCAAAAACTAGAAAATGCTTAAAGTCCACTGAGAGTAAACTTTTAAAATAAACTTGGAAACATATATTAAGAGGAATGCCATTCGGCCATCCAAAACCATGGAGTGGTATTAAATGTACCAGTACAGACGGAGGGCATGAAAGTATTGGTCAATAAAAAAGTAAGTTGCAGTGTAGATTTAAAGTCCTGTAAAGTCTGCTTGTATTAACTAGGACAAGACAAAAACAGAGACAGAAAAATGTCTTTCATAATTGTTTTGCAAGATTAAGGGGTTATGCACTTGTTTTTAATTCTATATTTTCTTTACTGTTCGTGTCTGATTTTCCCCCCGAACCTATAAACTTTCGTATCTCAACGAAGTGGCTAATTCAAAACACAAAAGATAATACAAGTTTCTGTACTCACATGAAAAAATTATATCCAGTTTTGAGATCCCAGAGTTTTAAGTAGATGCGGTCACTGGCATTCAGCTTGAAAGAATTACACAGTCCAAATGTGCAGCTCTCACAAACAGAGAAAATATTGTGAAAGTAAAGAGCTCAAGGCAGAGTCAGAGGAAAGGCTACTACACAAAATTATGGGTGTTTTATTACTTCCTTTAGTCAGAACCATAAAAAAATTCATGTTTACATCTGATACATCCATTTATTCATTTTTTCCACAAGAAAAAATAAATGTAATAGCCTCCTTCCTTACCCTGCAATTTGAATATTTCAAAGTTGATAGGCTTGGCTGTCTTTTGGATTTATGATACGGCAGTCTCATGAATATCAGCATGGACGTAATAAAGCATGACTTTTCGAAAACTCAGAACCACAAGTCCATTTTTAAAAGCACTTATTTGTTTACCCACTTAGCTTGGTTTATGAGCTCTCACTTTTATACTCATTAACTATAAGTAAATTGCTGAAACTGTAATAGGAAAACAAAATATAAACCTGTGACTGAGAATGCGTTAAATGCACAGGGGAATAAAATACATAAATATTTTGTATATGGGGCAAAATTGGATACCGTTCACATGTAAGAAATGCCAGAACACACATGTCAAGGGAAGAACGCAAGCAAGAGATCATTGTGTTTCATGACTTTCATGGTTGATTTTGAAATGATTCCAAGTGAACTCTACAAGAAATATATATTCTAAATGGGTACCACAATGTGCCTTGTAGTTATTTAACTGCTAAAGAAAAATCAGAATTTAAACAGGAATCAGACTGCTAAGGACCCATTATGAGCAATTCAATGACTCTCTGCTGGTGTCTGGAAATTAACCTTCCAGGGGAATTATTGGAGCCCATTCCTCAAACCAAAAGTGGGCCACATTGAACAAAATCATAAAGCTGGAATGGACCATGTTTTATTCCCTGATGTAACCCTGTTAGGACTGTTGTTTGTGGTGTCCACAGCTCAAGGATTGAACAATCAGAATTCTAGCCCTACTCTGTCTTACTAGGTCTCCACCTCAAGGTGGTATCTTGTTTTGGCATATGAGACATTCAAACAGGCAAATAATAATGCAAAGTACTTGATATATGTAATTGTTTAAGGCATTCATTCATTTGCTCATTTATTCCACAAATATTTATTGAATCTGTTTATGTGATGTAGGTACTATGGTGGATGCAAAGTTTATCAGACTTCAGAATGTAGAGAAAGAGATTGTATTTGAGAAAGAAGATTTGGGTTCATATCCCAGCTTTGTCTTTCACTAGTTGGGGAAACTTGGGAAAATTACTTTTCTTCTCTGAACTTCAGAATCCTAATTTGTAAAATGGATATAGTGTGATGGATGTATCAAAATGTTTGAGTGATTCTTTTTTTAATATTTTATTTATTTAATATTTATTTATTTATTATTTATTTATTTATTTTGGCTGCCCCCGTCTTTATTGTGGCACGCGGGATCTTTAGTTGCGGCATGCGGACTTCTTAGTTGGGGCACGTGAGCTCTTAGTTGTGGCATGCGTGCGGGATCTAGTTCCCTGACCAGGGATCAAACCTGGGCCCCTGCATTGGGAGTGTGGACTCTTACCCACTGAACTACCAGGGAAGTCCTTGAGTGATACTTAAATGAGATTATAGTTATGGAGGTTCTTTGTAAGTTTTACAGTTGTTATTGTGTTTGCTATTAACCATTTTATTGAAAATACCATAGAGCTCTTTCTCAGTACAATAAAAATACAATAGAAAAAGTTCAGATCCTTAAGAGGAAAGCTCATGCTGCATGAAGATACTTAAGATATTTTGGTGATGTTATTTTAATAAAATTATGTAACACTATCTTTGCAGCAGTCTTACCATGGTCACATGGGTACAAATACAACTTACCTCATCAGAACTCAAAGTTAATCATTCATTTGTATTTAATGAATTGTTGATTCACTATTCCATGTAGAAAGTGTGTGTAGATTTTTGTTTGTGTACTTGGGTTGTCAGAATCATGAGGGAAGGGGCGTGGGGTGGTCACCATCTCCCCCTCCCCTACTTTGATTGAAGTTTCAAGTGAGCTGAGATGTAGCAAAGGACAATGAATTCTATTCCAACACTTTCTTGAAATGAGGAAATATTAATTATACTAGCATGGAATTAGAGTAAATATTATAAATATATAATACAATGATTTTTTTTAAACTTTGGATGCTAGCATAGCTGATATTCTCTTATTTCAAATCTTATTTAAGATAGTTCTCCCAAGGTTTAAAATTCTTAGAGTGATGCTGAAGGAGCACCTGCCTTTTAGCTTAGGTGAATGCTAAGGACTTTGCTACGTACAGAGGAATGTGTTTCTGTTTCAGAAAGTACTTAGCGCGGACATTTCCCAGATTTGGAATTAGAGTGATGTGAGGCATGTGAGGCCTTGTGGAACTTAGGGAAGACTCCAGGTAGGACTGCAGCTCAGGAGAGACTTGATAACGGAATCAGTGGAGTCGCTGCAGTATTTGGAAGGAAATACCTCTTTGAGTGACTCTGGGTACTTCGGTAACCTCCTTTTAGACTCTGTAATAATGTAGGACCATTGAAACAAAGAATGCATGTAATGTACAAGAGGAGGATAGATAATTTAAAGATACTGCAGGACAGTTATTCAAATTGTGCCATTTTAAATGTGGACAAGATGAGACTTTCCTTATATTTGCCTATCTTCTGTTTAGAACTCTATGCATTACGTTCATAGAAAATAAATATGCTCTGGGCCTTAAAGAACAAGAGAGTATAAGTGGTTTGGCCAGTAATCGAAAACAAATCAAAATTTAAGATGAGAAGAAGCCATGTAAGTTATACTATGAAGCTATTAGATGTTCTTATTACTGAATGTCTCTTTGATCTTTAATTTCTAAATTTTCTCATATAAGACCTTTCTTTTGAAAAAATATTTTGGTCAATATACACAGTCAGAAACGCTGGGTGAGATGGGGTAGAGCAGGGATGGGGGATACAACAAAGATGAGTGGTGTCTATTCACATATTTATTTATACTTGTAGTCATGCCACAGGTATTTATTATGTATATACTCTGCCATCAGAATTGAGGATACAACAAAACACATATATGTGTGGACAGTGTATAGACATTCTTATTTAAAGCTGATCTTGGATAACATATACTCCCATACATTCACATGACATATGTTTAGTGTAAAACAATAACGATTTGGGGGGATAGCTTTGGGAGGTTAAAAAAGAATTTATACCAGACTTCGAATGACGCTGAGTACAGCCTGATCATATGAAAATGCATTCAGCTCTCCCCTTCAGATGGGTTGCCTCTGTTGGTATCAGAGGCGTCTGAATGGAGGATGAGAAAGGCAGTGAGAACCAGCTTGAAAGTTGGCCGTTCCTGACCCTCAATCACAGTGACAAGTTTTGAGAAGAGGTTTAAGTAGCTTCATCCGTGAGTCCTGAGAGAAATGATCTTTTTGCAGAGAAATTTTCTTTTGAAAAAGGGAATTTTTATTCAACTTGATTTTTAAGTTATGACTGCATTTTCTAAATTCATCATATCAGCTTTTACAGTGTGCTTTTTCTTTCTAAAAACATTGATACCAGTTTTCTAATTTTCCCCAGTATGGACT
Source organism: Eschrichtius robustus (assembly GCF_028021215.1). Lineage (NCBI taxonomy): Eukaryota > Metazoa > Chordata > Mammalia > Artiodactyla > Eschrichtiidae > Eschrichtius > Eschrichtius robustus. The sequence goes on from NC_090844.1 coordinate 8,175,892, forward strand.
CGTTCACTTCAGTCAGTTGATTCCAACAATTATGAAAATGATATTATTTACAATAAATTTGAGTACAGTTGGGAGCGAAAACGATGACCTGGTGAAAGGGTTATGCTTAATTAGCATCAGATTCTTAGGAAAGACAATGACTCAGCATTACAAATATTACAAATATGAGTTGGGAATTTGCCTGATAAACTACTTCATTTTATTTGGATTTTGCTTTCTTTTTGTCATTTCCTGTTATTTTTTCCCCTACTGTGTTGTTGATACAAAATATGAAGAGTAGTGATGTTGAATCATTTCACATTATGACAGTATTTTAGGAATGATATGAAGCTAGTATAAACTTTCACTGCTTCTAACATAGTAAATGATGCCATGCTTGAAATGTCATAGAATAGCTCATAGATAATGTAAGTTGAGTCTCAATGAGTTTTTGTTGTTATCCTGAAAAATCTGGCCACATCGCTACCATTCCAAAATTATTAGTACATTTATTTTTGCTAAAACCCAAGAACCAACAAAGTTTTTATAGCAATAAGAAGAATGTGGCATTTACATCTAAATTTTGGTTCTAAATATACATAAATTGGAAGAATTATTATTATTATTGGGTCAAGCAATTATTCTGAATTATAGCTATGACTAAATTACAGTGTGTTTGAATTTCAAGTATATTTCAACTTTACAAGATTTGTAATATTACATAAGAGACTTTAAATCAGTTAATTCATTTATGTGCTAACCTTTTATAAGTGAGCTGTAAAATGTTACTCAAATACATAAATCATTATTTTCTTTATTAAACTATTGCCTTGTTGAAGGCAGTGGCTTTGTTATATTCATCCCTGTGTCTACGGGACTAACCTTATGGTTCATATATTTTTGGTGCCCACATGATAGCTTTAGCTTCAAGTCATAACAAGAAAAAGCATCCACACCAGCCAACCAAACACACACACATCAGAATCTCACTCAATTACTTCTAGTAATTATTTAGTCACCTTTAATACATTTTTTTAAAACTCACTTTTTATTGAGTGATAGAAATTTAAATTTCTTAGGTTTGTCCGCGTGTGATGGTCTTATGAGTTACATTTTAAAATATACATAGATACATAAATTCACATGTGCGTCAGGCTTATGAATAAAAAGTTTTTGATGAATTTGTGAAGCAGTTCGAACAATGAATTTATTTCACTGAAATCATGAGATTGGGTAAAGAAAGAATTTATCAATTTTTGAAGTAACCTGACTCAGCCATGAGTCTGTACCTTTGTGTCTTTTAAATCACAACTTTGAAGTTCTCATCTAGGTGTTGTAAATTGAGCTTTTATGTTTATGTCCGCCTCCTTTTCCTAAGAAAGATTTGCACAGAGATACATAGTAGGCAGGGGGGTAGGAAATGGGTGATGAATCAAGGTAGATAGGAAGAAGGACTCGGTGGGTGGGGTCTCGGGTGAGAATGTGCAGCAAGTTTGGAACACCTGAAGTGAAAGGAACGCCTACATTTGGTGCTGAGATTTCCAGGAAAGGAAGGAAGGAGTGGAGGGAGGGAGGGAGGGAGGGAGGGAGAGACAATAAGCTATAGGATTTGCAAAGCTCATAAATACAAAAATAGCTCTCTGGGGTAGCCCAGGTGCTGTGGGCACAGAGGGGGTGGTGAGCTGTGCCCCGCTGCACCTCCAAGACCGGTGTCCCCTTTGTAAGAAACCTTCCACTGTGGCAATCGCAGGACGCCCAAGAGAATTTTATTCAAAGGAAGAATTCTCAAGGGGGCAGCCTTTAATAGCAGTCTTTAATATAATAGACATTTGAGAGTTATTTTCATTTTTTAACAGTGCTAATTTACTTACAATAGTAAAAACGGAAAGGACCTTAAATGTCACCAAGTCTAGCATGATCCAAGTGAATATCTCCTTTTTGTGGTCATTTCATCTTTGTATCACACATGTAGCAATACTCATTTTCTTAAACATACATTTTCATACATTTCCTGTTTCACTTTTCTGACGATAAATCTATTCTGAATTGCACCTAATTTTCGAAGTCCATCTCAAATGCTACGATCTTCAGAAATCCTTTCCTCCACGGGCTCTACCCCTGAACTCTGGCTCTGTCTTGCAGCCCTTCTCTTGTTCTCATTTGTATTGCTAGGATTTGTAATTTGACATCTCTATTCTGAGGATCATCACATCCTTAGGACTCTCCCGGAGCCTGTACTCCTGGGGATGCCCGGCTGAGTGTCCTCACCCCGGCAGTGCTTGGTAGACAATCACCAGTCAAGACATAATGTTGATGAAAGGTAGCTATGTGATTTCTTTCCAAAGTAAAGTATTCTAAGATTTTTTTCTGTTAAATGCATCATCCGCTTTTAATATTATTAGTATAGCACTCAGTTAAGATTCCAGATTGCAGAAGTAGGTTCACATTGTGGAAATATGTTCCCTGGAGCCTTTTGTGGGTCACAGTGTCACAAAAGCTCTGTAACTTTACAAGACTTGCTTACACTAAATTGTCTGCAAAGAACAGTGTTAGACTCTTTCTGTAAAATATTTTCGTGAGAGGTTATTACAACAGAGTTTCCAAGATAGGACAATCCGATATTTTAAATTCTGGGTTTCTTATCTTCCCAAGGTTTTCTATTGAGTAGGGCAGCCTTTGAGGATCACATCCACTTGCTCTTTCTAAGCAACTGTCTTTAGGCTTCAAGTCTCCATGAGTAAGAAAGCAAACGGACCTTACAAATTGCAAAATGATCTTCACTGACAAACAATTGACTCAAGCAAGTGAATACCCCATTATATGCCCCCGTGCCTGCTGACTCCATCACTGTGATCCTTTGTTCAAAGGGCTGTGCCATGGTTATGAGCTGCCCATCAACAACTTCAACTCTGTCTGCTGGTACTACAAACAAGTTCTTCTTCTGATGTTAGCCCGTGTTCTTCTAACCCTAGTGAGTGTACATTCTACTGAGTTTCACAGTTGTGGTCACATATGGGGCCGCTTCAAAGCATCCCCATGGAGAATACTCTACTTTCTTTTATAAAAACATTTGTATGCCCTGAGTTATCTTCCTGATTTCATCAGACACCCGCTGAAGAACCACCTGTCTTCTTGGCATCCAGACATGTTTTGAAGGGCTGGCATTGCCTTTCGAGGGCAAATCCAGTCAATTCTATGAACAACTGTCAACAGGTGTGGAGATAACAAGGAGCCAGGCCAGGAACGGGACTGGCAGGAGAGAAGAGCTTCCTGTAGAATCGATGACACTTTCAGTTTTATACATGCCTCCTGTGATGATACACTCCTGCCTGGCACCTTGGGTTTACTGAAGAGATCCAACCAACTCAGAATAGGCAGCATGCCACTCTGACAGATGGGTCTCAGCATGGCCAAGATGCCCAGCATTCTATGCATCAAGTGTCTCTCCTAAAGGTTTGAGTCCCTGCCAGGATGATCCAAATGGATGTCTGTCTCCAAACCGGGGCATGATGCGTATGGCATGGTGCTGTCACTCATTCCACTGCTGCCAGGCATTAACTCCCACACGTTTAAAGGTCCAGGCAGGGAGGCTCAGGGACTAAGATCCCAGAGTTGAATTGGACACATTCGTCATCCAGCTGTTTCTGTTTCCTGCCCTCTCCTGGGGGTGTAGGTCCATGAAACCTCAGAGCTGTGCTCCTTGACATGGGTTCTCTTCCTTGGAAACTCAAGAAAGAAGTACTTGCTGGTTATGAGGAAAGGAAGATTATATGAAGGTATATTGTTTCTTCTTTATATGTATATTTTTCTTCTTCTTTATATTTGACAACTCAGTATAAACATTGTGATGCATAAAATATGGGTAGAGTTGGTGACTGTTAGACTGTATGGAATACAGTTTATCAACAAATAGCCTTTCACCATGACATTAAATCCATGTAGAGAGATCTGCTTTTGTGGGGAACGGGGTGGGGTGGGGTGACTTATGTTGATGAATAGGAGAGTTTGTGCTAGATTTTTCTTTCTAAGAATATGAACATATATATATATATACACACACACACACACGCACACTTATGTGTGTGTGTATATATATATATACACACACATATATCTGTATACTCATCACTAAGTATACAGATTTTTTATGCGTCATTTTGCAATCACATCTTTTTTTTTTTTTAAAGGTAGCATTTTTTTAAAAAAATTTATTTATTTATGGCTGTGTTGGGTCTTCGTTACTGTGCGAGGGCTTTCTCTAGTTGTGGCAAGCAGGGGCCACTCTTCATCGCGGTGCGCGGGCCTCTCACCGTCGCGGCCTCTCTTGTTGCGGAGCACAGGCTCCAGACGCGCAGGCTCAGTAATTGTGGCTCACGGGACCAGTTGCTCCGCGGCATGTGGGATCTTCCCAGACCAGGGCTCGAACCCGTGTTCCCTGCATTGGCAGGCAGATTCTCAACCACTGCGCCACCAGGGAAGCCCTGCAAACACATCTCTTAAGAACTGACTTGGCCCAGCCTTATTAGCTATGAGGGACTGAATGCACCTTCAGAATATTTACCAAAATGCAGGACAGTAACTATTGCCTAATAATATGACATGAAACAGAAAGGACTGTCTTCTTTGGATAAAATGTTCCTGTTGTATTTTCTTGGACTTGGGATCAGGGCAATGTGAATATTCCATGCTCTTCTGGTGATCTCAGTAGGAGCCTATGAAATAGTAATGAGTCACACTTCCAGAGTGTCCGCAGGCCTCTTCTGTCACCTGCATTTCCCATGGTTTCTTGTAAGAGGAGAACTCACTCATGACCTTACATAAAATAAAGTATGTTATGGTCTTGAACGTGAGAATATCTAATTTGTATTACTTCTTGCCTCTTGGAGTTTTGTTTTGGATTCATGTCGAAACAGAGGATCTGCTAGAAAACTTGCAAAAGTAAAAAGGAGACTCTTCAATTTATATTTTCCAACTTTTTAAAATGCAATGTTTCTCTTCCCTCCCCCTCTGTAAATTCACGCTATCATTGTATAGATTTTTAAAACAAATTATCTGATCTATAATACTATAGAATCACATTTAATTTTTTTCTGGGCGGGGGGGCTTTGATGTCCCTTAGTGGAAGAAACTATACAGAAAATCAACTCAAATAATCATCCACAGGTTTGCGGTCTTTCTCTCTGCCTGATTTAGGTATCCTCTCACCATCTGTCTCTTCAGGAAATGTTTTTAAGAAAACAACAGCGTCCCACCTAATCTATGAAATAATAATTGCTGAATCTCTACTTTAAAATCTTAATTGGATACAATTAATTAGAGCCCGATTTTAATGGATTCCTTTGATAATCATATTAATTAAGAAGGATGCACAGTAATTGGGTTCCATGAAAACTATAATATCTCTCCAGCTGCTGGCTGGGGAAGCTCTTCTAGTTACGAAGCCCCAAAGAGTATGGTGGAAAGGTTGGCGTGCCATTTGGCAGTGTGTCCATAATTCCAGGAACATGTGCACTCTCCCCTCGTTCACAGATTTGTCAATGCCTCTTCCTAAGATTAATTACAGTCAGGAAAAGTAGGAGACTGGAATTCTGATCTGTAGAATGCAGGTGGTAGACCTGAAACTCAGTCTTGGCCCAGCAGCAAATGCCGCCAAGCCTGTGGGTTGGAACCTTATAAAATGAGCTGTAGATGGGTGTATGGCGACACCTCCCCACGGGGCTTCCGTGACGGCAGGGCTTGGCTTCACATAAGGCTCCTGGGACAGTTTCCATCTCTCTTTCATGCTGGTAAACGGCCAGTCCTTGATGACATTCAGTGGAGAAATGTCTGTGGAACGTCTGCCCAGGCTCTGTACTAAGCTCTGGGAAAACAGTCAAGGGAAGAAGTGGCCCCAACCCTAGGAGCTTTCCTAGGACATGAAGCCAGGCTGTCAACAAATCCTAAATGGGAAGGAAATCCAAAAAGAGAGGATATATGTATATGTATAGCTGATTCACTTTGCTGTACAGTAGAAACTAACAGAACATTGTAAAGCAACTATACTCCAATAAAAATTAATTTAAAAAAATAACTGCAATACAATGTGACAAGGGCAACAGGAGAACTCAAACATCTGGAATTGAAGAAGAAGAAAGCGCTAACGTCCCCTGAGGGAGTGGGGCACACGGTGGTCCAGAGTCTGACCTGCACCCAGGCACCCACTAACCCTTCCTCTGCTCTCCCTCCGTTTTTAAAAAACCAGCTGGTGTTTTATGTCATCTGGCCTGTAAGCCTTTCACACTCATTGCAGTTCAGTGGTGTAACCTATTTCTCACAGACCATAAAAACCCCCAAACAAAACAAACAACAACATAAAAACAGTGCTAACCTCTTGGTTGCTTGACCTAAGTATAGCAGGTACTTAGCAGGGAAACGAAGAAAAGAAGTTAGAGAAAGTAGTAAGGAGGGCACTGGAGGGTGTGGATCCGAGATACCGCGTGAAGTCACCAAACACAGGACGGAGTCATGGGATGAAGGCGCCAGCGGTTTTGTTCCTTGTGCTGAAAGAATTTTCTACAAATGGGCTCCTCCTGTTCTCACCTCTGGCAATGAAGCCTTCGCTGCTCTGGCCTTGGTCTCCACAACTCCACACGTGCTCTTGTAAAAATAGTGAGATGATATTTTTTTAATTCATTTATAAAAATTTTTTATTTTTATTGCAGTATAGTTGACTTACAATGTTGTGTTATTTACTGCTGTACAGAAAAGTGATTCAGTTATACATATATATACATTCTTTTTTTAATATTCTTTTCCATTATGGTTTATCATAGGATACTGAGTATAGTTCTCTGTGCTGTACAATAGGACCTTGTTGTTTATCCCGATAGTTTCAAATTCAGTGGATTCTTCCTGTGTTGGTCTGAAAGCAGACTTCACTGTGCTCAGCGAGAGAAGTTTCCAAATTTTAAACATTGGTTTTTCCTTTGAAGCTATGTTAAGTACTCAAAAAGAACATGCCTTGACATTCAAAAGAACCGGAATCCAGGCTTTTCTCTTACTAACTATGTGATTTCTTTCTGGCAAGTTCATGAATTTCTCTGAGCCTCAATTTCCTCACTGAAAGTCGACAAAATACAACTGACTGTATCCTGGCTTAGAATTAGTGATTTCAGATGGGAATGCTCCACAGAGAACTGGCACACAGTAGGTGCTCAAAAAAGGTGAAAATTATTCATTTCTGTGGTTGACTTAATAGCGCTTTCTTTCTCTTCTCTTGTTATATAATCAAGGGAGTGTTCCATTTCCCTTGGTACCACTTGTAGAATCAGGGCAGAGCAAATCCTCATAGATCGTTAGGAATTAACTGATTTAAATACAGTACAACCGTTCAGTCTGTAAAACGCATTTCTATGAGTCTTCTCAACAGCAGTATCATCTAGAAAATTGATAAGTGGCCTGTCTGGCAATATGCGTGTTATTATAAATCCAGGATTATTTGAGTCACCACAGCTGCCCCACCCAGCCTGAATTATCATCACATGTCGAAGAGATGGTTAAGCTTGGATTTCACATACTTTCCCTGAATGTCCTTCTGTGCACTGCCCACAGCACTGCACTGACAGTGTTTACAATGAAAGAGCAAAAACCAGGAACTTTGCCTCAAATTGGAGTTGGGTGACAGTATAACCAATGGTATCGATATTTAGGAAACTGTAGAGACATCGCTTTGGAAATCTCAAGTGCTGTCAAAAAAGCTCCCACCGTGATAGTCAGATAACCATGATGCCTCAAAAAATAGTTAATATATTATATGTATACACACACACACACACACACGCATATATATATACACACACACACGCATATATATATATATATATATATATATATGTTAGATTGAATATTTATAGCAATCTATAGTATGGTCAATTAAGAATTTTTTTAAGCATCCCAAGTCTATGGTCATAGTTATTTTTCAGTGAAAGCCATGTGTCTGCATATGAATAGGTTATCCTAACACCCAATAGCCCATAATTTAATTTTAAACTTAAAACCCACTTCTCCAGCGTTTGTGAAAGTTGTTGAATTGTCACATTACTATTCCCCTGTCTGTGGACAGAGCATCAAGAAGTGGAAGATGCCCTGAGCAGGGGTTAGAAGGTGTGCGTGGGATGCAGGGCTGGGATTCTCCTCAGGGTCAGGGACCTGGGGGAAATCCTCTCCTCTCTGGACCTCTGTCATCCGCCCCCCAAGGAGCTGTGATGAACCACCTCCTGAAGTCCCCTCCCACTGGGATTCTCTGTTGCCGTGACACCGGGATGCTGTTAGAAGGTTGGTACCTCCTCAAGCACTTTGTGTACCGTGGGTCATGGGAGGAGGACAGAGAGACTCATCCTGGATGGAGGTGTGAGGAAGCTGTGATTTCCAGGTGGGGCTAGAGTTCCTGCAGGCTGGAAGGTGCTGAGCCGAGCAATTTCCATGATGAAAGGGTCAGTCAAGTTTCCTCGGAGGGAAGAGAGGAGACACCCTGAAATTTCAGCAGTGAACCCCGATTTTTCAGGACTTTGGTTGGAGATGTCCTCTTGAGATCCCTGACAGTGGCCAGCCCCTTGGCAGGGTTGACTCAGTCTCAGGGTGGGTCTAGGAACTTTTCAGCCCATTTATGTAGACTTTGGATGTGTTGTTCATTCTACAAACGATGTAAATGTTTCCTCACCGGAACTCAAATTGGTTTTGTGAGGAAGCCCACTGTCTGTGGAAGCAGTGAAAGGGCAGGTGTCAGAAGGGGAGGGCTGCCCTGACCTTAACCTTCAGGCAGGTTACTGAGGGACGTTAGAACAGTGAGGTACAGACCTACGCATCGGTCACCAAAGATCATGAACGGATATTCCTGGGATGAAGGTATTTTTGTCAGAGGCCAAGAAGTTACCTAACAAATCTGTGAAATAAACAGCAGAATTTTCCCTGGTGATTTCACCAATAATTGCCATCCATCTTTATGGCTGTGAGGTTGCGCCCTCAGCCCCGGTGAAGCCCACCACCCAGACTCACCCGCAGGACGGGTCATTATGGCCAAGTGGACCAAGGTCATCTGAAACTGACAGAGCAGCACAGAATTTGAGGCGAAACAAAGATCTTCAGTATGCATTGATCAATCTGATGAATGTATATATTCTCATCTAAAAAGAATTTCCTGTTAGTGCATCACAGAGTGTAATGGCAGTTCCTAACCCCTTTACAGAAAACCCTAAAGCACATATCAATATTGACAGCAACCCTGATGGCGTTTTATAGACTGAGGTGTGTAGGGGGACTGTTCATGATTGTGAGAGATTCCATTTATGCTGTAAACAAATGGCCACAGCCCAAGATGTTTATGAAATACATTGTATAAATTGTATGAATATATACAATACTGCATTATATTGGACTACATGTGTCCAAGTTATTATACATGCCACATGTATTTATAATATATAATCCATTATATATTATATATGTATATATACACATTTAAATTACGTATATATATTTAATAATTAATAGTTTAAATATATACATATATATATATATTTTTTTAACTTCATGTTCCACAACCTTTCAGTCAATATGGATATTTGGAAAATACATGAATAGGATATATACATATACATACAAGATAGTATAATGAGAAGAAATTATAGCCCTTATAAGGATTTTTTTTTTTAATTTCTGAAAAGTTTTCATAGGTCAACTGGCCTCAGAACTTCACTAAGTTAAGAAGATGGAAGGCCAGAGAGTTTATGGGATTTTCCAGTGTAGAGCAATGACATTTCAATCATATGTCCTTTGATGGAGGGGAGAATCAAGGGGTCATCTGTTAGAGTCTGGGGACCCTACCCTTCAGCAAATGACCAGAAATGATTGGATCATGTGTTACTTCTAGGTGAAATAACACCTGAATCAAAATCGCAGATGAGATATCAAATAGAACTGTTTTTTTCCCGGAGACGTGTCTGAATAGTACTGCCAGGATTTCATTGCTTATGACATTTAAAAGCAGAGTGTATGGAGCACTAAAAATACACCGTAGGGAACTACCCCGGGCTGGCAGAGAAATGTTTGAGAGCTTCAAAAGGTCCCTGCTATCTTTAATTTCTACTCTCACACTACCTTAGCGTGAGTAATACCTTTGCAGAGTCTACTATGTTGGTTGAAGCTGTGGCAAAGCTCCTTGGCCCCAAGAAGCATCAGACAAGATTCTAGAAAATTGCTGGCATGTTCTTTCCAGGGCAGAGAAAACGTCTCTGGTCAGGAGAGGTGGCAATTTAAAAATAATCATGGATGTGTAGCTTTATGCCAGACTCTCTGTAACATGTTACAGGAACCATCCAAAATAACTAGTTAAGGTATCTGCAAAATTTAAATTTGTCCTAGGAATTTCGCTGTAAGCCGGGCCACATGTACTAGTGCTGACCGTCTTCCAACAAGGGCATGTGCACAGCCCTCTTAAACTTGCAGCTGACTCTTAGTGTCCTGAGTCCTGTACCTGTGCTCCCGTTCTCTGTCCTTCCCCACATGCCCACAAGGAGGCAGTGTGGGGCGTGGACAGGGCTCCAGGCTCTGAGTCAGGACTTTCCCTGGTGTTTGACTTGGGTGTGCCACTCACCTCTCCGAATAATCAGCTTTTTTACCTGGAAGATGCAGGTTATACTTGCTCTGCCACAGTGTTGTGAAAGATATTAAAGAAAAATAAAAATTAATTAAAAATTAATAGGCTGGAAGAAGTGCATCCCTCTTGATGGCATTTCATAATGGGTTAAATGAAGGGGTGATGATACTTCTTGACCATTCATGCTAAGGGTCTGCTGGACCAGATCCTCCAGTAGAGAGGATGCAAATTCCTTCTCCTCTTAAGCTCTCCACTCCGAACCTCCAGCTCCTTCACATGAATTGTTCCTTAAGGCTGTAGAGCTCCCTTGGTCCCTTTCCTTACAAATATTTAGTCCTTGCTTTTAAAGATCAAAGTTTCTAATCAAATTAGAAATCTATTCTTTGACCTCAAATATATTCTCACATAACAAGCTGATGTTTACAGGTGTTTTTCATTGCCACCATTAGACTGGGAGCTGCTAAACGCGTCTTCTGTTTGAGTATTTATATAATTTTAAACAAAGTAGTTCAAGCATAATTAAAGATGGGTATCTCTAAATATGTGTGTGCTTTAGCACAGGATCATTCTCAAGGGAAAAAAAAAAAAAAAATCCCTGGAGGTAGCTTTAAAAACCTAAAGCTTCAGGAATGGAAACCACTGATGTCCATTTAAGAGCTAAGTATAAAAACAGTCATTTTATCCATCAAGTGATAACTAAGTGGAAATCAAAATGGTCAGTTGTGACTCACTCCAGGGAATCCAGACTCACACTCTAAGTGAGGCTGTGGGCTGGGTTAGTCACAGAAACACAATGTTTTTTAAATTAAATCATGTGTCTTCCTGAGGCAATATTGCATGAAAATCCAAGCAGATGAGGAATCAGAGCCGGATCTCCACCCCTGTCCTTCGTGAAGTCGTTACCGTCGTTGGCTGATGATAGGGAGGGAGGCGTTTCAAATTACGGCAGCACTTTCACAGGGTAGATAATTATGTCAAGTTATGAATGACAGAAATTACTGCAGCTACGGTTTTCTTTTTTGGTCTTTGCTGGCTGTTTTGCATCCATTATACTTTCTTTTTATAGCTCCCTTAGTTATCTGCAGTTAATTAACATAGATAAATGACTGAAATGTTATATAGTACTTTGATTGCATTTTTATCTTTTTTGTTTCCTTCTTAAGGAAACTGTCACTTCCAATGTCTTAAGGACTGTCATTAACGTTGAGCTTACAATGATTCTTGGCATTATTTTTTTAAATATAACTTAAAATTTGACTCTTTGGTTTCAAATTACGGGCTTTAGGTTTTATATTTTCAAAGATAACCCTTAGATGCTATCAAAATACTACCTCGATAGCTATAGAATTATATTACCAACTTCATTTGCACTAGTTTCCTGTGATAGTACAAAAATTTATAATATATTATAATATTTCTGTAAGAGATTAGGATAGGCTTTATTGAAAGTTTATTTTTGGTAGGTGAGTTTGTTGTTGGCTTTTTTTTTAAGTGGGTACAATTTTGACATGGTTTCTGAAATTTAGATGCCAGCTCATATTTTTCTTACTGAGAGGGATTTTTGTTTGTTTGGTCTAGGTCAGAACCTAATCTTTTGAAATATTTTTTCCAGTTTTATTGAGATATAATTGACATATAACATTGTATAAATTTAAGGTGTATAACATACTTATTTGATATATGTATATATCGCAGAATTAACAATAACCTAATCTGTTTTAATTTTCTCTAATTTAAATAATTTTTGGAAGATCTGGATTTTGAAAATTTCCAACAAGTGTCAGACCTTAACTAATGGTACATTCCAATTCAATTACTTATAAAAATATACAAGAGCAAAACAATTGATACTTTTGGCATTATTTAAGCTACTTGAATTACAGGGGAATCCAAATGCTTTCCTTGTCATTCTCTCTCTTTCTGTATCTCTATATTTGCAACAGTACTAGGTTGTTAAATTTAAAGTATTTTTGTAGAATTCATATTTATTATAGGAAGTTACCTGTGCATTTTGTTCAATGGCCAATAGTGACTTCAAAAATTTATCCTATATTCTTGAAATATTCAAATTATATGTATACTCATTGTAGAAATATGTGTAATAAAAATGAGTTGAAAACAAAATAAGTATAATTCAGTGGAGCAAAGCAGCATTCATATCAATGGAATACTATGAGGCTCTATATATTTGATATAGAAAAGTCCACAAACTTTATTGTTAAATGTAAAAAAAACCTGCTAAATAGGCTTATGGTAGTCTAGTGCTTGCATGCAATACATATAGCTACTAAGTACATAGGTGTGGAAAAATAAAGAGTAAATAATAAGTAAAATAATCAGATGTGTATATATGCATATGAGGACATACATGGAATCGGTAACTGTGCTTACCCCAGGTTATGGAGATCAGAGGTAGATATATTTTCCACTTCCATCTTTTGGTATATGTTGAATTTTGTTCCTTGTACACGTATTACCTATTCAAAAATAAACTGGTTAAATATGTAAACATCATAAAAGTTATGAAGAAATAAAAAAGTGAAGTGGAATATTGCAATGGTCAAGTAACAGTCATGACATGACAGTATTTATTGATTCAAAGGAGTTAAGACTTAAGTGTTTCATATAAAACACTCCATTAAGCTGTTACTTGCTTTAGAAATCACATTACATTTTTACTTATTCCAGAAAAGATAATAGAATACATACCTTTTTAACAAACTTTATATATATATATATATATATACACACACACACACACACACACACACACATACATTTTTTATATGCAAAAAAAAAAGAAAGTCAAAATTGTGCGTCTCTATATATAGACATTGTAATGTAGGTCCAGGCTGTCATAATACAATTGCGCCAGATCATCAGATCAGTATTTCCTTACATAAACCTCTTCAGTGGTGCTCACATTTGACACCATGGTTTTGTCATGACCTCTGACTATAAAGATCCAAACATGACCAGAAATCCTTTTAATATCTTGAGGTAAAATAAAAGTGACCCCTGGTCCCTGTGAAGTGTGTATCTCAGAGATACAGTGCCATTTAGACAGATTCGTCTGATTTCTTTGAGAAGGTGTAATCAGCATTGTGCTTATCTACAAAGAACCTCTTTTTATCATTTACCCACCATCCTCTATACAGTATGAATGCTAGCATGGACAGCGTCGGTTGCATTGTAAAAAGCTACAAAGAGTTTTCAGAACCTGCTAGTTTTAAATTACACATATAATATGGGGGGAAGCTAATAAAAGTACAGGAAAATTTAAAAAATAATTGACTTTTTCTTTCCTCTTTTTTTCTTTCCTGGGGAGATCATATTCTTAGAGAGGATCATTTTAAACTAGCCAGTATGAAAGAATATAATTGATTGAATTATTTGGAAATAATTCTTTTTTAACTATCCACTAAATTCTGTGGAAACATGCATAATGGAAGAGTCAATGGCTGATTTCAGTTATAGAAAACTATATTACTGTAATCTTCTATAGATTATTACACTTTGAAAACCACTCTACCTGTTCAGAGTATGTCAGCAAGGATAAAGTACCATGTCAAAAACTTAAATGTACTTCTGTTTTCTAGAAAAGGGTAACCTTGAAGAAGATTTAGAAATATAATTGTTCTTACAAAATAAAGGAGTTGATATATATCAACCTTTAATTAAAAAATATTTATTAACCCAAATGACACCCTGAAAAGTACAATTTCTGGAGAATACTGATGAGCATATATTACTGTCCCAAATAATTATTCGAATTGCTGCAACAGTGCATGATCACGTATTTACACTAGTTTTATATGTTATACATCAATATCCTTTATTTCTTTTTCAATAATATGGTGAATCATTCATTCATTCTTTCATTCGTTCACATCTCTTTATCAAAGTTTTCCTATGTGTCAGGCTTTGCACCAGGTGTTCAGATGCAGTAGTGACCACTAACAGACTTTGCACCTGCCGTTATGGTGATCGTGCTCTGATGAAGAGGGTGTGCATTAACCAAATAATGATATAAACAAGGCAAAAACATCCTAATGTGTTACAGTTTGGCCTCAGCAGAAAAGTCAGTGAATTCTATTCAGAGGAAGTGAACCCTGAGTTGAAACAGGAAAGATGGCTTGGGTAGAAGAGAGAATCAGATTCTCTGAGCAGCAAACAACATTTGCAAAGCCCTTTTGGTAAATGAGAGCATGGCAAGAATGGGAGCCTGGGAAACGGCCCAGTGGCCAGACATGGAACCAGGGATGCCTGCACGGAGTTGAGGCCAGGGAGGTGCATGGAAAAAGGCATGTGGGTCACCGTCTGCATTGTGGGAAAATGGGCAGGGACATACCAGCTAGAGGGCACAACAGCTTGGGCCAGGGCAAAGGAGATGCATGAGAAGGGAGATAAACTAGATCATTACTTAGGAGGCAAAGTCTGCAGGACCAGGTGATGACTGTGATGTGGAGGGGCGATGTCAAAGATGGACCAGACATTTCTGTCATGAAGATTGACAAATAGTGTAGCTGCTCATGGAGATATAAGACGTGGAAGCAGTGAGTGACACATGCCAGCTTTAAAGTGCCAAAGGGAGGTAGCAAATTGGTAGCAAATTGACAGGAGGAGCTCACAGATTAGTCAGAGACTAGAGGACCACCTTTGAGTCATCTTCATGTCTGGGTCAGTGAGAGGCTTGAACAAGGTGAGGTGTTTCTGTAAGAAAGGTTTAGTGTGAAGAAGACACAGAGGCCAGGTATAAAAGGGTAAGCCTGCAGAGGAAGCAGAAATGCCTGTCATCTGCAGAAGACGGAAAAGGATATTTAAGGGAGAGAAGAATGCTTAGATGACAAAGAAGACCCATATAGTCAACAACTGTTCTTTGAGTGCCAACCCTGGTATGGATGAAGGTCAGGGTCAGAGCCGCTGAAATACTAGTGTCCAAGTATGTTAATATCAGAAGAAAGTAACCTAAAAGGTGTACCGAGATATTTAGTTTTGCCATTGCCCGTGGGCTCTATTCTTGTACCACAGATGATGAAAGTATTATGCATGCAGGCCTTTTTTTTCCTCTCAGAAGGAAAAGTTCCTCTAAGATATGGTTAGAGATTGTTAGATTGTTAACTTTAAAGTCCATTCAGTACATGATTACCTCATATTTTCAGCAAAATTACAAATGAGAGTCAATACGTTATGTAACCAGAGGTAACTTAAACAAGCAGAACACTTGGTGCTGAGACAGCCACAACAGGAAAAGGTGATCAAAATGTGCTCATTTACTTTTTTTTTTTTTTTTAAATCAGATAATGAGAACTACCATATCATACTTCTTTCTTTTCAGTTGACCCACAGATGCTTATGTAAATTTAATTCCCAATGACATAAAGTACTTCTTGGGATGAGTATCTTCATATCCTTCTAAATAATTTATCAATATTTTTTAAACTTGATTTTGACTGATGCACTCCTTTGTTAGTGTAAGCCACTTCAATTTTAGAAGTAAAAAAAAAAAAATTATGGTGCTGATCAATTCATGTTTTGGAGTTATGCATGACTGGCCGTCTCTTACTGTCCCAACCAGAACTTTTCTGAAGCATTTGCTTCAAACGCTGTTTCTTCTAAGTTGCATACACCCCCTACACACATGTATTTGCAATTAAGAGAAAGATTTTTAGTCCAATGTTGCTCGTCATTATTATGTGTATGACCAAATTACCATGTCAGATTTACAGTGACTAACCATACTTAAAGGCAAGATATCCCACTTCTGGGTATTTATCCAAAGAATTTGACATCAGGGTTGAGAATAGATGTCTGTGATTCCATGTTCATTGCAGCGTTATCCACAGGAGCCGTGGCGTGGAAGGAACCTAAATGTTTGTCAGCAGATGAACAGATAAAGAAAATGTGGTCTATACATACAACGGAGTATTATACAGCCTTAAAAAGGAAGGGAATCTTGTCATAGGTAACAACATGGGTGGAACCTGAAGGCATTACGCTAAGTGAAATAAGCCAGACACAGAAAGACAAATACTGCATAATCTCACTTAGATGAGGAATGTAAAATGGTCAGATTCATAGTGAAGAGAATAGAATGGTGGTTGCCAGGAGCTGGGGGTGGGGGGAGTGGGGAGATGTTTGTCAAAGGGTACAAGCTTCCAGTTACGAGATAAATGAGTTCTGGAGACGTAATGTGCAGCGTGAAGACTATATTGAACAGTACTGTGTGGTGTGCTTGAAATTTACTAAGAGGATAGATCTGAAGTGTTCTCATCCCCCCAAAAAAGACAGAAAAAGAGAGGGAGAGGGATAGGGAGAGGGAGATAGAGGAAGGAAAGGAGGAGGGATGGAAGGGAGGAAAGAAGGAAGGAAGGAAGGGAGGAAAGAAGGAAGGAAGGAAGGGAGGAAAGAAGGAAGGAGGGAAGGAAGGAAGAAGGAAGGAAGGGAGGAAAGAAGGAAGGAAGGAGGGAAGGAAGGAAGGGAGGAAAGAAGGGAGGAAGGAAGGAAAGAAGAGAGGAAGGGAGGGAAGGAAGGAGGGAAGGAAGGAAGGAGGAAAGAGGAAGGAAGGGAGGAAGGCAGAAGGAAGGAAGGAAGAAGGACAGAAGGAAGGAAGGAAAGAAGAAGGAAGGAGGAAGGAAGGAAAGGAAAGAAGGGAAGGAAGGAAGGGAGGAAGGAAGGGAGGAAAGAAGAGAGGAAGGAAGGAAGGGAGGAACGGAGGGAGGAAGGAAGGAAGGGGTGACCCTGTGAGGTGATGTGTGTTAATTATCTGGATTGTGGTGATCATTTCACAGTGTAGACATATGTCAAAACATCAAATTGCACCCCTTAAATATATACACTAGCTTTGTGTCAATTATATCTCCATAAAGTTGGAATAAAAGATAGATAGATATGTAGATAGATAGATAGATAGATAAAAGGATGGGGCCAGATGTTATGTAATCAAGGTGTTTCAAAATGAGGCAGTTGTTTTTAGCACAAAACTCTTTCTATTTTTAAGTAGACGTGGTTATCCTAATGGTTGAAAACAATTTTATGACTGCATTCTTAGAATAATATACATTACATCAAATTTCATCAAACTGTGATTAATGCATATCAGTTGTGTTAAAACTTAGATAAAGAAAACATACTGTGATCTGTATTCAGCCAACGATTTGAATAGTGTTGATATAAAATATAAATACTTATTATTCAGTTTTTATTTGGAGACTTCCTACTTCTAACAATGAACTGAATTAACACCCCAAGAGCAGTTTTGAAGGACTATAATAAAATCTATTCTGTTTCATGTTTCTCCAACTTTCCTGCTTGTATACTTTGACAAATGTCATAAAATTTTTTCATAAAAATCTTCATTCAGATGACTCTCTTTGTTGGCCATTGAAAGCACTACAGTGTGATTTGTGAACAGTGCTCAGCCCTGCGTGTACGAGGACATGGGCGTAGAGACAAGCTTTATTGTCCTGCTGAAGTGGGAGGACAGAGTGAGCACGGGTCTGTCCTCACTCTCTGTTTCTACACCCAGACGATCCCTGTGTGTCGATCACCCAGGCACTGTAGGGCCTGGATGGCTGCACCTGAACTAAAAAATGTCAGGTGTGACATATGAATTACGACACACAGTTACAAATCATGGACACTGTCAGTAGGTGCCGCGTGTCTTGATGAAACACAAATGGGCATTTTATTTCTGGCTGAGGCTGGCATACAATCTAAGGACCCTGACTGTCTCTGCACATGGGTGCATCTTGGTTCTTCTGTTTCCAGTATTGAGATACAGGCTGGGTCCCCCCAGAAGGTAAAAGATACACAGATAGAGATGTAGAGTATTTATTTATTTGCTTATTTATCTGTTTACTTTTGTTTTACAAATAATTCATGTCTTTATAGCCACAACTAAGAAAACTAAATTTCTTTGTAGTTTTCTTGTTTCATAAGTTGGGATCTGTCCTTCCAATGTGGAGCAAAATGAATATGGTCTGGAATAATTTAAAGCTAGGCATATCATGAAAACTAGAGTTATACCAAGAAATATAACATCTTCACTTAACAAAAATCATGCCTTGTCATTGCTTCTGCAAGGAATTGAAGATGATACCAGTCAGAGGTTTTGAAAGTAAGGTAAATTTTTTCACTTGATATGTGAAGACTGCAAAATTTAGATTTCTTTTTTCATCTTAGTATTACAGGAAAAACTTATTGAAGCCTCTGTTTCATCCATCCATCCATACATCCACCCATCCACCCAT
This sequence comes from Eschrichtius robustus, assembly GCF_028021215.1. Taxonomy (NCBI): domain Eukaryota; kingdom Metazoa; phylum Chordata; class Mammalia; order Artiodactyla; family Eschrichtiidae; genus Eschrichtius; species Eschrichtius robustus. The sequence continues at coordinate 8,194,756 of NC_090844.1, forward strand.
CCACCCATCCACCCATCCACCCATTCACCCATTCATCCATCCATCTATCCATCTATCTATCCATCCATTTATCCATGTGTCCTTGTATCTATGTATCCATCCATCCATCCATGTTTCCATGTACCTATGTATCTATCCATTCACCTATGTATCTATCCATTCATCTATCTATCTGTCTATCCATCCATCCATCCATCTACCTATCCTTGATTTGAATTTTCAAAGTTGATTGAATAACGCAATGTAGGAACAAGTCTTGAGTGGCAATTTCTTATTCTTTTTTTATGAAGGTTCTGTGCATGTGATGCCATATTATTAAGTACTAACTTAACAGCAAAGAATGAGTTTTAAATTGTGTCTGTAAGGATTTCTAAGACTGTATAACAAATTGCACTCTATTAAACGTCAACAAGTACCTCCTTTAATTTGTGAGTAAAGGTGAAATGAGAAGTTAGAACCAGTGTCACAGTATCCTAAACAATCATTTAAAGATATTCCTATCAGTAGGCAGAGAAGAGTTTTTTCTTACTTTCTTAGTAAGTCATACTCATTTTGACTTTACCCTATTGAGGTGGATTCAGTAAGTACCTCTCTTGGCAATGACCTATGGAAAGAATGTCATGCTTGGTAAAATTCTATATACGCCAGCTTCTTTGCTATTCTGTTTGTTTTTTCCCGTCCTAAATGAACTCTTAAAATTTTTGTTTGACAGTAGCAAAGGGTTTTGACACAGTGGAAATAAGTAGACCTAATGTGGCATTTATTCTACCACCACTGACCCTAGACAGTGCCCTCACCTGCACACTGGAGGTGACAGTCCACACCTGTCTTAATCATAAATATATTTATATAAAATACCCAAAGTCAAGTGTGAAATTGCAGGCACTCAGTCAAGGCCAGTCATGAGAGTACTTTCTAACTTAAAAAAATTGATAAAACTTTCATGCACAAGGGTAATTCAGAGTAGAGAAATTAGAAAGATCAGTTAGACCTTAGAAATATGAATTCGGAGCATTCCTTGCTCTCCCCTACATGCTTAGTTTCCCAAGCTCCGAGGTCATCTGGCTTCTACAAGTGTTTGCCCTGTGGGAGAGAGGCAGCCAGGAAGGATAAGGAAGCCCACTGGTTGGTTATGGCTCTCTGCCTTGGCCAGCATTCCCAGAAGCTGCTGCAGTGTGCCATGGCTCCAGGCTCCCATTGGATAGCCTGGCAGGACGGTGTCCTCTGCCTGCCCTCTGGGCTCCTCTGAATGTCCTCTCCTTTTATTCTTCCAACCTCAGAGTGGAAAGTTTACTGATGCTTAGACTAGGAGGGTTTCTCACCATCCCGTGATTGGTGGCTTGCATCTTCCATCACCTATGTAATCAATCCCCTGAAAAAAATTCCTACTGTTTAAATACGTAGAGTTGTTTCCATTCTCCCATTGGGACTCAGCGTGAATAATGAAAGGACATGGCTGATTATTGAAACAGTGATCAGTAAGGCTAGGTGAAGGAAGTATCCCAATTCATAAAGCAAAGGACAGAAAGATTTACAATATAAGACTGGCATTCAGAGATAGACAGTTTCAGATCAGAGGTTTCAATATTTGCCTAGTAGAGGTTCCATAAGAAAAGAATAGAAACAACCTAAGCGAGTAAATAAGAAAGAAACATAGAACAAAAGCTCCCTGGACTGAAGACAATCTCATATCTCCAGATTAGAGTTAATTAAATACTGGAAAGCATGAATGAAAGGAGACCCATAGTTAGGAATACACTAATGAAATTTCAGAATGACAAGCACAAAGAATCATACTAAAAGCTTACAGAGGAGGACTGGATATATGTGACCTGTAAAGTCAAAAGATTTAGATCAAAAGACACTTCTCAATAGCCACACTGGATGTAGAAGATAATGCAGAAATTTCTTCAAATTTGAAGATGAATTATTTTGAGTCTTTAATCTCTTAAAACTCAAGGCAGAAAGCAGAATAAAGATATTTTCAGACATACCAAGATGCCCAAAGTTTGCAAACCATACACTGTAGCAGAAAGAATTAGTCAAGGAATCATTACAAAGAATTCAATCAAAGAAAGCTTTGGGGAGGAAAAGGTAAGAAAAGTAAACATGGAATACTGTAGTTAATTCTAAATAAATGTTGAAGAAGGATTTTTTAAAATGTAACAATTTGAAACCAATATCTGAGATGCACATAACAGGGGAGGCCACATAAACATCTGTGGAAGTTCAAGGACGTAATACCATCTTGCTAAACTCCCAGCTTGTTTGGGGATGGAAGCTAATGGATTCAGAACATGGGTTTAGAAAATTTTTAATATTTGTGTCAAAAATTAAATTGTAAAGACTAGAAAAATGGAAAGAGGATGTGTCGCTTTGACACCTTTCAGAAAACAAGCAAACAGAAAAGGAGAGGTAGCAGTTGGGAAAGTGGAGCCTTAACAATCCAGCAACAGCAGCGATCACAGCAATAACAAAAGAGGATCAAAGCAAGATGGCATGAAGCCAGACATATCTGTAATGAACACCTGTGAATCAGTAAAAAGCCTTCTTATTCAAAAAAAAAACCACTAAAACTGGATAAAAGAACCTTGTGATGTGTGTGGTGGATGTGTGTATACAAACACATGCTCACAAGTTTTTTAACAAGACACATATCTTAAATTTTAAGGGCTGTCAAAGAAGGAAGCAAACACACGCTGGATAAACACGATAATGAGGCAGGGTGTCAAGACTGACATCAGAGCATGTCGACCTTACCAGCTCAGGTTTTAAATGAGAGGGAGAGAGTTGCTTTATATTGAACTAAGTGCATTATGACAGAATGCTCCAAGAACTGAAAATTCGGGAGAAAATAAAGAAAAGAAAAATATGAAGACATACCGTTGTCATAGTGCTAACCCATGTTCAGAAACGTGAAAAATCAGGTAAATAAAATCAATAAAAATGATGAAGATATAGAAGATATGGAAAAAAATAACTCTAATGATGACCAATATTTATTATATGCATGTTCAGTGTGGCAGGTGTTACTCTGAGCACTTACCATGTATTGATTGGTTTAATCTTCCATAACTGAAAACTCAACTCACAGAATTAAAGAAAGTTAAAAACCCCACCATGTTCAGCTACTAAGGGGATGATTACTAAGTTCCTGCTGATGCACTAACATGGGCCAGCTTGCCTTAGTTACACACGGGAAGCTTAGTTTTGTTGCTGTTGTTTAACCTAAGAATTGTCTTTTATTTTCTGTAAAGAGAAAAATGTAAATCCAATTTATTTCTGAGTAAAGATTCTCTCAAAACCAATTCTTGAAACTAACACATATTTAGAACATGTTTATTACACAGAAGTAAGGAAGGAACTCTTGTCAGTGAGAAAACCGAGGTGGAGAGCAGTTAAGTCACTTGACAACAGTTGTGAATCGGGGAAAATAAAAGATGAGGGTCATTCCCAAGCATTGTGGTCCCTGACCCTGTGTTTTAAACGCTACTGCCTTGAAAATGTGCATTTTTATCAAGGATTCATGGCACAAAACATGCAAGGTCACACAGATTATCTTAATGAAATTCAAAAGCAAATGAGTGCAGGTCAAGTTACCTGTCCATGATGGAATAAAGTGAAAAATCCACTAACAAAAATATCTCCCCAAGGTTAGACACACAGTTACCTGTGTGCACACACACACCACCCCCCAGACAGATACAAACAAAAATATCTCCCCAAGATCGCACACACACACACACACACACGCACAGGCACACACACTTGTATATATTTTTCGAATAGCTTAAATTAAGAATAAAAATTGAAATTAAGATATATTTGGAGATAAATGATAATTAATGGATACGTTATTATTTCATACAAGACTTTACTGATGAAGTCCTTAAAACAAAACATATAGCCTTAAACGCACTTGAGAGAGACTGGGGGGAGGCGGAGGGAGAGAGAATGGAAGTCAATAATCTAAGTGTTCTTTGAATCTACAAACAAGCAACAAATAAAAGAAAATAGAGTAACGAAAATAAAAGCTGAAATTAAAGAAAGTTTAAGAAGCAAACCAAATAAAACACAAGTTGGGTAAAAGATAAAAGCTTAGTCCTCAAAATATCCAACAAAATAGATGAACCTTTGGCATATCTGATCAGAGACAGACAAACAGAAAGAACAAATCACCAAGAAGGAAAATTTGTTCACAGTTAAAAATGTGAAGAATTTTTTAAAATGCGTAAGATACAATGTGCAATTTTATACCAAATAATTTGGTAAACTAGCCAAAACATAATGATTATCTAAGAAAACACAACTTAAACAAATAGATTCAAAACAAGATAGTTCAGGTGTACTAGTATCATAATAGATGTTGAAAGAGCTCTCAAAAGTCTATGCCTAAATGGGCAAAAGATCAGAAAGTGTTGTAGCATTTAAATTAAACCTTTGAGAAAAGGCATTCCCATTTTTTTATTGTTAAGTAGATTCTTCTTGTTATTGGAAAATAAAAAGTAGACAATGGAATGTGATTTGACTTTCCAGATAGCAAAAAAATTCAAATGTCATAGGAGTTCAAACAATGTGGCATCAGTTCTTAAAGTAACGAACAGATCAATGAAACAAGGTAGTTTAATGAAACAAAACAGGTAGTCCAGAAGTAGATTTTTGTATAAATGTGAATTTGGCCCATGATATGGGTAATAATTTAAACTTAGCAGAAAAATTAGCTTGACTCCTTATAAATAGTATTGGCAAATTTGCGTATCCTACTGGAAAAATGTAATTTATGTAAATATACCACAGTATTAACAAAGTAATCCACATATGGGTGACGGAACAAACATATAAAATAATTGTTGAAGTATTTAGAGAAAATAAAATGTTCATTTTTTATAAAACTATAATTGGAGAGTAATATAAAGCAAGCCATAAACCCTGAAGCCCTAAAGAAAAAGACCTGTCTACAAATTTGACAATAAAAACATCAATTATGTGTTAACAAAAACATGGCAAAGTTAAAGACAATTGAAATATTTAAAAATATGTAAAAAAAATCATTACCATGCAGAATATATAAGGTATTTCTATTGTTCAAGGATAAAAGCTAATCATTTGGAAACATTTGTATAAATATAGCCAGGAAATTGGAAGAAGAAATTCAAATGCCAATACACATATTTTATTGCGGTAATAAACCTGATCAAAGTCAAAGCAGACAAAAAAAAAAAAACAACAAAGTGTCACTTCTAGCCATCACATTGATAAAAATTAAAAAGAGAAATATTATCCAGTGTTGCAGAAGATGGAAGGGATGATTGACAGCTTTCATTCCTGGAAGACTCATTGACAGCAATTGTGCACATTTAAAATGCACATATAATACTACACCAAGCAATTTTACTCCTAAAAAAAAGCTTACGCAGTACTGCTTTATATATGCAAAAACCAAACATGTAAAATATAATAGTATCTCATAAATCAAAAGGGAGAACTCTCTTAATGCCTTTCAGTAGAGAATTATTAAATAAATTAAGGTGTACTCGTGCCATAGAATAGCACACAGCAGTTCAACCTGTGAGGGAGACCCATACACTATGATTGGATATTATTTAGGATAAAAAGTAGATGCAGGGCTTCCCTGGTGGTGCAGTGGTTAAGAATCCACCTGCTAATGCAGGGGACACGGGTTCGAGCCCTGGTCCGGGAAGATCCCACATAAAAAAAAAAAAAAAAAAAAAAAAAGTAGATGCAAATCAGAAAGTAAAAATAATAAGGCAACGTATCAGTAAATGTATGAGTATATATATATATATATATATATGTATATATATATAAGTATGTAAGTAGGTGTATGTATGTATATGTATATAAATTCATAGGGAAATACAGCTGGAGAAGAATAAAGGGAGTAAAGTCAGGCTAGTGGTGGGACAGTACATAATGAAAGACTTCATTTTTTCTTTGTATATTTCTGTGTTGATTGTTTTTGCAATGAGACAATATCTGTGAGTTCTGTAAATAAATTTTAAATGCTGCCATCAATAAGATCATCTCTTTATAAATGCTCATTCTTCCCTACTAAGCCTCAGAGCGCTAGTCTGTGAAAGGGAGGTATAGAGAATAGTGAAAGTTGCCGGTGGGGCAGTCAGGGTGTCCTGGCAAGTATTTATGATTTGTTTCCTGTTAGGAAACATGAATTTTGTCACATAAGTGAAAAAAGAAAATAATACATTTATCAAAAATCAATGTATGGGATTGATTCCTTATCATTAAAATAAAGGGACACTTGGCTGTACAAGTACTCCCATGATCTTAGGACAGCAATATTTTATTGACAGTGTATTTTTAAATTTATTTTATTGAAGTAGAGTTGATTTAATGTGTTGTGTTTATTTCTGCTGTACAGCAAAGTGAGTCAGTTATACATATATATATTCTTTTTCATATTCTTTTCCGTTATGGTTTATCACAGAATATTGAGTATAGTTCCCTGTGCTGTACCGTAGGACCTTGTTGTTTATCCGTCCTATATATAATAGTTTGCATCTGTGAACCCCAAACTCCCAATCCACCCCTCCCCCAGCCCTCTCCCCCTTGGCAACCACAAGTCTGATCTCTATTGGCAATATATTTTACTGCCTCAAAAGGATCTCACAGAGTTGTTCCAATTATGTCTAAATGAAACTACTTTGTTCAAATTGCAGGTGAAAAATGAAAAAAATTTTTTCACATGTGACAGGGAAGAAGAAAATAGCAAGTCCTATTTCTTCATACCTCCTGCACCTTCTACTGACTCAGAGAATGTTTATTTCTACATATGGTGGTGTTTAAACCCTGTCATCGCAGTGTTTCAAATCTATTTTGGTCTTACCTCTTTTGGAATTTAAGTCTCGGAAGGCCATCTCTTGTTTTCCCCTCTTTGATAACCTACCATCTGCTTATTTGCTAAAATAGAATATAAAAGAGTGCATGTCGACTTCTGCAATCAAAGGACAGTACGAGATTGTGGCTGCACAAATGATTTTACTGCATTTAATTAATTCGAACTTCGTGGATTGCTAATTAATTGCTTGACTCAAATAACTGGGGAGTTTTAGGAAATAACTTCGTCTTTTCCCTGAAAACTATTAAAGTGGTTTGTGTGCATTAACAGAAGCCCTAAGGGAAAGACATATTAAGTTTTCAATTTTAAGAAATTTGAATTCAGCGTCTTTAAACAAGACAACTGATTATGTGGTTGAGACGTTTCCTAAGAGAGATGACAAATTGTATGATGCTATGATTTTCAAGGCAAGCTGCACAGAGAAATATAGCTTAGTAATGTACTATTTCTATTTACTTAATTATAAACTTTTTAATTAAAAGACTGTTGTAAACTTATGTCCGCACACAGTAGGATAAATTATAATATAAAAAGTTTAACCTACAAACCTGAACAAATGTTGTTATTCAAGGAATAAAATGCTCTAGACTGAAAAAAAAAGTTTGCTCTGATAAACCTTAGTCTTTTACATAAGGTTATATTGTTAGGCTAGTGTCTTAGCTTGTAAGATTCTTCTTCTTTTGCATAAGGATGTAGGATTGTACTTTTAACCACCTCTTGATAGTGAAACATAATTGTCACGTTTACAGCTAATGTTCTCAGAAAACCCATTGACTTGGAGCTAGCAGGCCTAAAATGGCATAAATGACAGCTCTGGGAGAAGGTTTTGCTTAGTTCTCAAGCTAGAAATTTTTTTTTTACTGTGTTAATTCTCTTAGTATGGATATTTAATGAATAGAGCCATTCCCACCAGCATATTTATTTGGAGGTTTCTTAATTTAAAACATGATTTTTGATATGAAATAAAATAAAACACTAAGAACTTCCCCTTGATTCTTTGCCTTTGCAGGTCCCCCTACCCACAGGGCTGTCTCCTTGTGACCGGCACTGAGGAACATGTTGGAGGGAAGGGGGTGGCAGAAAGTTTATGTTTCCTAGAGCTCAAAAAACTGTGATTAGCTGCTAAAGCAAAAACACATCCTAGTGTTGTCCAAATATTTATTAACAGAAATTTACCATGCATGAAAGCAGTGCGGCACGGGGGAGGTCCATTTCTCCTCTGCGCTTTTCACCCAGGTGCTACCTCCCCCATGCAGTCTTCCTAGCTGCAGTCCGCTGGATCCTGAATGTTCTCTCTCCTTCTTTTCAACCTTGCTGATAGGTATTTGTACTTCTCTTGTCCCACCAAATTCACTCTACTTTATCCTGACTAAATCATAAGCTACCTGGGCAAAGGCAGTCTTCTTCCAGCATGAGCAGAGAGAGACCAAGCCTACTTATGAAATTTTTGCTCAGATGTCTAGAAATGCTTTCTTTAAAATGAGTTTAAGGGAAAATGAAATTTTATGTAGGTCATCCAACAAATTTGCATTTTCAGAGCTAGTTACCGATTTGTGAAATAGTCGAAAAAGATTTAGCACTTAACCTTGTCACTTCTGGGGGAACCACGTACCATGTAATGTATCCGTTGGTTCAACTACCAATATACAATACGTGAGTGTGTGCGTGTGTGTACTTGAATTGTACTGTGTCATAAATTCTGACAGTGAAGAGGACTCTTCCAGAACTATCCCTGTGAACTGGATGAATTACTACACATTGGGATTCTGTTTCATCATCTGTAGACAGTAGGTAACAGCAGCTCTGATTGCTGTGGTCCTACCCTCCAGTTTCAATGTAGTCAGCACTCAGAAAATTCTTTCTTTATTCCTTATTAGGGTTATAGAATGAATACATGAAATACAAGGTGTCTAAACATCCAAGGGCTTAGTTAAGATGAATTTCCTTTCATCACTTTTACTCCTTTTTCTCCCCAGGTTTAAAAACAACCTCATATTTGTAGTTCCTTATTACTACTGGTAGCCTTAAGCCATTCTTTTTTTTTTTCTATTTTTTAACTTTTCAGACTCAGAAGCTTTTGCAAAATACAAGTAATTCTTGTAATACTCTTCGTCCAAATTCTCTTAATGATAACACCTTATATAATCATAGTAGAATTATCAGAACTAGAAAAATAACATTGATACAACACTATTACATAATCTACAGAGCTTATTCAAATGTTGGCAAATTTTCTAGCCAGGATAGAACCCATTTGTTGTCATGACTCTTAAGGGTTCTTTAATCTGGAACAGTCCCTCAGCCTTTTCTTTGCCTTTTAAGAAGTTGACACATTGGAAGAATACTTATTTTATAGAATACCCCCCAATCTGAATTCATCTAATATTTCCTCATGATTAAATTTAGGCTCTGCATTTATAGCAATAATATTACTGATTCTGTGCCCGTCTAACTGTATTATTTAAGAGGGTACGCAATGCTAGGATATTTCATTACTGGTGATGTTAGTCTTGATCGCTTGGTTAGGGTTTTTCCGTGAGATTTCTCCACTCTAAAGTTACTTTTTCTCTTCGTAATTGATGAAAATATCATGAGCTATACTTTTAGGCTTCGCAAATATCTTGTTTTCCATTAAACTTTAATCTATTTGCTTTGACACTGATGCTGCGTCTCTGAAATAATTAGTACCATTGTGCTTGCCAAATGTTGCCTTTTCTGTTTCCATCGTTTCTTTGATATATATTTATTGGAATTCTACTATAAGTAAGATTTTTCACTTCTTTCCACTTATTCATTCATTCATTTATTAATTTATGTGAGTACAGACTCATGGATATTTGATTTAGTGCATGGATTACAAGCCATTGTTAACATTATTTATTATTTATTTTATTGCTTAATTGTACCAGATTTATCTCTTTGGAGTTCTTTCAGATTGTTTCCCGTGTCCTTGAGATATGGCCTCATAATTATTTTTAACACTTTCTTACTTTTTGGCTTTAAGAGATGTCTCAGGTTTTCATTGTACTTCCCCTGGCTCAGCCCTGGAATCAGTCATTTCCTCAAGGAACCCTGGTTTATTTTATTGGAGAATGATATTTATAATCAAGGTCTGGATGCTAAACGTGGTCTTTGCTACCAGAATGTCATTGCTCCTAGACCCCCTTAGCAGACAGAGTTAGGCTATAGGTATACATAAACCAACAAAATAACACACTCGTAATGGTTTTTTTTAATCAATCTATCTACCTGTCTATCCATACATCCATCACCTATCTGTCTACAACCTCGAGTTCATGCTGATGTCTCTGACAGCCATCCAGCCCCGCAGGGCTCATCCTAGTCTTCCCTCTTTCCCTATTTGTGACTCCTTTTTCCATCAGTGAGAAGCCTGGCTTTCATTATCCAAAGCACGGCAATCACTTTCTAATAGAATATATATAAAGAAGCTTAAGAATTGCTAATCCATACTGACTAGAGGGCAATATTTGTCCATAGGTCTTTATTTTCAGTCTTAACGGTCTATAGTCAAAGTAATGTTTCCCAAGTTACTTCGGTTAGTATATTTACTTATTTTTTTTTCATTCTTCATCCTCCTCGTTGTAGCCATGTTATACATTTGTGACACAGTAAGGTTCATTTGCTAAACTTTGTTTTCCAATTTGAGTTGCCCTCGCATCCTTGTTGGTCTTATTATTTTTACTTTTGTGAAATATTACTATAGCACTAAAAGTTAGAGCTATTGAAAAATTATACTCAGAGAAGTATGTCTTTCGGCTCATCCCTTCTATCCCAATCCTATTCAGACATTCTTTCAGACTTTTCCCAACAAGCCCGTGTAGATAACCATTCTCATTGGTTATCGGTTTATCATTTTTATATCTTCTCTTTTCACAAATTAGATATATGTATATTTTCTTCTTTCCTATTCCTTTTTTACGTAAATGGTAACTATATACAGTTGACCCTCGAACAACATGGATTTGAACTGTGCAGGTCCACTTATATGCAGATTTTTTTCAATAGCAAATACGACGCACTACCCAGTCTGTGGTTGGTTGAATCTGTGGATGTGGAACTACAGCTAGGGGGGCTGACTGTAAGTTATATGTGGTTTTTGAGTGTGCAGTGGGTCAGTGCCCCTAACCTACCATCGTTCAAGGATAAAAAAAAAAAAAATATATATATATACATATATATATATATATATATATATATACATATACATATACATATACATATATATATATATATATATATATATATATATATAGTTGGCAAAAAGGTTCGTTCGGTTAGTGAATATGTTGTTCAATAAGGTTCTTCGTGAAAATAAAAAATGTCTTTCATTTTTACTTAAAACCAAATGCACTTTTTGGCCGACCCAATATCTTCAATATATAATATTTAGACAAACTGTATATCTTCAGAGTAAATTCCTAGAAGTGGGATTTATGGGTCAAAAAAGGGCTACGCATAGTTTTGTTAGATATTTTAATCTAGCCATTTAAAAAGGATTTTGAATTATATCTTCCCTTAGAGATTTAATCACACCAGAAATATAATAGTTTCTTCACAAATTTAGAACATCCTGAGGTTCTCTTTTTTCCCAGAGATCCCACATCTGTTGATTTAACAGAATAATGTAATGATTATGTTTACATAATTCTATGTCACTTATATAACTATGCTTATTTATGTAAGTGAAGCATAGATGTCTTCTCAGCTGTAAAATTTTATTTCCTCTCCTAAGCCCATTATGGAAAAAGTCATTTTTTTATTGCCAACTTTGTTTTCAATAATATTTCTTGTGTATTTTTTTCAAATACCTAAACTCCTGCCACATTTAAATATCTGACTTTTAATTCTAAATTTTCTCATTTCAATTTCTTAATTATGTTATGAAAAATTCATAGATCATATATTTAATCATCAGATGCCATATCACTTTTTTCTTTAAATATATTTATGTATTAAAAGTTTGTGGCCAGTTAACCAAAATTGAGCGATATGATGAAAAATTGGGCAAAAGAACTGAACAGTCACTTCACCAAATAAGACAGTCAGGTGGCAAATAAGCATGTGGAAAGTTGCTTCACATCACATGTCATCAGGGAAATGCAAATTAAAATAATGAGAGGCCACCGCACACCTACTAGAATGGCCAAAATCCAGAGCACTGACGACCTCGAACGCTGACGAGGTTGTAGAGGAATGAGGAGCCTCGTCGTTGCTGGTGGGAATGCAAAAAGGTGCAGCCACTGTGGAAGAAAGTGTGCCAGTTTCTTACAAAACTAAAGATACTCTTAACATATGATCTGGCATTTGCACTCCTTGGTATTTACTCAAAGGAGTTGAGAACCTGTTCACACAGAAACCCTCGCGTGGATGTTTATAGGAGCTTTATTCATAATTAGCAAAACTCAGAAGCAGCCAAGATACAGTAGGTAAATGGATAAATAAACTGCAGTACTTCCAAAAAATGGAATATTGTTTAGCACTAGAAAGAAATGAGCTATCAAGCCATGAAAAGCCGTGAAAGAAACTTAAATGCATATTACCAAATGAAAGAAGCCAATCTAAGAAGATTATACTGTGTGATTCCAACTATATGACATTCTGCCGAAGGCAATACTGTGGAGGTAGTAAAAAGATCAGTGATTGCCTGGGGTCAAGGGGGAGGGAGGGATGAATAGATGGAGCTTAGAGGGTTCTTAGGTTCATATTCCTCCAAATCCACAGAATATCCAACACCAAGAATGAACCCTAATGCATATCAAGCACTTGGGTGATGATGTGGGAATGTGGGTTCAACAGCTGTAACAAATGTACTGTAGAGTGTAGGATACTGATAGTGCGAGAGGCCATGCCTGTCTGGGGGCAGAGGGTGTATGGGAACTCTCTGTACTCTATGCTCAATGTTGCTGTGAACTTAAAACCTCTCTAAAAATAAAGCCTATTTAAAAAAGAAAAAAAGTTACTGCCAGAAGAGTTCCATTTCTGTCCTGGGGGCATGAGAAGCTCCATGAATCTGCCCCAGCAAAACAGTCATATCTGGTGTAAGTGATCAAAACCAAAACAAACAAAAAAAACCGCTTAGAATCATTGGGAATTGTTCTAAATGCATACAGAAAAGGAAGGAACATTTATTCAAGAATACCTACCTGTTAAGAATAGCTAGACCCTGTGGCACTTGAACTACAATCTTTATCCTCTCCTCCAAATCCACTTTCACACTGAATAAGTGCAGCCAAGATTATGGGGCTCTATGTGTCTTCAGGTCACAGTCACGCTGTATAAAATTTCACTGGGAGGACAGGCCTCCATCGTTGCTCACATCCCTGCTCTGAGTTGTGAATGTTATATTCTTGCTTACTGTATCTGAGAGACCATGGGCTTTCCCCCTTTATCCAGCTCTCCCTTATAGGATGGACCATCTACCCAGAACTAATAATCAAGTTCATCAAGCTTGTAGGATACAAGATAAAAATACAAATATCCATTGAGTTTCTGTACACTGTAATGAACTATCTGAGGATAAAATTAAAGAATACAATTCCATTTACAGTGGTTTCTAAAAAAAGTGAAATTCAGTAATGCTTTTAATGAAAGAAGTTCTAATTATACTCTGAAAACTAAGAAATATAGTTTTAAAAATTAAATAATTGGAACCAGAAGCCTTAACATTGTCAAGAAGGCAACATCCTCAATTGAGCTACAACTTCAATGCAATGCCCATGAAAATTCTACCTGAGTTCTTTGTAGAAATTAACAAGCTGTTACTAAAATTCATGTGGGAATTCAAGAAACTCAGAATACTCAAAATAGTCTTGAAAGGGAAGAACGCATTTGTAGGATTCACACTTGCCATATCTACTACGAAGCTGTAGTAATCAAGACAGTATTGTCCTGACATAAGGGTAGACATATAGATCCAAGGAATAAAAGTGAAAGTCTAAAAATAAACCTTCACATTTATGGGCAATTGATTTTTATGACTGCTAAGACAATTTAGTGAGGGGAGTAATAGTCTTTTCAACAAATGGTGTTGGAACAACTAGAATCCACATGCAATATAATGAAGCTGGATTCCTGTGCAACTCAATACACAAAAGTTAATGCAAAATGGACCAAACACCTAAATATAAGAGCCAAAAATATAACACTCTTACAAAGAAAATGCAATCATTAATCTTTTTGATCATGGGAAAAGCAATGATACCCTGTTTTTGTTTTTAGATAAGACAGCAAAAGCACAAGCAATGAAAGAAAAAGGATAGATAGATAGATACATAGATAGACAGACAGATAGATAGATAGATAGATAGATAGATAGATAGATAGATAGATAGGGCTTCATCAAAACTAAATTTGGTGCATTAAAGGACACCATCAGGAAAGGAAAAAGACAACTCATAGTATGGGAGATTTTGCAAATCATGTATCAGATAAGAGACTTACACCTAGAGTATATAAATAACTATTACAGCCCAACAACAAAAAGACAACCACAGTTTAAAACGGGCAAATATCTGAATAGACAGTGCTCTAAGTGAGATATACAAGCAGCCAATAATCATCTGAAAAGTTGTTCAATATCATTAGCTATCAGGAAAATGCAAATCAAAACCATAATGAGAAACCACTTACTATTCACCACAATGGCTATTATTGAAAATACAGGTAATAACAAGAGTTGTCGAGGATGTGAAGACATTGGAAGCCTCACTCAGTACTAGTGGGAATATACAGTGGAGCAATGTCATGGGAAAACAGGCTGGCAGTTTCTCAAAATGTTAAACATAAAGTTACCATATGATGCAGCAATTCCACTCCTAGGTATATATCTATGAGAAATGATAAGAAGATGTGACCACGCAAAAACTAGTACATGAATATTCATAGAAACATTATTCATAATAGCCAAAAAGTGGAAAAAATACAACTGTCTATCAATATCAATTGAAGAATGGATAAACAAATGTGGTATATCTACACAATGGAATAGTATTCTGCAGTAAAAAGGTAGGAGGTACTGATACATGCTACAATATGAATGAACCCTGAAAACCTTATTGGAAGTGAAAGAAGCCAAGTCACAAAAGCCCATACACTGTGTGATTCCATTCTAAGAAATGCCCGGAACTTGCAAATGTAGAGATACAGAAAATATATTAGTGGTTTTCAAGGGCTGGATGGAGAGGAGAAAAGAGATTGACCGCTGACGGTTATGGGTTCTTTTGGGGTGGTAAATATGTTCACAATTAGATGGTAGTGATGATGTGCAATTCAAAATACTGAAAGCTATGGAAGTGTACACTTTAGAAGGGTGAATTTTATGATACGTGAATTAGAGCTAATTAACTCTAAATAAAAATGTTATAGCTCTCTGTGTCTCTGTATGTATATATGCATATATTCATAACTTTATCTATCTGTCTATCCATCTATCCATCATTTCTCTCTCTATGTTGGATGCCACCATTCCTTTTTATCTGATTATTTTTAAAATCCACCATACTGACCTGCTAGATGCCGCAGTCCACAACTGTTCTACAAGACAAAAGGAGGCATTCTTTTACAAGGAAAAATAGCAACGCACACATGTAACATTGATTTTTTTTAAGTTAAATATTTTGTTTTACTGTAAAATATTTCGTATTATAGCGTTCCCAGGAAATTCATGGCACTCTCACAGAAGATGTTGCCGTCTTACTGTAAAGGACACTGAGCTAAGTCGTTGCCCCTTCTGTTCTCGTTGGCTTTTGAAGTTTAATTGGGAGCTAGCTCTGCTGGCTCACAAGCTGTCTTCACTTAATCTAGTCACAGAATTTACCATTAAACTATCATCCTCCCCATCTCTCCCTTTCTTCCTCCAAGTGCTTAATCTCAAATATTTGAGTCAAAAGAATCTGAAAGGTCTTTCCTCACTTCATACTTAAAAGAGCAGGGAGGGTCTGGTCTAGGGAATTCTAAATAACAACGATTATAATTCTGTTATAAGGATGTTTCAGTCTGGTTCCCTCGGAACAGACAGCACAGTCAAATTGGATACTTCGGGAGAGTCTGTGAAGTTGTGCACAGAGCGTGGGAAACACAGGAATAATGGGATACCCCTGCAGTCCTTTTCTGTCCTGGGGCTGAGGGCTCAGAGGGAAGGTGAGCTTATGTCACCAAAGAGAGAAGGCCATTGACAGGAGTCACTGCCTTTGAGGAGGGCAGTCATCCTTTCTCAACCCTGCAGGAGGGAAAGCAAGGGAATAAACCTCCCAGCTCACTCTCTACTGTCTCTTCAGACTTCTCCAGCGCTCTGCGTGGTCCAAGCCAACTGGAAGCTAGGGTCAGGAGAATCCATTTCACCTGGTTATAAAGGTCATGGAGAAGGATGTAGCGTTGACCTGAAGGGCAGTCATCTACCCAGCACACGTGAGAAATCCCCCAGGTCCTGAAGGTTACTGCCCAGTCTCAAAGAGACCGAGAGAATGCATGCACTTATAAATCTACATGCTTTATCAGCATAATCTAGTTTATTCCACAAAATAATACAGCCACAGGGGACTTATTATTTCTACTTTTTAAGTGGAGAAACACAAGTTCAGAGAGATTACTTACCCAGAATTGCACAGAAATGTTGGCAGAGCCAAGATTTCATTGCCGGTCTGACTGACCCCAAAGCCATCTTCTTTTCATTACATAATGTTGATTCTTACCTTAAAAAAAGTACAATTGCCCAGCATCAAATGTTTCTTGTTCCTCATAAAACTTACTGAAAAATAACAAACCAAAAAGATGTCCAAATTACAATACCTTGTCTTTTAATCATAGGACCCAAATAAACTTACTCCAGGCGGGTAGGGAATGAAATACTCGAGAAAGTCAAGTGTGTGGACTGCAGTGGTGTAGCGAACCGTGTACCCTTGCTGTGTGCTCTTTTCTCCAAATGTCAAATGGGTGTGATGGGGTGATGAGAGACCTTAAAGGATACCTTATTTATTTAGACCTTCATGTAGAGATTTGATTTATTCACCAATATAATCAAGCAATTAAATATGAATTTATTAAGTTTGAGCTTGTAAAATGCCATCTTGTGGGATGGATGAGATTAAGAAAATAATAGAACATCTAGTTTCTGACCTCAGAGAGCCTAACAGTGTAGGCAAGATCCCGCTGTAGGTAGGAGGTAAGATAGCTAAATAGATGATGGGTGGAGAGATAGATGGATGGATGGGTGGAGAGATAGGTGGATGAATGGGTGGATAGATAGATGGATAGATGGGTGGGTAGATAGATAGGAAGAGAGAGGTAATAGATATCTGATAGATGGATGGGTGGATGGATGGATGGATGGATAGATAGGTAGATGATAGGTAGGTAGATAGATAGTTAATAGATGGATAGATAGATAGACAGGAAGAGAGAGAGATGATAGATATCTGATAGGTGGGTGGATGGATGGGCGGATGGATGGATAGGTAGGTAGATGATATCTAGGTTTAGAGATATATGCTAGATACACTCTTTCAGCTATTTATTCATTTACCTGCTCACTAAATAGTTGTCAAGTACCTATAGTATATTAGTTACTGTGTATTCAAAGGTAAAATATAGTCATCGTCCTTATGGAGTGAACAGTCTAGTAATGAATTCATAGAGAGATACAAATATTGATAATTCAGTGAGAATTACTAAAATGGGCCTCTGCACAACATATTATTCACATAGCACACAAGGAGAACTGCTGAATCTAGAGACTAAAAGTAAAATATGATTAAATTCTAATTTAATTAATTTAGATTCTAAATGCTAATGACACTATTAATAGGGTTAGATCAATATGGGTTGGTGTAGCTGGCAAAGTCCTCTAGGAAAAGAGTTGGGAACCGAGCCCTGAAAAATGGAAATGTTTGGACAG
The DNA here is from genome assembly GCF_028021215.1 of Eschrichtius robustus. Taxonomy (NCBI): domain Eukaryota; kingdom Metazoa; phylum Chordata; class Mammalia; order Artiodactyla; family Eschrichtiidae; genus Eschrichtius; species Eschrichtius robustus. The sequence goes on from NC_090844.1 coordinate 8,212,545, forward strand.
GTGGAAAGGCAAAGAAGGACTTTATTATTGGTTTCAGGAATAGAATCTGGGTTCCTGACTCATTAAGGGTGTTTAATAAGGGCAAGGATAGTAAATAAGGAATGGCTTTTTGTAACAAGAATGACAACAAAAATTAAAACTTAATTCTGTTTTCAGGAAGGAAGTGCCACAAAAGAAAAGAATGCATTGAAGGCAAAATTGTTTCAAATTGTCTTACCATATATATACGTGGGATATTTATAGACAACTCAGTGGCAACCACAGGCACAGCAGAAAAGAGCCTATCCATCTCCATTTCCAATTATTGTCCTAGAACACTTCAAAGTAAGCAAATCTAAAATCCAATACAGACAGTGTGAGCTTTGGGAACACAAGAGGTTGTGTCTCTTTTAAAAAGAAGATTTCAGAGGATGGGAAAGGCAGGAAAGGTGGCATTTAAAGGCAGTCGCCCTGTAGGTGAGAATTCATGGGTAAAGCAATGCGACAGGAAGCCTCTCTCTTTTCAAACAACATGATCAAATCATCAGACATGTTTATAAAGGGACAGGACAACATTCTAATGCATTCTCTTTCCAAAGCCAGCAACTGGCTTGCGTGCTCAGGGAAAGTACATTTGGCTTTCTTTGTGTGGTTGATGAATTGCAAACTGAGTCAGTGTGTTGTATGAGATCCCCAAAGCTCACCTCATCTTTTCCATCCTTTCGTAAACACTTCAAAACAGATATCTCTAAAATGTGAGCACAGTGTGTTCTTTTAAATATCTCCTGAAAGAGGAATTCAGCTCTGCGCCTAGGAAACATATCATAACATCTTCAAACAGAAAGAAGCGGGGTTTCTTAGACCAGATGCGTCAGATGACAACTGCTAAAACTAAAAAGTCCAACAGAAAGGTAAAAAAAATCATTTTAAATCCAAAAATAAATCAGTCAGTGAATGATTTCAGATATGTTACTTTTTGAAGCAAAGGGAAGGAGCCTCAAGGAGAAGCAAGGTCTAGTGTGGATAGTCCCCAAGATAAGAACCATAATTCTGAGAACGTTAGGTGGTGTCCTGCTTGTTAAATAGAACATTCACCTCCACCGACCCCCGCCTTAACACAGGAAATCTGTATTCTGTGACATTACAGACCCCAGCTCCCCTTTCAAATGCTCATTTTACTCTGACCTCATTGTCTCCTGTTTCTCTTTTCTCTTGGCCAGATTTGCCCACGCTAGTTCTTTGAATCACGTTGCTCTTCTGTGCTGTCTTTCCCTTTACTTTCTTCTTGTTTTATAGAATCTCCCTGGAAATTAAACTTAGGTCCATGTAAACAAATTCCAGTTGTGTATTTCTGCCTCTTACATCCACCATGAATTACAGATTCATGTTTCCAGTGTCATAGTGGCCCCTATAATCTTATCCCCATTCCCCAAATTTGCTCCCAGTCTTTTTCCACCATACCAGTTAATCATGTGGTCTAGCCAGTGACCCATGCCGGCTCGTTCAGTTGGCGATAACTATTTCTCCTCCTCTGACTCTGACGTTAATTATCTTTCACGTCCTACCAAATATATCTCATGCACATTTCTTGAAAATATCTCGTGTATTCTGTCTTCTCAATCACTCCACTAGTTGAGATCCTCACTTCTTCTCATGAAATATTATGGTAGGTTTCTCACCGATTTCTCCCTGCTTCCATTTTCTCTTTCCTTGGGTACGTTTGCTATGCGGCCACCATACTGCTTGCTCCAAAATGTAAATATTACATTATATTCTTGTTTATAAACCTTGCTTGGTGTCTACTAGGTTAAATCACGTCGCCTTAACCTTTGAACTGTGCTCTCAGATCCTGACATCGTATCTTTCATGCATCCTGTGCCTCCGTCGGCGCACACGCTCTGCCTTAATTAGCCCTCTCTACAATTCTTTTTTTTTTTTTTTAAGAAATTCACGTTCTTTTATTTATTTATTTATTTATTTATTTATGACTGTGTTGAGTCTTCGTTTCTGTGCGAGGGCTTTCTCCAGTTGCGGCGAGCGGGGGCCACTCTTCATCGCGGTGCGCGGGCCTCTCACTGTCGCGGCCTCTCCTGTTGCGGAGCACAGGCTCCAGACGCGCAGGCTCAGCAGTTGTGGCTCACGGGCCCAGTTGCTCCATGGCATGTGGGATCTTCCCGGACCAGGGCTCGAACCCGTGTCCCCCGCATTGGCAGGCGGATTCTCAACCACTGCGCCACCAGGGAAGCCCCTCTACAATTCTTATTCCCTCTGCCTGGAGCTTCATCAGCCTCTTGTGTGTCTAGGTCGTGTCTTCTCATCCTCAGCTCCCTGTGACATATTAACAAATTCCTCCTCTGTACTGATTTTCAGATCTGAGCTCTGATCTTAAAATCAACCAATTCACTGTGGGCATTCTAAGTGAAAGGCACACTGTGTGCTATCTGAAATTTTAAAAATGTGTAAAACCCAGAAGAGAAGACCTTACACAAGGAATGAAAGTTCCCCCCAAACAAATGCTAAAAGCTTCTCTAACTTGTGGCGAAAATGATACTCTCTTTGTATGGTGATTTGTATAACCATCATTTAATTAATTTCTTGGAATGTATACAGTAAAGGTATGCACAAAGTCAGTAGAATAATATTTTCAAGAAATCATGATTCTACACCATCTTCCCTCTACCTGTCTTCCTGCAGAGGTCACTTTTTATGTATTTCTCATACTTTTTAGAAAATGAAGATGCATTTCTCTGTATGGCCGTAGACTCCTCTCAAGCGGGATGACCCTGGGGTGTAAGTCCTGCTCTTTGCCCAGTTTCCCAGTGAGAGTAAGCTCCAGTTGCCCACGGGGTTAAGTTGCCTAATAATCACCGTTCATTTGCTTCTTCTCTCCCATTTCTCTGCTTGGCTCTCCTGACCCTTCCTTTCTACTGTTTCTCAGCATTCACTCACAGATAATTTTCTTAGACCCAACTTCAGAGGAAACTCTGCAGGACACATAAGAATAGCTGGTACTGTTCTCGGACAATGATAGCGTTTTCTAGGGATTTGCAACCCACAGAAATTAAATGATTTTTTTACTGCTCTGATGGGATATTAACAGGTAGTGTTTTTGAACAGGGGCATGATATATGCAGGTGTGTGTGTCTGGATTTCAGTATCTCTCTACTGAAGTGGTTCCTTTTCCCACTTAAATACAATGGTCTCTCCCTCATTCCCAAAGCTGTGTTGGTTAGAACAATTTGGTTGTTTACAGATTTTCACTTGGAGCAAAGAAGGTAGATCTGTTAGTTAAAAGATTTGAGACACCACATCTTTAGACTGTGCTCTATAGAGGGTGAAGTGAACCCCTGTCAAGTACAAACACATAGCCAGTTTGGGTTCCTCTTTGAAGAAGGTATTTAAATGGTAGTAGATTATTTCACTTATTCCCTTTTTCCCCTGTAGTTCCTTAGATAAAAGAACATGTAAAGAAACCTGACTTCTTTGAACTTTCATTCATATAGAATTAGAAAATGCAATGCATCTTGCATTTCTTATATTACTCAAAATTCTGGCTACACATTGGGATCTTTTTGCATACATCTCTGTAGATTTAGCTTCATATTTTATTCAGCTACACTCCACTCTTATTCAAGTGCCGTTATCAGCAGGCAAAGCTTTGGGTGTAAAGTATGTGGTGTGATAAACAAGAGGATGATAAAGAGAAAAACTTAATTCTCTATAAATGGAAGTCACAGCGCAGTAAATTTGAAACAGGGCTGTTAAAATTAAGTTCCAAATAAAGAGGAAAGCTTTTATTTTTTTTCTGTGAAACTCTTTGATCTTTTTCCCATATATTTAATTTTTATTTTTGTCCTAAGTTTATATAATGTGTGTAAGCCTTTTTTTGGCATGTGAATTAGGAGAAAGTCAACCTCCTCAAAGTAATTTATTCTTTACCTTTTTGTTCATCCTTTCCTACAATGCTGCTAATTGCTTCTCATTCTTAAGTCCTATTAAATGAACTAATTTAGATACAAGAAAGAAAAAAAACACTCTCAGAAAACTGAAAAATGAGTCAAATGTAAACTGGTACAGTCGGCACAGAGGAGAGGGGTCACAAGTGTAATCTGAGAAATTCGCACAGCAGGAGAACTTACCAATATAAACACACATGAAATATAAGATATTTTGTTGAACTTTGCTAAAAAACCAATTATCAGCTAGCTTGCTACGTTATAAAAAGGTGTATGTGAATAAGCTTTCTTATACAGTTAGAATGGAGGAAGCACTGAAATATGTTGACTTCTTTCAATGTTTGCACATCACACATCGTCTAGTTCAAAGAAATCTAGTTAAAAAAACTAAGCATAACTACTATAAAAGTGTTTTTAATCTACATGAAATAAAGATCCTGACAAAAAACAGGCCACTTGTATATCTTGACTGTTCTGTGTTTCCAAGAGGTATGAGTTCTTGCACAATTACAGTAAGTCCCCTATATACGAACCTGCAAGTTGCAAACTTTCAAAGATGAGAACGTGTGTTCGCATGTCCAGTCACGTAAGTTAGTTCACATGTCTGGCGTACATTGTCACATGCATGCATCCTATACAAGTGGTTGTGCTTTTCGGTACTTTACGGTACTGTATAGAGTACAGTAGTACAGTTTCTTTATTTCAAGCCCAGGATGTCTGGAAGCAAGAGGGTAGATAGAATTGAATCCAGCAAGGAATCAGAACCTGTGGCATCAACGTCAGGTGTGAGTGAAATTGCAGCTCGCCCTCCGTCTCCTATTGCTGACGATCCTTCAGCTCTACCGTCTCCCACCTCCCCTCCGTCCTCCAGTCAGTAACTCTTCTTGCCTGTTCACTCGATGCCAGCCCCTGTGTGCCAGCTGTTGTACTGTACTACTGTACTTTTCAAGGTACTGTACTGTAAGATTGAAACTGTTTTATTTTTTGTGTTTGTTTGTTTTTTATGTGTTATTTGTGTGAAAAGCATTGTAAACCTATTACAGTACAGTACTATATAGCCAATTGTGTTAGTTGGGTACCTAGGCTAACTTTGTGGGACTTACAAACAAATTGGACTTAAGAATGCACTCTCGGAATGGAACTCGTTCATTTATAGGGGATGTACTGTATTTTTTAATAGATTCTAAGTGAATTGTGTTGCCAGTGAATGCAACTCCCTTTTAAAGAAGCAATGATGGCTGCGTATGAATTATCTTGTCGTGGAGGGTAAAATTACATCACAGTAATAGATGACTTGAATTCCGAGTTCTAAAAGTGGCCTGCATATTTCATTAAATTCCTGTTATTACCCAGCAGGGGAATAGGTCTGACAACCATTTGTATTCCCTAATTTTGCCATTGTTCCAACCAAGCTGAACTGACTATACTTTTTGTTATAATCATTATACTGTAGGGTACTTTTCTAACATATTTCAACAGATCGATTATTTTTCACTGAAATATTAACATTTTACTCTATATTAGAATAATAATAATCTTATTCAGAAGAAATACAAAAATATGGTTCCCTGTTAATAAAGTAATTTCTTCTTTGAAACTTAAAAAAATGATTTACTAGATATTTATTAAATATCTTTCATCTATCCTTTAGGAGTGTGTGTGTGTGTGTGTGTGTGTGTGTGTGTGTGTGTGTGAATGCTGATATATACAAAAGCACTATTTTTTTAGAGGTTCCTAACCTCTAAGTTTATGATTGTTTGAGTGTATTTCTGTGGCTCTGTGAGTATTTTAGTCTCTTTTCTCTAGTTTTGTTTACCACTACTTAGCTTTCCCGTTTTGTTTTTGTTTTTGTTTTTGTTTTTTTTCTACTTTGTCTTTTTCCAATCATCCTGTTGCCAACTATTTAAGCTACAATGTAGAGCACTATAAGCTTCCAATTAGGGGAATGAGATCCATGCTTCTGCTGGACGTGGGCAGTAGATGGCGCTAGACAAATGCCAAAGCTTCATCTCATGGAGTTGCTCCAGTGAGATTCTTTGCATCAAAACAGATATAAATTGCTTCGCACTTTAATTCAAATTTAAGATAAAACCTGCGTTTAGTAATTCATATCAGTGAAATAATGGGTTTGATAAAAGAAAACAGGTCACTGTTCAATTCCAAAATATGAAACAACTGTCACATATTCCAAGGCCAAAACATTTTCAAAGTGAGAGTCAACGAGCTTGGGTGTTGTCAGATGACAGGGTGTAAAGTTTGTTCTTTTATGATTCTTATGCTTATTTTAATTTGAGTTGTTAGAGTACTACTATACAGAGAAAGGAATGAGAATCCTCAAGATCTGTAGGCAGAGCACTTAGCATCCTACAATGAAGGGAAGAAAGACATCAGGTCTTGCTGTGAATCTTAGTATTAAGGCACATTTCCTTCGGAAAGAAGGAAGGGAGAAAGGAAGGAAGGAAGGAAGAAGGGAGGGAGGGAAGGAAGAAAATGAAGGAGAAAAAGAATAAAGAGAACAGAAAAAAGATCAAAGAGGACAAATTAAAGTTTGTGGGAAGATTTATCCACTAAAATCTATTGAAAAAATTACAAATTATCCAGGTTCTAACTCCAAATATGTTTATTTGGTTCATAATTATATATATGCATATGCATAATTATACATATACACACATATATTAAGGCATTAAGAATTTAGATGTAATTTAAAAATAAGTAAAGTCCACTGCTAGCTCTTTGCTTTTCTACATAGTGAAAAGAGGCCATTTGACAGTAAATCTCTCCCACCATCCCCTTCTTTTCCTTTTTGTATTTAAAAAGAATGCTTAGACTTATACCAGTTGATATACTGATAAACAATCCAGATAAAAGGTTAGATTGTAGAAAACAATTTAAGATAGTAAATTACATGCTTCAGCTAAAACTTGTCCAATAAATGTGACTCTTTTGGTGACACAAATGACACATGCTCATGGTTCATTCCTTGTAGTTATATAGACATGAGGCCACTTGGAAAATGATAAAGGTTTGCAGAATACTGTAGAAAAAGACCTTATGCAGTGACTGCTTATGTCAGAGTTTTAAGACAAAGATAGATGATGGATAGATACATAGTTGAGTAGATGGATTGATAGATGGATAGATGGATAACAAAATCACAACACACGTTAAGTTATTATTTATTCAAAATAAGATTGCACATTTATCCCTTGACGTTGTTCATTGTTTCTTTCTCCCCTCCCTCCCTTCCTTCCTTCTTTCCAGTTACCATTTCTAAAAGTCATACCTGTTCAAAGAACTTTTCAGCAAAGCATCCTTATTGGGAGTAAACTATTAGGCCATTTATAGCAACACCCTTCAGTGGTGATCCAAACTCCCAACATAGCATGACTTTCTACAAAATAGGTGATCCATATTTTTCTAGACTGTGAGCTCCTTGAGGTAAGAGATTCAAATATTGATTTGCTTTGATTTGTTCACCACTGTATTGTCAGTAAGTGTCTCCTGAATGGTTGGATGGAAACATGGGTGGATGAATGAATGGATGTATTGATTGCTTAGTAGGAATTCCAGCCTTGAAAGAAATTGAATTGTTTCTTGTCAGTAACTTTGAGGTATCCTATGTTGCCAGATGCTGCTAAGATAGTACATAAAAGTTTGGTCATTTCTGACCCCACTAAGACCACCCTCAGGAAGTAAAATTTATCTCAAAATTTTCTCAAAAGTAAACATTCTCTGGATACAACTCTAGAGTTTTCATCTCTCTCCCGCTGAGTGCCTTCATGTGGTTCCTTTTCATCATTGTGCACATGTGTGAATATGTATACACCACACACAGACATACACACCACACATACACATAACACACCACACACAGACATATACAGCACACACAGACATGCATACCACACACAGACATACACACCACAGACAGACATACACACCACAGACATACACACCACACACACACACATCCACAGCACTCTGGAATGGATCTGAAAGGTGAAGGAGAGAAAAGAGTTTCTGGACATTTTTAAAGAACTTTTGATCTGAGTGAATTTTAAACCTATACAAAATACCCACCACCTAACCCAAAGTATTGACTATTGGTTATCCTTTTTCCTCATCTCATATCATTTTAAAGCAAATCACAGGCAATATAGTTCACAAATCAGACACAACGCTACAGACTTACCAATAATGCCTTAATATCACCTAATATCAAGTAAGTGTTAAAATGTTGGCTTGTTTCATAAAGGTAAGAAAATTCTGGTATGCATGGTTTGATCACAGGGAGGAGTTCCTGGATTTCCCCTCTTTGGATGACCAACTGAAGGCCTGTATAATTGATATATTACTTTTACAATATTTAAAAATTGATTTAATTTTTGAAAGTAATGATTTTTCAACTCCCACCTCTCAATTAAGTCTTTTTAAATGAGCATAAGTCTCTACACCTCAACTAAGTGGCAACATAAACATCATTAAGACCAAATAATTAACTGTCAATCACTTGTTACATTTTTTACTCTGCTATAGGGTTTAAAGAAATTACTAAGGTAATGTTTTCGAACACAAAAACATAAGTTATCATCACCATTCTAAATAAAAGGAAAACTCTTTGTCATATGGTTTGGGTTCTGCAGAAATTTTGGAAATTAAAAAATATATATATAAGTGATGGCTTTGCAGCGAAGCAGAATTTGCCATGCCAAAATATGTCTTTTTGGCATATTAATTATTTTCATCTGGTTACTTTCTAAGAAACGGTAGACATTGGAGAAACTAGGAGTTACCATTTTGTAAAAACATTTACATTTGTAAGGGTGCCACAAACTCCCTTTCCTTCCTAGCCACAAGTGTACAATTAAAGGGTAGAATCTCAAAAGAGGAAAAACAAGATTCTGTACAAATAATATGAATGGCACAAATTGTGTGTTAAACTGCTCTTTGAGATGATTTGGTATAGTCATCTATATTTTATTTTAGTATTTTGTTTTTAAAGAAAAGTTGTTTGCTATGTGTGTTGATGCGATGGCTTTCAAACTGCCCATGAGAGCCGTCCGATCTTTGCATTACAGAACAATAATAATAATGAACAAAACCAAAAACACAACACTGTGTTGGATGCCCATAAGACCATCCATTTACAGATGCACAGGCATTGGATCTGATGTGTTCTCTTTGTGACTTGGCTGGAGATGCTGCTGTACTAAGACTCGTGGTGGTAAATAAATTGGTCAGGGTTGAGCATACCTGTTGGGCTTTAGAAATGCCATTTATATCAATATGCCAAGCTGGAAGTGTAGGAAAATCTAAGACTATGAAGGAAACCAACATATATGTTGGAATGGAAAATTAAAATTTCCTGAAACAGTGATATGAGCCTTCAAAGTTGTCTCACTAACCATGTTCGTCCCTCTGGACCCTGCAGTTCCTTTCCTAGGACTCAACCCTACAGAAATACTCATTCAGTGTTTTCCCCACACTATTTATATGCCTTCTGAGATTCCCTCCACCTCGCAGTCTCCCACCCCCAGCTGGTGCCTCCTCCCACTTCCCAACACCGTTGACTGTCCCAGCTCCCCAGGGGCAGTGCAGCCTCTGACACCCCTGCCAGACCCCACAGCATCCACGGAGACTCTGGTCTCCTGGCCACTTTGGATCCACATGAAGCCCCCCCCCGCCCCCCATGCCTGCATTGCATGAGATCTGGCCCAAAGGGATGAGGTGACACAACTGGGGACTCTGAGACAATGCTTGATACATTGGAGATGGAAGGAAGCCATCCACTCAGTTTCTCTCTCCTTCCTTGCACGGGGGTGTTCTGATGGATGGAGCTGTATGCAGCCTGTCTGGAGAAGTCTCACACAGCCAAAGGCTGTCTGGGCTGGTTTCATCATGGACCCTCTTCTCGCCTTTGCTTCCCCACCTTCTTTTTTTTTTTTTTAATTAATTTTATTTATTTATTTATTTATTTATTTATTTATTTATTTATTTATTTATTTATTTATGGCTGTGTTGGGTCTTCGTTTCTTTGCGAGGGCTTTCTCTCTAGTTGTGGCAAGCGGGGGCCACTCTTCATCGCGGTGCGCGGGCCTCTCACTATTGCGGCCTCTCTTGTTGCGGAGCACAGGCTCCAGATGCGCAGGCTCAGTAATTGTGGCTCACGGGCCCAGTTGCTCCACGGCATGTGGGATCTTCCCAGACCAGGGATCGAACCCGTGTCCCCTGCATTGGCAGGCAGATTCTCAACCAATGCGCCACCAGGGAAGCCCTTCCCCGCCTTCTATACTCTGTTCTCTCTTCCCTCATTCTTCATGCGCTGGCATTTTACCTCCTAATAAGGTATCAGCGTAAAGCTGGCCTCATGCTCTGTTTTCTAGAGAAGCCCAGCTAGGACACACACTCAGGAAGATGGACGTATGTGGATAGACTTGACTGCATTGTATGTGATAGGAAAACACAGGTATCATCCTAAATGCCCATCACAATAGAGCCTGGCCGTATACATTTTGGTGCACCCAAACTGTGGAATATTGTGCATCCTTGGAGAAAATTGAGTTATATCTCTGTTGAAGAGTTTCTGAGCCATATTATTAAATGAAATAAAGAACAGCGCATAGAAATGTGACTAAAGCCTAGTTTAGTAAGATGATGTGTGTCTATTTATCTTCCAGTTTTGCATATACAATAAGAGTTCTAGAGGGATACCTAGAAGGTGTTACCAGTTTTCACTCTTGAGTCGAGGGGTTAAGAAAGAATAGGGAGTTTTTCACAATTTAGTTTACAAAATTCTGTAATGTGTACATATTTTTGCAATAAGGGTGGGTAATTTGATTAAGTAAAAAAACATGAACAAATAAAGAGATCTTGAAACATTGAATATCGTTTTTATTTAGCAAAAAATTTTAAAGACTGCAGGGTGGCACACAGGAGAGACACTTTACAGTTGTCATTAGGGATTGAAGCACATTATGCATTTTTTCCAATTTTTAAAACATTGTGTTAATCAAGTATGTGACTATCTAAGATTATGGCAATATACTAAATCATCTTTGTCCTTTAGAATTTCTAAATACAATATTAAATCATTTCATTGAAAAGGCAGAAAATATGACAAATTAAAGACCAGTTATAATGTATAATAGACAATAATAAGCAAGCAGAAAGGTTTTGGTTTTGTTTATGCTCTATTCCAAGAATGTGGAAGGTATTATAACAGTTAAAAAAAAAAAGGAGAGAGAGAGAGAGAATATGCTCCCCAAATTTTCTTAAATATCCATACAAGAAGAAAGAAATAATAATGAGAAACTCAGGATGTTATGCTGTTGTTGTTTTGGTTTGTCTTTTAGTGATCATTAACTAAACTACAATATTTAACACAAAATTGGAGATTTTCATAAGACATGAAATAAGAAAAGATTAATAAATGCATTATATTCAACTATCCTGGGTTTATTATAATTTGCACAGATATATACTTTCATTTAAGATTTAGTGATTACTAACTATTCTATTTGGTAAGGGAAATTTAGTCAATTACCTCACTTATATGTAATAGAGTAATTAAAACAGATGGAGAATTAACATAAAAGAAAGCTATACAGTAGCCCTAGAGAATTAGCTTCTTCTTGGTTTCCATCAAACTATAAAAAACACAATGGAGTTAATGGTATGTAAGTGTATACACACACATACATACTCACATATATATTGTGTATATATGTGTATGCATGTGTATATATGGGAGAAAATACGGTTCTTAAGCTATAGCAGGTTTACAAAATTATTAACATTTAAGTTATGAGATATGTTTTTTCTGAGTCACAAATTTGGTAATACTTATATATTTATTTTAAATAAAAGCGATACATAGTCAGGATTGTTTCTTTTTTAAAATTCAACTGGAAACAGATTTTAGCATTTAAAAATGATACGTAGTAACATATAATAAAATATTAAAGTCAATATCTATCTATGGGGACTTCCTTGGTGGCGCAGTGGTTAAGAATCCACCTGCCAATGCAGGGGACAAGGGTTCGAGCCCTGGTCCGGGAAGATCCCACATGCCCCGGAGCAACTAAGCCTGTGTGCCACAGCTATTGAGCCTGCGCTCTAGAGCCCGCGAGCCACAACTACTGAAGCCTGTACACCTAGAGCCCATGCTCCACTAAGAGAAGCCACCGCAGTAAGAAGCCCACACACCGCAACAAAGAGTAGCCCCGCTCGCCACAACTAGAGAAAGCCCGTGAGCAGCAACGAAGACCCAATGCAGCCAAAAATAAATAAATAAATGAATTTATTTTAAAAATATCTATCTATGATCTGCCATCTATATATGTATAGATACACGTACACATGTACATAGATACATCTATTCCCATGCTCGTATGAGTGATTCCTCTGTGTCAAAATTGCAAGTTTCTCATTTAACCCTCTCAAAAATTGTCCTGAATTGGTAATATTATCAATCCCAATTTTTCAGGGGAGCTAACTCGTACAGAGAGCCACTTTTTTGACAAAGCTTTTTACTGCTTTTACAAAGTTACACAGCTACTATCTGATGGTCACTGGTTTCAAATCTAGTTCTGACTGGTACCACATCCAATACTTTAAACCAACACACCCTACTGTTAACTGTATTTTTATTCCTAGGTACAAATTATCAATTAATCTTGACAGTAAGTAGACCATTGGAACCTTATTTATCATTCCTCAGTTTAGGTTAATGAAAATGACTGGCTTTTTAAAAAAATTTATTTGTTTTTAAATTTATTTATTTTTGGCTGCGTTGGGTCTTTGTTGCTGCACGCGGGCTTTCTTTAGTTGCAGTGAGTGGGCGCTACTCTTTATTGCAGTGCACGGGCTTCTCATTGCGGTGGCTTCTCTTGTTGTGGAGCACGGGCTCTAGGCGCGTGGGCTTCATTGTGGCATGCCGGATCAGTAGTTGTGGCTCGCGGGCTCTAGAGCGCAGGGTTAGTAGTTGTGGCTCACGGGCTTACTTGCTCCCCGGCATGTGGGGTCCTCCCGGACCAGGGCTCGAACGCATGTCCCCTGCATCGGCAGGCGGATTCTTAACCACTGCACCACCAGGGAAGTCCTGGCTTTTTAATAACAGTGATAAGAATGTGTTAATACCAACACTAATATTAAACGACTATGAATGAAAGAAACCTAACGTACAAATGAGGATCAAACATTTTCCTAAGCAATTTGCATGCATCAACTTATTTAACTCTCAAGTCAGCCCATTATTCTCCCAATTTGCAGATGAATAGGCTTTGGTTGGAGAATCCTGCTTATTGCTGTCTCCCTGGGTCTAAGAGGCAAAGTGGAGGTCATGGGAAAGCAGTGATTCACCAAAGCTTTTTACACATTTAGCCATTTTGAAAACTGAATTTAAAGGATGCACAAATTCCTGAAAATACCTAAGGAGTTTGTATAACCGTATATAGTGGTAGTAAGGTCTCAACTAGAGAATCCCACCCAGCATCTGTGACAACATATCCAGTGTGCAATATTGTAAAGACACGCACGGTTGAGAGCATGCAGTCAGTGAAATGTTGTCATGTGTATCAAAATCAGTTCACTTTTTATAGTGATCAATAATGCACTACTCTTTAAGCAACTGAAAAATAAAGTGCATCGATCATTAGTATGGCCTTATCTTTAAGAATTTACATACACATAAACCAACGCATTCCAACCTGTAACTTCCCTCAGCACCGTCATTCTGTATCTAAGCTTGCATTGCAGCGTAATAAAGTGATAAGTGCAAGGTGGTTATAAAATACAGCATCTATGAAAAAAGCCAAGTTGTGGCTGCTGTGGGACCATCACTAGCAATTTGCTTATGCAAAAGTAAAGAGATTTGAAATCAGAGTTTGGCTTGAGGAGAAAGTGTGTTGGCCTCAGGTAATTGCTGCCTATAAATAACTATACCTCATTGGGGTGTCTTCATTTACGTAGGATATATTTAGGTTCTGCATTTAGTAATACCTTTCATATAATCAAGTGTTGGTCATCTTTGTAAGGAGGAACTATATTAATCAAATGTTCTTTGATGACAAGACATAGCAGTGTGGCCATTCATTTTCCAGAAGCTATTTGAGGAGCAGGGCGTGGTCATCGATTTGCATAGTACTTGACAACCCCAGATTTTTCTAGCTTTTGCAGATGGTTAGAAGGCTGCACCAAAGTTTCAGCTGCAACAATGGTTAAATTAATTATGAAAGTAAAAGATATGGGTCCACTTGTTATCACAGGGCTCATTTTATTAACTTCCTCGCAAAACTGTTTTCTGGATGGTTTATTTTTCGTATTGTTCATCGCTTTTTAAAATTTTTTTTAATTTTTATTGGAGTATAGTTGCTTTATAAAGTTCTGTTAGTTTCTACTGCACAGCAAAATGAATCAGCTATACATATACATATATCCCTTCTTTTTTGGATTTCCTTCCCATTTAGGTCACCACCGTGCATTAAGTAGTTCCCTGTGCTATACAGTAGGTTCTCATTAGTTATCTACTGTATACATAGTATCAATAGTGTAAATGTGTGAATCCCAATCTCCCAATTCCTCCCACCCACCCCTTTCCCCCTTGGTGTCCATACGTTTGTTCTCTACATCTGTGTCTCTACTTCTGTTTTGTAAATAAGATCGTCTATACCATTCTTCTAGATTCCACATATATGCATTAGTGTATGATATTTGTTTTTCTCTTTCTGGCTTACTTCACTCTGTAGACACTCTCTAGGTCCATTCATGTCTCTAAAAATGACCCAGTTTCGTTCCTTTTTATGGCTGAGTAATATTCCATTGTATACAATTACCACATCTTCTTTATCCATTCGTCTGTTGATGGACATTTAGGTTGCTTCCATGACCTGGCTATTGTAAATAGTGCTGCAATGAACATTCGGGTGCATGTGTCTTTTTGCATTATGGTTTTCTCAGGGTATATGCCCAGGGGTGGGATTGCTGGGTCATATGGTAGTTCTATTTTTAGTTTTTTAAGGAACCTCCATACTGTTCTCCGTAGTGGCTGTATCAATTTACATTCCCACCATTATTTTGAATGAAAATGAGCAACTGAAGTTTTCAGAAAAGCGATAGTTATTATTAAGAAGTCCAGCATCTAGACTCTCCGTACTACTCGGCATAGCCCATATTGAGGAATGATAAGGTCATAAAATGTAAGGTTTATCTGTGGATGATAAGGTTACAATAATAAGATCACAAAATATAAGGATTCTGCATTGTTGGAGTGTACATCTTTCCCTTTTCACTCATTACTGTATGTTTTTAAAATCTAAATAGAAACTAGATGGAAGGTTGGCTTTTAACATCACTTTCATGTTGTAACTTTTATATATATGTATTTCTGTATTTACGTATTTATTTATATGTATTTCTTTATGATCCTGGTAAAGGAAAAACAGGGAATGTCATTTTATATTCTGACTCAGCTACATATAAGTTATGTGCCACTGGAGAAATAATTTAGCTTCTCTGGACTTCTATTTACTCAACTGTCAAGTAAAAATTAATAGTACTCATCTTGTGGGGATTAAGAGTGTCTAGCGTGAAGTAGTGAGAAAATGGATGTCTTTTAAAATGTAGATGTCTAAAAAGAGAAGGAAAGAATAAAGAATAGAACAGACAAACCTCTTTTGTCAGTATTACCTTAGAGAAACAGTTAGGAAAGTGATATCCACAGGAGATACTCTTCAAAGACAGTGGTCTGTCATTTTTTGGTTCTATCCGTTTGGGAACAAGTCCCTGGAGAATTAAATAGATGACTAGATACATACGATGTTTGCAGCAGAACTAAGAACCAAGAAAGAGAAGGGATTTAATGGGAATTTAAGAAAGTCTGGTAAATTGAGGTTTCACGCAAAGCTTCTCATTTGAAGTGAAATGTTAGCCATCCACCTCTTAAACCCATGTCATAAACTTTGCAGTTTAGTATGACATAATTCTAGTCACTTTGAATTAGTAGCACAGTTGGATTACTGTTATTGATGGTTCATGTAGGCTTAGAACCATTAAAGTGTCAAAACCTGAGCAACGTAATATGACATAATGCCAGTCTTTCCAATTTAGCTGTTGCTGTTATGTTACATCTCGAGGATTTCCTGTGTAAATATAAACTGACAGAAACAATTTTTTTGGCAAGAATTTCAAATGATTGACAAAGAAAGATTAAAGCTCTTCACAATGATTTTTCTTTCAACCTCATGATTGAGTTTAGTTAAAATTACTTGGAAACAATGAGTCCTAAAATGCATAAAATGAAGAATAATTGTTCAACTGAGTCCTTTTAGGATCTGGGCAATGCGTAGAATAGGCTTCTGTTTTTGGTTAGAGCAGCACTGTTGTCTTTCTTGTGAAGGAATTGTGCACAAGCTCTACATAAAAGCAACTGGGGTCTATGGAAGACCCCCTAACTTCTATCGTAAACAGAAGAATTGCAAATTGAAGTTCATTGTATTTAGATCTGTGTTAAAATGGAAACTAAAGTCATCTTTAATGATGGTCATTGTTGGGTTAGAGTGTTGGGGTAATAAGAACATAATTTTCCAAATGATCTTCTAATATGTTGTTACATCATTTTTTCAGTGAAAAAAAAAATAACAAAATTGTGTATTTATTATTCAAAGTTATCAGTTTTACTTCAGACATTATAAAGTAAATGAAAGTAAATGTTTTCAGTGTAAGGTGCTGATTTTATTGCAGTAAATTCCAAGATTCTTAATGAGATTTTCTCTTTATTCAAAGTAGAGGTAGTGCACGTTATTTCCTTAGGAACACTAAACCAGAGATTTTGTGTAACTACAGGTACTTTAATTTTCTAAATAATGCGTCTGTTTCTATGTGTGACAATCATTTAAATTCATGTTATTGAGATAAGTCAAGAATTAGGTAACATGTTAAGCAAATTTGGATTTTAAAATATCAGACTCCATTTAAAAATTATATACATAACTTTATAATATACATATATTTAGAAATATATATAATTGTTAGGTGATATTAACATATGCATTGGAGAAGGAGGCTGTTGTGTCAGTTGTGCCAAATGTGAGAGAGTGTGTATGTGTGTGTGTGTGTATATGTGTGTATGTATGTGTGTGTGTGTGTGTGCATGTGTGTATGTGTGCGTGTGTATTTGTGTGTGCATGTGTGTATGTATGTGTGTGTGTATGTGTGTATGTGTGCATGTGTATTTGTGTGCGTATGTATGTGTATATGTATGTGTGTGTATGTATGTATGTGTGTATTCCTCAAAATGATAGATATGCTATTTTAGATACTTTAGTAGCGACTTGGAACTCTGCCCATTTTATGTGCACATTATTATCATTTGAGATGCTAGAGGAAAACCCACACAAGTTATTCATTTAAAAAATAACCAGATATAGTTTTGCATGCATAATTGTATAGATTAAACTCTATAATTACATCATTTTATATGTCACGTGGAAACAGATGAGATTAATGGCCCAAGAACTAAAAATACTATTAATAAAAAGAATAATATTTCCAAATATAGGTAGGTATTGAATCAAATATCAATCACTTTTGAATAATGCCTTGACATTTCTTTTAGGATCCATTTATGAAGACAAGTAACATTTCACTTGCTCTTCAATTTTTTTTAAAATTTGCACTGTTTTAGAAAGGCAATTTTAAATCAAGAAAGAATTCTCTTTTGATTCCATTTCTTCTTTTCTAAAGGATTTGCATATTTTATTTAAAATTACTCCAAAGAAATATACAAAAAAAAACATGCTTATCAGATACATAAATTATGTTGTACATATTTATTATATCAAACATTAATTTTAAAGGAAAATTGATAAGCTTTCATTATCGATAAATCAAATTTGAGAAATGCACACATTTGTATCCAAACTAAATATTCTGCCAAGTCCCCCAGGTGGAGATATAAAAGAGAGCGTTGCTTATGTGGGAATCAAAAACAGCTCTGCAAAATTGTGGCTAAAATTTGCAGGAATGAGAGTATGAGATTAAAAATAGAAGTGAGCTATGCTTTTCACTAAAATACTCAGCAGTAATTGAATGTTTCAAGACTATGTATATGATGTTAGTACTGATATTCTAGAATCCAGTTGCATGTTCTGGTCCGTTGATTCTCATGAGGAGCAAGGATAAATATCTGTTTACTTAAGCCTTGGATGTGTATTGATGTTGGGCGAGGTCTCCAGTGATTTTATGGTAAATACCATAAACTAGCTAGCAGAAAATAAATAGCTACCATTCATTGAGACTGTATCTCTCACTCACTGTTCTAAGTATTTGTTATATTTTTTTCAAGTAATCCTCAAAACACATTTTAATATAGTTTTTCTCCCCATGTTGGAGATTAAACAACTGAGGTCAAGTTTCTCAATTCATACAGTTGATCAGCCACATAAACCCATTTTTCATGACGGAAACCAATGGAACCTTTGACTAATAACCATGATGTCCACCAGAGTTCACCAGTGGCCTACACATGGTCCAACCCAAGGGTCATTTATCCCTTTCCCTTTCACATGGTCTCTGAGAAATATATGGTCGTACACATGGTGGTCCCCTCCTTCCATGTTCTGACTTGACTGTGAGGCTATGGTCTCCCTAGGGTTCCCTCCACCTCTCTGGCTTCTTTGTCTCCCTCACCTGTACAAGCTTTTCCTATCTTCCTAAACCCTGCACATCTTAAGTCCCTGGGATCAGACTTGGGACCTCTTAGAGCATCCCTAAATCCCTTTGTGGTGTCACCTGCATGGCCCCAAGCACCTTCTCCATGTTTTCCTCTGCCATGTTTATAGCTGTGCCCAGACGTCTCCCCTGAACTCTTCCTCCCTGTGGTTTTTCTCATGTCAGTAAATGGCAATTTCAGGGCTTAATTCAAGATGCCTGGAGCCATTCTTGATTTCTGCATTTCTCTAAAACTTTATCTCCAATCTTTTATCTTATCTTGTTGGTTCTCACATTAAAATATATCCACAGTCTCGTCTCGCTACTTCTATGCCATCCTTGTTCAAACCATCATTACTTTTCACTAGTTATCACCATAGCCTATAAACCTGCCTTTTTACTTTTACTTTTTCCACACACCCTATGCTATGATCTGAATGTTTGTGTCTCCCCAAAATTCACAGGTAGAAATACTAATCCCCAAGATGATGGTATTAAGAGGTAGGACTCTGGGAGATGATTACGTCGTGAGGGATTAGTGTCCTTATAACAGAGACCCCAGAGAGCTCCCTCACCCCTTCCTCCCTGTGAGGACAGAGTGAGAAGACTTCGTCTATGAATCACAAGAAAGGCCTCACCAGATGCTAAATCAGCAGGCATCTTGATCTTGAATTCCCAGCCTCCAGAACTGTGAGAAATCACTTCTGTTGTTTATAAGGGGCCCAGGCAGTGATGTTTTGTTGTGGTAGCCCAAAGGGACTAAGACACCATGTCTACCCAGAACACAGTTTGTCATCTACTTAATAACTACTGTGATTCTTCGAGAAAACTAGAACTAGTCAGATCAAGTTATTCCTCTGTGCAAAATCCCCCAGTAATTTTCTATTTCATTTCTTGTATAATTTTACAGTCCTGACAATGATCACGGATATCTGACATAATCTAGGCTGTAGATCCCTCTCTGACTTCATCCTCACCGACTTTTTACTTACACTGTTGAAGCCGCCCAGGAATCCTCAGGGCTTCTGAAACTTACAGAGCCCCTTCCACTCAGCAACTGGGCACCACCTGCTGCCCCTTTATCCCCCTACCACACAGCTTATCCCTCCTTTTCTTCAGATGTCCGATCAGAAGCCACCTTGCTCAAGAAAATGGCCCTGCGCATCCTATGTTATAAATGCAATTCTCTCCTCTTCACCACCTCCATCATCTTATTTCATTTTTCTCCTCAACACTAGTTAATGCTTGGTGGCCTCTACACTTATTTTATGCGTGTGTTTGCTTTTTTATCTCCTCACTCTGAAAGTTGTTTCTCTCTGTCTCTCTTCCCCGCCCCCCGCAAGTAAGAAGTCTTTCTGAGATATATTATGGATACAATAAATAATAATTTAATTCATTTCTGAAAAAAGTCTTTAGACCTTTAAACATTTTATTCAACACACGTCTCCTAATCTTCTTTAACTTATGCCATATTGAAAACAAGCTAAGCCACTGCTTGAAATGATGTCTTTAAAAAGTTAGTATTGAGAAAACTTATGCAAAATAGGTTTAATCTCTATGAATTTGGGGAATTATATGCATTGACACTAATCCTTCAATTCAGTGAGCTTAAAAAAAACATAGAAATGGAAGGATCGATGTGGTTGGATTTTGAGTGAGTATATAATTTAGACAAATTTTAATTCCGCATTACCTCTATTCATGAAATTTCACTTGACAATGCTAAATAGTGTTCCCATTTTCTTTTAAAACGTCCACCTGTGTCGTTTCCTCCATTCTCCTCTCCAGACACCAAAGCCTGCACTTACAATAAAGGCACCTGTAAAGGAGTGACTAATTCATAGGTGCCCCTCCCTAACTCGGGTTCCTTTCTTCACGTGCACCTGGGTGTTTTCAGTGTGTAATAGGATCAAGCTGCTTGCAGGTTTAAATCCTGAATCCACAGAGCCTGAAATGTCAGCCTCCCCATTTTGCTTTCATACGTATGTAAATTCACAGCTATACTCATACACAATTATACACATTTAACACTGCATCTTTTTCAATGTATAGTTGACATGAAGTATGGTCTAGAAAAGTCATAAAGTAGCCTGGGGAACATCCCTGGGATGAATGCCATAATCTATTATTAACTTCCATTCATGCATTTTGATCAACAAATATTTATTAAATGGATGCTAGATGCAAGGAATTTTTCTTATCGTTGCAAATAAGAGAACAGTCTGCATCGAGGAACTTTCATAACAGAAGAAGACATAGATAAATACCCAGAATGTGTGTTATAATAGTCACAGGAACATTAATTTGGGGGAACAGAAGATACAACCACTGATGGTGATTGACATTGTTGAAACCTTTAATGCCTGAGCTGAGGTTTGGAGGATTAGCAGAGTGTCACTATGTAAACACCAGGGAAGCTTTCTTTAGCAGGAGAATTAGCAGTGTGGAGGGAGAGATTACCCTGGGTGGAGGGTACTGCAGGAGATTAAAGGTGGTTGCAATTTGATATCATGAGGGGTGGGGTGAGTCGTGAGACTGGGGAGATATGCGGGGGCCTGACCATAAAGGGCATTTCATGTTGTATGAAGGTATTTGCCTTTATTCTGAAGGCAGAGTGGGACATTTCAAACATTTTCAGTAGGTGAATGACATGACTGTATTTACTCTTGCAAGAATTTTTTCTGGCAGCAATAGATTGGAGAGCAAAAATTTATAGGATGCCCTCTTAGGAGAAAATTACAACACAGCTAAGAACAATGGAAAACCTGAGCTAAGGAAGTAGATAGATTTGAGACTTACTGAGGAGGCATGTAAGTTAGATCTTGGTGGCAGATTAAATGTCGAGAAAGAGAGAGAGAGAGTTTATAGGGAAATAAAATAGATTGATGGTCTCCCAAGGTGGGGGAAGGGATAGAGGGAGGACGGGGAGTGATAGCAAATGGGGACCAGCTTTCTTTAGGGGATGTTGAAAATGCTCTGAAATTGGATTATGGTGATGGTTGCCCTTCTCTGTAAATATGCTCTGTAATTGTACATTTTAAAAGGGGGGATTTCAAAGTGTGTTATCTTGATAAAGTTATCTTTTAAAAAGTCAACACAAGTCTTGATTGTCATGTGGGTGATTGCCAGTTCTGTTCCCTGGAAATGTCAGTTCAAGGGAGGAAGAGCAGGGGGCATTTAGATGTCAGGTGCTTTCTGAGATGAGGGTGGAACATCCAGGTAGAGACGGATAAGGTAGGTAGTGCCCAAGACTGGACATCAGATGTACCATCTACAGAGACAGACGGCAGGGTTTGGACCCGTAGGAGTAGATCATCTCACTCCGCACAGAGTGTAGACGAGAGAGAAGAATCACGGATGGAAGACTCAAATGTAAAAAAGCAGGAACTGGCAGGGGAGAAGCAACTGAGAAAGTGATTGGGATGAAGCAGCCTGAGAAACAAAAGGCTGAACAGGAGTTGGTAGAGGGATGAAAGCAGCAGAAGAAAGGCTTGAAGACAGAGGGCGAGGGACCAGGCTGCCCGGGTTCCTGTCCTGGACACGCCAGCCACCAGCTGTGTGCCCTGCGCAAATTTCTTAACCTCTTTGAGCTCTACTCTCGCCATCTGTAAAATGGGAGTAAAAGTAGCCCCCCCCCCTTTTTTTTTTTGAAAAACAGCCTTCTTTTGGTACATTTTGAACAAAGAGTTTTACTCTAGGGGAGACTTCACAAGATACTGAAGGCTGAAGGATTCCATACACCTTAAGGTATCTTGAGACATCTCAGTTAAAAACAGAAATGTAAATCTAAATTTGTTTTTATTAGTTTTTGGCTCCTGAGATACACATAGAGAATGTTTTGAAAGCTAGTGAATTCCTTGATAGAAGAAACATACGTATAGAATATTTGCCATATGATGATCTTTGGGTCCCAGGGGTTAGCTTCTCTGCTGCATTGCCTCGTGGTGTGAGTGGAGCTAACAATTTAGTGTAGTACACGTGCAAGGAAACAAAGAGATGCATACTTAAAATTAAAGTAAGTGCTATGAAGGAAATGAATAGGCTGTGTGGCAGAGAACAAGGGGGAAGGGGTGTTGGAGATCCTTCGGAGAGGGTGATCAGGGATGGTTTCCTTGAGGAAAGTGACATTCAAGCTCTCATTAAATGAGATAATGTGTTTGTTAAAGGGAAGTCTGAGCACTCTGCCCGTAAATGTTCCCCTTCCTTTTCTTTTATGCATTGCGATAAAAAAATTTAAAAAAAAAGAGGGTGTGGCAGCAAGATCAAAATCCACAGCGAGTTCCAGGGATACAGGGACTAAACACAGGCCATTGAATTAGCAAACAGAAGGCACTGGTTGTATGTTTAAAAGCAGTTTTGTTAAAATTATGAACATTACAGTTGAGTGGAAATTGAGGGAATGGATCATTGAGTCTATGCCCTGCCTCAATCTATATAATCCATCCAAGGAGAGAGGAAGTGGATGGTAAGGGATCAATAAATAAAGACATTTGTTCTAGTGGAAGAAGTGTGAATAAGGGAGGGGAGATGGAGATACAGGAATCAAGAAGAGAGAATGAAACGATTCCATGGAGGGAGAGAAGCTAATTTATAGTCAGCAGTCCTGGGAGAGAAAGAGGTGGGGTGGGGATAAAGGAGTTGGAAGATGTAGGAGAATCACCAAGGCTTGCAACAGTTATTGATTGAAAGGAGAGTAAGCTGCCTGCAACAATCAATGAGAAAAGAAGGATGTTTTCACCAAAAGCACAAGGCCCAAAAGAAAAATAAGATAAATTGATTCATCAAAACTAAAAACTTGTGCTTCAGAGGTCACCATCCAGTAAGTACAAGGACAACCCACAGAATGGGAGGAAATATTTGCAAATTATATATCTGATAAAAATCATGTTTAGAATATAGAAATAACTCTTACCTCTCAATAATAAAAAGACAGGTAATCCAACTAAAAAATAAGGAAAGGATCCTAATAAATATTTCTCCAAGGAGGACATACAAATGGCCAATAAGCACATGAAAAGATGCTTGCATCATTAAGTCATCAGGGAAATGCAAACCAAAACCACAGTGAGATACCACTTCACGCCCATTAGGATGGCTAGAATCAGAAAGTAAGGTAATAATCTGTTAGCAATGATGTGGAGAAATTGGAACCCCTCATCAACTGCTGGTAGGAATGTAATATGGTGCAGTACTTGGGAAAACAGTCTGGCAGTTCTTCAAATGATTAAACATGGCATTACCATGTGACCCAGCAATACCACTCCTAGGTATATACCCAAGAAAAATGAAAACAAATATCCACACAAAAACTTGTATTACAAAAGTTTTAAAGAAAATCATTCATAATAGCCCCAAAGTGGAAACAACCCAGTAGCTCATCAATGGATGAATGGATAAAGAAGGGTGTTATATCCATACAAAGAAACATTATTCAGCCATAAAAAGTAATGAGATACCGAAACATGGTACAACATGGACGAATATTGAAAATACTATGCTAAGCAAAATAAGCCAGTCACAAAATAAACCATATACTATATGATTCTATTCATGTGAAATGTCCAGAACAGGGAAATCTACAAAAACAGAAAGTAGATCAGTGGTTGCTTAGGGTCTGGAAGGTGGGTGTGGTGGGCGTTCATGATGAGGGGGATACGGGGGTGATAGTAGAGGGTATGGGGTTCTCTTGTGTAGTTGATGAAAATAATTTAAAATTGACTGTGGTTGTACAGATCTGTGAATATACTAAAGCTAACGACATTTAGTTTAAATGGGTCAGTTGTATGGTATGTAATTTATATGTCACAGAAACTGTCAAAATCCTAATAGAGGGGGTATTCCATGAAATACCTGAGCAAGTCAAGTACTCCTCGAGGAGTCAAGGTCATGGAAAACAAGGAAATCCCGAGAACTGTCACAGGTGAGAGACCCCTTAGAAAACATGATGCTAAATGTGATGCAGTAGCTTAGATGGATCCTTGAACAGAAAAAGGACATTAAATAAAGAGCAAATCTGACTAAAGTATGGACTCGTTATAAAATATATCAATATTGATCTACTAACCATGACAAATTGACCACACTAATTTAAGATATTAATATTAAGGGAAAACTAAGTTTAAGGTGTCAGGGAAATCTCTGTACTATCTTCACAATTTTTCTGTAAATCCAAAGCTGATCTAAAATTCAAAGTTTATTTAAAAAGAGATTTTTTTTTTCGCTTTACTGTTTTAACATGTGATGTTAGGGTCATTCTTTAGAATTAAGTATGCAAGATCTGTTGTCATAAATTCCTTCTGCCAATGTATTCTCTCAGAATACTCTTTGAGATACTAAAAGTGCTAAAGAAATGGTTCATGCGCAAACCCGTTATTAGTTTAACCATTAATTAATTTTATATAGGCGGGGACCTTAGAGTTGCATTCCGAAAGAGAGGAGAGGGCAACATTCAGAAATCAACTAGGAACTCTAATCACTCTGGGTGAATTAAGGCTTAGTGCAGAAGCACGGAGTTCTATCCTTTGTTGGCTAATTTAGCCAATCGTCAGGACAAAACTTCTTCAAACAAATGCTGTTTCTTCTGCTGACAAATCATTAGGCAATATAATTAATATCGAAAAAAATCACTGTATAATTTTTATAGCGACAAATAGTCTTTTAGAAGCACATGCTTCCTAGTTTCTAGTGAGTTTTAGTAGTATTCTGTCGCGTGTTGATCTATCTTAAATGTATTTACACAGAGGTGATATGTATGTATGATATATTATCTATTTACCTATCTGTGTGTCAGATACAATTTTATGAACACATTCACTCTCTCATTTATTCTCTATATTAAAAGATAAGATATCCTTGACCTGGAAAGTGGGTTTAAAATTAGGACCAGATTATGAACTCTCAAATGAGGCCAAGTTCAAGAAGAGGGGAATATAAAGTGGCAGATCAAAAGTCCGTTTTTTTATACTGAGTTATTAAAATTTCTAAAAGTAGCAAGAATAGTCAACGAAAGTAGAAGAACACCTTGGATTTACAGCCATTTTGTGAGAGCTGGCATCTGGAAGAAAATGGCAAGCCCTGATTGGGGAACTGTCTTCAAGAGGCTGGTCACCAGCTTAGGGAACCAAGACAGAGAGCAGGTCCCATCAAAACTTCAAGGATTAGTCTGGCGGAAGGGACCGTCTGACCGAGATGGATTAGGAAGTCAACAGCGTCAGCCCACAGGCAGGCGTACCCATATCTGTACCCACTCGTTACATAGTGGCTGTAAAAAGGAAGACCGGAAGTAAGGCATGAGGGAACGAAAAATCAAAGGTCTTCTTTCACGTATTCTCAGGTTTGAAAGGAAGGACTCTTATGTCTTGCACACATCAAACAAAGACTCTGAGCATGAGTTGGAACTTCAGTGCATGTGCTATTTTTCACCCAAGACAGTATGTAGAACAGGAAAAAGAAATAAGAAAGCTACTCAGTGGCCACGTATACGTTCCGACTACTTACCCATTTGCCATTAGAGGTGGCACAAATGATGGGCAAAATTCCTCATTCTGGAAAAACGAGTCATGAGAAGGAGGGTGTGGAATATAACATTCCTTCTGAGAAAATTCATAGCAGATTCTTGATCAACTTGTACGTGGGTGCGAATGAGGCCAAGTTCATGTGCTAGCAGAAAGCTTGCCATTTTGGTTAATCAAGATGATTGAAAAACTTCCCATTATGTAATGGGAAAACCTCAGCTACAAATATTTTTTAAATATCTGATGTGAATGTCAATTTTCTATAGCTTCAGAACTTTGAGTCCTGAGTAGCCCCCATGACAAGCATGTGTATTTTTCTCCTTTGAGCTCCTTCAGCACGTGGAACATGATTCTGTCCTAGCACTTCTCAAACTGTAATGCAGTCTTTTACTTACACCTGTCTCGAACTTGAACATAAAGCAGCGACCGTGCTTTTCAAACTTTGAATCCAAAGCTCCTGAAACAGTGCCTGACATATAGTAGAAACTCAGTAAATATTGGTTGATTATTTAAAATCCAAGATGCAGCTAACAGCCAAGTTGAACAATGGCCAAACTATGTAGTTGATGGGAATTTGAGTTCAAATATCCCATCAGTGACACTTTTTGGCCGATTACACTTGTATATTATTGGTTGAATCAAATGCTTCGTGAAAGCAAAAGGAATCTAACATATAGAAAGATAATAATGTGTCTGGTGTGCATGTGTGAATGTGTGTACCCTGACTAGATAATGTCGTTGTCAAGGAAACAACTAGCATATTAACCAATGTTTGTTTTTTAATTCCAAAAACTTTTGATTGTTTGTTTAGTCTTTATCAAATGCAGTGGCAAGTGAAATTACCAAAATATGTAGCCAAAAAAATGTTTATGTAATGATTTATGTTATACTTTAGTTCTGAGAAGGAATGATTGGTGTGAGTGACGATTTTAATATGCTGATTAAAATTTAATATGCTGGTTGTAAGAGAATCATATATACATATATATCATAATCATATATATATGATTGCTATATCATATATTTAATATATATATATGATTGCAAACATTTCCATTATCTAATAGAAGAGATGTCCTAAATATGCATGGAAAATCCTAGGTATTATGTGACTTTTTTTAAAATGCCATAGTTCTGATTCTACTTACTAAGCTTTGTAATTTTCCAAATGAACTCATGTCAATTTGGGAAATTCAAAGCTAGATAAAACCAATAAGCTGGTCTATTTCTTAGCATACTAACGTTTTAAGCTAGTTTGAATTGTCCTGCAAATCAGAAAACTTTTGTCAGTCAGTGCATTTGCCTGGGGAATTGATGAGGTCATCACTGAGATATTTGTAAATAATGACATTGTTATTATCATTATCATTGAGTCTTTAGAGTCTGGACTACTAATGAGTAAATACTATTTATTTTCCGGTCCTAAGTCAATTTTTTAGTGTGTGAGTTGTTTAGGAGGGATGCTTATTAAAACGGAGACACAGAGAAAGCAATTTGTGTAGTTAATTCTGTGCACCGCCGCCCCTTCTGGCTGCTTATTGAATTGCAAGGCGGTCTCAGCAGGCAGTCCTGACCTTGAAGCCACAAAAGTGCTGATTGAAGCAGTTATGAGCAAAAAGATGTCATTATGCTGAGTAAATAGGAATCCAAAATACAAGGAGTGGGTGAAAGCTTCAGGATCCATATTCAGATCTGTTCATTTCCTTCGGGAATGGCCTGAGCCCCTTTCCATTGATCTTTTCCATAATAAGTGATTCAAACAAAGGCCTAGCCACTAAAATAATAATATTTTATTATTAAGTAAAAATGCACAGTAGGTCCAAAAAGGCTAGTTTTAATAGGAAACTCAACCTTAAAGTTTGCTACTTGAAATTACCAGGTGGCTACAATAACTGTCTTTTTTTTTTTTTTTTTTTTCTGTTTTAACAGCACCATATATAGTAGAATGTGATTCATATTTGGTGGAAAAAAATAGAAGTTGTAAGTCAATGTCAGATTATATAAACTCTGAATAGACTCATTTTATCTCTAATGGATAAAAAACTGAAGCATTTTACATGCATGTAGTGAGTGTAGTCTGCGTGCTAGGATCATCCTTCTCAAATGAGTCGCGTTCTCATCCTTCCTGCTGATTCACAAGAAGGGCATGTTTCAAGGAGAATAGCTTGCTGTTCTTTAGCGTTTGAAGTTCCCCGTTGTTGCACCCAGAAAACACGTAGCTGGGTGGGAGTTACGCTGAAGGCTTCGTGAATCTCAGTTGGTTCCACGTACAGGAATCACACCTTCAGTGCCTTCCCTGCCCTCGTTTGCGATTTTATCATTCATTCAGCAAAGACATTCCAGAGGCAGGCTCAAGGCCCTGGGGTAGACAGTGAGAAAAACAGAATCTTCTATTCTGGAAGAGTAGCGAGGATGTGTACCTAAATAACTCCGGGACATGGTAGGTAGTAAACGCCTTCTGTCTGGGATGTGGGGAGTGCTTCATGGAGATGGGCAGCTCACCGTCCCTGGGCCTTGACAGGTGACAAGAATTTGGACCCACAGAGGTGAGGGGTTAGGTGGAAAAAATCTTTGTTTCCTCCCTTTGTATGTATCGTTTCTTTCTCTTTTTGGTTCTAAAGTGTCGAAATTCACTGTCAGGAAAGAATCATGGAAACATTTGAAAACAACCAAGAGTTCTGAAAGTGTTCATCTTCCCCAGTGTATATATTTGGATAAGCGATTAATTTCCAAGCCTCAGGAGTGAATCTTTACTGGTAGAAACACTAGCACATATACTAGGCCATGCATGAGACATCTTTGGTTAGGGAGATGGTATCATAATCCCTGGGATCACAGTATGTAGGAAGTGGTCTTCTCCGTCTATACTCAAGGTCGTGGTACAGATTGTTCCTACCCAGGGAAACAGACTGGTAATGTAACCTCGGGCGTGCTGATTAATTTTTGACTCTCAACCCCACACCCTTACAACTTAATGAGTTTATATTTAACCCCAGGATGGCAAATTAGCATCACCTCTTTTAAGGTGACTCAGTTGATCATAGATACCTGGAGTAGAGTGTTAACATCTACTACAAAAGCATCTCTGAACACAAAGGAAACGGGTGTCTGCTTACTTTCACGTCCAGTGGGCATGTTTCCCACTAACCCTGGATTACCTTTAAGATTCATTCCACTTCTATATTTCTAGTGTTCTTTTGGTGAGACTTTAAGCAAAACAGAAAATCACATGCTGATTGAAAACTGTCTCCCTCTGCCCTCTAGGGCTCAAGCATTCCTTCCTGGGTTTCCCAGTGATCCCAGGAAGAACAAAATATATTCATAATAATATTCGTTGCTTTAGCAATACATTTTTCATCAGCACCTCCAAACAGTACCCAGGAATAGGAGAGACATAATCTGTTAATCTTATGGTTAAGGTTTTTCTAGTTTTGATGTTAAATTTTAGATTTTGGAATATTATAGGACTGGTTTCTTAAATCTCTTATTTATGTTTTAGTGGACCTTTGTCTTACATATGGCACATTCATATTTATTTTATTTGAGATGATTTAGTGATTTCTCCAGTGCTATTTCATTTATTCACGCATTCATTCAACATGGACTAAGCAGCCAACATATGCTAGGGCTTGCTGTATTTTTAGAATAAAATAGGTAGAAAAAGTACAATCACTGCCTTTGGGAAGCTCGCTTGTTCCAAACGTGGGTCCCCTTCACAGATCAGTTCCAGAAGTAAAATAGGTCTGTGTTTATGTTCTCAATATTTTTTGAAAGTTTAAGGGAAAATCTACATTAATCAATACCTAAGGTTGCGTTGGTAAAACGAGACATCACATTTTTTTTCTTTTTTGCTAGAATTCTATTAATGCAAGGTATCATATTTGCTTTCACAAGGAGAGGAGAAACTGATCATTATTTCCATATACGTTCAATAATAAAGGTGATAATGCCAATTATTTTGAAATGGTGTATTGCAGTAAACAAAAGTCCTTTAACGTAAGTGCTCGGCTAGTAGTATAAATAATCAAAGGAAAAACAGCGGTGTTGACAATGGAGGTTAGGGAGAGGATGGCAAACTTCAGGTAAAAGGACATGTTTCTGATATGTCTAGGCAAGTTGTTTAATTTTTCTCACATATGAGGGATATTAGTTTCCACTTTAATGTATTGGTGCTGATTGAACCTGGCAAATATTAGACACTGATAAAGAGCATCTACTTTTATTAGTAGTGGTCATTATTACTAATGACTCTTCACCCAAATATATGTGGTGTAAGATCTGCACGCATGAAGGCACGGCATTAAAGTAGTTAATTCTGTTGGTGGGGGAAAAGCCTGCAAATAGTTTACACAATAAATACCACAGGGCTTCCCTGGTGGCACAGTGGTTAGGAATCCACCTGCCAATGCAGGGGACATGGGTTCAAGCCCTGGTCCAGGAAGATCCCACATGCCAGGGAGCAACTAAGCCCGTGCGCCACAACTACTGAGCCTGCGCTCTAGAGCCCGTGAGCCACAACTACTGAGCCCGTGTGCTTAGAGCCCGTGCTCTGCAACGAGAGAAGCCACCGCAATGAGAAGCCCGCACACCGCAACGAAGAGTAGCCCAACACAGCCAAAAATAAATAAATTAAATAAATAAGTTTTTTAAAAATGCTGGAAAAAAAAAAGAAATACCGTAAAAGATGGTGTCCCACATGCACTAAGTCATAATAAAAAGCTACCCTGGGATGCACCATTCAGCGAGAGTAACGCCTCTCAGTTGGTAATAGAGTTCTGTCTTTTTGAGTTATATTTTATTCCATTTGTGATATTTCTTCCTGTGTTGTTTCTCTGGGAATTTTATTTTGTAAGTTGTTCCTTCAGTAAATGTCTTATCACTACATCTTAGTTTACTATTCCTTTCTCATCATATAAAAGCAAACATGTTATAGGTGTCTTCACAACCAACTGTAATCTCAGACAAATGAGTTGTGGATATAAGTTATTTTCCATCTGCGTTCGATGTTACTAATAAGCAATCTATTCCATTTCACATGGTCGTCATGATTCCAGTGCAGATAGAATTAAAATGGGCAACTTGGATAGAATGGGAAGAGTAGCCATACAAAATACTTTCACTCAGGAAGACTTTACTGGATTTTCCCACCAGAAATAAAGTGCTGGAATGGTTTACGCATAGGTGTCGATACGAATGTCTTTGGTCTATATTGTAAGTGGGACAAACTTATAACTCTGGTAGGACTCCGTGACATTTTACTGCATTTGCTTATTTAGGTTGAAGTCACTGCTAGAAACAACTTAGCATGGATTGTTCAAATGTGTCCAAAGTGCTGTCATTTGGATAGGAAAGTTTATGATTTATGTAAACTTAAAGCTTGAGCTCTGGGCACTGAGAACGCGTGAAGCATCGCATTCAGTGGGAACTCGGTTTTGGCAGACAGCATCGGTTGGTCGACCTTGAACTCTGGGAGGGAGGTCAGCTTACCTGTTGGTTTTAATCTGAGCTGACAGCGTGGTGTTCAGTGGAAGGGGATGGGGGAGTTCCTTCTGAGAACAAAGGTCCCTTATGGATGGTTAGGGAGTTTGGGATCCACACGTACACACTGCTGTATTTAACATGGATAACCAATGAGGACCTACTGTATAGCACAGGGAACTCTGCTCATTATTATGTAACAACCTAAATGGGAAAATAATTTGAAAAAGAATAGATACATGTTTATGTATAACTGAATCACTTCGCTGTACATCTGAAACTAACACAACATTGTTAATCAGCTATACTCCAATATAAAATAAAAAGTTTAAAAAAAGGAGCCAGAAATAAAAAAATAAAATAAAATAAAAAATAAAGGTCCCTTATAAATGCAATTGGAGCAGTTTTGCAGTACCATTCTTCAATCCACCCAACTTCGGATTAAAGAGTTATGAATATGTGCTCAGCACGCCTCCTGCTACCCTCTACGTAGGCTCAAGGGGCACGGGATGCTTTGCACTATTAAAGAAACGTGATGAGACCACGGAACCCCATTTACATCAAGTGCCTCCATCAGGGCGTCTCCTTGCCTTCTCTTCTCCCTGCTTTGAGCTATGCCTAATTATCATAGGACCTGCACCCACAATCATCCATTTATTTTCCCCTCTTCATTCCTTGATTGCATAGTTTTTGAGGCAGGACTGAAGTTTTAATTTTACTTCCGTGAACAATTATGTGGGCGCAGTGACTGGCATCCGTGGATACTCTGACACTACTTGCTCAATGAATTAGTAAATAAAAACCTAGAAGGAGCCCCTGATGAGATCTTAAGGGACTGAAGAAAGGGGAGAAATTGCACAAAAGGAAACTTTAAAAGCCTGCATAAAGCTACATTTGTCCTGGCTGTAAAAGTACCTTTCCCTCATTTCCGTGTATTTTCACTCATTGCCTTTATGAGCAAAACCAAGCCCCCACCTTCACGGCCCTCATCCATCTTGCCTTTCCTGCAGTTGGCTCCCTGATCGGATGGAAGACGGAGAATGGGCTGCTTTCATAGTTGGTGCCCCGTGGAGCACCTGTGAGATGTCTCTCTCTCTTTTCAGTTTGGACATAAAATCATTTGGATCTATTAGACATGGGATTGCTTAGCGCAGCCCTTGTTAATTATCAGCTCTCTGTCCCAGGGCACTGTTTCACTGTGTGCTCTTTTCCCGCCTCTCCATCTTCGTGAACTCTACCAATTCTTCACTATATTTCTCAGGAAAATGCAGGGGTGGTAGTGAGAGAATGGTCTTAATAGAAGAAAAATTAATCTCTGACGCCGAGGGTTTCCTTTCAGTATTCATTGAGGTGAGCATCTGTGGTCAGTGCTCTAAGCAGACGTCTTGCTCTCAGGTAGAGTGAGAAATGGTCAGAAATGGTTCCTCTGTCCTGTGCTCCTCTACGCAGAGGATGCTACCTTTTTTCTCTCAGCTGAAAACTCACTCGGGGCCAGTGTACATCAGTGCTGCCATATCTGCCAGTCGAGGTGTGCGTGAAGACCTCTCTGTTGATATTTCAAGGTGGAGACGCTGTGATTTCTTTGCTCCGGAATGGAAAGAGTAGAAACGGAGAGTTGAGTGAACAGCTGTAAAATTTCAAAGCATCGTTTAGTAATGACCGCCTTTTAAGAGTAAGAACAAAAGCTGAAGATGCGGCTTGTACTGCATACTAATCAACATGTATTCATAAAGTTCAAGTTCAAACCTCACTGTCTCTAAATATTTTCATTATTTATTACAATTAGCATATGCATGATCCATGTTACCTGTCTGCATTATTCAAGAGCGCTAGTCCTGTGGAATTACACTCAAGGGGAATTTAGACAAATCTCTCCCACAGGGTTGTGATAACCATCCTATCTAAGCCAAGTAGTGTCAGCCAGCAAGATGCTGCCCTGTTGCACGTATGAATTTTCATAGGATGTGGAAATGGCGCGATGCTAGAATGTATTAATTAATATCTTAGAGGCAGAAGGTAAGGAAAATTAGTCTTCGTGTTATAATTTGAAAAATGAGTCATGGTAGTTAATTAAACTATCTAATTCCTCAAGGTAAATGAATGCCTGAATCAATTCACAATTAACAATTTAAATAACGCTGCTTTTAAAGTACCCTTATTATGCCTATAAGGAAAATTGGAAACCTGAAACTCTGATGCACCATCTCTCCTTGCACGACTTGTATATGCTTCACGCTATAAACGGGAAACTTTTGAAGACAGGTACCATCTCCTTTTATTCTCCACATCCTACTTGGGATCGGGTAGGATGCTTTCTATGTAGAAGGCACTTAATTAATTCTCAAAAAAAAAAAAAAACCCCTCTATTTCCCTTCTTTGTTCTCATAGTTTGTTACAAAAAGTTTCCAAAAAGACTAAAAGAAGTGGCATTTAAATCAACCAGCACATCAATCAATCACATTGGTTACTGGCCCGGCTTGGACATGTTGGCGTATCTCGATCCTCTGTGAGATTTTATGATGTTGAGAATTACTCATTTTTGCAGCTGCCGTGCTTAGTGGTACCTCCCAGCTGGGAGGTATTTGGTAGATGGTGAACTAAAACAAACTGACCAAAATCTCAGGAAATCTACTTTGGCAGACAAAAGAAAATAGTGTTTTATGTGTTAGACATAACTCATCTATATTTATTAAATTTTATCAGCTGAGCAAATCAGGTTACTCATGTGTAAAATCTGGAGGATAAAAATTTGTGTTTGAATAATTGCAAAATCTCTTATCTCCTAGCCTAGCCATCCGCATAGTTCTAAGTCTCCAAAGGATTTGTCTACATAAGTGCTTCATAGGTATCTCAAATCCAACAGAGAGAAGCCTGAATTCACCACCCACCCCACTTCCAAAATAACGGGTTTAACTCTTGTTTTCTTTATCTTAGTTACCGGTGTCCCATGTGCTCATCCTAGATTAGCTTTCTCAGAGTCTCCTCAGACTCTTAGCTCTCCACATCTTCCCTCCTCACGACCAGCCTGTCTCCAATCTTGTCAGACCTAATCCCAAAAGATGTTTCAATTACAGGCTCCGCTTTCCGTCCGCGCCGTCACTGTCCTAATTCAGTCCTGTATCTTCTCTCTTGCTCTGATGAATAAGTATCCATCTGTTTCCCCTGACTTGAAGCCCTACCTTCTCTGGTCCCTCCAGCATTCTGATTCTAGTTATCTTCTTAAAAAATAAGTGACTCCCAGTTTCCTAATATCTACAGGACAATGTCCAAACTTCTTTGTTTGGTGTGTAAGACATTTCATAATTTGTTCCTCTGATTTTTTTTTTTTTTTTTTACTTTTCCCCATGATCTAGCCACTTCGTCCACCTTTCCCCACCCCTGGACCTTTCTGGTCCTGCTCTGCTTGAACTCATCTTACACTGTCCTTCCTTCAGGCAAGGACTAAGCCCCCCGACCCCCGTCCTCAAAATGCCCTGCCTTATCTTCTTCACCTACTGACCCTTCACAACCTAGCTCAAATTTCCCCTCTTCTGTGAAAATCTCCGTAAGTCATTTACCTACTCAATTCTCTTTTCATTTTTTCCTACTATTGTTAGAACTTACACCTATGTGAATTATACCCCTTTATTTATTTATGTGCGTCTCCCCAGAGATAATGCATTTTTTATATCAGGTAAAATTCTTACCTTCTTTAACCCCCAATCCCTAATGTGCCTCATACATAACATGCACTCAGTAGATCTTGCACTTCCCAACTTCTAGATATTTTTTTTCTCCTCACTGTTTACCACATTCAAATACTATTCTCTGAAAATACAGCTTTGACTCTGACCTGCTAACACATCCTTGTTTTTTATTTGTATGACTTAGATATTTATAAAAGTAGCCATTGCTTTGTGTCAGTTGCATAAACAGGAAACAAAAATAATTCATTGAAAAAATCTCCAGGATTCAGTTTTAAA
Organism: Eschrichtius robustus; assembly: GCF_028021215.1. NCBI lineage: Eukaryota > Metazoa > Chordata > Mammalia > Artiodactyla > Eschrichtiidae > Eschrichtius > Eschrichtius robustus. Next base: position 8,248,143 of record NC_090844.1, read on the forward strand.
AATCATGTGGTTGGTGGTGGCACCTACTGGCCAAGTGTGATATTGCATCCCGGAGCTATTGTTTTCATAAAAATGGGGCCAAAGGCAGAACTCTCGTGGGCCCTAAGGTAGTGGAGAAAAATCAGTAACTGCTATGGGAGGCGGCGGGGGTGGGGTGGGGGGGGTTGGGGGGGGGGCGGACCTCGATCAAGGCAGGCTCTTCCCGGGTCCTTTAAGTGCTGACATCAACCCAGGCAACATACATTGTTGTATGTACAACGTTGCTCAGGTAGAGAGCTAGTCAGGGTACCCAACTGATTGGAAGGTTCCCTTTTAGTCACTGGGAGTAACTTTTCATGGGATTGTTTGTTCTGTCAACCAACAGAAGTCATTGTAGATCAGCAGTTGCTTTAAATGTTTATGAAGAGTTACCTTCCTTCTACTAGGTAGGAATGAGCACTTGCTCTTGCAAGTTAACACTACTTGGAAGCATCGACTACACGTATTTAACATCCTTGCTTTTGACAACCATGCACTCCGTTTGTAATATAACAGTTGTTTCTCCATAAGAACTGATCTGCTGTGGATAGCTAAATGTAGTTCAGTTTCAATTCTCCTCTTGTCCTGAGGAATCCAGGAACACTCACATACATATTTAAATCCCATAAGAATTAGAAGGTGTTAATACATTTTCCGTCTGACATCTTCTCCTGTAAGCCTATTGAAGCGAATCGGGTCAGTCATTTTTAATCAGAGAAGGTGACCATGACAGGCCCAGGAATTCCCTCACTGAGATCGGGCTAGAACTTTCTGGAGCAAGGAATTCAACCTTCACGAGTTCTGAGCTGTCGATATCTAGGAATGTGTGCTCTCCCTGCATACCCTCACACAGACACACCTCCTTCTATCACAAGCTCACTGGCTCTGAGGACAGGGGCCTGAGCTAACTGTGTCCTCTCTCTCCTGTGTGTGAACCCGTCTCATTAGCTAATCCCTCTCTGCTTTAGTTGCTTATCTGGAGATAATCTGGCACTTACTTGAGAGGTTTGTTCCCTGAAAGTAAATGTGATAATGTACTTAAAGCAGTTATCGGGTATGTTTGACATATATGCTCAGTAAACCTTAACTGTTAATATTTTTAACTCCAAGTAGACAACCAGTGCTTTCCGTAGCATTGGATGCCTTCATGCTTTGGTGCTTTTGTCTGTGCAGTTCCATCTGCTGAGTTAAAATTCCCCCAACTTCTTTACATGAACAGTTTGCAATTTTTTCTTTGTGACCACGTCCGTCCGTCATCTCTTCTCTAAAGCCATCCTTGCTATCCTTAGTAGAAATCAGCTACCACTATGTTTTTGTTAATGCTTTACACTTGTCTCCACTCTAACACGTGGTTTTATAATCCGGGTTATCTCTTCATGTGTCCATCTCCTCACGTGCTCTGAGCACGGAAACCCTCTCCAGGACCTGGACCAGGACCAGGACCATTCATTGTTGGCCGCTAATCACGACATTCTCCTCCCCGCATCTCTCTTCCCATCCCCGATGCGTCCTGAGCATCTGACAAGTGTTTGCTGATGCATTCAAATTTAACGAAGCCACAAGGCAAGCAGGAAGACAAGCCAGGTCAGTTAGCAGGACACTTAAGGTTTTAGAAGAGAGAGAGAAAGAGAAGCTGAGTTTGGTTGTGAGGTAATATATGGAATTGTTTCCAAGGAGTTTTCTTTCTTTCTGAATATATTTGATCAGCGGAAGTTTGGGGGCGCCCAGCAGCTTTGCTCCCAGACAAGTGGATTAGATCTGGAAGGGCCTGGCCCTTTCAGGTAGATCTGTTTGCTTGTATAAACAGCCTCATAGTCTCGCCTCATCAGCTTCCCTCCGTGTGTGGGCTGCAGAGCGTCTTGTCTATGAGCGTATGGGGCAAGGAGGTGAAGTTGGTACTCGGTAGGGTGATCTCTCCCAAAACCTCGTGGATTAGACTGGAATCTCAAAGCCCAGATGCAGGCATCTACTTCTAAATGTCTTGCACGTATTCACTGACCGTTCTATTGAAGTGTGAAGGAATCAGAGTGCCATCATTAGGTAGCTTTTGTAATGAAATTGGAAGCGTAGCATAACAAAACAAGGAGGTTATGAAGTTGGGCAGACCTGGGCTTAAATCCCACCCTGTATGACCTTATGGAAAAGTTATTTAAACGCTTTGAGATCCTTTTCCTTCAACCTTACACAATAAGTATAACGCAATTACTGAGTTTTGACATCAACCTAGTAAGATGATACATGTCAACTATTTGGCATAAAATAGGCAACTCCACGTTGCCATTCGTAGGTACTCAGCAAATGACAGCTGCTTTTCTATCCTTAATAATACTAAGGCTGCTAATTACAAGGACGCTGCAACAACCAGTGAAGATGTGGAATGATGGTGTGAACCAAAATGAAAGCCCCCAGTGGAGCTCCGGTTTTCCGGTCTTAGCTCTAATCAGCTCGTGCAATCCTGGCTCTTTCTGTCAGGTGTGGAAAATGAAAAGACATCCGCAAGTAACTGTATTTTTCAGATCTCAGGGTTTTCTGTCCATTGAATAGCTGACGCTTTAATGAAGCTTTGACAGTTTCTCTTCCTTCTAAGGCATGGGTAAAATGGAAAAAAAAACACCCTCCCGCTTTCTGACTTTGCATGTTTATAGTTGAAGTAAAGGGCGGATCATTCCTGCTTTTCACTCTCCGCCTAGTGCAGCCCTTAAGACGAAGGGCTTCTCAATGCCTCCGTGATCAGCTGCTCTTACCCTCCACACTGCAGATAATCTCTGGGCAATAGAAGAAGGAAGTTCATGGAAAGTTCATTAGACTTTATTCTAGAGGTGTCTTTTTGATATTTAGTCTTTCCAGAATTTCTCCACCCATCTAATTTCTATTCCCCGTCTCATCTCATATCCACCTCAGAGTAGACTACGCCTGATTCTCTGCATTCATTTCTTAGAATGCAAGGATTCCTGTGAAGCGGAGACACAAGAACACCAAGCTGTGGTACAACGTTGTCTTTAGCAACAAGTACACTTTCCTTTGTGGCCCCTTAGCAATTGTACCAATCACTGTCAAATCAGGGTTCTACCTATCATTCTATCATCTATCTCTCTATCATCTATTTATTATCTACCTATCTATGACCTATTTACTATCTATCTATCTGTGATCTATCTAATCCATCATTCTGTCATCTATCAATCACATATCTATCTTTTTATCTATCCTTTATAAATTTATCATCTTTCAATCAATTTATCATCTTTCAATCAATCTATCATCTATCATCTATCCATTAGCTTTCTATCATCTATCTATCATCTATGTATCTATCGCCTATCTGTCATCTATCTATCAGTCACCTGCTTATCTTTCTATCTATCTCTCTCTCTATCCATCTCTCTAACGCGCAGTGCCCTAATTATGTTCCTTCTTTACATGCAAGACTGTGATCTGCACGTAGTAAGTTGTCAGCACTGGTAGCTTCTCCATCCTTGTGTCCTGAAAATCCAACACAAAAACAGGCCCCAAATAACTGTTTGAAAGAATAAATGTTTCCATCAAAATACAAACTCAGTTCTTCTACAATTATTCTGTGGCTAAGTGCTATTCTTACCGTGGTCATCACGTATCCATGATGTGTCCAGGATTTTGTAGAAGCTGGCAGTGAGGGACTCAGGGTAAAGAAAGGAAATAACAATCTCACGGTCGCTTTCCTTACTGAATTCGAATCAAGTCGGGTGCTCTGCTGTAGGAACGTAAATTGGAAGGACCCTTTGGTGGAAGCAAGACTCCTCACAGACTGTCGGATTTGTTAGGACTGGCGCAGGGCCTGTGTGGAGCTGAGGTTTCCCTGGATTAGGAAGGAAGTGCTTGAGTGTAAATCACAGTCCTCAGTGTGGTCAACGCCACGCAGGGGTGGATGTGGGTCATCGTGGCGGCATGGAAAGATACGCCGGCGGATACATGCCTAATTGTATTTCATGCGAATACGCCGGCGGATACGTGCCAATTGTTTTTTATGAGTTTTCATTCTACCCCAGGAGGCCTCTCAATAGGGTAAGGGTGACTTTGCTCACTCTGCAGGTTTGAGCTGATTCACCTTTTTGAACACCTTAAGTACCAGATAGTAGGTGTGTAGTAAATGTTTTTCTTCTAAATGAGATACTCTGCAAGCATTTTCAAACTTGGTCTCAGTAGATATCTTCACAGTTAGGGAAGCATTTTCATCTCCTTTTAAGGGTAAGGAAACAGAGGCACAAAGAGTGCAGGTGACTTTTCCATGCACGGTGTAAGGTGTAGAGTTAGGCCTTTGAGACCGGTCTCTTTGCCCTCTGTGTACCTGATCTTTTACCCTGTTTATATCACCGTACCCATGCCCATCAGCCCATGCAAGGATCTTGGCTTTAAAGAAAGATGCTCCAGATGAGGGGTTTGGACGAAAGGTGGGAGACGGAACAGGCTGGGGTTTGCTGCACACTTCAGGAGAACAGGAAATGGCACAGGATGATTAAGGAGCCAAGTGGTGCTTGGGGATCAAACTCCAAGACAAGAAGAACGTAGTGGACAGAAGCCTCACTTCCTCTGTGATTGTGACTGAGAAAAGCTCAAGTGTCAGGTTACCTGCCTGGGCCTCGAAGCTTACCCCTGTTGCCATGGAGTAACTGTAGGAAAATCCTTGTGTTCTCCCTCGTTCAGGCTAACAATAGACAGTTATGCTATTTTACTTTCTTGTGCCTACACAAAAAGCCAACAAATATGACATACTTGACATAATTTCCATTGAAAGAAACAGAAATGTGGAGTGTATGGAGTACATTTTTTTTTTCCCATAATGATATTGACTTAGCATGTAGAATATTAAGTGACAATAGCATTGTTTTGAAAACACTTAAATTAGCTGTGTTCATGATTGGAAATCAATTACCTTATGAGAGAATTTGCTGTGTTAAAAAAATCAACTTGGGGGCTTCCCTGGTGGCGCAGTGGTTGAGAATCTGCCTGCCAATGCAGGGGACACGGGTTCAAGCCCTGGTCTGGGAATATCCCACATGCCGCGGAGCAACTAGGCCCGTGAGCCACAATTACTGAGCCTGCGCATCTGGAACCTGTGCTCCGCAACAAGAGAGGCCGCGATGGTGAGAGGCCCGCGCACCGCGATGAAGAGTGGCCCCCGCTCGCCGCAACTGGAGAGGGCCCTCGCGCAGAAACGAAGACCCAACACAGTAAAAATAAATAAATAAATAAATACAATTTTTACAAAAAGAAAAAGAAAAAGAAAGCCATGGCTCTGAATTGAAAAGAAAAAAAAGAAAAAAAAAATCAACTTGGTATAATTTTGTCAAAAAAAACAGAAGAATATTTTATGCATATAAAACAAACCAAACAAACAAACAAAGAAAACAACAACAATAGGCTGCTTCTGATTCTAAGTAGCTTAAAAATTTAATATACATTTTATAACACAAACTTTCTTATGATGTGACTGTTGAAATTCTATGTTTTGATCACCATACTTTTAACGCTCTTAAGCACAGCGTTTGCCATCTTTCCTTGTCTCAAACAGTTTCAGGAAAGACATTAAATATGAAAGGACAAGTAAACTAAGAATTTGCATAGTTTGTGCCTGCAGATTAGAGCACACTTATCCAAGAGGTCTAAGCATGAGCTCAGATTGTAAAGCTTGAAGAAAACGTCTTTGGGGGAAAATGTAAGCACCCTGGAGCGTAGTTCGGTTTTTATGGATCTATAGGTAATTTTTTAAAAGAAGTGCTCAACAGAAGTTTCTCAGTAAATCAGGGTAAAAATAATCATCTGATAACTCCTAAAGACTGGCTAGTCAATCTTTCTCAGACACATATCCCTACAATGAAATGCATTATTTATTTAGGAAAAAATGTGTTTAATTAAGTGATGCATTACTTAAATAACATATTTAAATAAATTAAAATGAACGCAGCATCTATTTTCATTGATACGTAAAGCTTTAGTATATTTGAAAAAAATCTCCCCAGGAATCTTGGTAGAAAGGTTTTTACAATATTCTAGAAAACACTCAGCTCATCGTAAGTGCACTTTATTTTTACTTGGCTGAAAAGGTTTCAGCCAAGAAAAGAGACTATATGTAATGCTTTAGTGGTTTTCTTCTCTTCCAACAAACTTTGAAGTTGAGGAAGGGATGGTGAGTAGCAATTATACGTGGGTTGGGTCAGTCTGCCTTTCTAGCCTTAGAGATAAGATAAAGTAAAAACCAGGATGATCTTTCCACTTGAAGCATGAGTAATGATGTCAATATCAGTCCTTCGATTGACTTGGGTGAACAAAACCCAATGCAAAAAATAATGGATGCAGATAGTTCTGCATTTTCCAATCCTATAAATTGCACGGGAGCGAAGCCTTTGCTAGAATAGATATTTTCTTTAATTGTCTCTTTTTAATCATATCAACTGATTAATCCTCCTCCTTCCCTGAGGACAGGGGCACTCCCAGTCCATGGATTTGAAGATTTTCCCTAGTTTTAGCCTACTAGGAACCAGTAAGTACAAGAATATGAATACAGTGAATGTGAAATGGCCAAGCAGTTTGATTTCCTTGCTCGCTGTCATTCAGGCACACAGAGAACTCAAAGTTAGAATCAAGGGGTCAGTAACAAGAGTGTTCAGTAAGCTCTCAGAATTTAAGGTGAGCTCCATATACTCTCTAAGATTTGCTTCTCTTATGTGTAAACTGATGCTAATAATATATAGGCCCTAAGGTAGTTGAGAGGATATTATCATAAAGCAGGTACTTCAGTCCAGCAAAGGAAACACCTGTATTTAAGACAGAACTTGTAATAAACTATAATGGAAAAGAGTCAGAAAAGGAAAGAATATATATATAAATATATATATATATATATATATATATATATAAATACATATATATAGATATATAACTGAATCAGTTTGCTGTACACCTGAAACTAACCCAATATTGTAATTGTATATAGTTTAACCACTGCAAAGTTGTTTAGGCCTTGGAAGAGGTACAGTGATATCTTTTTTTTACTTAAGATATAATTGACACATAACATAATTGTTTCAGGTGTACAGCATAATGATTCGATATAGGTACATACTGTGAAATGCTCATCACAATAAGTCTAATTCATATCCATCAACATACCTAGTTACAATTTTTTTTCTTGTGACAAGAACTTTTAAGAACCTTTCTAAAGACACAGAGGAGAACCTCATACTCAAAGAAGAGATGACCTTTACTTAAAAGTTGATGAAGCTTAAATACACCATTTTAAACTGCAAGTTGTAAAGATATTTTGGAACATTTTGATAAAACAGATGAGAAACTAAAAAAAAAAAAAAAAAGACAGCTGTCTCTGGGGGTTGGTTACGGGCCATGATGATAGCGATCAAAGAGTTGGGGAAAGGAGCTCGGAATCAGTAGGAAGAGAAGCTCTAGTAGAGGGGCTGAGGGGCTGCCCCAGGACCTAAGCGTCTGAGCCCTTCCTCCCCCGCCATCTCCCTTTCGTGCTCCTACCAAGGCTTAAAGAAACTAAAGACACAACTGTTCCTCACCTTCCCCCCCTCTTTTTTTCAGATAGAAAATTGTTGAGTTCTAAAAGCATATGCATTGATTGGTGTTTTTCTTCAGTTTATACTTTTATGCAAATTTTAAAAGGGGAGGAATAAACTGCCAAGGAACTTGTCTTTAAAAGGGTCGCCAAGATGGCATTGTGTTCTGTTTCTCTGGTTTTCAAAGTAAATTCTTTGTCCTCTACTTTCATTTCCCATAAATGTCTTGGCTTTGCATTAGCATGTATGTGGCAGTAAGAGCCCATTACCCCGTGACAACAGTCTATTACGATGACAGTATTTCACTTGGAAACACTGATTGGTTCTGAAATATAGGCTATATACCTGGTCATTTCTAGTAACTGCATTAAAATAGTAATTATTACCCTTGTTAGCTTTTGTCTTTCAGCGACAAGTTCCTTAAGTATTATTCTAAGTAATGCCTTGGGTGAACAAAAACCAATGCAAAAAATAATGAATGCAGATAGTTCTGCATTTTCCAATCCTATAAATTGCATGGGAGTGAAACCTTTGCTAGAATAGATATTTTCTTTAATTGTCTCTTTTTAATCATATCATGATGTCTGCTCTTATTTCATTGGATAAAAATGCATAAGTGGAAATTGTCACCCTTGTTATGAAACTGTTTTTACTTGGGACACACGGACACACATACACAGACCTCATCGACCACTTTCTTTGGAACTAAGAAGATGACTGTATTTGAGACAGTTTCCCTGGTGTAATTATTAATAAACCCTCTTTCACTCCCTAAATGTTTCCAGTACGACAAGGTTATATGATCATTCTATTAAAAAAAAAACAAACCATACTTTTAAACAAGAAGCACATTTATTTTTAATCATGTAACTTTTCTTTCCAGAACCACATTAGCTTCAAAGGCTCAGAGGCTTACTGACTCTGTCCATTAAATCGAAACTTAGTGTATTGTTTAGGCTTTAGTCAACTATGTACCGCACAACCAAACAACAAGTATTGATATTATTTCAAATTGATATGTCCCCAAAGAAAAGTTACTTTTTATTTTCTCCGTAATCTTGTTCACACCTCCAGCCCGCTTACTTGCTCATCCGGATACCATTAGATGTTACAGGTAGAGAGCTTATTAATCTCTTTGGTCCAAAGGTATATATCTATAGGCATCAGTTGTATTTTTCCATTTTCTTCTGTGTATGGGTGTGCGTGCACAGCTTGATTCGTGCTATTATTTTTGCTTGGAATGCACTGTCCTCTTTCTTTACTTGGCAAGATTGTATTTCAGAAGTTCAACTCAAATGCAATCTCTTCTTTTTACTCTCTCAAGCCTCATTTACGTTTAACCTCTGCTAGTTCCTCTTTTCCCCCTTGCTTCATCACACACACACATACACACACACACACACACATCACCACCACCACCACTCTGGGCAGATTTCTCACTCACTTCTCTTCTGTAGTATTCATATTCCATTGGATTAATTCTCATCATACAGAATTATTTGTTAATGCATCAATATACTTGTTCTTTTTTAAAATTTTATTGAAGTGTAATTGATATACAAAATTGTGTTACTTTCTGCTGTGCAGCAAAGTGATTCAGTTATACATACATACATATATATATATATATTCTTTTTCATATTCTTTTCCATTCTGGGTTATCACGGGCTATTGAATACAGTTCCCTGTGCTATACTGTAGGATCTTGTTGTTTATCCATCCTATATGTAATAGTTTGCACCTGCTAATCCCAAACTCCCAGTACTTCCCTCCTGCGCCCTCCCCCCCCTTGGCAACCACAGGTCTGCTCTCTACATCTGGGGGTCTGTTTCTGTTTCGTAGATAAGTTCATTTCTGTTGTATTTTAGATTCCATATAGAAGTGGTATCATGTGGTATTTGTTACTTGTCATTATGACAATGTTATTAATCTCTAGAGGCTAGCACCTAGTGTGTAATGTACGGGGGGAAGTCAGTAAGTATTCGAATGGACAGATGCACTACTGTCACTGTGTTTTACTGGGTTCAGACACTATTAAGACTTGCTCTTCCTCCATGAGGTCTAAGACTTAGCCAGCATTTACTGTGGGTCAGGTGCTTGGCCAACCACATTAAGTGTGTTATACCATTTAATCCTTCGTTTTCCCAACCACCATATTTTACTGGCAAGGAAGCAAAATAAGGTCAAGATCACTAGGTCACACATTCACTAAGGAAAGGCTGAGTCAGTCCCTAACCACTGCCCCCACTTCCTTGTCCATAGTTGGGAAGTTATCTAAGATAAATGATCCCCTAAGATAACCAATTCCACAACCCATGGTTATGAAATATGTCAAAAACCTTTAGTAAAAAGAAAATCATTTTTTGAAAAAAAATTTTGATGGATTTAGATTTTAAGAAGACAGAATCAAAAATACAGAGAGGAGATGGATAAATTCATCGTGTAGCAGATAAGTAAGAAAACTTGATAAAATAATTTGAATTTTTCACAATGTCACTCTTGTAGAGAAGTGTCATTGTAAATACAACATTTAAAAAATCATTGAAAAGTAAGTCATTGAAAAAACTAAAATGTAGAGAAAGGAATTAAGATTTACCTATATTTCATTACAAAACTTTCACCATTTTAAATCATAAGCATGAGAGTTAGATGATTAGGGAATTTAAACTTTTGGATTAAACCTAATAAAGACCTAGGGTTAAGCAAATCCTACATAGCCCAGAAATTATTACAATTGCCGTATAAAGTATAAGATACTTCGATTTGACACCAGCACATCATGCTCTATCAAGACATCACTTAAAATAATTTTAGTGGACAGAGCGGCAAAAATGCATTTTACAGACACAGTGATGAAATAAGAACTGGATATGGTAAAATAAAATTAATTACTGGATTCCCCACATGGTTGCTAGACAGGATCATCAGAGACAAAGTCAGAATAAATTGATTATCAACCCCAAATGTTAGTCACAGAAGGGACACAGTGTGTTTTTCAAATTAACCTAAAATTTACTGGAAGACATGATGAACTGAATGAAAAAGAAAATTATGGAAGGAACAACATATGTATGGTTTCATCAAACTGAAGAATGTGTTCTGGAAAGATTTGATTGACACATCCAGAGGTTAAAAACTATCATTTATACAAATAATAAATTATTCTGATGAAAGCATAGATGTGGGGAATTGTATATAAATGATTAAATTTTAAATGAAAATTATGGGCAAAGTCTCTCAAGCGTCTTTATATGTTCATCTTTGTATATTGCCCAAAATAAATTTGATCTTAAGCCTTCTCATGCCTTTTTTTTCTACAAATAGTTTTTTGAACCAGAAGCAGGTTAATTGCCGGGTAATCCACAGCCCAAGCAAATATGAAACATCTTGATTTGGTTACCGTCCCACTTATGTGGACTGTTAACCATTTTAAAAATCCTCCTGAATTCATATAGAATATGAATTAAAAAATAAGCTATCAGAGGAAATTGAGGATGAATAACACAATGAACACACTTGTCCCTTTGTTAAAAATAAACCTAGGATTATGACTATTTACAGTGTTAAGATTTCAGTGGCATTTGGCTCGTAAAATAGCAAGACTCAAACTCCGGTCCTCTGTTTAGCAAACGATACGATGAAAACTTAAGTCATAAACCACCATGCATCTAACTCAACTTTATTTTACTTTCCTGGAATATATTGACACATAGTTAAATTCAATGGATTGCAACATTCAATTTGGGAAAAAAAAGCAGGTGGAAATATCTGAAAGATGCAATTTTTTTTCTTTCCTTTTTTGCCCAGAAGAAAAAGAGAGAAACGGCAACAGGAAGAGAAAGACTCATTTTAGTATAAATACTTATGACATCAGCCGTCATTGTGTTATGTAATGCTTTTTATTTCACATCATATTTTTTGAGACACTTTATTCAGTTTGATTCTTTTAGAATGCCCGAAATAGGCAAGCCAATGTAATTACCTGCACCTGGCAAGTGAAGATGTCTGCGCTCCTAGCTCTACACAGGTAGCGTGTGCAGATGGTGGGAGCAGAACTCAGGTTTCATGACTCTGAGTTTGCTGCTCTTGATCGAGTTACACGCTTCATTCAGTTCGCCCACCTCGTTGCTAAAGGGTGGTAGCATCTGATACTAAGATTAGGAGGGATAATATCACTTACTATACGAGGACATCCCATTGCTTGGCATCTAAGCATAACTGATATGTCTCCTTCTTTGAAGAAATTGGTTTCACCATTTCCTCGTTTCCATAAGGGTAAGTGAACTTACCTACTTTTCTGAATAACAAGGGCTTCAGGAGACGCTGTAGGAATCATCCTGATTCCCAGGGAATTTCAATGATGCTTTATTTGCATATTGCTCCTAGAATGTGCACGAAATGTGAGCAAAGTTGATTTTCTATAATATATTATTACATAGTTTGAGATTTTTAAGTTGCCGTGGAAACACTGAAAAGCAGTACCTAAGTGCTTTATGGGTGAGGTATGTACTTCTGTGGAGCTATTTTATTTTTGAGACCAAGTTTGTATAATTAATGGATTCTTCAACTGATGGGGTTACATTAGTACATGTTACTAAGCTATTCTTCAGCAGTAATTCTACATGGAAACCCCAAAATAATCCCTTATGCTTATAAAAATGTTTTTGCATCCCTGACATAAGTTGAATGTCACAGTGACCTGGTTACAGATGAGAAAAGAGGAGGTGTAACTGAGAGAAAGGTCCAGTGTCTTGTGGGATGTAACCCGGACCTTAAGTATCACGCCAGTATCTTTGTACACGTACAGCAGGACTCTCTCCCTGCACCCTTCTCCTCGTGGTGTGGAGGAATCAGAGGCAGGTGATCTAAGAGAGATCACACTGAGTTTGTGCAGATTGACTATTTTACCGTGCTTCAGCATTAGGAAAATAAACCTTGAGGAAAGACAGGATGGCCATGAAGGAATATACACCTGGGAGTTAAGGAACCATCTCGAATCACTTACATATAAAAATAATAATAATTGCCCTTCATTTGTACTCACTATGCACATGTACTTATTATCATCATTTTGCAGAATAGCAAACTGAGTCTGAGGTCATGTAAAAAAGTAGAACAACGGAATACCTGTCTGCATATCTGATCACAAATCTCTACACTCCTTCGTTCATAAGGTCTACAGCCTCAGTAAGGAAATGATAGAGACGCTGGAATGACTAGAAAGCACGGCCCTGAATTATTTTGAATTCTCAACTCAATATAATAATTTCAGAGAACTTCTGCCATATTCATTTCATTTTTATACCTTTCTTTGTTCAGTTTTGTTTTTTTTTTTCTAACTTCTCATTATCGGGTCAGGCTGAAAGGATGACGACTGTTTCTCCTGGCTCTCTGGTGGGCTTTAGTTATCATTGACGGGAAAACCATGCAAAAATAGTGATAGTTTAATCTTGTCCACGTGTATATTCTGATCGCTAAACAAGCTCTGTTAGAACGTGCTTATGTAGCAATGTGTGTGCATATTGTCTATTTTCTTTTCATAATGCGTCTCCATCCTCAGGCTTCTGTGCCGCTCTGACTGTGCCCTAGCCCTCTGTCATGGTGGTCTGTACTGTGTCTCTTCTCTGTGTAAGCTGACCACTGCTGCTTCAACAAGGACTATCAGCCCCCCTCCAGATCAGGAGAGGACGCTGCCTGCATGCATTTAATGGGGGGCTGTGCACTCACAGGGAAATGGGAGGAGATTCCCCATCTGGGTCTTGGCTCAGACAGTCATCTCTGACGTTCTTCATTGGGCCAAAGGCACGAGGTGGGTGGGCATAGTGCTTTTCTTCCAAGAAGGGAAACTCCTATAATTGGAAACCTAGATGTTGGTTAATAGAGCAATTCTATAAGCCTCCTAATTACAATAAAACCAATGTGTCGATCAATTAAAAATACTTCAAAATTACGTATTTTAACATAGCCAGTTCTCCGTACGTGGAGAAATCCACAAGACGGAGTCCACTCTTCTTTCAAAGGCCTTCCCTTTTCTTGTTGGCTCTTCTACTTGGAGCTTCCGGAGCTGCTTCTGTTTCAAACACGCTGACCCTTAGCATGTGACCCTGTTTTGTGACAAAGCAGCCAATTCACTCCACACAAGCATTTTCAATTCAATAATTTTTTTTGACACAATTCCAAAGACACATTTCCATAGCATGTACCTATCTGGCACATTGTATAAAAAGACCAAGGGGACAGGGCAGAGGTCAGATAATGTTTGCTGACTGAATGCTTGGTATTCCAATCTTAAGAGGAGAAAATTTGAGGACACGTACCAGGATACCGGCGTTCTTCTTATGCTATAGATGTAAAAAGTTACAGTCTAACAGAAAGGAAAACAAAGACCCAAGTAACGTAGGACAATATATACCATATATTTATGATATGTTGACCATAAATTTGGTAACAGTCTTTCTAGAAGTTAATCAGGAAATTTTCTTTGCTCTATAAACCTTGCAAAATAATTAGATAAAATGAAACCAATTCAGGAGACCTATTTCCATACCAAATAAAAGGACACAAATTCTTCATTTGGACGTGAGCTATGTAGTCTGATGAGACTGTCATATAAGATAAAGGATTTTTAACTAGGGTTTAGCTTCTGTTCATTTTAAGATGTCAAATAAATATTAGTGTTACAATAATAGTTATTAATAGTTCTTCCATCAAAAAATAAATCCATCTTGCTTGGGAACCAGAGGGCAGCGATACAGTGGAATGTGGTCCGTACGCCACGGACTCTGAAGTGTTACAACAGCAAGTCTCACCCTGCGAGAGCAGGCTGTTGTTACCTTGTGCTGTTCTAGCTGTTTGTATCTCCTAAGCCGTTTATTTCTTGCATGGAAAGCCATTGAAGGTAAGTAATATCATTTTTCCCATTTACAAAGGCAGAGACTGAGGCCTGCTCATTAGCTAAATCACAGGTTTTGGAATCAGAAACCTAGTTCCAAATCTTGTTCTCACCACTTACCAAACTGACCATTCTTTTTTTTTTTTTTTTTTTTAAATATGTGACTCTGTTCTGTTTTGTAATTCAGTTCACGTGTAGCGATTTTTTTTTTAAGAGTGTATTTTCTTTTTTAATTTTATTTATTTATTTATTTTTGGCTGTGTTGGGTCTTCGTTTCTGTGCGAGGGCTTTCTCTAGTTGCGGCAAGTGGGGGCCACTCTTCATCGCGGTGCACGGACCTCTCACTATCGCGGCCTCTCCTGTTGCGGAGCACCGGCTCCAGACGCGCTGGCTCAGCAGCTGTGGCTCACGGTCCCAGTTGCTCCGCGGCATGTGGGATCTTCCCAGACCAGGGCTCGAACCCGTGTCCCCTGCATTGGCAGGCAGATTCTCAACCACTGCGCCACCAGGGAAGCCCCAAACTGAACATTCTTTAGTAAACATCAGACTCTTTAGATTCTTACCTGCAAAGAGGGAGACAAACCACACTGCACACATCCTATGGTGAGGCTCAAATGAGATGAACGTATTTCCGTTTTGTAGACTATAAAGCGATATGTAGACATTATTATTAGACTATGAGTTATGTTTGCACTGGTGGCTCCCCTCTGTATAAGGATCGTTTTCTGTAAACATTTATGTACCGATGTTTGTATCTTTGCCCCTTTTCTAACAATATTACTTCCATTTACTCGCGTTTTGCCCCAAGCATGTTTCATGTGCCCTGATACGTGATTTATTCAAAGAAATATTTATCCATATATGTTTTATTTATATAAAAATTGATATGTAAATATTAATAACATATTATATATAAAAATGTACATGATATATGTGTGTAATATGAATATATTTCCATTTATTATTTATATTTATATGTACAAATAATAAAATGTTATATATAAATATGTATCCATGCATATATCCACTTATATTTCCATTTATATACACATATGTGTGGGTTTATGTGTGTATATATGGAGATCATGACCAATGGAAGTAAAAATGCGGATGAAAACATTAATACTCACCATTGTTGCTAAGATTGAATCTAATTTTGGATTCACTTAGCTTTTTGGTAATCAGGATATAAAGAAACCCCCACTATTATATGGTTTGCTTTAT
Source organism: Eschrichtius robustus (assembly GCF_028021215.1). NCBI lineage: Eukaryota > Metazoa > Chordata > Mammalia > Artiodactyla > Eschrichtiidae > Eschrichtius > Eschrichtius robustus. The sequence continues at coordinate 8,263,830 of NC_090844.1, forward strand.
TTAATAAATGAACTGCTAAAGAAAAAAAATGTGTGTAGTATTTATCTGAATGACATTAAATGATGGAACAGGCAATGTCCAAAACTATATTTCTGTAGTTTAGCTGTGGTAAATTTCATAAATCCATAAGCTAGACTTGTTTCTAGAATAAATAATGGGCTTATATGAGAAAATTGTTAGGAAGTTAGAATGATTTTTCTATCACTATACATTTTAAAACATTTGTTCAAGAGAATTTATGGTGATATGAAATATTACGAACTTGTAAATCTCATCTGTCACATAAATGATACAATTTTGTGAATAGGCTCCAAGACTTTTAGTTGCACCATTATATGTGTTCAGTTCAATGTTACCTCCTAATTGATTACAGCACATTATGATTCAAATATAGAAAATGCTGGTCACTAAGATGTTGACTGAATATTATTATGAATGAGGCATAATATCTGGATGTGAAATTTAGCTCTTTAGCACTATCATAATGGTAGAGCTGACAGGCTAAAATATAGCGTTAGAGCAGATACTATTTATGGCTGATTGTTCTAATTTTCTTTGCCAACACTGTATCAAATCATTAACTATTTTCAATTTTCACCAAATGATTCCATAGTCAAAAGCTTCTTGCATTAGCATATTACTCCTGATGATTTATCTCTAATGATATTGCAAGTACATGTTTAGGGTGATAGCTGAATTATATTAATTTAGCTACAAACAAAATGATGCCATTTAAAATATTGATTGCGGGCTTCCCTGGTGGTGCAGTGCTTAAGAATCCACCTGCCAATGCAGGGGACACGGGTTCGAGCCCTGGTCCGGGAAGATCCCACATGCCGTGGAGCAACTAAGCCCACGCGCCACAACTACTGAGCCTGTGCTCTAGAGCCCGCGAGCCACAACTACTGAGCCTGCACTCTAGAGCCCGTGAGCCATAACTACTGAGCCTGTGTGCCACAGCTATTGAAGCCTGCGTGCCTAGAGCCCGAGCTCCACAAGAGAAGCCACTGCAATGAGAAGCCCGTGCACCACAACAAAGAGTAGCCCCCGCTCGCAGCAACTAGAGAAAGCCCTCACACAGCAAGAAAGACCCAATGCAGCCAAAAATAAACAAATAAAATAAATAAACTTATTTTAAAAAATATTGATTGCAAAAAAAAAAAAATATTGATTGCAATGGCATTCTCTTTTCATAAATCTGCCTTTTAATTCCACTGATTTTTTTTTTTTTACTTTTTATTTTTTTGGCTGTGTTGGGTCCTCGTCTCTGTGAGGGCTTTCTCTAGTTGCGGCAAGCGGGGGCCACTCTTCATCGCGGTGCGCGGGTCTCTCACTATTGCGGCCTCTCTTGTTGCGGAGCACAGGCTCCAGACGCGCAGGCTCAGTAGTTATGGCTCACGGGTCTAGTTGCTCCGCGGCATGTGGGATCTTCCCAGACCAGGGCTCGAACCCGTGTCCCCTGCATTGGCAGGCAGATTCTCAACCACTGCGCCACCAGGGAAGTCCTCCACTGATTTTAAGTATGTGATTAAATTGTTTGGTTTGATTCAGAAATTATATTGGGATTGTATGAGAAAGAAGGTGGAAAATTATAATTTTAAGTTGGAAAGTGCATGGTGCCCACTGTGATAAAGCAGTGGTTTGGGGCATATTGCAGATGAGTAGAGTGATAACTGGACAATTTGGGTGCGCTCGATGGGTCACCTCGCTGGAGAGGATGGATTGGGATCCTGCCTCTGTGAAAACACATGCTCCGTGGTGGCGGTAGATGTGAATTTCAGTTTCCAAGCAGACTTCATCTTTTCATTTTGTTATAAATTTTCTTTATATAGGAAAAATGGGAGTTCAAAGAAAATAACAAAGTCTTTAATACCTATGAAAACGCTGGCATATATCTGTGGGAAAAGAATCATCCCATTTTATCACTAAACACAACCCTAGTTTAAAATCCTGTTCGTATATAGATGTAATACATATATATGGTGTATTTATGTATATATATTATGTATATATTACAATATAGATTATATATTATATGTTCATATATACATATGTAATATGTATAAATATGTGTGTTTATGCGTGTATTAATATATATTTATATGCTTATGTACAAATGTATGCATATATATATATATATATACATGAATATATACATACAAAGATGAATCCTCATTAAAAATAAGGAGAATGCTATTGTAATGAATATTTTAAATTTTATACATATGTATATATGTGTGGAAAGGGTATGCAATGTATAAAGTATATAAACAAGACATAGCCCTGTATATCTGCTCATAAGTCCTAATGTGGATTTCCCGTCTGAGAGCCTCTGAGCCCTCTTTCCTGTGTTGTGCTGTGGTTTTCCTTTTCTGTTAACTGGCGATTGTCTTTTACATGAAGGAAGGTACATTTGTGGGGACAGATGGGGGAGGTCACTCTGCTGGGAGCTGCAGGAGTTGGACATTATTTCTGAGACCTTCTGTGCAGCACCTTCCCCGTGGGGCATCAGTTGCTCAGGCCATCAACTCTAACTCCACGATTCTCCCACCTCCTGCTCGTCCATCCCACCTTCAGCCCTCCTTGAGTGCCACTATGGCCCCTCCTGAACTGTGCCCTATAACTAATCCCTGGCAGGGGTTTCCACTTTGCCTCCTGATGAACCTGCGCCGGAAGAACCTTAGGCTCATACAGGCAGGGGTCGCGTGTGCACCCCTGTTTGCCTCACACTGTGCGGGACGGTCAGGAGGCTCCTGATGCACGTTTGTGCTGGATGATGAGAATGAATGAAACCTTGACTGAGTTTGACTCACTTGAGCAAAACCAGGCAAAGCCTCAGGCAAACTTGAAGCTCTGTGATCCTGCCTTCAGCGTACTCCTTCTAAATCCTGCCCCAGCTGTTTCCACGTCTGCAGCCTGGGGGTGAGTGGCTGAGTACCCTTTGCCCTCTAGCTACATGTTTGTTTGTTTTTTTAATTGAAGTATAGTTGATTTACAATGTTGTGTTAATCGCAGGCATGCAGCAAAGTGTTTCATATATATATATATATATACATATACACACATACACACACACACATTCAGATGTATATATATATATATATATATACACACACACATATATATATATACACACATACCTATTCTTCTTCAGATTCTTTTCCCTTATAGGTTATTACAATCTATCGAGTAGAGTTCCCTGTGCTATACACAGGGTCCTTGTTGGTTATCTACTTTATACACAGCAGTGTGTATATGTTAATCCCAAACTCGTAATTTATCCCTTGCCACCCCCTTCCCCCCTTGGTAACCATAAGTGTTTCTTCTATGTCTGTGGGTATATAAGTTCATTTCTATCATCCATTTTTTTTTTAGAGTCTACGTATAAGCGATATTGTATGATATGTCTTTCTCTGTTAGCTTCATGTTTTTGTCATTTTTTTCCTTGAGAGTCCTTCTCACTTTTCCATATGCAAATTATCACCTTTCAAGGCCTGATTCAGACACTTCCTAGATGCTCTAGAGGAAGTCTTTCCTGATCAACACAAAGCAGTCTCTTTTTCTCCAAACAACCATAGCCCTTCTTGAGAGGCAGTGTTTTTTGGCATTGATTACTTTGAAATTGTTTTAAGTAAAAATTGCTAATATCCAGAATATGTGTCCTCATCATAAAAACTCCTTAAAGGAAAGATTTCAACCTGATTGATGTGTCTTCCTTGTACCTCGTATAACCCTGGTGAGAATGAAGACGTGGAACATTTCTCTAAATTTCGTAAAGAGGACCACCAGATGTAAATCACGTTGAGGCTGGTGACTTAATTATTTAGATAACATTAACCACGCCTCCTTCTCTTTCATCTCAAGTGGTATTATAACGCCAGAATGAGTAGAGTTGGCCGTACCATTCTGCAATATCACTTAATTCCTTTTCTGTTCCCAGAACCTTCACAAATTGTATTGATGCCAACACGCCATGCTTCCTTCTTAATATATGGCTATAAACCAGCCCTGCAAAGACATGTGTCCACAGGCTGGCTCGGACCTCAGCTGGACAGCAGTATCAGGAGGCTGAGAGGGACGGGATACAACTGCAAACTGACTGATTTGCAGCCAATTAAAATGGATTGTTAATTCAGTTCAGATGATGAAACAACAAGGCTTTGCTCTAACATGTTCAATTCTATTGATCTGCAGACGTTCATTATGGTACCCTGCAGATCTCAGTGATATTGACATGGGTGCCGTTGATCGAGTCACACCTCTCACATCAAAATTCAGGTTGCCCGGTTGAATACTGCGTAATTTCCTGCCTGGTCAAGTCATGATTTAGAAGGACTTTTAAACTCTGTCTATATAAGTAATACATTTTAAAACTGAAAAATGATTATCTCAGGCAATGAACAGACATGATCATCAAATTATTAACTTATTTAGTAAAACATATGGTTGTATGGACTAAATTATATTTGTATCAGTTAAATATGAGTTAACTTTATCCACCTAACTGTAAGAGTTCCCCATACTATAATTTGGGGGGATCTTATTTCAATAAGCTAAGTTAATAAAGAGGGATTTTGGTATTCTAGAACGTTTCCTTGTCAGTGGTTCCTGTGCTGGAGCAAAATGCTGAAGGTGTAGGTCGCAGGAAGCAGCTGCATGAGCTGGGGTTCTCTGCTGTGCTCACTCATGTCCCAAATCTCTGAATAGTGTCCGAACATAGTAGGCACTTCATGAGGATTTGTTAAAAATCATGCTTCATTATTTGCATATATAAACATTCTATAAAACCAACTGTTTTGAAGATAGACTAAATCTAATTTTCCTGCAATTTCCAGGAAATTCATTACGCATTCCAGGAAATAGGCTGAAGTTGTGAGGCTCATGCCAGAAAGTTTTGCTTGAAATTATTTTCTAAAAGTGATTGGTTCTGAAACTTACATTGCTTTCCCACTGAAGTGTAACGATGAAGCTCAGAAATGATTTTATGCAATTATATAATCATTATTGATTATTGAGTCAATAATACATGATTACAAACAGTTAAGAAATGTAGAGAGAGTGGATCAACCTTCCTGTGAAAACCTTCTTCAGCATACACTGTACTTGGATCACGTAAAAGTGGCAGAAAGCCTGAGAAGACTGCTGTATACTCTAGAATTGTTCTGATGTATCTGATGAAATCCAGTGACAACCCCAGACATTTTCAAGCAACAGTATGATTACTCCAAATGCGTTTTCTCAGAGGCTGCATGTCAGGGGTTTATCTGGGCTGTTTTTATCTTGAATTACTGAGGATTCTTGAATCTCTTAACAGTGTGTCCTCCTCTTCTGAAATGGGTGAAATGAAGTTATAGCTTTGGAGACCCTTTCAGAGGCTCGGCAAAGATGCTCTCCAGAGATTTGAACTTTGATGAACACGTTTCTCTAGGGTTTCTAGGAAGAGCTAACACATTCACTGGTGTTTGGTCATTATCGTTAGAATAAGAAGCAAATCAGAAAGCTTCTGATACTTATTTTTAGAAACTCCCTTGCTATATGCAGGAAGAATACAGAGGATGAGGCTTATATAGGCTATAAATTAAACTTTTGTCTTAAGATAGGGTTGGTGGCCGTTTTATGTTCTTCTAAATTTTTTTTTCACAATCTTAGCAATTTTTTTTTTTTTTTCTGTAGCAGAGGCTCTGGGTGGGAGTAATTTGTGTATTTACTTTTTAACAGGAAGATGTCTCCTAGCATTTCACGTTTGATTTTTTTTTTCTAAGTACATCTTCTTCTTGAATACATATATTACTAAGACCAAAACATGCCGTATTTCTTCAGTCTATGAATTAATCAATGAAGCTTATGTCAGTGATTTAGAGAAAGCTTACCATATTTTTGGAAATAGTGTTTCTCAACTATGTAAATCATGCATAAATATAACATCTGCTGGAGGGATCTTAAAAACAGGGTGAAATCGTGTTGTTCCTTTTGGAATCCAATGTTGATATGAGTTTTGGCAGATAAATAAGGACAAGGCTATTTTTTCTGAAGAGTTGTTCATTCTTAGAATTCTGTCAAGCAATGCGTGGTTTAATGTGTTATATTCTTTTTTGTTTGATCATTCTTTTTTTTTTAAATAAATTTATTTATTTTTGGCTGTGTTGGGTCTTCGTTGCTGCACGCAGGCTTTCTCTAGTTGCGGCGAGCGAGGGCTACTCTTTGTTGCAGTGCACGGGCTTCTCATTGCGGTGGCTTCTCTTGTTGCTGAGTGCGGACTCTAGGCACGCAGGCTTCAGTAGTTGTGGCACGTGGGCTCAGTAGTTGTGGCTCATGGGCTCTAGAGCGCAGGCTCAGTAGTTGTGGCGCTCGGGCTTAGTTGCTCCACAACATGTGGGATCTTCCAGGACCAGGGCTCAAACCATGTCCCCTGCATTGGCAGGCAGATTCTTAACCACTGCACGACCAGGGAAGCCCCAGTGTGTTATATTCTGACATAAGCAATATCACCTGCTTCTCAGAGGTGTAATAAAGCATACTAATGACATATCAATGGTAATACTGCCTTATAAAAAGTGGGATATTAGAAATGTGTTTTCCTCTCTAAGAGCATCTACAAAAATACACGAAAACACACAGTCTGAGTCTTCCCCAGCTACTTTAGAAAGAAAGTCAATTTCTTTAAGTGGCATTTTTCCTCTGTGGTATTCATTTTATAGCTTAGTCCTTTAGCAGACTAAAGTGTGCAGAGTAGATGAGGGATTTTTTTTTTTTTTTTGTAGTGATCTATGGAAAGGCTCCAGGTAGATGTAGGTTAGATCAAAAGGGACTCCAAGCATCTATCTTTGGTGGGAAGCAGCCATGATCCCGAACAGGATGAAGAACCTCCCCGGACATGTACAGCCCTTCATCTGCGCAACACAGACTCTGACTGTGGTCCTGTCTCACTTAGAGATTAGAAAGAGACGGGGCGGCTGTGCTTACCTCCTTCGCACACATGAAGCGCCGTCGAAGGAATTGATTGGTTGCTTTCTCATCAGTGACAATTCCTCTTGAGCTGTGTAGGAAATTTTGGTGATGCCAAAGTCATATAAAAGACAGGACGTATAAAACGATGTCATTTCTTGGTCTCTTCTGTAATAGCAAGAAGATTTTTGGTTCTTTCTTCACGTTATTTATTTATGTTTTTAACCCTCAGCTTATATTTGCATGACTTATTCTAAAGCCCCTCTCAGAAAATTCTATCAGGAGGAACAGGTTGTTAGGGAGTAGTCCTTTTATTCAAAGATGGATGGTGGTGATTTCACTGTTTCTTACAGACAAACATATTACCTTTTCCTATTGCTGTGCAGAACTTCTTATTTTAAACCATATTCGTAAAATCAAATCATGTATTGGAAAGAGACTAGAAGATTTAAAGGAAGCAAAAAAAATGAATGAGTACAGATCTTTTCTGATTTTAATGACTTCGTGAGCCCATAGAAATTCTTTCCACATTAAAACAAAACAAAAGAAAAACAAGCTCTGATTGTCACAGCCCCTCCCATTTTCAAGTAAATACTGGATACTATGTACTACAAGATATTTCAATTCACACTAAAGGGTGAAAATCACATTTCTTCCTTTTTCCCAAGTCAATACTCACCAATATCCCTTGCTCCTATGGCATCAGTATATGGTCATCATGCCTCTAAGTTGCATTAGATTGCATCTTCTGAGCTTTTGTTCCTCTAGAACAAAAATCGTCGAATAATAATATTATATGATTCAACTTAATATGCTATTTAAAAAAAAAATCCTATTTCAAGTGGTTAAAAAACAGTGGGTCAGTATTCAAGATATCTTGACAGAAGGAACTTCTGTGATCAGAGGCAATATTCCCAATTGATACTAGGTTTTGCATTTCTTATTTGAACACATTAATTTGAAATTCAATGAAATTGAATTGTCTACAGTTCTCTTATTCAGCCTCATGCTTCACAACTTTCCAGACGTGAGAAAGGAAGAAATTAATGAGACAGTGATTGTCACTGTCACCAGAGTCTTGTATTTCTCACTTTATCTCTTCTGCTTCGTAATAATGATGCTTTTCATATATATAGCACTTTCTCTGAAATGCACGGATCACTTTACTGATAGAATCTGATTAATCCTTTAATTTTGGTGCACATTACACTGGGTGGAATAGTACTGAAAATGAAAATCTTAGAACAAATATCTTGCTTTGAATATCATACCTCTTTTATCCCACTCTTTAATCTCATTTTGCAGGAAAGGTAGCAGTTTAATTTTATGTGGTGCAGACTAAAGGGTCTTAAAATTTTCCTGTAAATCATTTAATCTCCATGAACTAATTTATAAAGCTTTCATCTTCCTTTTTTTTAAAATTTTTTAATTTTTTAATTTTTATTTTATATTTTTTAACATCTTTATTGGAGTATAATTTCTTTACAATGGTGTGTTTGTTTCTGCTGTATAACAAAGTGAATCAGCTGTACATATACATACATCCCCATATCTCCTCCCTCTTGCGTCTCCCTCCCACCCTCCCTATTCAACCCCTCTAAGTGGTCACAAAGCACCGAGCTGATCTCCCTGTGCTATGCGGCCGCTAGTCAGTCATCTTCCTTTTTTATACAATTTATTATATTGATGATATGCAAAGCATTTTCTCAGTCCTCTTCAATTTCCTCAGAGTAAATACATTGTTACATATGAGTTATGAAAACTTCCAGTTGACTGATTTTCATTAGCTCTCTAGAACAGTATAAAGATGCTATTCAGTTATCTGTGAAATACAAAATTACATTATCTGTGTATTTTCCTCAAATCCTAATTGGAAAGAATTATATATATATATATATATATATATATATATATATATATATATATATATATATATATTCCATGAAGTAAAGCAAAAAAAAAAAAAGTCTCACTTAGTTTACCTATGTAGTGAATATGAAAATATAATCTAATTATTAATGGTTAAATTATCAAAGGAAGAAAACAAAAACAGCAAAGTGTTCATTTTCAAAAGATTATTACATTGGGAAACATTTTCATTTGACTATGAGGAGTGCCATTCAAATTGTAAAAGCAAAATCATTTCCTATAAATAATGAATCAGAACATTCAATTTCAGTTCAGCACAGGGAATGCATGTGGGTTAATGTGACTCAATTCTTTGAAGTTCATATTACGATTTTTCAAAATTGTGTAAAATGATACAGTTAACTAAAGTTTTGTGTTCGTAAAGACTACTGAAGTCGTTTCAAGATTAGCTAATAGGAGTCTGACATCTTTATATAATGCTGACCCTGGCCTATCCAAGGTTCTCAGCACTTTACACCCACTAATTCCCATGATGTTCCCAACAGTGTTATGAGGGAGACACTGTTATTACCCCACGTACAGAAGAGGAAACTGTGGCAAAGTTTGTTAGGTACCTAGTGTAGGTTTACACACTTGGTAAGTCATGGAACTTGGATTTAATCTGGTCGATCAATATGGTAGCCACTCACCCCATGTGGCTCTTGAGCACTAGAAATGTAGCTAGTCCAAACTGAGATGTGCTGAAAGGTTAAGAGACACCTAGATTTCAAAATTTAGTATAAGAAAAAGGATGTGAAATATCTCATTAATAATGTTTATATTGATTACATATGGGAATGATAACAGTTTGGATGTACTGGGGTAAATGTTATTAAACCAATATTATCTCTTTCTTTTTATTATTATTTTTTAATGTGGCTGCTAGAAAATTCAAAACTCTGTATATGGCTGCATTTATCTCTGTTGAGGAGCGAGGACATGCACTCTGGTCTGGCTTTAGAGACCCGACCCTTAAAATGAAGTGGCTCCTATCAGGAGTGGACTGAGTCTGCAATTCCAAAGCTCCAGTGGGATCGGCTGGGGCTCTCCTCTCCTGGTCCTTCCATGTTATTAGCTGCATCTTTGCTTTGGCAGGGCACGGTGCTTTTTGTCTTTTTACTGCTGTGGCTTCATATTGATTTATATTAAAACTATTTTATAACCCCCATGACGCTGGACTATTAATCAGCACGTGGCTAGGTTTCTGTTTCATTTTTTAAAATTTGTGTGAGATTTGTTGTTGTTTTCATTTCTTTGATTTTTCACCCAAACCATTCTACATGGTCTTCATAGCTTACCTAGCCAACTGTCTTTTCTGGATTTGTAACTGGATTAAAGTAACTATATTTATATTTCAATTTTAGTGTACAAAATAGAATCCTCTGGTTGAGTCTGAATACGAAACATATATGCTCTCGGCGCTTGCCTTTCACAACGTTACACGCTTTGGAATCAGGTTCTGTGCCTGATTTTGCCACTTGTAAGTGGTGTGAGCTCTGTCAACTCACGTAACCTAGGTCTCAGGTATCTCCTGGCAGAAGGGAAAATGACAGTGTCTGTGTCTTTAGATTTTAATGGACCTTTCATGGAATAATATAAGTGGGGTTCTCATCAGATATCTTGGCACATATATGCTCAAAAATGGTAGCTATTATAATTTAGTCTTTATTTTCATTTTCCTATGTTGTATCATGGGTCAAAGGCATCTTTGAAGAGGGTATATTGATTGATGATTTATATCTTAAAAGTATCCGCATGTTTCCTAGTATCAATACTTGCAGCATTTGTGCAAGTCTTTCTTGACTCAATTCTGTACCCAAACACTTTGTTATGGAAGATAGCAGCTCTGCATTTACCTGTCAGCACTTACCCTAGGAGAAAGTTTTTGCAGCATTGTTGGCTCAAAGGAGTTCGTTGGAAGATATTACTGCAACAAGAGAAATAAACTACCCCCAATTTTTGCGGTTTTACAACCTGCTCTTGGGGGAATGGAGACTACTGTCCTACCCCTAATTCAGCTGTTTATTGATTAAATATTTATATACTTAATATTCAAAGGAACACATTTCTATCGTTAAGGATTTGATCCCACAGCACAGAAAGGCAAGTATTTTCATGCTGCAAACAGATATTCTCAAATATATTTTAGGTTTGACTTAATAAGCATGTAGTATTTATTGAATATTTATTATCCAGTCACATTGAAAGCCTTCTGAAGATAATAAACATGATTTTAGATGATTAAGTTATCATTCAACCAACGATTAAGTAAACATCCACTGAAAGCATATAGGTCAGTGCATATCCTGGCCAGAAGACCTACATGGACCCTGGCCTCATGGAGCCAACAGTGTAAGGAAAAGTAAGGGCATCATATAAATTTTTCGATGAAAATGCACTACCAAGGATGGGTGCAGTGTGCAGTGCTGATGAATCACACGTGCATCTACCCTAAGGGAGGTTGGGGGAATGCAAAGAATTCCATTAGAAACAGGACATTAAAATTGAATCCTGGGGGTGAGGGCTCACTGAACAGGCAAAAAGCAGAGAGGATGATTTACAAATTAAGCAGCACATAGGAAGGCCTTACATTGGGAAGGGGGTTAAAGTATCTCTTTTGGATTTGGAAATCACTGCCAAAATAGCATCCACTCTTCTGTTTAAGAATGCTTTATTATACATGTGGTTTACTTACCTTCTAAAAAGACCAAAGCAAAACTAAATAATAATATAAAAAATCATTAAGATTTTGGCCTCAACTCTCAGGTGTAAATTTTAGGAAGTTGTCAGAGTGTGTCCATTACTGGTCAGTTTCTTCTTCCCCAATGGGCTGAACATAAAAGCACAAGATGAATTTTTTAAGTTAATTTTTTTAATGTTTTGATCAGTCATTTGCTGCTGTTATTTTCCTAGAATATATGAGTTTTTTTTGTTTTTTGTTTTTTATTTTCTTAACCAACTTGTAGAGTTGTTAGTAGGGAATGAAAACACAGCTATGTGGTGACTAAAAGCAGAAACTTCAGCTCTACCTTTGCCAACCTCACATTAATTAACAAGTCTAAAAAGTCTAAAAGCCATGCCTGGGACAAAACAAATTACATACAGAAGGACATATTCATTTGTTTATGTGAGTAGGGTTTTGGAAGGATAATGTATTTGTATATTTACAAATATAATATTTACTTGTAATACTTATTTGGATGCAACTATATTGTGCGAAATATTCTTTAAGAAATATCCAGAAAAAATAATAATCATTTGGCTCTAAAGTTTAATAAATTAAAGTGATGATGCAGGATAGCAAGGAAAATATGATAATATTAAATGTAGCGTTTAATTAGAGATATATGAAAGTGCTAAAATAAGCTATGGATAAGTAATTCTTTATACATACAATATACTCAGGTTGCAGGTAGTATTTGGAGATTTAAATTAGACTCCCTATTGCTCAGAATGTTGGGTGTTTGATAGGAGATTTTTGAAGCAACTGTTCTATCCCATGGTTCTAAACCGAAAACTCCTGATATGGGTATATAATATTATTAACATTTGATTGACCTTTTTACTGTCCTTCCTCAAGAGTTTTTTTTTTTTTCCTCTAATTTTTAAAAACTGCATTTTTACTTCAAAAGAATAATGTCTATGAATTCAGTTTCTAGCAATCCATATACTTGTCATGAATGGATCCAACAGTTGTTCCGGAATTAATAGCTATAACTACTTTTATTAGTAATTAGACCCATCTGTTTCATTCTCAGTTTGATTTGGCAGCCGTGGCGGTGAGGCTTCTAAAGCATGTATTCATCGTTGCCAGACTGCAAAGTAAAACTTTCTAAGAGACGACTAAGTAAGAAGGATGTCCCTCAATTACATAAACAAGATTTTGCTGGTCGCTCATAGCCTTGAATAATGATTTCTCTTCCCGACCCAAATGATTTCAACTCAGTCATTTGAAAACACAGTTCGAGAATATTTGACTCAAATTTATTTGAGAGATATGGAGAGAGACCTTTTAGATCCTGAAAGCACTGTCACTTGAATATACGAGTCTTGGCCTGGAGACTAGGAGAGATGATCCTGAGATTCTAAAATCGATTTATGTCTTAATGCTTTCTCCCATCAGGTGATCTTTTTGAGTGGTCACGTCCAAGAGAGAGTTTGTTTTAAAACCAATGTGCTCTAAATGGTTGTAACCACTTAGCCCATGAACGTGAGTTTGATTGCTGCCTGGGTTCTAGCTAATTTCAAGGTGAGAGCATCCTCTATCATGATAAGTATTCAGGAACATCTTAAGTTGTATTACTATTTAGAATGCAAGTACAAGCTTCAGGCAAATTACATCAGCCTAATTTTTCAGATCATGTATTTGCATTTTTTCTTTGGTTCCTCAGAACCTACAGGCAAAAGGGCTGTAATCCAGGAGATGCTCCTGAATGTTTGTCTCAGGATGGGGAGAAAGTTGGAGGCACACATAAGTAAAGGAATTTGCACACTCTCCCTTCTGCAGTGCCAATAAGCAGGACATTTCCACAACCAAGTCCCATGGCAAATGCTGTTTCATCATCATTCTTAACACAGCCATCCAAAGCCACTGCTGAGAGACTGATGTTGGCAGTGGAAATAATTTGTTTCCCACCCTCTCCAGTGCCCTGCTGTCTGGATTGTGGAGGTGGATTCCTCAGCTGTCCGTCACCCAGGAAACTTAAATGAAAGCGGGCGTGCTAAGAACGATCTTTAGCTCACATTAGTATTATTTACAAGATTCAACCAGATGTACTGTCTGTGGGTGATAGTAATGAGATACAGAATGGATTCACATTCCACTCTTCGAAAAATATGTCCTAGTGAATTCCAACGGATGGATTTATTAAATTAGAAAAGGCATTAGAAAGAGAACTTACACATTTCCCCTTATGGAGATCTTTAGGAATATACTACTCCTCTTAATATTATTAATAATATAATTATTGATAATATTATTGATAATATAATTATCTATAATATAATATTATTAATATAATTATATTAAATGTAATTATAATTAATTAAATATAATATTAATATAAATAATATTAAGAGGAGTAGTATGTTCTTAAATAATAATATAATGATTATTATGGATATAATAGCTGGCCTTTATTGATCCATTATCATATGAAAGACATAGTGCTAATATTTTAAATTATTTTTGATTTATTGATTGACAAGGCTATACATAATATTTTTATTTCATTTAACAAATTAGTAAACATACATATACATATATACACACACATATATACTATGTGCAAATATATGTATATAAGTTAATACTTATCCTAGGATTATTAATGTCACGGTCTACTACTGCCATAAACATGCTGAGTGACAATCGATTCCAAAACCCGATGCCACAAAACATCAAGCATTTATTTACTAGGTATGCAGCTGTGATTATCTGTGGTGGTTGATTCCAGCTGGGCTTGGCTCTGCATGGCCCTAGGGCCAGCTTTCAGGTCAAGTATATGCCCTGGGTCTTTTATTTTTATGAGACCATAAATTGTAGGCTACCCAGAGCACATTTTTATCACAGTGATGGGAGAAGCTCAGCACCTGGGTTTGGAACTGGCACCAGTACCGTATGCCCTTAAAAACTAGTAAGGCTCGTCACCTGGCCAGGCCCGAGATCAGCGTGGCTGGGAAACACTGGAAATACCACCTTTTGTGGAAGGAGCTGTGAAGGCACATGGTGAAGGGCAAGGATACAGGGAGGAATGAAAAACTGGGGACAATAATGCCGTCTACCGGGATCACAGACTGAAATTTCCTGAGGACTTGTTTGCATTGTCCATTAATTTGTTATGAAAGTGTATTGCTTCTGGGATGAAGGGAATCTAAGATATATCATTACTTTCATGGTTCAGGATATGTCTATTTTGAGATGATGAGGTAGGCGAGATGACATTTGAAGTTGTTTTTTGTAATATGGTGCCTTTTAAAACACAAAACATTCCATAGAACTGAATAAATAGATAACAGCACAGGAGCCCATGCCATGACTTTGTCCTTGCTCATTCAAAACATATGGAGGGTATGATAGATGGTCTTTTAGGCAGCTATCTTATTATTTTTTATTGTGTTTTCTTCTTTCCCTGGTTCCCCTCAAATTCCTGGGTCAAGAATTTAAGGTAATCACATATGGCTACAGTTTAGTGATTAAATGGGTGGTTTTCAAATGACATTCATTGCTCATTGAACGGGTTTATCCAAATGCATTCTACAGTAACCATGAAGGAAGGGTGACCCATGTGAAAAGGTATTTTTTTTTTTTTGTATGACTTGAGAATGATTTTAATGACCATTTCTAGCTGAATATAGAAACTTAATTCATTTGTATTTTAAAATGATTTTTACCTTCAAACTTTCCCTGTTTCTTAATGTGACAGTAGCCTGGTGTTGGGAAAAGAGCTCCAGAGGAAAGAAATACATTCAATTTAATCAGAATTTATGGCCTGTCTGAGGGTGCGGTGTGAGGTGGACCTTCTATGCCATAGACCTTTGCTGACCCGTCCAAGAAAACCAAGCTGAAAAAATGATAGAATCGGGCTCCACATCTAGGGTGACCTGTGCCACCTTCCTATGATCTGCCCACCCTTAACACACTCATGTGACTTTGTTCGGGCTGGTGAACATCATGGGATCCTATATGGACCCTCAATCAAATGGTATGTTTGAGATTCACCAGGATCGTTGGTAGCTGTTCAGTGTGTGACTGGCTCCATCACAAGACATTGAATCATCACTTTCTAGAAACTTCTCAACTTAGGTTACCTGAAGTTTCTGTTGTGTACATTTTAAAATTAGAAATTATCTGTCCATAAATGTCGCTAAAAGTCCAAGCTGGTTTCTACTGGCTGGTTTTATCAGGAAAACTCAGATCATTCTTTTGTTTAACATTCAGTTAGCGTGAAAAAGAAAGGTGCTGAGTGATTAAAAGATAGTCTATCGGAGATTCACTTTTGCCTATCTGTGGCCCACTGGCCGTCTCGTCGTAGTCACCCAAATGGTTACATTCATCATAATTTATGTTACAACATCTATGTTTCATCAAGAGAGCTTGGATTCTCGGGTTCTCCCTGTCCCGGGACTATATTTCATTTTGAAGGCACTCTCCTTGAATCATCCTATATTCATCAGTGGAATATGACAAGATTTGAAATTTGAACACAGTGAAGTATAATTCTTTATTCAGTCAGTTCTATTATTTACATGCAGATTATTTTGTTTTAAAATAATGTGTCTTTTTAAAGATCCTTCACAAGCATTAGCAATGTAATGCACACCGTACTTCCTGGGTCTGGACTAAGTACCTTCATTTCTATTTCAAATCTAGGGCAAGTCAGAGTGAGAAAGGTTAAATGATATATATGATCCAGGGGTGACAATCAAGAATGCCAGAATTATGCTGGCAGACGTCTAAACTCAGATTCTCAACTCACTAGGCAGCCTGGCTGTATTAGGCAAGGTCTTAGTCACCTAAAGATCAAGAAATGATTTATCACAGTAGATCACAGTACGAATGAGACCACACATTGGCAAAGTGCTTCATAATTTTCAAAGGACATTTACCTGTTATAAAAAGTAAAGCAGATTACATGTAATTTAGAGGATATGCTAAATATATAAATGAGACAGAGAAGGAAGGGATGCAAAACACATATATTCTTGAACCACAATTTTAGGACTAGAAGGGTCTCAGAAATTATCTCACTATTCAAATGAGTAAAGTAATATTCAGGAAAAAATAAGCATCAGAGCAAAATCATGTCTATACCTAAATTTATATTCCAATTTAATAAATTATCAGTTTGATAGTTGGTTACTTTAAACAGTCTTCAAATGTGAGCACCTTTGTTACAAAGCTTGTTTCCTCCTCAATCCTGCATTTTCCCGGATGCAAAATTACTTTGTGTGTGTTTATCAGGAAGCAGAAATCTATCTCTTTTAATTGTTAATTGTGGTATTTTAAGTGGTTTATTTTTTAGAGAGGCACATCTGGAGAAAGATTGTTTACACAGTGTATTTGATCATGAGATGGTTTCTGTATTTGTCAAAGGTATCAGATATGTTACTATGTTAAATTGCCTAGGAACAAACTATGGCATGAAAACATCAAAAAAATGCTAAAACTATTTTTTTGAAAGTTCCCATGTATTTCACAAAGCACTGACATCAATATAATATATGCACACATTATTGGCTCTGTATTTTGATCAACAAAACTTCTTTGTAATATTGTCCGTCTGTCCCTCCCCCACATCTTTCCTCCTTTCCTCCTTCGTTCCTTTCTTCAAAAGCCTAACTTTCTAACTTCCTCCCTCCCGTTCTTGCCTCCCTCTTTCTCTATCTCCCTCCCATCCTGCTTTCCATCTTTTTTTTCTGCTGGTAATATAAAGTAAGTCAGGAATTCCTTCCTATATTAAATTAAAAAGTCACATTTACACTGAAAACAATCTGTGATTGGCAGTTTATGCAGTAATTGCACAAAAGATGAGTGATATGCCTTCTTAAAATACTTTAATCAGAATTGTTGATTTTGTTATCTGTTTTTAATCTCGGACTATCCCACCCTTTGACCTTCTTACCTTCTTCAGTTATTAACTGCTTCTGTTATGTTAGTTTTCTGGCGTCAGTGATTAGAGATTCACATTCCAAGAACCATAGAAGATGTATTTTAACTCATCCAGTTAAATATGGTCTAAGTTAAATGGAAATTAACTTCTTATTTACTTCTACTCACAATACAGGTGTTTTTAATTCTGAATTGTAAAGGAAATATTTTTTCATCATTCTAAGAATAAGGTTTACTGTGGAACAAATAACTAAGTAACCATGAAATAAAACACATCTCCTATTCCTATTTTATTGGTGTTTATGAGATGTAGCTTTCCAGTATGTTATCACAGTTGAATTTCTGGCTCAAGATGCATTGCCTTGGACATAGGAAGTGTTCAGTAAAGACTTGAGTTGTGTGAGTGGCTGTGCTTTGTGGAGGTTAGTGTGGCCAGCTACTTGCCCAAGCAGTTTACACAGTGCTCTCCTATTATCCTTACAACTAGCCTACAGCACAGATATGATGATGGCAGCTGGGGTATCCTATGAGGAGACTTTGCTCCAAGACAGAACACTGACTGGCGAAACAGAGGACCCAAAACACCTGATAATATTCTATGATAAAAAATTATGTCAGTATTTCAAAAGGTTCCTAGAATAACGCATCAGCAGAAAAGTCAGAAACGAGCTTAACTTCATTCCACTAATTTTTTAAATTTAATTTTTATCTTATATTGGGGTATAGTTGATTGTGTTAGTTTCAGATGTACAGCAAAGTGATTCAGTTATACATATATCCATTATTTTTCAGATTCTTTTCCCACATAGGTTATTGCAGAATGTTGAGTAGAGTTCCCTGTGCTATACAGTAGGTCCTTGTTGATTAACTATTTTATATATATACTAGTGAGTGTATTTTAATCCCAACACTAATTTTTTTTTTTGTTTTTATTTTGAATTAAATTGGATGGCAGTCAGGAGACATAGAACTTTTCAGTAATTAGGATCTATAAAAGGAACCAATTCAAAAATATTTTGTAAATAAAACCACTGAGATTGAGTGAGTCTAACTTGTTCCAGATAAAGTTCTGGTCTAGTGAGATTCAGAATCAAATTTTGCCCCAGGGCTGCCTGGCCCCTAAACCTACTTTCCTTCTGTCATGCAACATCCCTTCATAGAAGAGAGACAAGAGCTAATATATATTGAATATTTAATAACGTGTTGATTAAATTATTAGTGGTCAATAGTAAATCCAACCTAGTTTATATTTCAAAGGTCTTTTCCATGAATTCTCCGTTGTATCGTAAGGGGATAAATTCCATTAATTCTTTTCTAGGGAATTAGTTTTGAGTAAGCCGTAAGTTATAATTTTGGATTCAAAAGTTTGAAATTTATCATTACCTTGAAAGTGGCCAGGGTCACCTTAATGTACATGAATAATTAGCTAACATTAGTGAATAATCTATGTTATAGTAGAGTCATTACACACATCATCTTTAAATGAGACTGAGAAAACACACCTTTCTATAATATATGACTTTTACATGCATATGAGATCACAATCATTCTTTATTGAATTGGAACCAGCATAGGAGAAAGCAAAATGACATCTGGTGGCTTTAGAGCTGGCTCTAAAAACATAAGGATTCTGAAAACGGAATTTATTGCATAAGCCCACATGAAGATCACTTGATACTTCCTCTCTCCGCTAGTTGATGTCACGCAATTTGCAAACACATGGATCTTATATTATTTTTGTACCTTGAGGGACGTATTATATGTTTCAAGAACTAAGTATAGTGAAAGTTGCAGCCTCCGTATGAAATCACAGATTTTCATATATCTGGAAGCAAGGACAAATATAACAGTAGAAGTTTATTCAAACATTAAGTTTTATCTTTGCAAGAGAATATCAAAAATAAGGAGAAAATCCTTTCACAGTAGAATAAGGCCTTTCAGAGTTATCAGAAGCAGGGAAGTCTATGCCTAGAAACATAAATATAGACATTATGAGTTAAGTATGAGAAAAACTATTGAGTATCATATAATATCACTTATATGTGGAATCTAAAAAAAAATGATGCAAGTGAACTTATTTACAAAACAGAAATAGACTCACAGACAAATTTATGGTTACCAACAGGGAAAGGTGGGGCAGGGATAAATTGGGAATTTGGGATTAACAGATACACATTACTATATATAAAAGGAGATAGACAACAAGGACCTATTGTGTAGCACAGGGAACTGTATTCAATACCTTGTAATAATCTATAATGGAAAAGAATCTGAGAAAGGTGATTGCTACACACCTGAATCAATGTAAATCAACTATACTTCAATTTAAAAATTAAAAAAAGAAAAAAGTAATACAAAAAAGAAAAACTATTGTGAATGCTTTTAAACTAATTGTGATTTGAAGATTATATAAGTCATATATTATAGAAAGGTGCATTTCTCAGTCTCATTTAAAAATCCTGTGTGTAATGATTTTCTACTATAAAATGGGCTATTTACTAATTTGAAGATTATAATCTCTCCAACTGCTTGGAAGTTCACCATGTAGCTCTATCTTCTTAAATACTGTCTTGTTTTTATTGTTTTACTGTTTTTTTTTTAATTTTATTTATTTATTTATTTATGGCTGTGTTGGGTCTTCTTTTCTTTGCGAGGGCTTTCTCTCTAGTTGTGGCAAGTGGGGGCCACTCCTCATCGTGGTGCGCGGGCCTCTCACTATCGCGGCCTCTCTTGTTGTGGAGCACAGGCTCCAGACGCACAGGCTCAGCAGTTGTGGCTCACGGGCCCAGTTGCTCCGCGGCATGTGGGATCTCCCCAGACCAGGGATCGAACCCGTGTCCCCTGCATTGGCAGGCAGATTCTCAACCACTGCGCCACCAGGGAAGCCCTATTGTTTTACTTTTGTTGTGTGTTTTCTTTTTGGGAGATGGCAAATACGGAAAAGTGAATCCCTCCGGCTAAATTACCTCTGGGGATGCGCCTCACCACTCTTGCACACATGTAACACACTCGTGCGTGCATCTTGGCGGTTCCTAGTTAGATGTCTGGTGGGAGGGCAAGGGCGAGAGGGTGACTGGAAGTCCTGGCTGCAGCAGGGCAGGGGGAAGGAGATGAGAGAGCATTCCCTCGAGCCATCTGGACACTGGTGCTAAAAGAGCATCTTATATTTCAGCCTGGGGGTCTGCATGAGTTCCTTTGTGCATCTGCCCTTCGGTCCTGAGATTCCTCTAGGTCTTCTCCACGCTGTGTGCAGACTGATGGAGTTCCCTAGTGTCAGTGAGCTCACACTGGGCGTGGACCTCCATGCATCCCCGCACTTTGCAAACACGATTGTCCGTGATACGTCCAGTCCGTGGAAACCAACTGCCAAGCCCTGCTTCACTTGTAGACTCAGGAAATGTGGAAGGAAGAGATGAGAAAATAAAACAAAAATATAGAAATCACCTTGAGTAGTTGTAGGAATACTGTCTTGCAATAGCCCACGTACGTAAAATCACAAAACATACTGGTCTTGCCAAGTCTAGATAAACCAAACAAATCATTCTATCCTGCATCCTAGTAAAGAGTAACTCCGTTCTTCTCCTATTTTATTCCCAGATTTTTAAACATTTTCTTCCTATTTTTTTTTCCTTTTTTCTCCTTCTTTTTTGGCTTGCATAATTTCTGTACTTTTCCTACAACTAGTGCCACATGGTGAGGTATGTAGGCTAACTTGTGTCAAAGAACAGCACCGCTTCATTAGACAGGCTATGAACCTCGGAGCCGAGTGAGCTGGGTTTCAAAATCCTGAATGTGGCAAAGCATGGACCCAGCCCCTCCCCTGCAGGGACGTTTGAGATAAGAAGTGAATTAGTGAAAAAAAGATTTCTTTCTAGCCTAGTAATTGCATTCCCTCAGAATTGCATTAAGGACTCCTTTCCATTAAAAAAGAAAATACCAAATAAAAAAGTCATCAGTTGCTCTGAGGTCCATTAAGTGCCGCCTGGCTGAGATAGGACCCAGGAAAAGGTGTGTGTTTCATCCTCATCTCCTGCCGGGTTTCGGGTTCTGGCAGAGGCAGCCATTTAAGGCTCTCCCTCCTCTGCTTCCATCCTCTTAGTCCGTGTGACTTTATACTTTACTTTGAAATTGAAGATGACTTGGAAAAGCTGCCGAATAATATCTCAGTCCCAAGGTGGTTCCAGTCAGGTGTAGCTGAGAGATGAACAGAACTGGGCAAAGGGCACAGACTACCCGGGACGAGACATTTATTTATTTAAGGGAAGAGAGATGAAATGTGCACGCGCACTTTTTTCTCATGGGTTTATAATTACAGATTATTTGTTGCTTCATTCCTTTTGCTTTTTATTTAAGGATCTGTCAGATGGTGAACTTGAGACATCAGAGACATAAAACTGAACTCGAACACTTTTGCTCCTCATTAACTAAGGAAAGGAGGCTAATTAAAAACCAAAAAAAAAAAAAAAAAAATTAAAAGACTGTTTTGAGAGCAGTTTTAAGTTTACAACAAAACAGAGAAAAAGTAGAGAGATTTCCCTTATACCTCCTGCCTCCACACATGCAAAGGAGGCTGCTTTTTAAGTCCAAATCAAGAGATTTCAGATGGTGTGGTATCTATTTGACTGGTTCAGAATGTGGACTCTGGATGTTAGTGCTGAGAACTACTGTTGAGGTTTTCCAGCCCGCTGCCTGCTCTGCCCCCGGCACGCCCTCCCCTTTGCCCAGCAGTCCTGCCTGTACCCACCTCCCACGGCCCCTCCCACCGGTCCTGGTCTGAGGCCTGACAGAGGTTATTCGTGTTGAATTTTCCATTCTGTATTAAAGGTAATTTTATAGCAAACGAAAAGGATATTCTTAATTTTCTGCCATCCAAATCCACTGTTATTTCACCTATTTTTTTCCAAACCTTTTTTTATAGTAGAGAAAAATTAGAAACACAAATGGAGTGTGTGTGTGTGCGTGCGTGTGTGTGTGTCCGTGTGTGTTTAAGAGTGTGTGTCCCATTTTTATAACTGGATGTATAATTTTTTTTACCAATCCAAGTTTGTTGACTATTTGGGTGGTTTTCTACAGGGATTAAGTATATGTAATGCTGGAAAGAACATCTTTGTCCAAATCTCTCTTTGCGTATTGTCACATTGTTTTGACTTGTATATATTCCTAGAAATAGAATTTCCAGGTGAAAATGCACAGACACTTGATGGATAGTGCCAAGTTCTTCAAGAAATGTTATACTGCTTTATTCACCCCAAAGCAGTGAAAATAAAGTCCTGTTTCCTGATAGCTGTGTGAGTGCTCAGGAATTATCTTTCAAAGAAATTATATAATCTAGCAGGCATAAAATTATACCTCATTGTTTTAATGTGTATTTCTTTATAAATTAAGTTGAATATCTTTCATAGACTTATTAACCGATTTGTCATTCCTTTTATGAATTGGTCAATCACACCGTTTTTATCACTTGCCATTTTATGAATGCAATTTTTATCTTCTTTATGTATGTATTGATTTGTCTAGACCCCATGGGGATGCCCGCCAGCCTGACCCCTGTCCTCAGCAGCCTGCCTTGTCGTGTCCCAGCCTCTCCCTGGGGAACCGCCTGGAAACCAGAGGAGGGAGGTGACAGGAGAGGGTGTGGAGTTGCAGAAGCAGGGGTAGAAGGGAGGAGGGTGGATTTGGAAGCAGAGGAAGAATCTCCAGCACAAAGGCCTCCTGGGTCTCCTTGTCTGCGCATCACCTCCATCTAGGCACTGTATTTATGGTATCTGAGATCGACAGAGCTTATGTATAATTTTAGGCAGCCAGAACGATTAATCTTTTTCCTCCCAGCTTCTAGTTTTGAAGTTTCGCTAATGAGGTCTTTATCAGCAGGGTACTGCATAAATATTAATGTATATAAGTTTCTAGTACTTTAAAATACTGGATTTTTTTCTGGAAATCATCTTGGTGTATGCTATAATGGATATATGTTTTTTCTCCAAAAATTTTTTCCAGGCTTTAGAATCATTTTTTATTCAAAATCCACTTCCACACGCATACTCTGTTGTCCGTTTGAGTCCCTCCACCCTGTACCTGCCTCCCTGACGATACTAAATTGTCTGTTAAAATACCAGCACTAAGCTGTTTCCAGTTTTGTTGTTTTTAATACAAGGTCTCTCTTTTCTTTTACACAAAGTCTCTCTTGTCTTTTACAAAATTCCTGCTTTCCAAATTAGAAAAAAAATTTAGTTATTAAAAACATGCTTTGAGATTTTGATGGGAATTACTTGGAATTCATAGATTTGTTTGGGAAAATTGTCATCTGGGAAAACGTCTGCATCTTCATTTACTCAGACCTTCCATTCACCCCAGGATGATTTGATACATGTTTCAGATATGGTTTTCTCAACAGCAATAAGTAAATGTTTTTACAAGTTTTTCACTTGGTAATTTGTAATTTTTGTTATATGAAGGGGAATTTTTACAGTTTTAATGATTATTCTTGACGTTTCTGAAATCTGTTTATTTTGTACATTTATTTTGTACCTCTCACACTTTAAGGACATCTTTTTACAGTTAGTGATTTTCAAAGGAAGCAGTCCTGTTATCTGCAAATAATGTCATGATATCTATAGGTTCTTTTAAAATCTTTCAGTCTGTCTGTCTCTCTCAGTGCATTGGAATGGTACTTATATTTTGGCTTTGAAGTGACACTTTGATTCCGCTATTCTAGACAGAACTCAGCTCTGTAGATATATTTACTGCATCTGGCTTCATGTAAGGTGTACCTTTGGCTGGTTCATAGTCAAGTGCAATACAGTTATTTTAAGAGATAACTTTCAAACTACAACCGCCACAGCAAATGGTATTTATGTGAGGTGATGGATGGTCTCACTAACCTTATTGTGGTAATAATCTCCAAATATATACGTGTATCAAATCGTCACCTTGGACACCTTAAGCTTACACAGTGTTATATTTCGATTATAACATTATCTCAATATAACGATCTCAGCAAAGCTGGAAAGTTAAACTAAGTGAAAGCGTAACATGCCTGACAAGGAAAGGATGGAACTTCATCTCCTTCATGAAATTCTGTCCTAATTGTGTGGATTTCAGGAAGTCGCCTGTCCTGAGCTTCACTTTCCACTGGCTTCGCTCCTTCCGTCTTCTGACCACTCCAGTGGCCTATGGATTCAGCCCTAGTCCCAGCCTCACTCCACGCCAGTGTCCGTGGACAGAGGGTTGTTTCTAACAAAGTAATCTGAGTCTGTTACTTCTCTCTTTAGATTTACCTGGCAACCCTGCCCTTGGCTTAGAGGATAAGATGTAGAATACTTAGGAAAGCATCACAAAATCCTTGTGTTGGGTGGTAGGACCTCTCTGACCTGCCCCAACAAGCCACATTCTTAGACCTCACATTTCCATAGCCTTCTAAATGCCTGACCACCCAGCTTGTGTCAAAAAAAAAAAAAAAGTGGGACTTCCCTGGTGGCCCAGTGGTTAAGAATCCACCTGCCAATGCAGGGGACATGGGTTCGAGCCCTGGTCCGGGAAGATCCCACATGCCGCAGAGCAACTAAGCCCGTGCGCCACAACTACTGAGCCTGCGCTCTAGAGCCCATGAGCCACAACTGCTGAGCCTGCACGCCACAACTACTGAAGCCTGTGCACCTAGAGCCCGTGCTCCGCAACAAGAGAAGCCACCGCAGTGAAAAGCCCGCGCACCGCAACGAAGAGTAGCCCCCACTCGCTGCAACTAGAGAAAGCCCACACGCAGCAACGAAGACCCAACACAGCCAAAAATAAATAAATATTAAATAAATTAAAATGCACTGGACAAGTTAAACAGGTGAGAAGACTTTGTTCAAGATGACTGCAATAGAAGAGAGAGCTGAGCTCAGCTCCCCTGAAACAAAAGAAAAGCTCTGGGGGACCAGGAGCGGGTGGGCCGAGCACATTGAGTAGTTCCTGAGTTTGCAGATGTTTTCCTTGGCTATTAGACTTTCTGTGTTTGCTCATTGGCGTCCATCGAGGTTAAGGACTCCCCTTCCCTAGAGACTGGGACATAGAGGAGCTGTCATCTCTGATGGCTGCATTTCAAAGGGGCAGCTCCAGGGTCCTTGAGAAAGACCCTCCTGCACGGTAAAATTGACAAGAGTCTCTTTAAAAAGATTGACATGCAGGGTTGGCCAAAAAGTTCGTTTGGGTTTGTCCAGAACATCTTTTGGAAAAACCCAAACGAACTTTTTGGCAGACCCGATACATCTCAAAGGGGCAGGGAGAAAATTTGCAATGAGTTTTAAAAGTAAATGCTGTTCAAAAAAGCAGGGGAGGGGGCTTCCCCGGTGGCACAGTGGTTAAGAATCCACCTGCCAATGCAGGGGACACGGGTTCGAGCCCTGGTCTGGGAAGATCCCACATGCCGTGGAGCAACTAAGCCCGTGCGCCACAACTACTGAGCCTGTGCTCTGGAGCCCGCGAGCCACAACTACTGAGCCCGTGAGCCACAACTACTGAAGCCCGTGCGCCTAGAGCCCATGCTCCGCAACAAGAGAAGCCACCGCAATGAGAAGCCCGCGCACCGCAACGAAGAGCAGCCCCAGCTCGCCACAACCAGAGAAAGCCCGCATGCAGCAACAAAGACCCAACACAGCCAGAAATAAAAATGAAAAATAAATAAATTTAGTAAAAAAAAAAAAACAAAAAACGGGAGGAGTAAGGGTAGAGGCCTAGAGTCAGGCGACGTCTGTCTGAAGTTCCGTCTCGCCACAGGCACTGGTGAGGCCACCTCTAGCCCCCACTCTGCCGCCTGCCTGACCCACCCTCTGCTCGGTCACCCGCTCGCCCATCCTCTGGGCCTCGGAGAAAATGAGGCTGTTACCCTCTCCATACACTGGAACGTCCTTATCAAATAAGCACATCTTACCTTCGGAGGCTCAGTGGCTCTCCCGGTGAGTGTTCTAATTTATATACCTGAAGTCTGGCCTTGACTATATATATATGTTCTTTGGTTTGTTTTAAGAAAAATTGGAGAGACTTAAAAGAAATACCACAATATCAGGTCGTGATTGCTTTCAAAAGCCTGCGTATATCCCTTAGCGGCAATATTTTCAGTCTACCTTAACAGGAGAGCATCTCCTCAGGGTTCCATTTATAGCTCATTTGCGCTTAATTTGAAGAGTGCCCTGCTCGGTACAGTACTTAGCATGATGTATGAATTGTACCCTGCATACCTGCGGGCGTGTGTGAGGACCCAGGTAACCGGAAAACACTGGAGGACGTGCTAGGGCACCTCCCTGCCTGGAATTGCTGGTCTCAATTCAACACGGATCATTAGTTTCTCTGTATCATTTATTCTAGAAATTCTTGTCAGAGAAGCAAATGTGTATGGCTGCGCTCAAATAAACGCAAAATTTAAATATTGCTTGGAAAGCTGAGGCACCAGTAAACCTCGACAGCTGTTCTGTGTGGACTTGATTGAAGGTATCAGGAGGTGCAATGGTGAAGCCATTTGAACATGTGCAAAATGCATCTCCTTATTATCACATGATATATTTTCCCAGCGGAAAATAGATGCCTCAGTCAGGCCCCCAAACATGAAGAAATATGAATTAGCAATTGTCACCTAGTGTGTTGCATTTAATTGTTAGTGACTAGTCATCACTCAGTGCTCCAGGACTTGAAAGGTTAAAGAAGCTGGTGCTGTAAGCACATTATTTTCTTATGTGCTGCCATATTTCTAAGATAACAGGAAAAGTTTATATACCATTACCTACATAATATTTTGCATTTGAATGTTTATGTGCCAAATTACCCAGTGGCCCAAGTACATTTCTGTAAGGAACGTACATCACTTTTAAATCACAGGGCGGTCTATATGGAATTCAGTGTGCTGACAAAGGGCATAAACAGTGGACAGTGAAGGTTGGCTGCAGAGCCCTATGAAAATTTAGCCTGGGGACTGCTTGGTTTCCTTAAACATTGCAGATGCTGCTGGAAGGCCAGGCACTGAGAGACAGAACATCCTGTACGAAGGGGCATTTGGGTAATTGAAGACAGCTTCTTGACAGCACTTCCCAGAATTGTTCCTTGTGGTTCTGAACCATTGATTATAAGTTGAGTCTTCCATATAATTACTGAAGATTAGGGAGAAGTTGTGTAAAGAGTGTGGTAAGGGACTCTACTCAACATTCCCTGCGTGGCAGGGCTGGCAACTGTAAGTGTGGCGCCCTATCTGAGTCGGCGTGCCAACACATGTAGCAACAAGGGCACGGTTAGGAATGGAGAGAAAATTCCAAACAGTGAATGAGGCCAAAGCCAGATAAATTTGACGTCCCGCCGTTGAACTCAATGTGCAAAAACTAAATGTGTCTCAAGTAAACTTGAGTGATAACTTTTTTTTGCTAAGTTAATAACCAATTTAATAACAAAACTAGAGAAGTATAGAGATAGACAATTATAGACCAGTTTTAATTATTAACATAGATGGAAGAGTCCTAAAATATTAAGAAATCAAGCCCAATAGTATATTTTTAAAATTACATCATAATCATTTGGGGTTCAGTCCAAGATGCAAAGAAAATTCAACATCAGAATCTATTAAGGTATAATCCACATTAATGAAATAAAGAGGGAAAACCTCAGAAGGGGCAGACAAGTCATTTGTTAAAGTTAAACTGAGTGATAATTTTTTTAAAACACGAATTACTTGTTGGAAGTGGGCTAGTATGTTATGGATGTAATTTTGAGAAGTTGAGAACTCTTGGGGACCATGAGTTTTATTTATGGGGGCGGCAGGCAGTTTGAGGGGTGTTTGCATGTTTTCTTGCTGTGTTATTTTTAGCATCATACATTTAATATCTAGTTCAGTGCCTGGCTAGTTGTGTTAGTTTCATAAATACCTATGCGAGAGAAAGAAGAAAGGAAAGGAGAGGAAAAAAAGGAAAAGAAAAGAGAGAAAGAGAAAGAAAAAAAAGGGAAGAAGGCCGGAAAGGAGGGAGGGGAAGGAAGGAAGGAAGAAAGGGAGGGAGGGAGGAAGGAGAGGGGATTCTTTTAGGAAATACAGAGGAAGAGATCTCCAGAAAGAAAGATAAAATTAAAACCAGGACAATCAGTTTTGGCTGAGAATGTCACCAATTTCATGGTGAGATGGTGTTCATGAATAACCTTTAAGGCCCACGGTATAAAGAACCCTTGTGTAAACACACTTGTCTAAAGAACAAGAAAGGAACTAAGTTAAGCCACCTTTGAAAATAAAATAAGTCGACTCTTGCTAAGTGTAAAAGAATAATAGAGAATAAAGATAGAAGGTGTATCCATTAGGCTTTTCTAGGTCAACATGAGAGAAAATGCCACCAAATTTGGATTAAAGTCAAAGTAAATTTTTTAGCCCGAAAAACTACTGAGAATGAGGGAAGCTCGGGCTTCAGGAATTCCTTGAGCCATTGACTCCTGGGATGACAGCAGGATTGGCTCCTCTTCCCTTTCTGATCTAACCTCTTTTGTGTCGGTCCCCTCTGTAGATGAGTTCAACCCTTATGTTGGTAATGGGTGTACAGGCCCAGTTCTAGATTCCGTCAGGTTAATTTCTAGCAGAAAAGAGAGGCAGTATTTTTCCAGTGGTTCCTACACAAGTTGGCAGATTTGGTTGTTAGTTCTTCCCTGAACCCAACAGTATGGGGAGGGAATTTGGTTCACTCTTTAGTTAGTTCAAGGTGACATGCTTCACTTATAGACAAGGGATGGAGTCCCACCCAAAACACATGAACTTCGGGAGACGCTGGGGCCAGATTCCCATAAAGAACATTGGACTGCATCCCCGGAAGAAGGAAGAAGAAATGCAAGGAGGTAAGACCGTAGACCTCTACACTAAGAGGTGTAAGAGATCCCCATGCAAATGAGGCAGGCTTCCTGAGGGCCTGTAGCCAGGGAAGAAGGGGCCATCAGGAACCCGGGCAAGTGCTCACCACTCAGCATCCTTCCTTTCTTCCACCTTTCTTTGCCTGGAGATCAAGTGGCCCTTCATCTCTGTGAGATCTATGTGTTTTTTCCTTTCTCTCGTGAGATCTCTCTCAATCTCTCTCTCTGCTGTCCCTCTTTCACTCTCCTGCTCTGTGTATCTACATCTCCTTAACTCCAACCACATAAAAACAGGTGAGCATAGACTTTCTTATTGCCAATTTCTGGTAAATTCACCCATTGGTGGCGGAGCACGGTGTAAACGTTGCTCCAGGGAAGACGTACCTGTCTTTTGGGAGTACTTCTTCCCCAAAGAATGATAGTGATGAGTTGTAGAGATGAACTTGCATGCGTGCATGCGTGTGCGTGTGTGGTTATGAGAGACTGGTCTCCTTCAGGTACTGTGAAGAAGTGATTGCTCATCTCAGTTTGACCCAAACAGCATGATGGTCAATGTCTTGTAGAATCGATTAAATCGAATCCTTTTGGGCTAAAGAGTTTACTGACATTTAACTAAACATGTTCATGGGTTGCTTTAGGATGATCACTTCAGATTTTAAAACTTGTTTCAAATTTTAACTAAAAATAAAATGCCCCATCTGCCCAACTCGATCTCTCAAAGGTAATTGTGTATCATATGCACAAAGCTGCTGTATTTCTATGCAGGATCTGTGTAAGGACAGTGGTCCAGCTGAAAGCTACAGCCCTAAACAGCTTCCCTGGAGCATTACAATTCATGGAGAACGAGATATGCCTCGTATGCATTCTGGTATGGGACTGAGGGCATAGATGTGATCCCAATTTTCCTTTCTGATAACTTGAGATGTATGTGGCAATACATTTAAAATCCAATTTAAATCTTATGTCTCTACCTTTAGATTCTGGATGACCTACAATATTGGTCTCAGAAACTGACCTGAACCTCTCGTTTGAAATGTACCAGATCACAGCATCTTCTTGCTTTGCTTTCTCTCTCATTCCTACCACTGATATTTTAAGAAGCGCAAAAGAGAATTTTATCTATTATAGGAGTCCTTCTCTTTTTTTCCCCAGTCACCTCCAAAGTCCACGCCTTCTGGACTCTCTCCATGATTGAGTGTCACTGCTTGTGTTAAGGTGGTGGCTACGTGCTGAAGATGAGGTCATTGGGTCTGTGGTTCAGGCAGGACTCAAGTGTGTGCTGGTGGCCACAGCCCTGACTGTAATGCATCTAAGTAGGGAAGGCTCGCAGGGGACAGCAATACTGCAGTCACGCTCTGGATGGTCCTTCTGGAGGTCAGGTTTTACTTAACGTAGTGATACCACATATCTTTATGTATTGGGCGTTACTCTTCCACTTGGATATTTACTTTGTTATGCCCTATATTTCAAGTTCAGTGGGGCAACAAGTAAACTGAAAACTGTTGTTAAAATTCAAGCTTAAATCTTCCCAACCAAGGATATTCTTACTAAGTTGAACCATGTGTACTTGCCGTATTGGTTTGTCAAGCAGAGGCAAGTATTGACTTTTTTATACAATGTATCTTAATGTTGTCCCACAAAATTCCTGTGGTATTTTTGTTCCTAGAATTATCTGGAGTCTTCCTCAGTATAACTTGACCTCTATCAAGTTATACACTGAAAGAAGGTTGACAGCACTTTCAGGGTATATCTTTAGGGTATGTTTTTCTTTGGCGGAGAAGATCTGATAGCTACTGTTGCATTTTGCTACTTGGCCAGGAATGAAAGATAAAGGAATGCTAAAAGGCATTCTGATATTTAGATTTAGATTTAGATTTATTTACAGTAAATAAAATAGCAAGGACCCAAATGGTACCTCTTCCCAAATTATATTAAGATTTAAAGAGTGAAATAATTACTTTTAAAATAATGCTCTATATGAATAATGTTTTTGGCATTACCAGACAATCTTTATCTAAATTATACAAGACCATCAGTAAATAAATTTTAGAATATTGTCAATTTTGGGACACAGCTAGTATGCCAGAATTCAACAGTGCAACACAAACAAGCTATTATTGGACTGAGGAAAATAGTTGCTTCCCAAACTCAGGGAGCTACACTGTGGGTAAAGTCCCTTGTGGTAGATTCTGGATAAATCAAAATCATCTGGGAGAGATGGGATTAGCATTTCTCGAATGGAAACCAGCTGCCAGGCATTTAAATGTGTCATTTTGTAAGCTCTATAAATACACATTAATATCAACTTTAGACCTAAGAATATGGGTAAAAAGGGTCCAAGGCAAGACAACTACAAAGAAAGAGAGCAAAGATTCATGCTTAATTGGTGGTTACGAACTTCGTTGTGGATATTGGGTATCATAAGGCCCAGGGCAAAATGCCATCATAACTAAGTCATCTTCATCTACAAAAAAAAAGTGACCTGATAGATCTATGAATATTCACTTTGTACCAAGCATTAATCTAAGCACATTACATGTTATTTCATTTTTCAATGAATTCTTAGAAGAATCCTTTGAGGTAGTTTTCTTATGGTCACCTTTTCTATAGACGGGGATTCTAAGGTACCAAGAAATTAAATAAACAATGTGCAGAGCAAGGAATCAGATCCAGGCCGCCGGACTTCAGAGGTCCTCCCCCAACCCTTCCATTTCCCTGACTTCTCTTCTCAGTTTATACACGTGAACCCTTAACCAGAGTCTGTCCTTGTTAGATTCTGCCAATCCCCACACTTGGAAACTCCAGGTCAGCGCTGGCCCTGAAGTCAGGAAAGAGGCAGGGAGGATTTCTATGATACACTTCACAAAATGTACAGACATTTCAAACACAACTGTCATCTTAAGTTAAACACGGTATTTCCCTCTTTAAAGTGGAGGAAGCTGAGGTCCAGTATCGCTACGGCCCTCAGGAGCCTCTAGGGTGAGACCTTGGCTTTCTCTCCTCCATTCTGGGGTGACCATTTTAATAGGAGCCAGGACGGTCAAGTTCTGCTTGGTCGGTTCTCCTATTTCCGGTGACATCGGTGTCTCATCAAATTAGAAAATACTGCAGCGAGTCAACAGAGGTTTCATGAGTAGATCTGAAGATGGAATACGGCAAGATTTTATTATTTTTGCTAGTTAAACCACACCATTTAGTCAATGGTAATGTTTCATGGAATTTTCAACATTGTCATCTTTTTAATTTCAATAACATTAGGAAAACAAGTGGGGCATCACCATAGGCAGGTGTGTGGCTTTAACAGTATACAAGAGGCATCGCCTTAAAAAGAATTAAGATAAAAGCATCTCTTAAATGGAGTACTATCTAAGCTATTTTTTCTGCTATCACCAACCATTTCATTGCAGACTTACTATTTTCTTGTCATTATCTCATGTAATATGAATTATGTAGACTTCAGTTTTTCAGGAAACATTGCTAAATCTCCGCATGCTTCCCGAATGGGAAAGATTGAACATGTTTAAAGGAAAAAAAAAAAAAATGAAGCACGCCATCCTATTTTTAAAATCGTCTCATGTTTTGAAGAAAACCAGATAGAGCAGCATTTTTTAAAAGAACATATTCTAGAGTGAATTCAGAGTCAGATTGGAGAGGCCCAAACATCATCATAATAACATTTGATGTCTCAACTGCTACAAACCACTGTCTTTTAAATGGTTTCTAAATATAAGTATCTTGTCTAAAAGCAAAAATATTACCAACCACCAATTTCCATCTCATTGCCAATAAAATAAAATGAGGTGTCTGTGGCGTACAACAGAAAATCAGTAGGGCGTGTCATGGATGCCTCGGACCCCACGTCAGAAGTGGGTATTTATGAATTAGCAAATGCCTCTTTTGAACCCACCACTCTAATCTAAAATTGTTTAGCCAAATTCATATACTTTTGAAATGAACAGGATTCTAGGGGTGTTTGCTTTCTAGATCAAAGAAAGAAAAGGGTAAATCCTAATGGATATTTTTAAACTCCTAGTGAATTGGTGAAATAAAGCTCTTGCTTAAAAGCAAAGGTGGTTGGAGGGATGAGTTGTCTGGGCTTGTGAGCTGTTGTTAAAATCCATTTTCAGAAGCAAATGGACTGTTTATTTTTCCCTCATCTCACACTTCTCTCTACACAGTGGCGATCTTGTTGATATTTGTAAATTCTGTGTGTATAAAAATGCTGGCAGTTCTTTCTCATTCTCAGATGTCCCCTCTAGCTGCTGGATCAGATGCATTAAACTTCCTATAATGTGGCCTTCCTTTCGAACACTTTAATTTAGGGGTGTGGCTGGGAAAGTCTGATCTCGGGTGTTGTCTCTCTTGGGGTTTAAACCCCGGCCTTGCTGTGTCACGATCCCAGACAAGCTCCCTGACCATGTTCAGGTGCCCATGTCCCCATGTATGAAATCAGGGTAATAACTTCCATCTCATAGAATTTCTGTGAGAATGAAAAGGCTGTAATTGTGTACAATGAACTAGTACCAAGAATGTGCTTCATTTTTCCTTTATTTGTTGTGTCAATTTCTGTTTTCCACTGAAAGGCGAATCTAGGACCAGGGCCTCCATCTGAACTAGTCACAGGGGCGTGAGCTGAACCGAAGCCGGGGCCCCGTGGACCTAGAAGACTTTCCTAGAGGCACAGGGCTGAGGGCAGAGACAGGGATAATTCAGTACCTCGGGCAACCCAGCTTTCTGGCGATATTCAGGGTAATCAACGCCCTAAATCTCTCCTGGTCTCTGGCTCCAAAGCTTACAAGAGTGCTACAGGTAATAGCAGTGCACCTGACACAGTGTAGGGACCTTGTGGTACCCAAGAGCTGTTGGTGCCCTCCCTTTGGACCTGCATCACCCCCTCATCCCCTGCTCCTTTTACTCTCCAAGTAAATTACATAATTACCATCAGACTAAGCACAGAGATTTCCACCCATGCTTCGTTTCACAGTAAGGGACCCAGTGCATCCAGTTAGAGAAGCTGTCTGTGCCAGGGCTTACCCTCTCATGACTCATCCCCACCAACCATCTCGATGTGGTGTCACCTTCACTGAGCAGCTGCAGGGGCCAGGCCATCAGCAGACCACGTCCAACATGGAACATGCTACAGAAACATGTTCCTCTCTTTTCCGCGGGGCTTGAAAATCCCCTGGAGGAAGATGGAAGGCACAGATGACCTCCCGAGATCCGTTTCTTGACTTGTGGCTGTATAAATATCCTCTCCTTCTAATTCTGTGCCCAGAATTGATTTCAGAATTTCCAATATCAGCTAAAAACTTGAGGACTTCCATTTCAGTGTTGAATATTTTACCACTTATGAGCCTAATTTAGTCATCTTTACAAACGTAAATTTCCAATGCTGTCAGTATGAGATCCGAACAAGGGCTGGAGAAGGGCCTTAATAATTTTAGTTTTAATGGCATTCTATCTTTCCAGCCTCTCTCTCAAGGCAGTGCACTCACCCTAGATTCTCCTTTTCATGTTATCTGAAGAGAGAGCAGTATGGTTAAGATCTTTCCAGGTAGGTCTTCATTTAAATCTAATATTAACATGAAAACCTACTGCCCATCATTCTGTTCTACTAGGCACTTAAAGTATACAAAAATATTTGCCCCTCTTTTATAATAGAGGCATGATGGACATTGAAATCCAGTGTAGAAAAAAAAGGGTAAGGGAAAATAAAATACTTATAAAGGAAAAAGAATTGTCCCTTAGAAAATACAAAAGATTAAAAGGTCCACGTGTCACATTGGAATGCCAGAAGATCATTTTTCAAGTTGCTATAGACTGGCTTTAGGTCGTTACGTGGGATTTACCCAAAAGATTATACAACAGCAGGGAGAAAATTCTGGAACCAGGTTTTCTGAGTTGATATAAAGTTGAATAAAAGCAGCTCATGCTAATTAAAAAAATATAGAGGACCAATCCTAGGACACTCCCTCAGAACTCATGGAAAAACTTACACATTGTCATGTGCACCTGCCTATAACCATCTTGTTCACTAACCACACTCATTCACCACCAGCCAACCTCTTTTGACCTGTCAGAACTTTTAAGATTCTCTTTTACTTTGGGTTGGGCAACTCTGATTTTCAGTCTAGTTGAACGTATGGAAATCTGTCACAAAAGCAGACAAAGTGTTGGCTTTGGAGGTGTGATTTCACTGATAGGGGAACATCCTTCTTGGATTGGATGGTCCCAAGGCCAAGCCTTTCCTCTGCGTCTCCACCAGGGTGCAGCCAGGGGAGGCCTGGCTTGCTTGCAGCTCCCACTACTGTTTGGAGCCTTGGTATTTGACACTTTTCATGAGTGTAGGCTTCGGACTGGCTTTGGTTGGTAATGACCAGAGCTTCCTGCAGCAGAGACAAATGAAGCTTCAAGAATGTGAAACTGCCAGCCCATGAAGTGGGACAGCCAGTAGCTGAGTCTTCTTAGGGGCCAGGAATAGCAGTGCAATGTGCATAAGGGTTATTATTATTATTAAAGTAGTAGTAGTATCTAATGACCACACAAATGGTTTAATCCCCGGTACATTGTTCTGACGAGCAGGCGGGTCACCAAAGCCTCACCCAAGTGAGATCCCAGCATCTGAATGTAGTTCCAGCTCCAGCAGCCCCCGTCCAGTCCTTCTCAGCCCCTAGGTGATGGCCTCGGGGACAGCCTGGCTTGGGGGGGTGGGGACACCCTCACCCCTGTGTGGCTCGGAGTACTTTACTTCATGTGCGCATTTTGGGTTCCTCTTCTGTAAGCAGGCATCCTGGTATGTGGTTCTTCTTATTATGAAGGCAGTGCTGAGTATATCTTGATTATCTGTAAAATTCCAGTGCGGGAGATAGATTTGCTGATTACTAATGACATGTTACCTCTGTGAACTAAAAGCTGTGCATTTTATTGACTTAATATACATTTATTAACGTACATTTTCAGGAGAGGCCGGACTTTATCATTGGAGTTAATGCTCTGATTTCCAGATAGCAGCACCGTATGGACCTCAGTCTTAGGTCAATCCCTTCTAATCTGAAGTTGTCCTTGGCCAAGGGAAAAAAAAAAAAAATTCTGAGGTTTTTTTTTTTTTTTTAAGAATTCCTTTGTAAATAGAGCTGCTGTGAATATTTTGGTACATGACTCTTTTTGAATTATGGTTTTCTCAGGGTATATGCCCAGTAGTGGGATTGCTGGGTCGTATGGTAATTCTATTTTTAGTTTTTTAAGGAACCTCCATACTATTCTCCATAGCGGCTGTATCAATTTACATTCCCACCAACAGTGCAAGAGGGTTCCCTTTTCTCCACACCCTCTCCAGCATTTATTGTTTCTAGATTTTTTGATGATGGCCATTCTGACTGGTGTGAGATGATATCTCATTGTAGTTTTGATTTGCATTTCTCTAATGATTAATGATGTTGAGCATTCTTTCATGTGTTTCTTGGCAATCTGTATATCTTCTTTGGAGAAATGTGGCACATATATACAATGGAATATTACTCAGCCATAAAAAGAAACGAAATTGAGTTATTTGTAGTGAGCTGGATAGACCTAGAGTTTGTCATACAGAGGGAAGTAAGTCAGAAAGAGAAAAACAGATACCATATGCTAACACATATATATGGAATCTAAGGGGAAAAAAAAAAAAGGTCATGAAGAACCTAGTGGTAAGACGGGAATAAAGACACAGACCTACTAGAGAATGGACTTGAGGATATGGGGAGGGGGAAGGGTAAGCTGTGACAAAGTGAGAGAGTGGCATGGACATATAGACACTACCAAACGTAAAATAGATAGCTAGCGGGAAGCAGCTGCATAGCACAGGGAGATCAGCTCGATGCTTTGTGACCACCTAGAGGGGTGGGATAGGGAGGGTGGGAGGGAGATGCAAGAGGGAGGGGATATGGGAACATATGTATATGTATAACTGATTCACTTTGTTATAAAGCAGAAACTAACACACCATCGTAAAGCAATTATGCTCCAATAAAGATGTTAAAAAAAAAATTCTTTTGTTAGTAAGAATCCAGACACAACACTTTTTTCTTCCTCCAAAATCAAAGCATGCCTGTCATAAAACTTTCAAGGGTGAATGTATTTATTGAAAAAAGAGTTTAACTGCTTTCTAAATTCAATTTGGTGGACTTTGTGAAAATGCTTATAACTGGGAATCTTGATAACTAATATCATCTAGAAAATGATATAGCCAAATTTTCTGCACTTTCACATTTTTTTGTTTCAGATTAAGGAGAGAAAGATGAAATGGTCATTTGCAAAAGTATGAGTCACAGAAGAGCTACATTGTGCAAAAATATACAGTAAAAAATAGCTACAGATGCAGAGTTTATTTTCAATATCTGCAAAGGAAATGACATGTAGGTGTTTCTAAGCTAAGTACTGCAAAACTAAAATGTCTTTGAATATACTTATGGTTTAATTATAGACAGACAAAAATCTACAATTCTAATCCTCAGATGAGATTTCTTTAGACTAAAAATGTTCAGGATTTTATTCGCAATGAAAATGTTCAGGATTTTATACAGTGTCTTTTTGAAGAGCGTGGCCTGGTTGTTTGTGCTGCTGGGATTTGTGATAATTGGCGTTTTGCGGACTTCAAATGTGGCCTGAGAAAGGCAGCACAAACAGGTGAAGAAACTCTGGCATCATGAAGTCAGAGTTTATTTTGTTGTTGTTTGTATGTTTTCTTAACTTGTTTATTGTGTCAGGAAGGAAGACATTTTCCTCTAACTTTCTAGGTTCGTGTGGCTGGTCTAAGAATTAAATTGACATGAGACAGATTAACAGAAGAAAACCAACAAAAGCTTAATAACACGTATGCATGGGAGAGACCCAGGAAAACTGAGTCACTCACCAAAATGGATGAAGCCCTCAGCTTAAGTGCCATCTTCAGCTAAAGACAAAAGAGGATGTCGAGGGTACTGGTTTGGGACTTCAACGGGGGGAGAGGCAATGCACATGGAGATGAAAGCAAAGGTTTGGTAAACAGGTGTCAGCTGGGCCAGGCAGAGACAGTGGCAGAGAGTAGACTCTGATCTCTAGGCCCTGCCACACATAGCCCATGTGCTTAGCAGACGTCTCTGATGATGGCGCTATTCCTGGGACAGGCCCTTTATCTAAATTCTTTTAGGCAGTTAAGGGGGAGTTAAATAGAAAGACTTTCTGAGTCTCCTCTTTCTTAAAAATAATCACCCTACGTTCTCCTCACACCAAAGAGACACATTTTGGAGTGGCAAGTATTGCTCCCCTACAGTTGTTGTGGTTGATGTTTTCTATTTTTTTAATTAGAACTTAATGTTTAGAACAGTTTTAGGTTCAGAAAAATTGAGAGGAAGGTACAGAGATTTCCCATATATGCCTTACCCCAACACATGCAAAGTCCTCCCCCATTATCAACATCCCTCACCAGATGGTACCTTTGTCGCAATTGATGAACTCATGGTGACAGGTCACCATCACCCAGAGTTTACATTAGGGTTCACTCCTGGTGTTGTCCGTTCTGTGAGTTTGGACAAATGGATAATGATGTGCTTCTGCCATTGTGGTATCACGCAGAGTAGTTTCACTGCCCTAAAAACGCCCTATGCTCCGTCTGTTCATTCCTCCTCCCTAAGCCCTGGAAACCACTCATCCTTTTACTGTCTGCATAGCTTTACCTTTCCCAGAATGTCGTAGAGTTGGTATCACACAGTAAGTAGCATTTTCAGATTGGACCCTTTCACTTAGTCATACGCATTTAAGGTTCCCTCATGTCTTTTCATGTCTTCGTAGCTCATTTATTTTTTTAGCACTAAATGAATTCCAGTGTCTGTATGGACAACAGTTTATTTATGCATTCACCCACTGAAGGATATCTCGTTGCTACCAAGTTTCAGCAATTATCAGGACTACAGCTGCTGTAAACATCGGTGTGCGAGTTTTTGCATGGACATGTTTTCAACTCCTTTGGGTAAATACCAAGAAGCATGATCGCTGATCATATTGTAAGAGTACAGTTGTTCCTCCTTATCTGTGGGGGTCTGTTCTAAGGCCCCCAGTGGGTGCCTGAAACCATGGATAGTACCAAACCCTACATATACTATTTTTTTTCCTATACATGCCTACTGATGATAAGTTTAATTTATAAATTACGTACAGTAGGAGATTAATAACAATCATTAATAATAAAATAGAACAATTATAGTAATATGCTGAAATCAAAGTTATGTGAATGTGGCCTCTCTCTCTCAAAATGTACTGTTGTACTGTACTCACCCTTCTTGTGATGATGTGAGATGATAAATCGCCTACGTGCTGAGATGAAGTGAGGAGAATGTCAGAGGCATTGGGATGCAGTGTTAGGCTACTGCTGACCTTCTGACGGTAGGTGAGGAGGATCACCTGCTCTGGGTGATCCTGGATGATGTTGATGGTTGGACGCCAGGAGTGGATGATGGAGGTGGGTGGGGATTCTGGGCAGGAAGGAGCAGGATGGTGAGAGATTCCATCACACTACTCAGAATGATGCACAATTTGAAATTTAGGAGTTGTTTATTTCTGGAATCTTTCATTTAGTACTTTCAGACTATGGTTTACCACAGGTAACCAAAACCGCACAAGGTGAAACTGTGGATGGGTGGCAGCAACTGTATGTTTAATTTTGTAAGAAGGTGCCCAACTGTCTTCCCAAGTGGCTGAAGAGCTTGTTTTAAGTTCTGGTTTCCATTTACTAGCTGAACACCTGCTGGCAGTCACCCAGTATTCCCGACCCTCAATATGTTAACTATAATACGGGAATCATAGTTGTGAAACATGCTTTTCTGGTCTGTATGAGGATAATGCATGCTAATTATTCTACAAATATTAATTACTGCAGTGAATAATGGTTATTCAATAGTCAGCATTTATAATATGCCAAGAAATTTGCATACACACTCTATCACAATAGTGCTTTAAGAATAATATCATTTCACAGTTGAATGAATTGAGGACATTTGATTAAGTACAGGGCCACAAATTAATGAACAGAAAAGCCTCAGTTTTAAATAAGATCTATTTGACCCCCCAAACTGAGTTTTCCACTGCCCTTCTGGCCTTATTATTGCTAATTCTCTTCTTCATGTGATCTGTTTCTAAAAGACTGGCTTCTGGGATCCTGTTGTTGCCTTGATGCTAAACGTGAATTAAGGTGATAGTGGTTTCTCTATAAACCCTGCAGTAAGCTCTCTTGGATGGAACAAAATAAAAAGGTAAATGACTGCAGAGAAAACAAGGATCTAGAAAGGGACCCAAGTATCATAAATGATTGCAAATCAAGTGTGAACCCAGACATTTTTTTGTGGGGGGCGGGTAGTGTTTTCACGATGCTGGTCTACATAGGAGGAAATTACCTTTTCCTGCTTGGCCGTTGTACCTCACAAAGTATCACCTTTCAGCCTACTTTCCTTACTTGGGAGCCATATTCACTGGATTGGGCAAAAAGCACAGCCACGATTGTGGGATTTCGGGCAATAGCAGCCCCCGTCTCTGGAGGCAGAAGCATGACTCGGAGATAAGATCAGTCTTAAGGAGAGGGTGGAGCACAGCAGAGGGAAATCAGATGTAGCAGCAGGAAAATCTCTCTGCAGGTGTAGTCACCGTATTTAGGGTAAGATATTAATCCTTTGAGTGAGGGGTAATGACAAGAACAAGCCATAACTTAAGTCTTACAACGACTTGCGCTTTCGCAAACTGATTAGACAAGGTCTCGGCCATGACAGATCAAAGGCAGAATTCCTTTCCCCTTTCCCCAGTTAAAAGAGCTGTGAACAAAAACAACAGAGCAGAATGAAGCACTTTGAGTTCCAGAGTATCAGGCTCATGATATCTGCATTCCTCCTATTTCAGGTTGTAATTAGTTACAGATAATGTAGTGGGGGCAAAGTCCCTTCATATCACCAGAGGCGGGACACAGAGGATGGAGCGCAAAGCATGCACACATCTGCTTATCCTCAGGGTGGTCGTCAAGATGGATCTGTTGTTGGTTTTTCAGACATGATTCCCTATTGTAAACCCACTAGATTGTTCAAGATGCTAACCGTCTGGTCAGTTACGTTAGGAGTCTGTGGCTGGAGTAAATGTTTACAAAACGCAATGCACAAGTGTATGTATTCAGCAGACGTTCTTAAGGGCTCCATGGTGCGTGAATTGCGAATTGCTCTTTGCATCCCTTGTTGCCCGTAGGGAAGAGAAAAAGATATTTGCTTAAAAGGCAAGAACTTAACAACTGGTTGGAGCAAGTAAAGTATATTTCTTTTCTTATTGAAAAAAAAAAGGAAAAGGAAAAACAATGGCCTGGAGGGATGAGCCAGGGGAACGATCTTCCTGTGCTGTTTGTTTGGAAGCTAAAGATGCAGACGCATTGGCTTCTGTGCCATGGAAACCCCCAGGGTCTTTGCTGCTGAAAGGGCTCTGGCATCAGCAAGCCTCAATTAACAGGATTTATTTCTTATTTACACTTTCCCTTGGTTTTATGCATTCACGTCTGGATTTTCTCAGTGATGAAGTGTTGCAGTGGAGACTATTTATAAAAACCCTCAACCCAGATTGCCAGAGAAGCCTGAAAATACGGCTAGGGCCATGCAGCTGATGTTGCCTGTGTTTCTTTGAACTAAACCTGGTATCCGTTTTGTTCTTGACATTTGTAACCCTTGCATAATGTTCCTTCTCTGTAACTGTATTAGGTTTAGGACTGTGCATAAGGAAATAAGGACAGATAAATGAATGAGCTTCGTTAAATATATATCCTGGCGAGTTTTGTCTTTCAGACTGGTAATGCCTCTTTGGGCAATACATGCTTCCAAGGCATATGAATCCTTCCATAAAAATTATCCTGTGAGCCAATTTGAGTTAGTTGCATTTGACTTTTTAAAAAATAAAAATGATATGTATGTGAAAATATTGGTCAACCCTAAAATACTGTAAAGATATAAGGGATGCAAAAGTAATGTCAGATTCTGCATGAGGCTGGACTACTTTCAAATAAAAATATTAACCAGACCAATTAGCATATATTTGCCACCACTGGGAATTAGATTAAACACAGGACTTCAGTTACTTCCTAAAGAAGGGTTCTGACATTTTAAAGAATTAAAGCAGCTTTGAAATGAGCATCAAACCTCTGATAGTGACTTTATGTGTATGTATTGATGTCAATTCATCAGATAATAGTCAAAAAATAACTAATAATAATGGTTATCATTTATCTATACCATTATATACCCATATATCAATGTATTCTAAACATTAAAATGTAGTGTCATATAGTATTATAGTTTAAAAACTCACCAAAAAGTGTGTCTCTTCCAAATCTTGTAAAAATGAATCATCTATTCTTTTCCCATAAACAATTCCATTTTATAGTCATCCCTAAAAGTAAATAGTGTCTGAATGTTGATCATTATACCTACTCTGTAGCAGAAGAAGCCTGAGTAAAGAGCCCAGTATTTCCTTAGGAAAATCACAATGAGAGCTTTAAATTTCAAAGAGTAATATTGTAAAATTGGTAGAGTCAGATAGAAAGCTCTTCTGAGTCACTCCAGGTTTACTGGATAGAGGTGTAGATCATTACTGTCAAGGGTAGTAGTCAATAGCAGTAACGGAAGTACCCACACATAATCTTCCGCCCAGGGAATTTCCACGATGGCCTCCCTTGCAGAAAGCATTATTGATATGTAAAAAGTATGATTTGCTGTATGCTCGTCCTGTGCCAGTTTCTGTGCTAAGTCCTTTGCATGCATGATCTCATAGGACATAGAAAATACATTAGGAATCCTGGAGAAATTTTGAGCGCTCCAAGGGGCTAATAGAACTCCAATATGAATTTATTGAAAGGGATTAGGAGAAAGCAGAATCGACATTTATGGAAACATAATCAGAAGAATGAAAGAATCAGAGGCCCCATACAGTATTATCAAGATGACTGTGGGCTTTTTATTTGCAAAAACGGACTACCAACCTGCGTGCCGTAGTTTGCCGAACCCTGATCTAGATTATTCATTAATGATAGCATATGAGAATATTAATTCTCATGAGTAATTTCAATAATGTGATGGTAATTTCATAATAATAAAAATATATTATACATTTAGTCCATATTTATATTTATTCTTACCTCAATAATATTTATACATATATATAATTTTTTGCATTTATATACACAGCACACTGATTTTTAAAATATTACCAATATAGTTGATAGATTTGAGTTTTAACTTTGCACTGCCACCCAGAACAGGGGTAAATTAGCATTTGCCATCATGAAGCCAAAGGCTTAACTCTAATGTTTCCCCCATGTTCCTATGGCTGCTGTATTATAGAGGGGAGCCCTTTGCAGTGACATGGACAGTTTGAGGTTTAGAGAAACTGTTGAGTGTGTCAGAACTAAACTCACACTTGCCCTTCCTTGAGACTCATAGATCTGAAGCCTAGAAGACCACATGCTTCCCCATTTACTTTTCCTCTTAGACTCCCTTTTATGTGTATGCATGTGTGTGTATCACAGGTACTAAGTACACACACAGAAAATGTTTTAAAAGCCAATCCTCTAGAAACAATCTGATTTAGGGTATGTGCTTGCTGCATGTTTAGGATTAGATGGTGAAAAAGAAAACCACCTATGTTTATGATTTTTTAAAGATGTGTTATGTTTCAAGAATACACTTGTTTGGACATATGGGTTGCTTTTTGTTGTTTTTTTTTTAATTTACCAGGCATTTCTTTTTTATTGAACTATCGTTGCTTTACAATGTTGTGTTAGTTTCAGGTATACAGCAAAGTGATTCAGGTCTATATATATTTGGAGTTTGGGATTAACATATACACACTACTATATATATAAAATAGATAATCAACAAGGACCTACTGTATACTGTATAGCACAGGGAACTCTACTCAATATTCTGTAATAACCCATATGGGAAAAGAATCTGAAAAAGAATAGATATATGTATATGTGTAACTAAATCACTTTGCTGTACACCTGAAACTAACACAACATTGTAAAATCAACTATACTCCAAAATAAAATAAAAATAAAAAAACAGATAACCAACAAGGACCTACTGTATAGCACAGGGAACTATACTCAACATTTTGTAATAAC
The DNA here is from genome assembly GCF_028021215.1 of Eschrichtius robustus. Classification (NCBI taxonomy): domain Eukaryota; kingdom Metazoa; phylum Chordata; class Mammalia; order Artiodactyla; family Eschrichtiidae; genus Eschrichtius; species Eschrichtius robustus. Next base: position 8,308,292 of record NC_090844.1, read on the forward strand.
CTATAAGGGAAAAGGATCGGGACATTTGTTGTATTTCTAATTCTGATTTTAGTATAATAGGCTTTTACTTGTACATCTTTCCCCAGTCACTGTAACCTAATGGACAGTGCTCCTTGGGAAATACTCTCCACCTCATCCACCCTTTTCATCCTTCCCCAGACCAAAAACAGTCATCTTAACTACTGAGGGCACTCTCTCATTTACTAGACCCAGTTTTCTGGTCTTATCCACCTGCTGAGTCAATTAGGCTTAATTGTTTCTTTCCCTGCCTTGCCTCCTGCTCCTGGGAGATGCTCTGTTTTCAGTGTGGGCTAGCTCTCTTTGGTAAAATAACAACAGCAACAACAGCAGGTAAGACGAGAAGTTTGAATCGACTCTTGTTAATTACCCATCTCCATGTGGCCTCACTGTGAATATATAGTCTGGCAGCATCATGATGAAGTTCTGATCTAAATAAAAGGCTTTCGGTGAGTCTCAGGCTGGAGTGAACCATATACAGAAAATTCACTACGTGGAAATCAGTCACATGTTTTATGAGGATAAGCTAGATGTATACTGACAAATCATTGTTAGCTTGTAAAGTGTTTTCACAAACACCCGTGTCTTTAATCTTTTCAGTAACTTTGTGAAAGAGGTGTTACTATCTCATTTTAAAGATGAAGATAAGCAGAAAATAGTAAGGTGACTTGTGGAAGCTGCAGGATTAGATACTGGTAAAATAATAGAATTAAAACCTAAATCATCCAGTAATTCTAAAAGAATATGCTTTGTATTTCTACAACTCTTCCTAAAATGTCTTTAGAGATGAGAGATACATTGCTGAGTATAATGTGTGACATTAAAATTAGAAGTGAATTAAGTCAGTCTTCCATAATTCTGTTTACTTGGTTTTGCTCCCTTAGGTACAATAATCTTGACTTTTATCATGTAGCAACCACTCGTTTAAATAATTTTGGGGTAGTAATAATACCTGGAGGTTTTATTTAACTAGGAACTTTATACAGAAGTTGAGAACAATGCAGTCTACACTACAAATTCACAGAAATATTGCGGCGCCCTTCCGAAGGGGTCCCTGGGACCCACTCATGTTGGGTTCTCATCATATCTCTGCTTCTTATTCTCTGAGCTCCAGACTTGTCTGATATGAAAAAAGGATCATAATCGTTCTCCAGGGACATCATCAAGATAATCTGAGCTAAGGTATCCAAAGTAGCAGCACTGTGTAATTACCCAAAAATTAGTAGTCGTTCTATTATATTTCACTTGCTGCTAATTTAAATTTTTCAGGAAGGTTCTGAAAGCAACTACAAGTTTCTCCTTATTAAGGCGTTTGTGGAAATACTCGTGAGGGTGCCTACAGCAATGGGCTTTGTCGAGCATCCATCCAGGATTGTCCTAGTAATTTGAGCTGGTCCCTACTTCCTGGAATTTGAGATCTAAGTGCTCATTGTTTAGAGTGACCACATCTGTAAATTCTCAGTGTTTAAAGTACTAGATTTTTATTATGGTGCTTCTGAGGGTGCTGTGCTTCCCTCCACCGACGACACCCTGTTTAATGTCGGTGATTGACTATCACGGTTTACTAAGCCAAGGATGGCCGTCCTGGTTTGCCTCTCTCTGATCAGTCTTCTCTGTGCCTGTACTATTCATCCTGTGCTGCATTAAAGCGATGCCGTCCTACCAACATGAAGGAGAACTTTTTGATGGCGTTTAACACTTAGAGGAGCCCTCCCTCACACATATACGACAGACGATGGAACAGAACTATGGACGGCATGATGCTTTCTAGAAATGTACCTAAACATCTCCTTGACCATGCCACACATGGCCTTGATTCTGCAGTCTTTTCTGTTACACAGGTCTAAAGACAATTCGAGAAACATGAGAATATTAGCTGAAGTGTCCTTTCAGTTGGCACTGATTAGCTGGCTTTAAAATTATACCTAATTTTTGTTGCTGTTGTTGTTTTTTTGTCATTCCTAAGTTAATTCTCATCTGTAATTCTTGTTCCTTAGGCAGGAATCCCTGAAGTCCTAGAATGATAAATGAGTGTGTACATATTTTATACCCTTCTGTTTAATATTTTTTATTTCTAATTGAATGCAGTAAACACACGCACTTTTATTTAGATCCTGTTCCCCTCACTCCATTATTAATAGGCATTCAGAACCTTTAAGTACCATCTTTGAACAACATTTTTCTATTAAAAAAAGTAGTGGTCCCTTCATCAATGTTGTCCTACTTAAAACCTTGATTCCTTTCAAGATTTTATACTTGGTCTGGTTTAATCTTTATGGTTTTTCTCTGATTAATTTTTAAACTCTCCCTTTCCTGCTTTAGTTACGTGTCCCAAAATTAGAAAAATAATGAAATTCTAGTCTATACTGAGAATAATGGGAGAATTACTTCAGAGCTTCCCTGGTAGATTTTGTTTATATTATTTTAACTCTTCCCTTCTGCTGCTCTTTATTACATATCCAGACCTCTCTTATAGAGCTTACAGTTGATGATATCCCAAATTTTTATTTTGTATTTATTTTGTATTTCTAATATGAATATATATCTTTCTAATGATAATGACACCTTAATTTTTTATTTATGAAGTATTTTAAAGTGACTTCAAGTTATTTGGTGTATGCAAACAAATATCAATCATATCATCCTGAATGGCATTATTTGACTCCTATACTTATTAGCATGATTAATTTATATTTCTCTACTGATCTTTCCAAATGAAGCCTGGATTAAATAACATTATGCTTCTCTGATCTTATTCACTGCCTTCCTTTGGCTTTAAGAGATCTACCCTCATATACTCAACTACTGTAGCTCACTCAGAAAAGCAGGGTTCAAATGGCATTGTAACTTTAACATTCTCCCCTTCACAAATGCTATGTGTTTAAAAGAAAACGAAAAACAAATAGCTGTATGTTAGGCAACTCAGCGGAGGTGGGTATTCTTGTGTTTCAAACAGCAATTGAAACAATTAGGATTCTATTCTTTTTTTTTTTTTCTTAAGTTTCTGTATCGGGAGTTCATGACATGGCATACAGATTAATAACACCAATTAAATCATTAATATCACTGCATCAGTATTAAAAGAAGAGCAGTAATGTTTGTCATGAGATGAAGCTTATATACCAATGCACCAAAAATGACTATAAAAAAGCAATTGAATGCTCTTGAAAGAACCTAAAAGCAAATAAAAGAAAAGCTTATAAATGAATCCTTGGTCTCTCCTTGGTATAGATGAGAAAGGAGGATTCATTGTGAAAGTAAAAGTAACTTTTTTTCAACAGAATCATAAAACCTGATTGAGGAAGCAACCCAACAGGATTCTTTATCCAAGAACACAGAGCATCTCTGTACTCGGCTGCCCAGGCCTCCCAAGAACAGCAAGACACGAGTAAACTGGCTCTGCCAGAAACAACAGGAAGCTATTGGGATTTTGTGTTAATTTCTGATTTTCTGGGACCAAAAAGCATCAGTCATCTTTGAAGGGAGGACTTCAACCTTTTAAAACCAGCTATGCCTCTGGTATAGGCATTTCTCAACCATTAGTCAGTTCTAGAAATGGTACTGGTTTAAACAGTATCACGTATTTAAACACTAAATGTTTTATATTTCAGCAGTGTATGGCATAGAATATCTAAGAAACCAAGTTTCTTATTTTTTCATTGTCAATAATAGATTTAAAGTCTAGCATTCATTGAATGATTCAAAACTAGCCACATGTCAAATCCACAAGTAAAAGTTAGGAAATATTACCCCAAATTAAGAAATGAGAGGGCTTCCCTGGTGGCGCAGTGGTTGAGAATCTGCCTGCCAATGCAGGGGACACGGGTTCGAGCGCTGGTCTGGGAAAATCCCACATGCCGCGGAGCAACTAGGCCCGTGGGCCACAATTACTGAGCCTGCGCGTCTGGAGCCTGTGCTCCACAACAAGAGTCCGCGATAGCGAGAGGCCCGCGCACCACGATGAAGAGTGGCCCCCACTTGCCGCAACTAGAGAAAGCCCTCGCACAGAAACGAAGACCCAACACAGCCATAAATAAATAAATAAATAAATAAATAAATAAATAATAATTAAAAATGAATATCTGCTAAAAAAAAAAAAAAGAAACGAGGACACCAAATCTTGGGATGGTTGGCATACTGACCAGGGGACGCTGTAGCTGATCAAAAGTGACTAGACTGGGATTGGAACACACCTCCCTCTGACAACAGCACTCAAACCCATTCCATTAGGGTGCACGCCCTTTCACAGACGCTGTTTTCATGTTCGTGATTTCTTTTCTACTCCTGCACATCCTGTGTCTTTACATTTCCCTTACTATGAAACATTCTCAGTATTAAAACATTCTTTAATAGTTTTCTTAATACACTTTATTCAAAGACATATGTATCTGCCAACAATAGTCCTTAATCACCTTGAGAAGTGTTTTTACAATAGGTTAAATTTTACCTAAAAAAAAAAAAAAAAGCAGCTTTACTTCAGTGATACTAACTGTATCACTAGTATAGTTAGATATTTTAACATAACCAAAATAGCTTGCCATATCCTCAAGTACCTTCAATAAATTTAAAAGCTTGGAGGCTGCAGGTAAAAAAAAAAATCCTTTCAATATATAGGTGGTATGGTGTAAAGATTTAAATAATTAGAAAATAAACATACTTAGCACAATCATCCTGAGATTAGTAAAGTATATCTGTTGGTATTTAGTGTTAGAATATCAAATTAGGAAAAGACTTTTCCAAGCAGCAAAACTACTGCAGCCCTGAGGAATAGCAAATGAAAAAATATCTAAGAAAATATTGTCATAATATAATTTAAAAAAAGAATACTACTTTTTTTCTATATAGGCCATTTTATATATTGTTGTTTATCTATTTTGTATATGGCGGTATGCATCTGTTAATCCCATACTCCCAATTTATCTACCACCCCCTTTCCCTTTAAGTAACCATACATCTGTTTTCTATGTCTGTGAGTCTGTTTCTGTTTTGTAAATAAGTTCATTTGTACTAGTTTTTAGACTCCACATATAAGTGATATCATATAATTTTGTCTTTCTCTGACTTACTTCACTTAGTATGATAATCTCTAGGTCCATCCATGTTGCTGCAAACGGCATTATTTCATTCTTTTTTATGGCTGAATAGTATTCCACGGTATATATGTACCACATCTTCTTTATCCATTCATCTGTCAGTGGACACTTGGGTTGCTTCCATGTCTTGGCTATTGTAAATAGTGCTGCTGTGAACATCGGGGTGTGGGTATCTTCTTGAATTAGAGTTTTCATCTTTTCTGTATATATGCCCAGGAGTGGGATTGCTGGATCATACAGTAGCTCTATTCTTAGTTTTTTAAGGAACCTCCATACTGCTTCCCGTAGTGGCTGCACCAATTTACATTCCCACCAGCAGTGTAAGAGGATTCCCTTCTCTCCACACCCTCTCCAGCATTTGTTACTTGTAGATTTTTTTAATGATGGCCATTCTGACCAGTGAGAGGTGGTAACTCACTGTAGTTTTGATTTGCATTTCTCTAATAATTAGCGATGTTGAGCATCTTTTCATGGGCCTGTTGGCCACCTGTATACCTCCTTTGGAGACATTCCAAATTCTGTATATTCTTAAGCTGTGTATTCCATTTTTTGTGTGTGTGTGTGGCTGTGTTGGGTCTTTGTTGCTGTGCATGGGCTTTCTCTAGTTGCAGTAAGCAGGGGCTACTCTTCATTGTGGTGCTAGGGCTTCTCATTGTGGTGGCTTCTCTTGTTGCACAGCATGGGCTTTAGGTGCACAGGCTTCAGTAGTTGCAGCACGTGGGCTCAGTAGTTGTGACTTGCAGGCTCTAGAGGTAAGGCCCAGTAGTTGCGGCACATGGACTTAGTTGCTCTGCAGCGCATGGGATCTTCCCAGACCAGGAATCAAACCCATGTCCCCTGCATTGGCAGGCAGATTCTTAACCACTGTGCCACCCGGGAAGTCCCAAGCTGTGTATTCTTAACTTCCTAACCTTTTAGGATCTCAGTACCCTGTCTCTAAATTATGGAAGGCAGACACCAAACAATCCTTCTAGTTCTCTCATTTTAAGTTTGTTTGAATTCGTTCTGTTTCGTAGAAGGTTTATCTGTGGTATGGAAATCACAAAAGACACCTCATTCTGTTTCTACGTGGAATCTTAAAAAGTACTGGAAACATACCGTGCATTTTTTCCACCAAAGTAACAGCCATTTCATGTCACATGTAAGAGCAATATCCACTTCCCTTAAAGGCAGAGAAGTTTCTCCAGACAGAGTCAGAAAGGTGTGAATCAAGAACAGACAGGAGGGCTTCCCTGGCAGTGCAGTGGTTGAGAATCTGCCTGCCAATGCAGGGGACACGGGTTCGAGCCCTGGTCTGGGAAGATCCCACATGCCTCGGAGCAACTAGGCCCGTGAGCCACAACTACTGAGCCTGCGCGTCTGGAGCCTGTGCTCCGCAACAAGAGAGGCCGCGATAGTGAGAGGCCCGTGCACCGCGATGAAGAGTGGCCCCCACTTGCCGCAACTAGAGAAAGCCCTCGTACAGAAACGAAGACCCAACACAGCCAAAAATTAATTAATTAATTAATTTAAAATATATATATATTAAAAAAAAAAACCCTGCTTTAAAAAAAAAAGAAAGAAAGGAAAAATGAAGCTGAAGGGGAGCCATAAAGTAGGAAGGACTCTGTTTCTATCTTTGAGGACGGAGGGAGGGGGCCGTGGGACAAGGGATCGGAGTTGGCTTTAGAAGCAGAGAATGACCTGTGGCCATCAGCCAGCAAGGAGCCAGGATCTCAGATCAACAACCACAGGGTTAAAAGACCCATGTGGAGCTTTTAACCTATGAACAGTGAAATGATAGACAGTCTTGTTTTCAGCCACTATGTTGGTGGTAATCATTGTAACAGCGTTAGAGAGCAGCCCAGGGACAGAAGTGCCTGTCTGCTTTCATGCCTACTACATGGAGCACAGCCTCACTCTCCTGTTAAAACCTCAATAAAAAGGTGTTCATTGTTTAAGGAAACAAAAACAACCTTTGAGAACGTACTAAAGTGGAAAGCCAACAATTTTCTACACAAAATGAAAGCTGTCCTTTTCTCTCATACATAATTATCCCTCAGCCCGCATGATATCCTGGGCATGGGTGGGGTGGAGGAAGTTTTACTTTGATCATATTTTAATTTGACTGATAAAACATACAGTATCAATCTGGAATTTATGTAAGTTTCAGCAGTTAGCTACCCCGTCCTTAAATATTCTAAATCTTTTCAGGATTTCTTTCCTTACAGTGGAAAATGCCTAGCAGCAAACTAATAACTTCTAAATGAATCAGTAATGTGTGACTATGTGCTGTCAGGATGGAGCTCCTCATTGAGAACATGGATTTAAAATAACATTTTGATTTCAAATTTTACAAGGAAATCCATGTGTCCCTGTAATGGTAATGAAGATTCCCTAAATATAGCCCAAAGCCTGGTATTATGTTTGATCAGTTGATGTATTATCTAGATACCTTAATGCTGTCTAGATGTGGTAGAGATGGTTGGTATTGGAGCAGTGGATTCATATGCAGTATGTATACGTTTCTTTCCATCTTAGTCATGCCTCCAGCTAACTGCTTGATCATAGTCAAAGCAGCTGCTGTTTCTGGACCTCCGTCTCCTCTCTTTAAAGTGGGTTAGGACTGAGTAGTTTCTATGTAACCTATCACCACACACCCGTTTCACCTGCTTTTACTGAGCAGACACATTAGAGAGTGGAGAGTGTAATGAACGAGACTGGGTGCTGTCCATCTCAGTGGTAGTGAAGATGTAGTGAGAGAGAGGCGTTCATCAAAAACAGTACCCAGACAAATATATAGCTATTATTGTGCTGAGTGCTATGAGTCAGTATAACGAGGTGAAACACAAAAGGAGACTGTTAACAGGGTCACCAGGTCAGGGTGAGGTCCGATGTCCATGGCACACAGAAGAGGCAACATGGACCCATGTCATGGTGCTGTGGGAAAAGGGAGCATGGCTTCTGCCAGGTCCACCTGACTCACGTTCAGTGACCAGATGGGCCAGGAAGAATATGGTCATGTAGACAATGGCAGGTCCACTCAAGTCTTACAGGTCACATTTACAACGTGGCTTGTCTTAAAATCACAGGGTAAGACATAGAATGCTTTGTAAACAGAGGAGTAATGTGACTGTATTTGTGTTCTGGAAAATGACTCTGGCTCTGTAAAGAATGAATGGATTAGATAGAAGAAGGGAATGTATGATCTACAAGTACCTTTGAAGAAGTTAGTGGAGTATTTTCATGGTAAATGTGGTAGCTTGAACTCAAGAAGTGGGGCTGGAAATGGTGGCCACATGGATGGAACTGGGAAAAATGAAAGGATAAAATCAACTAGCACAGGGATGAGTGTGTGGGGAGGATGAGGGAAAGTGTCTCAAGAGTCCAACAGAAGAGTTTCTTTCTGTGCAGATTTTGCATTCTGGAGTAAAAACAATGCTGTTGCTTTAAAAATCTTAATCAATCTTGAGAATTCATGATTTGGACAAAGGAGTAGAAATTGAGGAGGGGAGAGAGTTATTCTTTAAGAGGACATAATAAATCACAATGAGATGTACTTGTTAAACTATAGAAAATGTGGACCATGGTAATTGTGAATTTCCAGTATTAAAAGACAGGATAAGGAGTCATCAGACTCTCTGTAGTTCCCCAGAGTAAAATCTGACTTTGCTTTGCTTCCAGAGCTTGTGTGCAATAAACTGTGTGGTTGGACGCATCTGTTGAGTCCATTAACTTTCTTGGGCCCCAGTTTTCTCTTTCAACCAATGAGAGTTTACAAGTTCTCTTAGGACTCTCGTAGATTTACAATTTATAATTGGCAAAAGTAGATAATGGTAAAATAGCTCTTTTGATAGGTAGATGTTTTATTTATAAAGAAAATATTCTATGTATTAATATATAATTTGTCAAATATTGATCCACAGACATTTGTGTTTTATGAATGATCTTCAGACGATAGTGTCACAAAATTGTAATTCAGTACAATGTAACCCAGAACGCTTGAGTAGTAAAATTGTGTTTTGATGACCCTTATGCATAATTTTCTCATTAAATAAAAACACCTCATTATTAATAGTATTCATAGTAAATCATAAAAATAGTAGCTTACCAATCATAATGAGAAAGATGCCTTCAGGTGAAGTTTTGGGCACTAGGAATTTGTGCCAGCCACCTTTTCAAGTCCTTTAAATGCATCATTTCATTTCATCTTGTCTATAAACCCATGAGGTGTGGGATGTTATTATCTACAACTTACTAATGAAGCTGAAATCAAGAGAGGTGAGGGAGATGGCCAAGGTCATCGAGCAAATGGATTCTGAACCACATCTGTCCAACTTTAGAACCCAAGCTGTGAACCATTTTGCCTCTAAAATACATTACCTGTAATGACTTTGCTGGTAGATGGGTGTAATAACCCTGTCATAAGCATCAGCCTTTTCTTCCCATGAAATAACAATGTAGCCACAAATCAACTTATTTACCTGACTTGGGGGTGAGAGGAGGAATCAAAAACAGAAATCCAAATTGCTGGAATGTACAGAGCTAGCTAAGACAGGAAATGGAGCCACCTCTAAGCTACCTCTCCTTCCTCTATGAAATAAGGGCTGTCTATGTCTCCATTTGTTTTATTAATTCCTCCCTTAAGATGTGCTAACACGGGGAGCAAGCCCAATCACCTTGGTAAGGAAAACACTTCTGGGAGTGCTCAAGAGCCTTAGGTGAATAACTGTTCGGAGGATTCCGAATCTTTCCCGCACACACGAACGGTTGGCTAAGTGACAGACATCCATTCTTCCACGCAGAGAAGAGCAGATAAACAGAGCAAATCAGGAAGAGCGCTGAGCTCCTGAAATCCAAAGTATTTTCTACACAAGGGATTCAAAAGAAAAAAAAGATTATCTCAAAGCTTCAGCATAAAGAACTCAACTCAGTGCCAAGGCTTATAAAGGAATGAACACACATAATGCATCTTGGTTTCCCCAAAGTCTAACAGAGTTGCTGGCACTCAGCAGACACCAGATAAAGATGTTTTGAACGAAAAGAATGCAAAGCTTTGACTTATTGTCTCCCTACATTTACTTGCGTATGTTACTACCGTATGCAAGTATGAATATACGTTGTTAGTGTGATGATTTCTACCCTGTGCTTTCTTACTGGTTAGGGGCTGCTGTTCAGGATGGCTTCATAGAAGACCAAGAGGAGGCTCATTCTCACTTAAAAGGCATCTTTTAAGTCAACCATCAAAGGCCTATTGATTATTCCCATCATTTCTGTTTTTAAAATCTATTCCTAATTATGTTTTCACATTGAAGTTGAACACATATGGTCCGGGTATCTGCTGGACATGAGGTACCGATGCAAAGCGTTGACGACATTGAAAAATTGACTTAGTCAAATCCTGTATCCAGAAAACTTGAACTTGACCTTCATGTCTACGGTGCCCCAAATTCAGTGCTAGAATCACCCAGGACGTCAAAGACCTCTGAATATAGAGGAAGCAAAAGAAGCAAATCATTACATAAAGAGCAAAACATTCTAAAACAAAGCTTGAGTATATAAGTGGTGCTTCACCTAGCCTGGGTGTTTGGGAGTTCCCTAGTTAAATGGTAATTAAGTGTAGCTGGATGAAGAGTAGAGAAAGACAAAGAAGCTTAAGGAAAATGAAGGATGTAGGTACCAGGAAGGACTGTGGTGGTGGATATGGGAAGGGAGTGTAGGCACAGGGTGGGAGGTGCATAGGCACTAGGATGAAAAGAAAGGGACTAAATTTCACCGAAGTGAAATATGATTGTGTTCAGAAGTCTCTACATTTGAAGATAAACATCTATTTTCTGTCACCAAGATAGACAACTATACAGTTTTAAAGTGATGTTTAAAAGTTGGGTTTTGTTCTACGTGTCATCCATTTGGGACACAATACTAGGCATCTGAGAATAAGGCCCTCAGAAAGCTAAGGGTTTTTCTGTATCTATTAATATATTGCCTCCCAACTATCCTAGCCAGTTACATCACTTTGCCAAAATCCAATTTTTTCTACACCTAAAGAGGTGTGAGAGTTCCTCCTTTGCACATTTTCTTATCCTAACCCTCTCAAAATATTTTCTTATATATTATAAATAGGGTCTGATTCTCAAGCCCTATGAAATAAATATAAGAAATCAAGATATACATATGTATATAAATCATTAAATCAATGTAATATATACCAATGTCACTTTTATAGACTCTTTATTTTCATTGTGTATAAACCTCCATTAATCAAGTGGAAAGAGGCCCCAAAGGAGTGAGGGAAGGCTTCTTGGTCTGGAAACCGGAGTCTGGGTTCACCCCTTAGCAACCACGGTTGACTCCCAGGCAATGCCTTTATTAGTCATCGTTGATTTATGTTCAAGTTTATTTATTCCATAAGTAGGCAATGAACGCCTTACTCTATGTTAGGCAAGGCTTTCAGAGTCGGGAAGGGGGCATGGAGCACATGTTTCAATCATCCTGACAATGGGTTGTAATGAAGTTTATATCACCAAGAAGTTTTCTTTCTTCCTGATTGTCACAACCTACATTCTTTTTGTGGCACTTGAACCTGCTCTGTGGATTTGGGATTGAAAAGGAGCTCTGTCTCGCCTCTTTGCAAGACTCTTACCCCTTCCATCTACAAGCCCACTGTCTTCCTGTGTTCCAGTATCCTTGCCCAGGCCGCCACACCATGCGAGGCAGTGGCTCGGACTGTATCTTTTTGTTGCATTCTGGAAGATAATCCACACGTTTCGTAGCTGTCCATGCATGTATTTACATGCTTGGACATAATCATTCACATAAAGACAACACGGGAAAAATTCCCTTAGAAACTAAGCAATGTGAACTTGGACCAGTCACATAATTTTTTCTGGTTTCATGTTTCTCATTTGTAGAATGGAGAATTACTTCTATGCACCATGTACCCAGTACCTAATTTTTTCTTTACCTGTCTTCATTTTTTATTTTTTTATTTTATTTTTTGAAATTTTTATTTTATATTGGAGTATAGTTGATTTACAAGGTTCTTTTAGTTTCAGGTGTACAGCAAAGTGATTCACTTATACATATACTATACCTATTATTTTTCAGATTCTTTTTCCATATAGGTTATTACAGAATACTGAGTAGAGTTCCCTGTGCTCTACAGTAGGTCCTTGTTGATTGTCTATTTTATATATGGTAGTGTGTGTATCTGTTAATCCCAACCTCCTAATTTATCCTCCCCCTTTCCCCTTTGGTAACCATAAGTTTGTTTTCTATGTCTGTGAGTCTGTTTCTGTTTTGTAAATAAGTTCATTTGTATCATTTTTTCACATTCCACATATAAGTGATATCATATGAGATTTGTCTTTCTCTTTCTGACTTACTTCACTTAGTATGATTATTTACACATAGTTGGTCCATAGATATTTGCTGAATTAATAATGATTGAATAAGTAAGTTCTTCTCAGTGTTCACCTATGCAGTTCTGTTTCATAAAACTAATTAATCAGTAGATGATACATGGAGAGTATGTTTATTAATATAATAGATGACAATTTTAGGTATCATGAAATAAAAATGATAGAGGGATATCTATATAACATAAAACACTTAGAATTCTCAAAGACTTTTTAATTTGAAATAATTTCCCACCAGATAACTGATAAATGATACAATAATAGAAACTGAGCCCATTTCTCCAGTTGTGGGTGCCACTGTGATTTTCCATTTGATGCTTATTCTTTTGAAAAGGTTGGTGCTACCTTTATCCCACTGAATTTAAAAGTATTCAGAAGGATCAGTGAAAAATTAAACAAATTTTATGGCTGAAGTCTATATGGTTTATGAATAGGGAACAGTGATCTTACTAAAATGATATGTCGTTATGGAAATTTTCATAGAGTATCGATAAGAATAAAACAGATAACTAGCAGGTAAGATATTCATGACAAGATACTCTGCAATTCCATATGTTCATTCTAGTTGTTGCCAACACACTCTATGTTGCTAGGCAACCACAGAGTGGATACTGCTTCAGGTCTCCAAGAAAAAAATACCATCATTATATATTTTAATGAAAAACTATATTAGGTTGCAAAATATTAACTTAATCACCTTTGGGGAAATGCTTTTTTTCAACCTATTTTTCAGAGTTTCAGAATATCGATATATATATAGACTGATAAATGTTTTACATGGTAGCATTAATTAAAATACATATTAAATATTTTAATGTAAAATAGGACATAAAAGTAAATATTTCAAGAAATGGATTCTCTAAACTTGATCTTTAAACTATCTTTGTATTTACTGGCATACATGCTTTTAAACCAGCAAAAAAAAAAAAAAAATTGGCAAGTTATTTTTATGAATCTCTGTTACCTTGTGGTCTGTGAATTTAGCTTTGGGCCCAAGAGAAAACAGCCCAACTTCTAATCTCCCAGTAGAACTCTAAAGATCATTAGCTCTATATCCAGCTACCTTTCCATCAATCCTGGAGTCTGTCTCTACTATGGAAAACATACTGATTATTCAAAACCCAGCTAGATCGTCTATTCGTTGGTGCCTATCTATCTCACTGGGCACGTCCTTCTTTTGCATGATTATTTGAATGCAAGTTCCGTAAGTTCTCCCATCTGCCTTGTATCCTTTTTGTTCCCAACTGCTCATTTGGTTGATATCATTGTCTATATCTTGCTTAACTAATTAGTTAGTTATTTGCATTCCTCTCTTTCTCTTCCACTTTCTTCCCAGTATTATAATTTTGAACTGAACTGTGATAAATTGAATGATGTATTGAAACACTGCATAGTAAATTATCTTGAAAGAATTATCTCCAGCAATCTATCATCTGACAATCCAGTGGTGTCCTCCTTCAGTATTTTTGAAAATGATTAATTGAAACCCCCCTGACTTTCAGAAGGATTTGCTCCCCTCAATTTAGAGTCCTTTATTATCTAAGCCCTTTGTTCTACACATATAGAACCGTCATTGTACCATCAAGGTAGCTGAGAGATATGTTTCTTTTGTAAATGAAAGGACATATTTTTTTTAAAGGTAGAGAAAAACTTATTTGCAGAATACCCAGATTATAGCACTGTATCAGGCAAATCAAATTGAGGATGAACATTTATGGAAGGGTATAAAAATTGATTCTCTTAAAGTTCTCCTTTGTGTCTGTTGGAAGGTCTTTAAGTGCCACTAGGGAGATTAGTGTTCTTCCATTGGAAGGTGGTGCCATGAAGTGTATAAAGGAAACATAAGGCAAAATGTGTTCTCTAGAGTGCATATGCTTTGAGGGAAGTAAAAATCGATGCCTATAAATCATGCACGAAGCAACAGGTTACTGAGTGAAATAAGAATCTGTAGATGAAGGGGTCACGGGTTACAGAAGTCAGAATATGAAGTACCATGAGGGTGAGAGTACTTGGGAATGGTTTTTAAAACTAGACAGAATTGTAAGTGGTCTTTTCAAAGTGGGCGGATTTGGAAACAGAAAGCAGAGAGAGAATCTTATTTTTAAGCAAGGAAACAGAATGAACTAAAACAGATGATCCTGCAGGTTTGGTGGCCAATGAGGACATTGATCTTAGTTAAGAAGAAGGCTTGTCTCATCAGAAGGAGATGTGTTAAAAGAAATAAAATGGTGTCAGTTTATGGAGGGCCTTGACATGTTGAGTTTTGGGGAGAAAAGTGATGTGAGGAAATCTCAAATGGAGGAAAATTAGTTTTTCATCTGTATAAAATATAGATTGGAAAGGAGAGAGATCCAAAGGCAGATAGAACAGTTGGAGTGATGCGATCAGAAGCCATCAACTGGGGCTTCCCCACATAGCCTTGGCAATAGGTGTGATTTATCAGTGCCTAGGTCAGGTGAATCACTGTCAAGAGATGTAAAGGTGTTTCTCAAGGAATCTTTCCAAGAGTATCATCAATTTGGTGTTATTTCCACCTTAAACTAAGGCTTCCAAAACATATGCAATGCATGAATGTAAGGGTGAGATCCCATTTGAATATAGTTGTTAGCCCATGCCTGGTGTATCCCATCCTCATGCTGTGCCTTAACTCTGTGCACATGCAAAAGTAGGCAGCTTCTTCATTAAACGTGAAGGACCTATTGCCAGAAATTCAATATATGGTTTGTGGATTTAAATAAAAGGGTATGCAATGAATAAATCACCCTCAAAGAACAATGCTAAGCAAAGATATTTTTTTTCAAACACAAATTGTTGTTAACTCGTTTCTTTCATCAGTTATCTGGAAAAATACCATTTTCTGTTGTGTTTCTACTATAAACAGGATTAGAAAAAATGAATGGGAAAAGAGAATGCTGGAGCTTTGGCACTGCTTCAGAAGCTCAACCCTAGGGTAGGAAGAGGAAGTTTCCAGTGACAGTAGATACCATGAGGCAGCTCATGGGGTTTTGGAAGTCATAGATAGAAGAGGGTAGAAGATATATTTGACTGGCCATGTGCTTTTGTGTGCAATTAGCTCAGACTGATTTTGCCATTTAAACTCTGGTGAACATATAAAATTTGAGAGTCATTTTCCTAGTTAAGTTAGAAAAGATGTGTTAATATTCACTTTCAAATGAGCAGGGCGAAGCAAACTTTATTCATTACTTTCTGCAGTGTACCGGTAAACAGTGTGTCAAAGTGTAGCCCATGGTTTGTACTTTTATCTGTACTTCTACCTGTTTACTTATTGAAGTGATATTCAGTGAGAATTCTGAAATCTGATTATTGGAAAAGGTACACACTATCATAGCCTTCTCCATATGGCATGGTTTTATAAAGAGCCTTACGGCGGGACCTTTCCAATAATGGAGGACGTATTTATGCTTTCAGTTGGCAGACTCCCCCAGGCCGTCCCCCACACAGAGATAAAACCAAAACCACTAGAGCAGCATTCACTCAGAATCGGTGGATTTTTAAAGAAAATGTGTGCAAGGGGAGTGAAATGGTGTCGGCATTAAAATTACACAAAACTAACGATAACACAGTGGTCTTGATGTTAATGTTCTCAAAGGATCACTCTGTGAAAACATCCCAGTGTGTTGCCCAAAGTGCAGAGTTTGTTCATTGCCTTCAATGAGCACTTGAAGAGCTTGTAAAAGCAAGAAAACAAAAGATGCAGAAAAGGATTGATAATTTAAGCATCTCACTACTCAAGTTATACCTGCATGAGCTCAAACATGAAACATTGGTTAGGACCATGGGAATTATCTAAATCCAGCAGACAAAAATTCTCTTTCCACTCTTTTAGTAAACAGTCGTTTAAATTGATATTTTTAGAGAACAGCTTGGATAGCTTCCAGTTTGGGCAGAACACTTAATTTGAAAAGTTTCTACTCCCTGGAATGCTAATTGTCTTTTCAACTTCTTATGCTTAAGAATACAGAGGATAATGTAAAATTATCTTCCATTTACTTGGGTCCAAACTTGATCCAATTGTTAAAAGGCAGTAGGCCAGAAAATTCTTAATCTTATGTTTGCTTCTTTGTGTATCAGTGGCCACCTCTAGCTTTCTAAATCTGTGTATTTTGGTCTACTGTATGTTTTGCAAAAAATGGCCTCATACCTGAACTTCACCATAAAGAAAACATTTCTGTAGTCTCTGTACAATACTGTCAAGTTGCTAAATTCTGCGTGCCTCTGAAAAAGACATTGTCAGTCTTTTCATGATTTTTGTAGTGGATGTTTCATACAGAAGACTAGAATAATGTGAAATCTCATATAAAGTTTATTACTTATATGGAGATGGAGACTGGGTAAACGTTGCCCTCAGAATGTTGTCTGCTGGCAGACAAATTCATTGGCAGTTAGTAGCTGCTTCTAATAAAATTTAAATTTAAGACTACGTGTTGATTTCCTGTCAGTGTCTAATATTTTGACATGTCATAAGTGGAATGAGAGATATTATGATTTGTCAGACTTAATATTTTAAAGACCTCAGGGTTGTGTAGTGATGCTTAATCTTGCATTTTATTTATTTTTGTTTGTTTTCCTTCAGGAAAATATCTCAAGTGGAAATTAAACTGTAATCATTTAATAATATTCAAGTATTTCAGATAAATCAGCAGATATTGTGAAACTATTTGCACGTGACTCTTGAAGTGGTATTCCAGAACTCTTATATCGCATGCTATCTATTTAATTAGTAATACATTTAAATCAGAATTTGCTTGCAACATACATTATTATTCACATCTCAGGGTCTGTTAATCCTTTAAATATAGTTGGTAAAAAGGAGTCCAAATGTAGTGGAATTTGTTACTCATAAAATAAACACCTGGTAAGAGAATATATCTTCTTTTTGTATGGTACCTCACCCCATAGAAAAATGATTGGCACATTATGGTAATCACCAATAAATAATTGAAAGATTATGGATCTGTGATTATATCACTGTTGTAAATAATGCAGCTTTCTATAAGACTGACCTACATTCTACTCTCAGCACAGACTGAATTTACCATATGGAAACCCACAACAATAAGGATTCTGGATGGACAAGGAAACCTTGGGGTAATGCTAAGGGCTGAATTAGCCCTTAGGGAATTAGGGAAAGCAGAATTATTTTATGTGTACAAGGCACGTTACAAAGCACGTCAAACTCACCATGGATTGATGTTTTTTCTTTGTTCAAGATCGTTTTCAGAAAGAAAATACAGAATGAGTTTTTAATTCCGTTTCACCCAGTAATCCTTGAGTTACGAAGTTGATAGTTTACTATTTTTGTTTTATTACCTGTGTTAACCCCTTTGTCTTTGAAAGTTGGTGCTGAATTTGGCTAACATCTCTGTTCACCCAACAGTCTTAGATGCAGGATGTTACAGACATGCCTTCTCGTTGAGCATGTTCGGTAAAATGAGAATCTGTCTTTGCAAACAACTTCCTCTTCTGGCTCCTTCCCCCAAAGCAGCCAGATATTGAGAAATATAAACGAGTCTAGACTTTGCAAATTATAACCTTACCTACAGTGTTGCACTGGCAAGGATATATAAATGAGATGCCTAATAAATATTATGATCTCCGATATATACCAGAGAAAGATCTTTGCTTAGCGTTAGTAAATGGTGTAATTTAGATACATCTTTTGGCCTCATTTCAAAGAGTTCAGAGGAGTCTGTGGCTGCAGGAGTGTTGAACTGAGATGGAGGGAGCAAAATAGACAACTCTGGAGATGCATCTATGCCTTGAATAATGGCCTTATTGACAGAGAAGGATGCACCCCGAGCAGAGATGATGCGTCAGTGTCCTATGCATATCAGGAGGTCACTCAGACTCCAAGACCTTAATGTGTTTCCCTTTGTGGATGGGACGATGCGTTTTTGGAATGTAGGTCAATCACTTTTTTGGATCTTCTTTTTTGGAAATGTATATGCTTACATATGTAAATTAAGACAACTTCAAGTTAAATCAGAGCAATTTAGTAACTGAGACACTTAAGAAAAGCAAATGTTTGATAGACCATGAATACACATTTAATACCCCAGAGTTCAGGTGCAATTGATTTTATAAAAGTATGATATACATTTAAAAGCAGTTATGCATTTGATTTTTCCCCTTAATGAAACTACAAATAGCAGAAAACCCAGTCATCTCATGAGTTCAGATTCTAAAATAGCCAAAGCTGGCACCATACAAAAAATATATCAGTGCAATACATAATCATGAATATGCAAGGTATTTTTGTTCTCTTATGCTAGGTGGCGACTTTATACTTTTTAGATTTATGTCATTGTTATGTTATTTTAAAGGAGAAATTTAATTTTAAACACCAACTACTGTGTTCGTATCATATGAGAACTCTTTGGCCTTAATCAGTATCCTGAGTCCTAATATATTATTTAAAAGTTGTAATTGCGTTTCCCATGTTAATTTGGGTTCCTTTTCCACTGAGAATCTTCCAGTATAAATTTTCATGTACTATTTTGCTATTTCATTTATTAGCAGAATCATTCAAAATGTTGAAACAAAAAAATACGGAACAAACCCTCCATAGTCAGAAATAACACTGACCTAATTCATTATTTCAGAATAAATAATTTCTGGATCACTTGTTTCAGCAAAAATACCTAATTATTTTAATAAAAGAAGTTTATATACTTCTAGATTTTAACTGAATTTAATGGTGTGACTTGCAAATGCTAAATGATAAGTAGTTTATAATAAGAGGTGACCATTTCAGCCACGTTCTCATGAGAAATTTCAAACTTTGCATCGGTGGTATCTGATAGAAATATAATGCAAACTGGTGTGAAATTTAAAATTTTCTCCGCATTGAAAAGTAAAAAAAACAGGTGAAATTTATCACCTCACACCGGTCAGCATGGCCATCATCAAAAAGTCTGCAAATAATAAATGCTGGAGAGGGTGTGGAGAAAAGGGAACCCTCTTGCACGGTTGGTGGGAATGTAAATTAATACAGCCACTATGGAGAACAGTATGGAGGTTCCTTAAAAAACTAAAAATAGAACTACCATACGACCCATCAATCCCACTACTGGGCATATACCCTGAGAAAACCGTAATTCAGAAAGAGTCATGTACCACAATGTTCATTGCAGCTCTATTTACAATAGCCAGGACATGGAAGCAACCTAAGTGTCCATTGACAGATGAATGGTTAAAGAAGATGTGGTACATATATACAGTGGAATGTTACTTGGCCATAAAAAGAAAGGTAATTGAATTATTTGTAGTGAGGTGGATGGACCTAGAGTCTGTCATACAGAGTGAAGTAAGTCAGAAAGAGAAAAACAAATACCGTATGCTAACATATATATGGAATCTAAAAAAAAAAAAAATGGTTCCTATGAACCCAGGGGCAGGATAGGAATAAAGATGCAGGCATAGAGAATGGACTTGAGGACATGGGGAGGGGTAAGGGTAAACTGGAACGAAGTGAGAGAGTGGCATGGACATATATACACTACCAAATGTAAAATAGGTAGCTAGTGGGAAGCAGCTGCATAGCACAGGGAGATCAGCTCGATGCCTTGTGACCACCTAGAGGGGTCGGATAGGGAGGGTGGGAGGGAGACGCAAGAAGGAGGGGATATGGGGATATATGTATAAGTAAAGCTGATTCACCTTGTTATACAGCAGAAAGTAACACACCATTGTAAAGCAATTATACTCAAATAAAGATGTTTAAAAAAAAAAGAGTATATTTTGTTTAATATATTCTAAATATTATCATTTCAACATATAGTCGGTATAAAATGATGAATAAAATACTGTACCTTATTTTTGTGCTAATCTGTCAAAATCTGTTGTGCATTTTACACTTACTGGGTCCCACCTTTCAGAAAAGCCCCACCTCAAATGGTTCTGAGCCTCAGGTGACTTTTAAGCTGCTGAGTTGGACAACCCAGCTCCAGCTCCTTATCTCAAGTTTCATTTTCACTGTGATGGTTTTTTAATTATTTTAGTGTGGAAGTCATTTTCAGGGATTCACTGCATACATTGACTTACAATACGATTAACAAACACACATTTCCTGTACTACTGACCTTGGGCTCTGAGTTATAATACACTTTCTGTTCTGAGTGTAATGCTTGCTGTATGCACCCCTTCCTTCCTCGCCAGTTAAAACACGATAGTGAAACTGAGAATTGACACTAATATCACAAAACTGGTCTCAAATAAATTGATACATTTGGAAACAAGCATAAGACAGATATTTCACAGTAACTTTTTCCTGCACGTTTCCTAAAAGACAACAATATGAACTGTGTACAACAGAAATAACATGTTTTGTTCATGATCTTTCCTCACTAATGTGACAGATCTTAATTTAATACTATTTCCATAACTTGGTTTGCCCACATGCTTTCCCCAGATCGAATCATTTTCATCACAGAATACACACTGTATTAGTGTATATTTGAAAAATACAAACAAATAAAAAGCAGACAAAACGTTACTATTATACCAAGATATTTATAAAATAATATTTTGGTATATTTCCCATCAATTTTTTTTCTATTTTTCCATATGTATGATAATTCTAGAGATAAGAATATCATTCTGTTTATCATTAATACATGGCTAAGTAAAGAGGGCAGGACAAAACTTTGGGAGGTGATGGATATGTTTATGGCTTTGATGGTGGTGATGGTTTGGATGTTAAGTGTATACTTCTCCCCATACTTATTGATTTATGTACATTAAATATGTACATCTTTTTACATGTCAATCATACCTCAGTAAAGTAGTTTATGTATATATTTTAAACTACTTTAAAGTATATATATATAAAACATGGCTAAAACATGTTTATATTTAAAACATTTTTATTTATTGGGAAATTAATGAGCTTTTAATTCTTACAGAGTGTCATTTATTATTCAGGACTCAGGAAAATACGGTATTGACAAGTGATAGTTACTAGAGAAGATTTCGTCAGTGGTTTTGATTTTTTTTTTTTTTTTTCATCTTAATTGTTGCGTGTACTACAGGGACTTTAATTTTGTGTCTGCATTTAGGTGGCTAATTACTTGTATGTGACCAGCTGGAATATGACACTGAAGGAGACTAAACAGCCACGTGGGGTGGGTGGCATCATAGCAAGAGCACAGTTTGAGGTTGGACCTTGGTCGTATTCTGCTTTCTCCACGTGTAGCAGTGCAACTTCTAGCAATTTCTCCTTGCTAAGCCTCATGCCCTTCTCTGAAAATGAAAACGGGAGACCCTGCATTTCAGAGTCTTGATGATGAGTTACGTGCGTGCAGCACTTGGTCATATAGATTTCGTACTCAGTCAGAAATGGCCATTTTATTGCTACTACTTGGCATAAACTGCTAATGCAACATAATATTCATATTTCACATTTCTAAATATGGCTACTGTGTGTCTATTTTTTTCTCTTCTGTCAAAGTTAACCACCTTCAAAGAAAATCTTCAGCTGGACAGACTATGTTTACTTGTGACTGAATCTACTCCTTTGCTCTTTTTGATTAAAAAATTGAATTGAAAACTTAGATTAGGCATGTCCCATGTGCTAGGGACAGATGAGCAGGAAAATGAATCCCTCCCACCATGTAGCTTCGACTAGACCATGTGTCTAGTCTCCACAGTAGACTCAAAAATTAAAATGTATGTGGGACTTCCCTGGCGGTCCAGTGGTTGGGACTTTGCCTTCCAGGGCAGCGGGTGTGGGTTCGATCCCTGGTCGGAGACCTAAGATCCCACTTGCCTCAGGGGCAAAAAACCAAAACATGAGACAGAAGCAATTTTGTAACAAATTCACTAAAGACTTTAAAAATGGTGCACATCAAAAAACAAAAATGTATGTAAATGTGGGGTGATTTGCTTTGAGTCATATTTCTCCACCCAAGAGGGCATTATCCCCCCTTCTTCCCTGCTTATTCTTTCTCCGACCTCCATGTCACCACCTAACATACCATGTAGTTTTCCTACTTATCTTGGGAGTTGTCTGTCTCCCCCAGAAAGAGTTCATCCTAGAACGTTAACTAGCATGTATAAGGCACTCAGTAAATGTTCTGGAAATAAATGTATGAACGAGTGAATGAATGGAACATGTTACGTACCCGTAGAAGAACAGGGCTTGTTTTCACTGTTTTCTCAGTACTGTTTAAGAAGAGGGCATGTCCTCCTGTAACACTTTGTTAGAGGTAGATGTCATCTAAGAGGGAAAAATACAAGGACTTTGTTCCTGTCTCCTTTGAGAAAAGATGGGCTGCAGCTCCCCCAGTTTTTTGGAGCAGCAACCAGAGGCACACGCTGCTGTCAGGACTGGGTTTTGCCTGGTGAGATAGAGGCAGCCCTCGCCCCGGACGGAGTGGTGGCCAGTTCTGGGGCGGAGGCCAATCTCAGTTGCTTCTAAGTGATACCCTCTCACCAATTCCCTGTTTGAGAGGTTACAGTTGCTTCTCTGTCTGATCTGGAACCACACTTGAATCATCAGCTTCATCACACTAGAAGTGCCCACCAACCACAGATCACTTTTTCCCTGATAGATAATCATCCTTTCTGACAGACAGTCATCCTTTGATGTTGTAACGCCGGAATGAATGACCTTAACGCCTCCTGAAAGTACTCTCTCTCAGCCCCTCAAAGAGGGAATACACATTTGCCCCACCAACTCGTAGGATGTGCTCTACAACAGACAAATAAAAGAACCGGATACAGTGAACTCCGATCATGGTTCTGTGGTGCTCTGGGTGGATTTGATGATTATTCCAGCAAGTATGTCATGGACGAAAGGCTTGAGCACTGGAGTAGATCTCATTACCTCATTCTCACTCGGCAAGCCTTTCACCTTCATTGATAAGAAAATTGGGTCTCTTAAATGCCCTCATCTCTGATGAGAAAGACACGAATCAGTCATTCTTGAAAGAGCCTGACATGGTGGTGAGCAAGTGTTGTCTGATTCGTAAGAAGAAATGCTGCCTTTGCCTTAAAATGAGACCTGAGGGATGATGAAAGACCTTATCACTTAAAAATATAACCCTTGAGTTCCTGCCAAAGTGTCTGCAGCTTCTATTCTTAGCCAGTTCTTTCTGAAAAGGCAGCAGTGTCCAAGGCCAGCTATAATTGTGACACATAGATGGAAGGCTACCCCCACTGGGGTATGTCAGTCATACCTTTCAGATGATTCAGCTGAGAAGCCTGATGTTCAAACTAACCCAAGTTCTTTGGGTTCCACCCTGCTTTGGAGAAGAAAGTGTATAATCTGGAAGACTAGACTCAAAGAGGAGTTTTTTTTAAAGTTTATTGGAGTCTAGTTCACTTACAGTGTTGTGTTACTTTCTGCTGTACAGCAAAGTGAATCAGCTGTGCATAGACATATATCCACTCTTTTTTAGATTCTTTTCTCATAGAGGTCATTACAGAGTATTGAGTAGAGTTCCCCGTGCTGTACAGCAGGTCCTTATTACTTATCTATTTTATATAGTAGTGCATACATGTCAATCCCAATCTCCCAATTTACCGCTCCCCTGCCTTCCCTCCCACCCCGGTAACCATAAGTTTGTTTTCTACATCTGTGACTCTATTTCTGTTTTGTAAATAAGTCCATTTGTATCATTTTTTTTTATATTCTACATACAAACGATAGCATATGATATTTGTCTTTCTCTGTCTGACTTCACTTAGTATGATCATCTCTAGGTCCATCAGTGTTGCTGCAAATGGTATTATTTCATTCTTTTTATGGCTGAGTAATATTCCATTGTGTACATGTACCAATACTTCTTTATCCCTTCATCTGCCAATGGGCACTTAGGTTGCTTCCATGTCTTGGCTGTTGTGAATAGTGCTGCTGTGAACACAGGGGTGCATGTATCTTTTTGCACTAAAGTTTTCTCCAGATAAATGCCCAGGAGTAGGATTGCTGGATCATATGGTAGTTCTATTTTTAGTTTTTTAATTTAACAGAAAAAGGACAATGGGATTTGTTGGGCTACTGGTGGGAAGTGGTGATTGTAGCAAAATTCTATTAATGAAAATAATCCATTTAGACAATATTTTATAGTCTACATAAACTATATCTTGGTTCTTAGACAGTAATTCTGGGTGGACAGTTGAGAGTTTACTGTTGTTACCACTCTACAGATGAGGGAACTGTCGCTCAAGGAGGTTAGACTGGCTTGATCCCAGGAAAGTGAGGGGCTGAGCGTGTATTTATCTCGCTGGAAGCTGCTCGAAAGCCCCTCCATGCAGGAGTTTTTAATTTTCTTTGCATCTTCCCCACATTCCTCATGCCTAGTATCTTACTCTACTCACAGGAGTTCAAAAATTCATTTTTCTATACATTTAAATGTGTTCGAGAATAATTCCTTGGAAGTGCATTAAAATAACCTTAGTTCTCAGTGGCTAAGATTGTAAAGGCATAAATTGGGTGTTTTCTTTCTTTTGTTTATTTTTTGTATTCCTAGCACCTAAGAAATGCCTACTTCGTTTAAATAAATGACTGGATAGTCATGTAAGCAAATGAAAGCAGGAATGGGCTCTTAATGTGAAGATAATCAAAGAAGTCATGACAATAAATAGTGTCTAATAGATTACAAGCAAAACTACAGATATTTGCACTAGGAGAGCTATATGTTCATATTTAATATCTATTAAAGCTTACATCCTGCTAATTCATTTTGAGCAAAATTGCATTGCATTTCTACCTTTAAATAAATAAAAACAGAATAAATTCCATTAGGCTACAATAGGGTTATTAAAGAAGAAGTCTTTGTTTTTCTTCCCAGACCAAAATAATAATAACAAAGAGATATTCTGTCTAGGAGACAAAAATTGCTAAGAAAAGTAAATATCTATTACATTTGTACACATATGAAATTAAAGCTTCTTTGATTAGAAGTTATCAACATAGTTAAATCTGATTTTAAAAGTATGACTTTGAGTTAACGTTTGGTGTGGAGTTCTTATGCCTTTCTCAAGATTTTATTTACCAAAAAAATAAGTTCTGTTTGCATAAAAAAGAAAGTTATTGATGTATTAGTTCAATTTAATAATAGTTAATTATGGAAGACTGATGTTCAAAATTACCATGTGACTTTAAAAATGTCTGGTTTGAAATGGTTGAAGGGCAGTTTGGTTTTTTTTTTCCCGTTTACATTTGAATTATATACGCTGAACCATTAAGATTATATTCAATAAATTGGTTCAACTTTAATGTGTAAGAATATTAAGAAAATAGATTTTCTGAAAGATGTGTTCTACTCTTTTTTTAATTCATGATAGTTAATTAATGAAGAAATTCTTCAAGATTTTGGTGAACAAGAGAATCCATATTCATATATGAATTAGCATAATGATTATTATTAAAACGTGACTGAGAAAAGTATTACATGAAATAATGTCTGACACTGTCAGATATTTGGGTTAAAAACTGAGAATAATAATATTGCCAGAAGTGCTCAGGTCCAAAGTGGTACGTTTTTGCTACTGTCCACTATGGGTGTTAATAGTAGTGGTTTTTTTATATTATGAATCACTGAGCCAGATACTCTGAATATAGGTAGTAAATTTATATATTATTATCCCAAAGAAGATCTATACAGAGGCAATACAGTCCCTCTCTCATAAAGAGCATTTTTTCTGTCATAGAAGAGGCACAGAATTGAGAAGCTGTGCTTAGTGTAGTTTAGAACTGAACTATCTTGTTTGAGGGCAACCTGAAATACAGACCTTCCTCGACTTATGATGGGGTTACGTCCTGATAAACCCAGAGTAAACTGAAAATACCTTAAGTCCAAGATGCATTTAATGCACCTGCCCTGCCCACGGCTCAGCCCAGGCTCCACCAACGTGCCCAAGACTCACATCAGCCTACAGCTGGGCAAAGTCATCCAACACAAAGCCTGTTTTATATATTCATTAATTGACCTACTGTACTGATCGTGGAAAGCAACACAGTTGTCTGGGTCCGGAGTGGTTGTGAGTGTGTTGGTTGTTCACCCTGGTGATCTCTGGGTTGACTGCGAGCTGCGACTGCCGCCACCCACCATCGCTAGCCCGGGAAAAGATCACAATTCAGAATTCGAAGTATGGTCCCTGCTGAATGTGTATTGCTTTCACATCAGCGTAAAGTGGAAAAGTCCTTAAGCTGAACCATCATAAGTCGGGACCGTCTGTTCTATGAAACGGTAGTAAATTCTAAGTGGGAGTAAGTTATTTGTAGCAAAGCAAAGAGGGAAGACTAAGGAGATGAAACGGAAGAAGGAACAGTGCAGTAGAGAGGCGAGCGCCCAGCCCTTGGGACGTGCTCTCTGAGTGGAGCCCCCCTGGGTGCCCCACAGCACCCTCGGGGTGACCCTCAGCCAGGAGCCTGTTCTGAAATGCACAGAAACCAAGGAATCCGCCTTCCTTGAGGGTCTTCCCCACACGGGGCGTTGACTTGCTGAGACTCGTAGCTCTTTCGTTGAATCACCATGGAAGCCCCATGAGAAAAACGAGGCTTGCAAGTTCCAGCCTAGTGGATGGAAAGCCCAGTGCCTTGCTTCAAAGCCTGTGCTTCCCAGCACACCTTTCTGTGGAATCAGTCTGTGGGCGTGGAAGGAGGGAAAAGGCTGTGACTGATGAACCTCTGACTAGCTTGTAGGGAGAAGCAAATGGAATGTTTGCACAGATAGAGCACAGGTAGGGGTGGACAGAGAAGTTTGTGGCCCTGCAGCTTTTTCTTTGCGATAAAGGGGTTACTTGAGGCATCAAAGACCCTCTACTACGTTCATCGATGTGTAGTATGTGACTTTTCAGGGTCTGTGCCAAATAGAGTCCAGAGAAAAATCCATTCATATATCAAGAGGTGGTTAGGGCAGGGGAAGGTTTCAACTCATATTAACTAAACTCACAAATGATTAATGTATAAACTGGTATGACAATTTATAACATTCTGACAACATATGACTATCCCTGGGAATGGCCTAATGCTCAGTTAATCTCTGTAGTTAGTCATAATTGAGTCTGGCAGGTGGGTCATGAGTTCCTGATAATTCCATCCTGAATGGGTCAGTTAGAAGCACTCTCTACCAGGCCATTCTTGAGACACACACACACAGTCTTGCTTTGTTTCATGATGATAATTTCCATTTCTGTGAACTTATTTTTGTTTGCTTTTGTTTCTTGTCCATTTAGTCATCAGCGTTGCAATAGAAATATATTGACATAAAGATTTTATTTTTTACTGGAATTTGGGTCTTGGTCAGCACATACTTTTTGAAGTATATTACTTCTACAAGAGTGTGGTCTCTATTATGAGTTTGATTATTATTATTTTTTGGTATATTTACTCTCAGATAGTAATGCTACCTGCAAGCTTTTAGAGATAGCATATACTAAATCAAAAGTTTCTGTTAATGTAATAATTAATGTAATAAAAGATGGAACAAAAACACTCAGGAAATAGGTGTATATCTCCAAACATGGGGAAGCTTGCACTTGATAAAATGAGTCTGTCTTTCTCCTGTAGTTCTAGAGAATGCAGTTTCTAGTACAATTTTAAATTTTATAATTTATTTTCAGATTTACTGAAAATCTGCTTATGCAGTTCCAATAGACACGTATCCCTTTATAAAAATCAAGACAATTAAATTAGAATAATTGAAATTTGCTATATCAAAATGTCCTACAGGAACATTTTCTACAATTTACATAATTTGGCATTTGTGAGATGCCATTTAATGGATCATACAAGTGTTTTTCTTTCTGCCACATGCCAGTTCTCAGTTTAAATGTTGCTAAAACTAACCTGATTATCAGCACTAAGGCACATTCCATTTAAATATTATAATTTTTTTACTTTGATTCTTACTATAGTAGCAACATTAACATAAGAATTTCAACTTGCAAATAACAGCTAAGTAAAAACAAAACATTATATATATGCAAAACATACTGTAGATTTTCTCTTTGAATAATATTTATATATATGACTAAAGGTAAATACTAAATACATCTAATCTTTTTTTTTAGACTAGTATTTTTTTGGGTTTTTTTTTTTTAATTGAAGTGTAGTTGATTTACAGTGTGTTCGGTTCAGGTGTACAGCAAAGTGATTGAGTTATACATATGTATGTATATATACATAGTCTTTTTTCAGATTCTTTTTCATTATAGGTTATTACAAGATACTGAATATAGTTCCCTGTTCTATACAGTAGGCCCTAGTCGGTTATCCAAATACTTCTAATCTTAGTCATAAGAAGAATGATAGACTGGCTTATGGACAGCAGACATTTATTTCTCACAGTTCTGGAGGCTGGGAAGTCCAGGATCCAGGCACCTACAGATTAGATGTGTAGTGAGAGCTCACTTTGTGGTTCACAGACGCTGTCATCTCCCTGTGTCCTCACAGGGTGAAGGGGGAGAGAGCTCTTTGGGGTGTCTTTCATCAGGACACTAATCCCATTCATGACGACTGCACTCTCATGACCTCATCACCTCCTAAAGACCCCACCTCGTGGCACCATGACATCGGGGCTTAGGTTTTAACATACGAATTTTGGGGGGGGACACAAACATTTAGACTGTTGCACAGCCTTACATTCACTACAATACAAGTGGTAACACAGAGCTGTGCTTTTCCAAACTTGATGTGTACGTGAATCACCGAGGATTGTTAAGAAGCAGACCTAATCCTGTAGGTCTGGGGGACCTGAGATCCCGAATTTCTAACAAGTTTCCAACTGACGCATAAGATGTGAGATCCCACGGAGTAGCAAAGACATAGAAGATGTGATTTACTAAAGGGATCTTACTTCCCTAAAAAACTTAGTACATGTTCTTATCATGCTGTTCCTTGAAGGCCTTACAATCCAGTCCCCGACACAAATGCTAAGATCTAAAACTTTAAATACATTCTTATTGTTATTCAAGGTATGTAATCATTCTTGTTTGATCATACTTACAAACTCGTCTGACAGGTATTTTGTGTATCTTAATGATAGATGTAAAATATTATAAACATTTCCGACATGTTCTCATTTAAGAATAACAAATCGCTTTTATCTCCTGGTAATTAATTACTTAAGTAGTTTTGTGGCATAAATGATAATTTGTTTACAACATGTCAAAGTAGAATAGCGTAGAAATAGTACAGTCTGAGAGAGAGACTCCACACTTTTGAATTGCAGTAATGCTATGCATTATGATCGAAGGGTTTGATGAAAGTCAACAATGATGCTTACCTCTCAGCCTCATTAATGGAAGATTAGTGACTTGTGTGTAGATCACTAGTGCCTTCTATTAAGAGTTGCCTTCTGACGATTACATAAGTGTCTAGTGCATCGGAAGAAGAACCATACACACCGGGATAGTGAGGCATCTCTGGGAAAAGGAGGAGACAATAGGCTGGACTTTGAGGAACGTCATGGTTTTATTCCTTAAACCATAAGCATTGATGACAACATGATTTAAGCTGCGTAATAGGCTCCTGGGTTCTATTAAATTATTTTCTGTTATGCTTCATGTTTTAGTTCTGAGAAAGAATAAATGGGGATTTGCTTTATACATATTAAGATTTTTATTATGTTTGTTTCAAGATTTTATGTTTAAAGTGAGACGCTTTAGCTATCTGAAACAAACAAGAAAAAACCTGATTTCTGCAGGTGGGAAGGTATTTCAGTCTCCTTTAGTGCAATGCGCCCTCCTCAAGCCCCCAGCGCAGGGCCCTACACCTGTGCCTTGAACACACACCTAAGAGGAGAAGTGTAATTCTTGACTAGATTCTTGATCTCTCTTTGAACAGGTGGAGAGCTCTTCATAGTCACCGCGGATATATCTCCCCTACCTTCCACTGTTTGGTGTGTGTTCTGCTGTCTGAGATCATAATGGAAAAAAAAAAAGCAAAAAACAACAGTCCAAATATCTTTTTCCCATAATAACCTTGCACATATTTGGAGACAGAAAGTGTATCTCAGTCATTCATCATCTCGCCTTCCTCTGGACTCCTTCCACAGTGTCCACGTCTCAGGGCTGCACTCCGTGCTTCAGAAATAGAATAAGCTACCCATGGCACAGTGAGGCTGCTAATTCTCCACTCTAATCCTGTTTCTCCAATAACGCCTTGGATGAAAAGAGCTTTTTCTGATAGCTGCATCCCAACATTAGCTCGTATTGACTTTTGTTTTGTTTTGTTTGTAATTAAAAACCCTACCTCTTTTGCCAACTTAGGTTGAAGGCAGATCTTTCCCATCTTGTGCTTGTAAAGTGGTTTGTTATTGAGTTATTTTTTCTTTGAGGGCATGGGTGTAAACTGAACTGTAGAAATACTTATTCTTCGTGGGAACTTGAACCTATTGCCTTAACCTAAAACAAATCGGCGGCGGGTGGGGTGGAAGGGGGCGGGGGGCGGGTTGGGATTCAGGTATCTCCTCCTAAGCACATTCGTAATCCCTTTTTTCTCCTTCTGTGAAAGAACTCTCATCCTGGCATGGCCCAGGGTCAGTGAAGTATAAATGTTTTCGTTGAAAATTGGTTCTTCCACCAAAGAAATTACTATACGCAATATTGTGATTCTCTGAATCTCATAGAAATACCTTAAGGCATTCTATCTTACAGAAGCCCAAGCACATATGTTGGTGTTTATGTAATAGGGGTAATAAAGAGTCTATTCAAAGGGGCTGTCTGACTTTGCAGAGAAGCAATGACTGGTATGGCTGACTGGACAGGAGACAGGAAGAGATTAGCAAATAGGAAAAGCACATTTATCTTTCATAGTTAAGTATAATGTATGTTGCTTGGTTGATTATTAAATCTGAAAAAGGGGGGAGATGATAAAATAGGTCTGAAGTACCAACAGATACTAAAACAATATACTGTTCAGACTATTTTCAAAACAAAGTTAATTCTAGAGTAGACTACGCTTATGTTTCAGTAATACAACAGATTGTGTCATTCAAGGCTAGACTCCACTGAGGTTTTTGCTCACATAAAATAAATCAGCACGCTGTACTTTAGGATATGTAGTACGATCCAAAGACCAGAAATTCAATTATCGAGTGATTTCTTTCATTTTGACAGATAAAATTAATTTTTTCTCATTAAAATATTTAAGAACAATTAAATGGGATAAGACATGTAATTCTAAGAAAACCAATTAAGTTCCTTCCTTGAATTTGAATAATAAGGAACAATTACATAGTTGATACATAATTTTCTAACAATCTAAAAAAACAAAGTTAATTTTCCATTTCTGAAAATTTGAAACAGCTTGTAGTATTTTACTGTAAATATGCCAGAAAGTGGAATTGATGTCGATGAAGGCTTCCCACAATTCACCAAGTCCTGAACTTGAACTCTAGATGTGCCCTTTGGTTCCAGTGGCTGAAATATATGGTTAGTCT
This sequence comes from Eschrichtius robustus, assembly GCF_028021215.1. Classification (NCBI taxonomy): domain Eukaryota; kingdom Metazoa; phylum Chordata; class Mammalia; order Artiodactyla; family Eschrichtiidae; genus Eschrichtius; species Eschrichtius robustus. Next base: position 8,340,209 of record NC_090844.1, read on the forward strand.
TCTCAGAGGTGGACTTACCGTCAAATTTCAGGCCCCTCATTTCCGTTACCCCATTTCTAATGTGTTCACCTGGTCATATATTCTTGTAAAACGTGAGCTATTAAGATATTAAAAGTGCAAATGGTTAAGACCACCGTCTCTTTCCAATTTGACTTCTCCACCACCATTAACCTCGTGGTGAGTGGCCAAGGGCATTTGGAGGACACTGCTAAGGAGAAGTTCAACTAGAGGTATATTAGCTTGTCTTCAATGAGAAATATTTATGGGGTGCCCAGGTAGATCGTGCATAATTAAGTTTCTGTTAGATGTCCTGTTTAGAAGTGGCTTCTAGGAATGCTGGTACTCAATGCTATAAGATGAATAAACAGAGCCCGAGATTGTATCACAGTGTGAATAGGTCCCCTGGGACCCAGCACCTACAGTGTGTGAGTGGAGACAAAAATAAGGACTGATGTATATGGGGCCAGAATCTAGTCCGTGGGAAATGGTTACAATCATAAGACTTGCAAAATGATAAAGTGGAGGGCAAAGTTCTTGTTGACACCTACCCAAGCTGTCAGAAATGGACTTGTTTATGCATCGTGTATGCTGACATGGAACATGACTTTTCTTTTCCTGTTTGTTTATAGTGGCATATGTGATAACTCTCCAATATGAATAATGGTGCATGTGACAAAACTCAGATATGTCATTTGATCTTCAGTCCGAGAAAAAGATTTAGAACATTTCAGTAAAAGAAATAAGAAATTTCTTGTTATGGGTGATTAAGAGAGGTTGCACTTTTCTCATCTTTAAAATTAAATATATTTATTAAATAACAGAAAGGTCAGATATAATCAAACGTGATAAAGATTAGTGTTGAAATCAGTGGAAATTATTTTGGCAAAGCGAAGCAAATAATAACAAAAATGTTAAATCCTACAAAATCAGTTACTTCTTAAGATAAAGAGATACATTTTGAGTGGTAGTGATTAGTAGGCTTTGTATTGTTTGATAAACCAATTAATGAAGAGGAATAAATTACATATTTGAAAAACGATTTACACTCCTGGCTGATTTAACTAAACATAATCACATCAATAATAATAACATAAGACTTAAAATACGCCACCACAATCAAGACATCAGCCAAAATGTGATTAATAAGTGTCAATTCAAAGACTATTTATCATTAATCATTCCACAGCAAAGTTTGAAAAGCCCTAAAGACCTACTAATCATGCACGAAAATAACCTGTTAGAAATATTTCCAAATTTGACAATACAAGGGGTATATGACATTAACAATAACTAGTTTTGCAGCTAGACAAAACTTTCTATTAACAATTATATTTTTAATTTAATTTACTATGGTAGGGAGGAAAGACGAGGTGATCTATTTTTCCACAAAAAAATGATGAAAGAATATGCAGACAAAAAGTAGGGAAATATAATTTAAAGGCGTGTCAGACAGTTATTTAACTAAAAATATATTTTTTCAGGACTTTGTCATGTTTTTAGAATTTGTCTGCTTTTCTTGAAATTTGTAATATGTTCTGATTAATTCCATTACTCTAAATAATGACTTTTATACCTATTTTTTGTAAAGTCACTACAAAAGTTATTGCTATATATTTAGATTAGTAATTTTAAAAATGGATAGCCATATGCATATATAACATACATATGACATATATTACATATACATTATGATATGTAATTATAATATATCCCCCTAAACTGGCATAACCCTCTCTCTCTCTCTCTCACACACACACACACACACACACACACAAATAAAACCTCACAATGTAATACTTGCCATTGATATGTGACACGGACTTGGATGTTTTCGACCCTGTTTTATTCTAGTTTACTTTAATCTAGTTTATATTTTTTTTAAATGCTGCTGAGTACTTACTAAAATGATTTCCCCTCTGTATTAGTTATGGCAAATTGTATGACCCTGTAATAAAACGCTTCAAAAACACAGGGTTTTTTTAAAGCGCTTAAGAGTTCCCTAATCCCTGGGGTGAAAGCAACACGATAACGTATCCTCTTCAGGATGGTGGCACTCGAGTTTCACAACTACTGCATGAGAATTGTTCTGGTGCTGCAGGAACAGAAAGGCCATCAGATTCTGCCGAGGGTTTTCAGAGAACGTTCTGGAAGGTGGGCATCCCAGTTCTAGAGATGGAAAGGAGGTGCCTGGGAAGGAGGATGACAGGTCACACATTGCCATGGTCTCGAGTCCGAACTTGAGTGGCTACAGGGACCTTGCGAAGAATGGAGGGCAGGGGAACACCTGCTTGGTGCTGAGTTTCAGAAAGACCCCTCTGGGAAGAGTAGGGTTGATGTGTTGGCGTCAGAAACAGAGAGACCACAAAGCAGGTCATTGCAGGAGGTAAGGCAAGGATATCGGGGAGACACGCTAGCCTTCGTGTGATGCCAGACACACCCTGACCCTCTGCCGGCTGACTGCTCCCCTGTGACTTCCACACTCCTGATGCTGTGATGTGATGATCACGGAGCTCTGAGATGATCGGTCCAAAGGATCCCTATTCTCCTTTAGGGCTGAAAAATCTTCCAGGAATGATTTTGATTGTTTGGTAAGTTACTGGAACTGAGTCACGCTGCAGAAGAATTCTGTTGTTTATTTCATCCATCATTTTATTTGTTTACATCTCAACTGGGTCGTATTCACAAGCCCTTATCTCCGTTTACCTTCTAGAGAGTGAGGATGTATCAGTTATAGAGGCACTAAATAGGGGATCTGACCAAGGCTGCACATTCGTGAAGTTTCCATGAGAGTAACATGGCCCCGTTAAATATCTGGTCCTTTCGTCTATGTCTATGCTTTGACATTCTGCAGGAGGTTGGAGTGAAATTTGCTTTTTCTATAATTATAAACCTGAATGTGAGAGTCTCAAGAACATAGAATTAATATATTAGACATAATTATTAAACAGATACAAGGAATCTAAATGAGATATAGCAAGAAGTAAAGTACACACGTGCGCCCATGCATGTGTGTGCACGTGTGTGTGTTTAGAAAAAACAGTATATCAGTTATGAATACTACATTCCTTTAACTTTTAACTTGGTTTAACTTGGAAGACTCAACATTATTTCTGCATAATGTATCATTCAAACGTGTCAAACCCTTGGACAGCATCCTTCAAAGCACACACACAGTTTTAAGTGTGATGATTATTGTCTGAATAAACATATTACATGTGGTTCCCAAATACTCAAGACAACAGCACGTTTTTCCAATTCTAAATCCTAACATGTAGTTGAACCTCGACAGGAACATGCATCTTATATATTTATTGTAACGATCTTAAGTTTATATTTAGAAATACATAGCATTAATCATTATGATAAAGTAAATTGAGTTATATAATAACATCGGTACTTAAAAGTTCCATGTAATCCCTTCAATTGTTCACCTTCTCCAAAAATGACAATCAAAAAAAGATATTTTGGAAAAACTGTAACTATATTTACAAGTATATTTTTGGTTTGTAGGGAAGCATTTTTGTTGACAAAAATGGATTATTCAAAGTCAAGCAACAAGATTTAAACTTCCCTGACATTTTCTTAAGTCTGTGCTTGAGACCGTGGCATGCAAAGCTTTGTGTAACTTCACTGTTTTCCTAAAGAATGTACCTCAAGTTGGTATGTGACCTGAGCTCTCTCTTTCCCATTATTAACTTCTGTGCCCTCTTTCCTTCCCTAGATCCCATGACTGAGAAAGTATACGCTCTCATTAGATCACTTCAATGTCAGGCTGTCAATTCAAAATCAAAATGTTGAAATTTAATTTCTCACCTTTTCCTAAAAACAGTTTTACTGTCAATTTCCTAGTCATACAGGATTAACATCTTTTTTTGGTGGGGGGAGTAATATTTGATTCCCCCCTATGTATCTACCGTATGCAGCCCATCACGACTGGTAATTTCTAAAACAGACGTGTTTCTACTTCTTCCCATGCCGAGTTAGTTCAAGTCCTTATATTATTCCTTAGATCCTTCAGCAGTCTAATAACCAGTGTATTCATGTATTCCATCCAACTGGTCTCTTTGTCTTTCTTCCTTTTCTGCGAAATTATCTGTTTATCAAATATATATAAAACACTCTCAATGTGTCAAGTCGAGAGCCAGCGTGACAAGGAAGATGAAGATGGGTCCAGGCTGGCAAAGCACTCAGCGTTCGTAAGGGAAATAATCAGTTGCCTTCCTGGCCCGATGCTGTATGTTAAATGTGAAAATCAGGATAGATAGGGCAGCCATGAGAGAATGGAGAAACGGGGTGGTCTCCTAAGACTCAGGACTGGATTGGTTACCAGGACCATGGAAACAGCAGGCAGTGTCTACCAAGCACTGATGGACCAGCTCTGCAGGAAGCATCTGTTATGTCTGGAGGAGGGCCTATTTTCTGTCCTGGCACCACCCCTTAGGAGCTATGTGACCTTGGACAAATAACTCTGAACTTGAAATCCTCATCTACAGAGTAGAGAAACCAACAGACTGTCCACACAGGAACAGACTGAGGCAGAGAAGTTAAGGAACTTTCCCAATGCTCAAGGATAAAAATGTAAGAGCTGAGATACACACATAGAGCCAGCTTCTAGAGTTGGCACTCTACTCTTGAAGCTGGGCACTTTTTTCCCCTAAAATTCTCCTTTGATCATGCAATTTATCTCCTCAAATTCACTAATTATTTCTCTTAAGAATTAGGTCTAACTATAGGCGCAGTACAGTGTTCACAAACCTACGTTCTGAGGCTTCTGACTGTTCACCCTTCCCGTCTTCCTGCAGCTCCTGTGGCCGATTCTCTGATGTGAAGGTCTGACTTCTGACTTCTTAAGTTTTCTCATCTTTTCCCATCAGAGAGACCTGCCCGTTCTCTCTGTTCGGGCAGATTCCGTCCACAATTTCTAAATCAATGCTCTGCTTATCCTAAAAGCTTTTCTGGGTCACTGTGGTCATTGTGATCTCTATTATCTGAATATCACTAAGAAAAATCACCTCTGTCTTCCTGGATGCAAATCATAGTATGCTCGGACCTAAAGAAAAAAAAAAAGAGTGAAAGGTTTTATTTCTCTTTCCTTTATTTTTTTTTTACAGCCTTTTAAAATTTGATATTGTTCAGTCCCATCAGCACAGAGATCTCAGGATGTGGTCAGGAACTGAAAGTTCAGGCCAACAGAATAAGTTCCGACACTAGAGAAACTTCACAGATCATAAGAAGCAAAGCTTTCCAACGAAAATTAGCATCTCCAAGAAAGCTGACGTGGGGTAATAAAAATGTCTAAAGATAACCTGACTGCCTGCAGCAGCTCTGTAATATTAGAAAATCAAGTTATGAAATCCATTCACGTTAAGCGAGATAACAGTTTTATGTCTGAAAATGTGGCTATTTATTACCTACTCATCGTTAAATACTGAATAAAGCAGAAGTGTGCGGTGTTCAAAGCGTGAGCCCTGGAATCAGAAAGACCTGGGTTCTAATTCTGGCACCACTTAGGAGCTAAGTGACCTTGGACAAATAATTCTGAACTTGCAATCCTCTGCTACAGAATAGGGAGACCAACAGTGCCTGTCTCCTGGGGACCTTATGGGGGTGAAAGCTACAGGAAGCCTGTGAGGTGTTTGATCCGGTGCCTGGCACGGGGCGGGCCACAGTGCCGGCTTGCTGCTGTCTGTCTTGTCATTCTCACTATTGCCCCCATTGCCATCAGTGTCAGACTTGGTTAAGACTCTTTCACCTCTTTTCTTGGCAATATGTGGGGTCCTAGGGAAGAGACATTTTTTAATTTAATTTTTTGGGTTTTTTAAATTTTATTTTTGTTTTTTAAAATTTTTTCAGAATATAGTTGATTTACAATGTCATGTTACTTTCAGGTGTACAGCAAAGCGATTCAGTTATAGATGTATATGTAAATATATATATATGCACACACACATATATATATTCTTTTTAGATTCTTTTCCATTATAGGTTACTACAAGATATTGAGTGTAGTTCCCTGTGCTATACAGTAGGTCCTTGTTGGTTATCTACTTTATATAAAGTAGGGTGTATATTTTAATCCCAAACTCCTGATTTATCCCTCCCCCTGACCTTTCCCCTTTGGTAACCATGAGTTTGTTTTCCATGTCTGCGAAAAGAGACTTTTTTTTTTTTTTTTTTAAGAGAGAACATTATCCTGACCCTTAATCTAAGTTGGATTAAAACACTGCAGAAAGTTTGACATGTCAAAGATAACCTACCTTCTGATAAAACTTGCAGGTCTGCCTGATAACGGCAGAGAGGAGTTTACTGGGGGCTGATAGGTTGACTGTGGAAAGACAATTGCCCTGGCAACACAGACTCTAGGGCTGCATCCTGGTTTGGTAGCTCGGTGGCTGGCATTTGAGAAGCAATTAAAAAAGTCAGTTGGATGAGATTGTTAGGCCTCCGCGTGTTTTCAACGCTATGATGTCTGAAGGGTCCTCTGTCACTTAGTGGCAGCAGTAAACGTTCTGAAAGGAAAGGGGGGAGGGGGGTCCCTCACACTGGAGAGCAGCCTTCGCCTCCCAGGTGTGCCGAGGGCGTGCAGACTAGCTCCAAACTCCCTTTGCTCAACCCTGTGGAAACTTTCCTCCTGCTCTCTTCCAGATTTTAATGAGGAACAATTAGTTACTCTGGACCAATTTGTCCTCCATCAATTTTGATGTGATTGCAAATACCCCAAGCACTCCCCAACACCATTTTACAGTCATCCAAATGGAAGTTTCCACATAATCCCAGGCCATAACAAGTAGTTTCTAAAGCCAGACCTCCTAGGCAAAGTGAAACGCTGGGGCCGCTCTTCACTGGTGTAGACCAACAGACTCATAATCACTCACGAAGGGAGAGGTTAGCCTTTTGAGCCAGAACTAGAAACATCCAGGTCCTTGAGAGAGGTCTTAAAAATGAGGGTGGGGATGGCACTAGTGAATTTCGTTAAATGAGCAACTAGTATTTTCTTTGCCCTTAACAACAATGCCTGTCTCTTTTGCTGGGATGGTCCACTCATCTCAAATATGCAAAAACAGAGAATCATTATATATATATTTTTTAAAGTCACCAATACATAAAAGATGAGTTTCCATAAAATATAATTGTATTTTGTTAGATTAAAAATATATTTTCACGCCCAGCCTTTATTTACACTTCTCTTCCAAATACCTTCCCAAATCTTTAACAGTTTTTATTTTAGAGAAGTAAAGTAGCGTTAAAGTTTCTAACCACACAAGGAAAATTTTCCAGCCAGAAAACCTGTATCCAACTTTATCTTTTCATCTCTTCCTTTCAGAGCTTCCCTAAAAATAAGCACAAGAAAAATTACATGCATTAAGATACTCACAGTAAGTTGCAAAATTCTGTTTAATAAGCTATGCTGTGAAATTCACATCCATCAGTAATAAGTTGCTTTTCTTAGTGCTTCCCAATTTACTACATTTTTAAAAAAGGTTTAATAAATTCCCTGAAAGGTAGAAAAACAAAACACATCCTCACAGTACGCAGGGGGACTCTTCAGGTAAATACATCTTGAAGTCCCAATATAAGCACTTATGTGTATTTTAACCTAGCTTAAAGATACACGGATTGAAAAATGAAATTTTCTTATAAATTAAAAAAAATTGATAGTGACATTAACGCAGACCAAAAAACCTGAAATCTCAGCTTCTCCAAATCTGTGAAAACATTCCTCAAAATAGCGTTGGAAGAAGGGTTCCTCCCATTGATCATATTTACCAGACCTGTGTCAGGAGCTAAACACCAGCTTCATAAAGCCTTGTGCTAATTCTTCCAAACCTCTCCTTCTGTTTTTTCTCCAAAATTCAAAAACCTACCTAGATCAATTTCACACGTCACTCTGAGATCAGGTCTCATTTCTGAAACAGAAATAAGCAGACATGTCTGAAATGGTCAGAGATCATGGTAGTCTAAGAAAGTTTTCTATGATACAGTAGCAAAAACATTACAGCAGTTTCTGTTTCTGTTTCTTTTTTTTTTTTTAATAGTTTCTTGTCGTGGATTGTTGCATCCTTCTTTCGTTTAGTCATAGAGAGAAGAAAAGAAAAGTAGATAGCCAGTGAACAAAATGTGTGTCCACTGCCTTAGAAGGGCAATCTGGAGTCTTGGATAGAGATACTGGAAAGAGCTGTGTTAAGCCGTAGGTAAATTATTTAATCTCTTAACCCACATAGCTTCACCTGTTTAGGTGGGAAATTCTCTGTGTATCTTCTTGACCCACCGAGAGGACTGCCTCCCAATGTCTGAATGTTCCAGTAACATGATAGATTCTAGTAGGCATCTGGTAGATTACCTTGTTGATATCTGGTAGATATTAACCTCCTCTCTCCTTCTCCCCTCTCTTTCTTCCATCTGTCTTTCCTTCCCTCCAGAAAATGGTTAGTCTGGAGGGAAGGAAAGGATTTACCGTGACCTGCTGGGTGTTAAGGCTTTGATTAGAGTTAAGGTGACGGGCATGGCTAACTTGTGCTTGCTTTGAGGGCGAGATCTCTAGTCATTTATTTTGCCTTCTGCAAACTGTTTGTGTTTTTCTAAGCGCTAGGGTTTGTTAACCTTTTTGGATGGTTCCGTCTTGGAATATAATGATGAATTCTTTTTTGCTTTTTCCAGCATTGTTACTTGGTAGGCATTGAATGAATGAAGGAAAGAAAGAATGACTGACTGAATGCCTTCTCTTCTGGTTCCTTAAAATCTACACTTTAAATACCGGCCTCAGTCTGTTTCTAATTATTTTGTTTGTCTGGGGGCATGCTTCATTTTATTTTTCGAAGAAACACCATGGGAATTGGAAGAGGAGGGGAGCAAACCTAGAGGCTGGAGAACAGATGCATCTTCTCCCCCTCTGTGCTGGTCTCCATCCTTGTCACCAGCCCCCCGGGTCTCTACCTGTCCTCAGGTGTGGCGTATTTTAGGGACCCTGTAAACATTGCACAGTGAATGAGCACAGACAATCAACTAGCCTGCAGGGAAGTTCCAAGCATATTTACTGCCCGGAGTTACTGAATCCTGGAGGATTCGGACACAATTCGAGCTGTTCAATGGCTGCTCAGTTTTATCACGCCGAGGGCTAAAAATGACGTAAACTACAGGGGAAGCCGCTCGGTGAGCGCAAGGAGACAGCCAGGCGATGTTGCCCAGATGCGATTGCGATGCCCGGAGGCTTGATTTACCATCTCCTGCATCCCAGGGTGCTCAGAGAGCTGGGCAGTCTTGACAGGTCACTTTTCATTAGTACAAATAAAATGCAGCAGCTTCGCAAGACTTGAATTTGGCAAAGTTGTTCAAACACTGATAGATCCTGAAAAAGAAGGGCTTATAAATACCTGCCGTTGTGCATTGGAAGGCAGAGTGAGGGCTTGCTGTCTCCACGGCCTGAGTGGGAATCGGGGCAAAACCACCAGAAGTTGTTACACGTTAACTCTTAAGGTGTTTTCATCTAGCATGAAGGTTTCTGGAATCCAGAAAGGAGTCTCTCAATTGCACTGGAGGCAGTTTGCTAGAGCAGAAAGCATCCTGCCTATGGAGTCTGATAAATCTTGAGTTATGCCCTGTCTTTGCCATTTCACGCTGTTTTTGCCCAGTGGGTCCTGGGCACGTGATTAGAAGTCTCTGAATCTCAGACTCCTCGTGTGTACAATGAAGATAAGAATGTGGGATTGTTGTAAGGATTGCAAGAGAGAAGTCAAACTTCAGATACGTTGTTGGCACGCACTGAAGTTTCCCTCTCCTTCTTCTCATATTTTCCCTTCTTCTTCTTCTCACCTTCTTCTGAGTTGTTAGTATTATTATTAATATTGCTACTGTTGTTCTTGCTGTTGACATCCTTTTTATTTGGGGTCTTTTAAGAACCTAACATTAGAAGAAAAGTTTAGGAAAGCATACAGTACTGAAGTCCCATGTGACAAGATGAGGTACAACACCTCACATCATCAGAAAAACCCCTACAGAGTTTGCCTCGCCCCCAAATTAACAGAGCACCCAGAAGAAGCTTGTCTCACTTCCCAATAGCAGTGAAGCAATCACTGCAGATGGCCTGTCTTCTCAACTGCAGTCCTCCGGGAGCTGCTAAGCTTCTTGAGAGCAAGGGTGGGTTGGTTTTTGTTCACTCTTCCTCATGATTATCAAATTATTCAATTAAAGTGTATTGAATGCATTAAAAAACAAAGGAATCAACAGATGAGAGTCATGATGTGGTGTAATGGATATTTGCTCCTTTCAAAGGCAAGCTGAATTTGTAAATTTTAGAAATGATGAAAATACTCTTTGCCATGGGAAAAAAAAATGAAAAATACAAAGTACAACAGGTATGGGAATGTGAGTATATGCATCTTGTTCCAGTCCCTGAATCTGTCCTGTGGTGAGAGGAAAGAATATTGGTCCCAAAGAGTGGAGCCTGAAGGTGGCCCTAACCCAGCAAGAGCAGGGTGCCCTGGGCATTTCCTGTGGGGAGACCAAGTCGAGAAGGACTCATTATAACTTCGAAGCTGAGGCAGAAATTGCATTTAATTTGTAGCTATATTTTGGAGCCTGTAGCCCTACTCTTAAGACTGAGAATGCTTTCTCATGAAAGCAAATCGAAAGCTTAAATGAACAAGAACCAGTTATGGCAGGTGACGATCTCACATGGGTCCCACAGTTGTAGAGCCTCCATATGCTTCTTCCATTAGAGTCTGAGCCCAGAACTTTAAACCAGGAAATAAAACTTCAGAGCTTTCCCAAATGGGTGAAATCTGATCATCACAACAGGTAGGGACATTAGCCCTGCTTCACTCAGAGATGCCTGAAATCAAAGCTAAGTCAGCTCAGGAAGGTGTTAAGGTATGCATTTTCCATCTCTGCTCTTTCTTCTTTAGATAAAGAGTTGTGGGCAGAAATTATGAAAATCAGCAATTGCCCCACCCACTCACTTCCTTTGTTCTTAATTCCGGTATTCTTTGAATGGCCCCATCCAACAAATAGTTTTTATTCTCAAGTTTATAAATTATTTTTGAATATGTTTTTATGTTCCAAGGCCTTTCTCTATAGCTTCAGTATCTCTACTGGGCCTAACATGTCTTCGGATTAATGAAATGTCTCCAAAATTATTCTGAGTTTCCTCCAAAGAAAATTTTCTTCTTCTGTCTCTCTTTTGTTATCCCTTTCTTCTTCTGCACTGTGGCCATTCTCAGTGTTCTGGGAATCTATCCAAGTACGTTCAGATACTTTGAAATGAGGAGAATAAAAGGAATGATAAAGACATCATCTGATTTCTTCTGTTCTCCGGTCGTGCTGAGGGTAGTTACAATGTGAGCATGGCAGCAACTGTATTCTTAAGCGTGTGGTTCAGAATCTGAATGTTACACTTGGTTTGTCACGTGTTCACCCTGTAATACATGGCTCAAATGCAGCATATTAAAATACTGAATATCAAAACTCTTGCTTATGTTTCAGATGATGAGGTGGATATCACGTTAAGACTTCTTTGGGAAAAAGATTAGTACTTAAGAATATCTCCGTTTTCACTGGGATTGCTTGGGAAATTTTTAATCCCATTAGCTGTTATACATGCATTTTGTGTATAAGTTACTTACGAAACCCTTTTACAATTTTGTAGGAAGCACATGTGTAAGTACAACTTTTAAAAAGCCATTGGTATTTTAAAATCACTGGTTAGTCTTCTGTGTTAAAATTTATAACACAGAAGTTTTAATGCAAAGAAGTTTACATTCCAACTTTTCTCACCTACTCAAGGATTAAGGTAACTGATTTTTTTCTGTTTCTCTAGCATCATCAAAATTGGCCTAATGGATCATTCTAAACAGTGTAAAATCATGTTGTGTGATTTTTATTCCGTCTTAAAAAAATTCCTTTGTCCCACAATCTCCCTTCAACTGGTGCCCATTTTCCTGCTCTCCTCTGCTATAATACTCTTAGAAGTTGTCAATACTTGCTTTTCCCCTTCTTTTTATTTCCTTTCATTCTTTTTCCAACCTACTCCCATCAGGTGCTATCTCCAGAATTTCCATGAAAACCACCTTGATGTGGATCATTGATGGTCACATTTCCAAATATAATGATTGGTTCTTTATTCTTATTTTCTTTCTTCTCACATAATTTGATAGAGTTTTAATTCCCTATTTCTTTTCATAATCTTTTAAATTTGTCTTCTGAGACCCCTGATTCTTGTACTACCTCATTAGCCACTCCTGGTTTTCTGTGCTGGATCTCCTGCTCTGTCCGTCCAAATTTGCTCATGTCCTTCTGGAATGATTTAGTTGTGAGTATTCACCTCTTCTCTATCTATCGTCTTCACAGGTGATGTTTGCCTAGTTCCGTCTGTACACCAACAACTTCTAAATATCTGTCTCCATAATCTGCCCCCCCTTGGCAATCAAGCTGCCCATGTGAACCTCCACTTGGAGGTCAGGCAGGTCTAGTACTTATCTCAAATGCGACATGCTCAAAGCCAAATCCCTGTGTTCTACCAACCATGCTATCCCCTCTTGCTCTCTTAATCTCAATAAATGCCAGCTCTTTGCTTTCAGGTGGTTTGAACTAAAGTAGTTTGATTTTTTAGTAGCCAACAAACATCCAGTTATTTTTGTTTGGAAGACATTTGGAAATCTTAACTGAGCACCTATTTAAATACTCTCACAAATAGAATTCAGTAAACCATCAGTGCGGAAGTATCTTCTTCTAGGCAATAGTAACGAGTGAAGATTTTCTAAAATAGATGCGTCTTTGAACTGTGACTTGGAGTTGGGACAGAATTTGTTATATGGTGAAAAGGAACAAGCTGGGTAAAGACATGGGCTGCTCTAACTAAGCTTAAAATTGAGAGTCGTTCTTTCAGTTACTAAATATTTACTGAGTACTTACTATGTGCCAGCTCTCCGCTATGTGCTGTTAATTCAATTGGTGACAAAATTAAAACTTTTTTTTGCCATTGCATTAAATTGGTTAAGCTGTCTCCATAACATTAAAGTGCAAAGTGAAGCAGCAAGTGTTGATGTAGAAGCTGTAGCAAGTTATCCAGAAGATCTAGCTAAGATACTTAATGAAGATGGCTACACTTAAAAACAGATTTTCAGTGTAGATGAAAACAGCCTTCTATTGGAAGAAGATGCCATCTAGGACTTTCATAGCTAGAGAGGAGAAGTCAACGCCTGACTTCATGGCTCCAAAGGAGAGGCTGACCCTCTTGTTAGGGGCGAATGCAGCTGGCGACCTGAAGTTGAATCCAATGCTCGTTTACCATTTCAAAAATCCTAGGACCCTTAAGAATTATGCTAAATCTACTCTGCTTGTGCTCTATAAATGAAACAACAAAGCCATCATAACACATCTGTTTACAACATGGTTTACTGGATATTTTAAGCCCACTGTAGAGACCTACTGATCAGAAAAAAAAATTCCTTTTAAAATACTACTGCTCAGTGACAATGCAACTGGTCACCCGAGAGCTCTGATGGAGATGTACAATTAGATGAATGTTTTTGTCATGACTGCTAACACAACATCCATTATGAGCCCATGGATGAAGAAATAATTTAACTTTCAAAGCTTATTATTTAAGGCTATGGCTTCCATAGATACCGATTCCTTTGATGGATCTGAGCAAAGTATATTGAAAACCTTCTGAAATGGATTCAGTATTCTAGATGCCATTAAGAACATTCATGATTCATGGGAAGAGGTCAAAATGTCAACATTAATAGGAGTTTGGAAGAAGTTGATTCCAACCCCCATGGGTGACTTTGAGGGGTTCAAGACTTCCATGAAGGGAGTCACTGCAGATGTGGTGGAAATAGCAGGAGAACTAGAATTAGAAGTAGAGCCTGAAGATGGGACTGAGTTGCTGAAGTCTCATAATAAAATTTGAATGAATGAGGAGTTGCTTCTTATGGGTGAGCAAAGAAAGTGGTTTCTTGAGATGGAAACTATGGCTGGTGAAGATGCTGTGAAGATTATTGAAATGACAACAAAGAATTTAGAATATACATAAACTTGGTTGATAAAGCAGTGGCAGAGTTTAAGAAGATTGACTCCAATTTTGAAAGAAGTTCTACTGTGGGAAAAACACTACCAGATAGCATTACAGGCTACAGGGAAATCAGTCGTGAAAGGAAGAGTCAATCAGTGGGGAAAACTTTATTGTCATCTGATTTTAAAAAATTGTCACAGTCACCCCAGGCTTTAGCAACCACCACTCTGATCGGTCAGCAGCTGTCACTATCAAGACAAGACCCTCCACCAGCAAAAAGATTGACTTGTTGAAAGATCAGCATTTTTAGCAATAATGTATGTTTTAATTAAGGTATATACATTGTTTATTTCAGACATAATGCTATCGCACACTTAATAGACTACAGTATAGTGTGAACATAATTGTATATGCACTGGGAAACCAAAAAAATCTGTGATTCGCCATAGTGCAATAGTCAGTTTATTGTGGTGATCTGGAACAAACCTGCAGTGTTGCTGAGGTCTGCCTGTATTAACCTCCTGTTGTTATTCCAGTATGCCTCATAGGGTCTCATTTTCCATCTCAATTATCTCCTCAATGTGTTTCTTCTAAACACATCTGTACAGTTCCCAGCAGAAACTCATAAAAAGTGATTTGTTCCAGGTCTTTATATGTCCACTAATGGCTTGAAACTCAACAATATTGGAAGGTCTCTCATTCATTGGCATCTCCAGATCAATCGTTGTGTTGTCTTGATTCTTAATACACAGCAGGACTGAGGAAAGGAAATGTGCTCATACTCCAGTTCTTGCTGAAGGGAAAGTTCCAGAAGGAGGGGGAAGAAGCAAATTAGAAAAGCTGAAATGTGATGACAGCAGAGCAATAGGGAAGATGCTGAGGCACCTGGAAATAGGTCCCAGTTTCTCTTTTAGGTGGATGTTGATGAGAAGCCCCAGAAGTCTCACCTGTCAGAGACAGAAATAACCCTGCCCTCTGGGCCAGCATCATTTAGATTCTTACTAAGGTATTGTCCACTAGGGTCTCACTTGAAAAGGGAAGTGAAGACTGTGAAGAGGGCTGAAGGAGCACAAAGCCCTAGAGATTGAGAACAAGCTTTGTGCTCCAGCCACAGGGCGGAGTGCTCTATTTTTAGTTGTTAGAAGAGAAAGCTTTTGGTCCTAATAACCATCTTTGGGGAATAGGAAAAGCTACTTTTTTTTTTAAAGAACACACTACCCGCTTAGTCTCTCTCTACAAAGGATCAAAGAAGGGGGAAAAAGCAGCAGAGATACAAAAGAGCTCTTCTTGAATCTGAGAGGTGAAGCTACAGCCGAAAACCTCCAGCTTTCCTACAGAACAACCTTCAGTATTTCTCCACGTGGAGGCAAATGGCTGGTCCACATGACATCCTGACTCTCTACCATGCATTCTCATCTTGCTTCTTCCTGTGTATCATGAAGGCTTTCTGGGTATTGTGAATCATTTGTCAGTACCTTGAACTGGTACTGATGTGAGGCATCACAGGTTCACATGCTGAAAATATCTGTTACAAGGAAGCTCCTACAACTTGTTTGTGATGTCAAAGTTTACACTCAATCATTATTACTTCTCAGTAAAGAATGTCGGGACTTCCCTGGTGGCGCAGTGGTTAAGAATCCACCTGCCAATGCAGGGGACACGGGTTTGAACCCTGGTCTGGGAACATCCCACATGCCGCAGAGCAACTAAGCCCGTGCACCACAACTACTGAGCCTGCGCTCTAAACTACTACTGAGCCACAACTACTGAGCCCGCGTGCCACAACTACTGAAGCCCATGCGCCTAGAGCCCATGCTCCACAACAACAAAAGCCACCGCAATGAGAAGCCCACGCACCGCTATGAAGAGTAGCCCCTGCTTGCCAAAACTAGAGAAAGCTGGCGCGCAGCAATGAAGACCCAACACATCCAAAAATGAATAACTTAAAAAAATTAAAAGAATGTCGTACGTTGTTTTAGTCTACTAGTGAATGTTAAAGAAAAAAACCCTCCCAGAATGTGTACCCAGTTCCACAACCAGAATCTAAAAACTGCTGGGGATGGGGTGGTGGGATGAACTGGGAGATTGGGATTGACGTATATACACTAATATGTATAAAATAGGTAACTAATGAGAATCTGCTGTATAGCACAGGGAACTCCACTTCTCTGTACAGTAGAAACTAACACAACGTTGTAATACAACTGTACCCCCCGCCCAAAAAAAAAGACTGTTGGGGATAGGGGGAGGACTGGGAACTCCCTTAGCAACATCTTTAAAATTACACTCTGTCGGGCTTCCCTGGTGGCGCAGTGGTTGAGAATCTGCCTGCTAATGCAGGGGACACGAGTTCGAGCCCTGGTCTGGGAAGATCCCACATGCCGCGGAGCAACTAGGCCCGTGGGCCACAATTACTGAGCCTGCGCGTCTGGAGCCTGTGCTCCGCAACAAGAGAGGCCGCGATAATGAGAGGCCCGCGCACCGCGATGAACAGTGGCCCCCACTTGCCACAACTAGAGAAAGCCCTCGCACAGAAACGAAGACCCAACACAGCCATAAATAAATAAATTTAAAAAAAAAAAAGAAATACAACCAAATTAATTAAAAAAGAAATTACACTCTGTCCCAATCAACCACGTAGAATAAAATGCAATGCAAAATCTTTACGATAACTTAGCTTTTTTTCAAATATTAAATAATACAGGGCAAATTATTACTGTATTATTTTGGATAAATGGAGATTTTTTTCTTAGATGCCAAAAGCAAGATTGGAATTTCTATGAGAATACAAAATTTGAAAGGCTCAGCTGCATCCATTTCAGGAGGTTTCTTTAGAGGAGTGGAACTCTCAAAAGTACATTAAGTTGCTTCTGAAATGCCAGGTATTTGGTTCATTAGCAATTTCTAGAAACATACGGAAAAGGAGAAAGACAAAATGGAAATCTCTTTGCACGATGTGCCCCTACAAGCTCACATAACTATGTTTTTTCTGATCTACCTCTTTTTTAATGTAGAGAACAACAACAATAAATACCGTAACTTAGCTTGTATCATAGTTTCATAGGCAAAAGCATCATCACCACCATCATCATCAGTATTAGTTTTTCTGGGACTTCCTACAACTTGATTCTGACAATTCTAATAGGGAGAAATGGCACAGAGGAAACTTAAGTCAAGGAATCTTGGTCACTAATGGAACTGTGCAGTGAAAACTTACTCATGACACTAAGCAACTTGTGATGATTCTTAAAATTAATCTTCTGATGTTAATTCTTTGATTACCTTCATTCTTTACGTGTGTGATGTTAGCTTCACAAAATGGAGAGCACTTTGCAGATACACACTGTTTGAAAAGTCAGAATTGCAAGTAGCCAAACCCACGGATTTCCCTTTTTTTTAATCTTTAAAATAGCAAGTGCAGATATTTAAAACACGTTTTTCATCCAAAATTGTATGGCTTAAGTTGTAGACTCTAATCATTTCTACAGTAGTAATCATCTTATTTTGTTTTAATCTGCAGAATTAGTTTTCCATTTATACTATAGTTGGAGTTTTAACAAAAAAAGTATACTATTGTCAAATTTCAAAGTTACGTATGCAACCTTTATCAGCTTGTAATGTAAATGTAATTGAATATATAAACCTGATTCATACTGCAAGGCTATATACTGTGTCTTAACTTTTAAAATGTTCTAAGAATATGGAGCCTGCTTATTGACGAATTTTATCCATGTCTTGTTTTACAACAGCGTTCAATAATGTTAACCAAAAATATAGTGTCTTTGTGTGAAACTTATATTTATTTTTATTTTTTCCAAATACTATCACATGATATGTCAATTCTAGCTTCTGTAATAGAATTTCATATCTGTGTATAAATATATAGATATTAAGCCCAGACAAAATGGTATTATTTGTTATGCAGATGGACTCTCCACTACTTATAGGTGACATGAACATTATATTTGAATCTCGTGTTAATATATTCCAGCTCTATTTTACTTTAAAGTATACCTAATGTGGTATAAGAAAAATAAAATGCATTATTATACTTTTTAATGAACATTATCTGCTTTTCACATAATCAGCTGTTGTCTTGATCTTGATGATAGCTATGCTGACACATAATTTGGACAAACATTTTAAAACTGACTTACATGTCAGTATTCACATTTCAACCTGAAATTCCTGTCCTAACAACTGCAAGGTCAACTATTTTGCTGTGAGATAATGATAATTATCAAAAAATCATGAAAATGTTTCTGAAGCATGCATGTTTTCTTTTGTTTTATTTTTCCCAAGAGGAGATCTTACAGTAAAACACCAAATTGTGGAGTCTCACTTAAGTGCAAACAGATTTTTTTTTTACCATCTTCAGTGCTACAAAAATGATTCACTGATTCCTGTTTAATAGACCTGACACAACAGTACATAGTATAAAAAGAATGACCTTCAAATTCTCTGACAAGAGATTCAGTATACTTCCCTAGGCAATTACTGAAAGTTTTACTTTAGATACCGTATAAACAGGAATAATCACATTCCCCATGAAACATTCCCCGTGTTCTGGGAAGGCAAGGAAAACACCTTGCAGTGTCAGCAGAGAGGCAGATACTGTGTTTCTTTCTTTTCTCTTTTTTTATTCTAAAGCATATTTTGCATTCAGCATGTAGATTCTTATAAGAATTAATTTTTTTTTTAATGCTTTCCTTTTTTTTTTTTTAATTTTTATTTATTTATTTATTTATTTATTTATTTTAAATTTATGGCTATGTTGGGTCTTCGTTTCTGTGCGAGGGCTTTCTCTAGTTGTGGCAAGTGGGAGCCACTCTTCATCGCTGTGCGCGGGCCTCTCACTATCGCGGCCTCTCTTGTTGCGGAGCACAGGCTCCAGACACGCAGGCTCAGTAATTGTGGCTCACGGGCCCAGCTGCTCCGCGGCATGTGGGATCTTCCCAGACCAGGGCTCGAACTCGTGTCCCCTGCATTAGCAGGCAGATTCTCAACCACTGCGCCACCAGGGAAGCCCAAGAATTAATTTTTTGATGATTGTTAAATACATATGCTTGTTGGGTATTTTCATCAGAATTACAAAAAGACATAAAAACAGACACAGATATTTGGCCATTAGCTAAGCAAACCACTAAATCAATCGTTATTTGCTTTTACATTTTCTTCCCCTTTTTCATAAAATTTATAATATGAAGCACTTATTTTTAGACTAAATAAAATGTGTCCCATTCCTTAAGGGCATAGATCCTACAAATACAAAAGGGAGATTTTGTGAAGTGATCTCTTTTTGTGACTTGAATGACAGGATATGTTGTATTTCAAATACTTCCCCACTCCACAATATTAAACTTCATGTTTTCAGTTGGTGACAAGCTTTCATGAGTTTAGCCAGTCTCCCTCTTTGGAAGGGACCTATCCCAGCTCTGGCTCTCAATCCTGGGTATCATAGATATTGTAATTGGATTAGACCCATTTCGCCAGTGAGAATGAGGTTAAGGCATGGCATGAAAATTGCCTGAAATGTCTTTTAAAAGTAGCTGTCTACATAATGCTCTATTACTTTCTAGTGGGTTTCCCATGAGACCATATAATAGATTCCGTTTCCACTAATGCACTCAAATAGGTTCTAATGGTGTTACGGATACGAGTCAGATATATTTGTGTCCAGACAGAAAGCTGACCTCTGCCCATTGTTGAAAGGGGATCAGTATTGTGCTAGATACTCCCCAGCTGTATCTCTCTTGTAATGCTAAAAGTAAAGAGAAATGATCCTTTAGCCCTCTAACCTGAAACCCCACTGAGTTTAGATCTGAAAAGATCAGCTGGGTATACAGAATAGAAAATAGCAGGTCATTGTGTTCAACAAAGGATATTTCGTTTTCTGAGATTTCTGAAGTGCTGCTGTGCTAGTAGTCTTTATGAGTTGATTAAGAGGTTGAAGAAAATAAGTGTTCCTGAAATATTCAAATAGTTGAGTTCAAGTTCGTGTCATTTTCCTGACTGAGGACTGTCGATTTTTTGTTGTTGTCGTTCTGTGAAAATAAGCCAATCCATCATATTCAAATTAAGAAGTTTTCTTCCATCGAAGATAGCAATGAGACGTGGAGATTATTACTCACATTCTCTTTGGGCTTGTACACCCTGTAGTCCAGGGTTCTTTCAGGAAGGAGGACAAACATTTATCAGTATTAGATGTGGTTTGAAAAATCCCACCCCACTCAGAACATAATCCTGAAGAATCAGCAATACTAACACGTCCTGATGGAAGAGGGTATAGTGACTCTGGACTGTAGTACAAAATGCATCTTCCCTGCATTTTAATTTTTAACTCAGTCTAGAAGTGTACAGCGCTGGGAGGAGCAGCTATATTTAGCAACTTTGCTTTAGATGAAATTAAAATCTGTATGCGTATTAAATATACTGTCTTCTTTTCTTCAAAATAACTTATGTATTTCATTATATATTTCAAATTGGTTCAAAACCTATGTGAATCTCAAGTCAGGGGCATATTAATATTTGTTTTCTTTGGACAATGCTTGATTCCTTTAATATGCCTGCCTCTCCCTGAGCAGTAGACTAAGACTAGAATGTTTCTATTAAACCGCTCAAACTTGTTATTGTGTTAACAATGCAATCAAATTTATTTATTTCTTGATTCAACATGTAAACAGGACACTAGGCAGGAAGATACAGAGATAAGGAAAACGTCATAACAGTGCTTCAGTTGCTCACGCACATGGGACAAATTACCTAGATTTCACCACTACACTTTGATAAGATTTGTGCTGCAAGAATTTTGGTGTTGACTTGTGTTTGTGAGTTTTGGAAGCCTTTGTCATGCTCCCCATTTAACCTCATGTTAATCTTGAGAGTTTATTATATCATGGTTTTATAGATGAGCCTGTAAACCCAGAGATTAGCTCTGCATGTAAATTCAGTTCAAATAAAAATAGTCTTCCTGGTAAGCAGGCAGGGCAGGTTTTAGAGCAGGTGACTCATGGATTTGTGGAAATTCAGATATTTGATCAAGGTCACTAGGTGTGTTAGTGCCACGAATGACACTAGAACCTTGGTTTTCTGTTCTGCGTTAAGTGTTCTGTCTGCCATGCCATAATGCCCCTTGTTAATTTTTGACTGGAATTCTAAGTCACAAAATATTGGCCAAGATGATCTTTCAAAAAAACTTTAGTTTATAAATACTAAAATCAAGAAAATTCTTTTAATGTGATACTTTAAATGAGAAATAATAACACCTAGCTTTCTATTTAATCCTGTTTCTCTTATTTTCTTGAGGACAGTGTATCGCATATTATTCCAGTGAGATAGATTTTGTTTTGAGAAGAAATAATCCCACAGGTCTTCTTTCTATGATATTTGTGAAAGCTCTTCAGATTTTCCAAAAATATTATGTTCCATTCATATGTTAATTACTAAGACACAGCAAGGGATCAATTTTCCCTTTTAAATATATATGTGGGTACCTGGCTTTGAGAACACAAAATACAAAAATCCACATCCATAAACTAAGAGATGGTATTTAACATTTAAAAAAGTGTTTCATTTTATAAGAAGGCTCACCGCAGGAATCCTTTCTTTAAAAGGTTTAATGATCTGTAAGTAAGTCCTTAAATTCAATAAGAATGGCTTATTATTTTGCAGGTAAAATATAGAAGGGAAAATTTAAAGTGGAGGTGTTAGTAGCTATCAACAATTGGTAAAATCAGTCAAATTGGAGTTGAATGTATATATGTGAGATGTATATAGGGTGTCTTTCTCAATGCTTTATACTACTTTAATGAGGTAAAATTTTATTTACAAAAGTGAAAGGCAACAGTTCAAGGTCTCAAAGGGAAATAGTAATTTATCCTTTCAAAATCACAAATGCATACTGGGAATGCTTTAAGTAATTTAAAACTCCCTAGCTTTTAGTGAAATTCATAAATCAAATTACTTTCATCTGGGAGTACAACATAAATGGAAATTTTGCTGTTGAATAAAATAGGAAAAGGAGCCAAGTTTTTATTTACCTTACCCATCTAAAAGCATGCTCATCCCAGAGTTCTATAATATCTTGGAAATGTTTCAATAATTCTTGAAAATCTTTCAGGAAGTTGGTTGTTAAAGTAGACTTTTCTTTTAAGGACAAACTTACTTACATTTGAAGAGAATGAAAGGCCCAGTTTCAGAAGAAATGAAGCAGTAAATGTCTGAGCCTAATAAGAACACTTTAGTACAATGAAAAACCATGGAGGGGGGAGAGAGAGAGATCAGAATGTCATCATTTCTTATTAAAATTCAATTATTTCTTTATTTAGTCATGGAGGTAATATGCACAGAATGCAAAATATAAAATTTAAAAATGTGTGTTTTTAAAAATCTCCCTCCTCCTCTTTTTAAGCTATATAGATGTCTCTCCCAGGTAATTGATGGCATTTATTTTGTGTTCGTCTATCAGACCTTCTTTGAGCATAAACAAACTCCTTTTTTTTTTTTTTTAATATTCTTACTCTCCCTCATTTTTCCATAAATGATAATATAGTATAAATTTCCTCTGTACTGTTTTATTCTCATAACGAATCTCAAAAGTATTTTAAATATCAATGTATTGAACATCTCATTCTTTTACAAAGTTGTAGTGTTTCCAAAGATAGGTCTCTTCATTCATTTCTGTCTTGGTGTCTTTCAGGAGTGTTTTAAAGTTTTCTTAAATTTGGTCTTGTATATTTCTTGTTAAATTTATCCCCTCCTAGTTTAAGTTTTTGTTGCTTTAGTAAATAGATGCTGTTCTTCCATGAAATCTTCTAACTGCTTGTTGTTTTTTATGTGAAAGCTAATAATTCCTTTATAATAATTTAATTCCTGTTATCTTATTAAATTTTTCCATACTTTGTATTAACATTTTTTCCAACTGATTTTATTTGACTTTCCAGTATGCAGTCATATCGTAAGCAAATAGTGACACATGTTTATCTCCTCTTTATCATGGTTTATAAACTTTATTTATAATTGGCTTGGCTAGTAATTCCTGTGAAATGTTACGTGATATTGGAGGTATTAGCAATCTTTGTCTAGTTCCTGTTTTTAGGAGTGATGCCTCTAAGATTTCACTATTAAGCATGAGATTAGATTTAGAAGTGAGCTAGATTTCTTTTATCATGTTAAATAAATATCAATTTATGAATATTTATAAATTTTAACAATAATATTTATGGAATTTTCATAATATAAGAAGCAGTCATATACTTTTTTCCTTAATTCAGTCGATTTTATAAACTTGACTGCTCTTTCCCACCCTTCTCTTCATACTACTTTGTATCAGTACTTTATCAATCCTCATTATTATTAATCATTGGATGAAAAGGTGTTGAATGTCCATGGACCTACTAGTCTCAGGTGGTTTCTGGTATGGGGTGAGATCTAGAATGGCCAGACCATCTTCCAGGTTTTATGGTTTTTCACAGTCTGAAGACTCTTATTTCTTTCATGGATACTGTTTCCTGTGAGTATGGCTCCTCAGTGTAATTTTTGGGGTTACCCAGCCTCTTCTCTTCTGAATCAAAGGAAGTTCTGTAACCAACCCCCCTACTTACCCAAGTTCCTTCAAGATTACTGAAGTATAGATATATTGCCCCTGACCCTCCCTTGTATATACGTGTGCGCATACATTTTGCTGGCACTTTCTTAGACTTGCCCTTTTTGGAACCTCTCTCTACACTGTGCTTCTTCAATTCTTCATCTGTGACTTTCAAATATCTCTCTTTAAGCATATTTTGCCCCTGAAGGTTATGTCTCCATGTTTGTATGAAAATTGCACTTTGAGGGAGAGAGGGGAGGGGGGAGTTTTTCATATTAATTTTTTTAATATTTAGGAATAAACAGAAAAAAATTTGTCCCTGGCAGCCATGCTTATATACCAGAAGTCTCAGTGTCTTGTCTTTTTCCCAGGTAGCTCTGACAAACTCGCTTCCCTTTTAACATTAGTGAATCTGAATATTTGACAATGGATGGGACATTTGGAAATCTAAAGAATCTTCGAAGAAAGGACAGAACGCATTTGACAAGCAGTGTGGAAGTGGGCTCATGTGCAGCTGGTGGGCTACTAGCAGCAATGATACAGTTACAGCTAATATTATTGATTATTATGTGCTGAGGACTTTGTATGCATGTTCCCTCCAAGGACCTGTTGAAGTTGACCCTAAGATGGCTAAGAGAGGAGCCAGGTGGGGAGAAGAATCCCAAAGTAATGGGGGGGGGGGAGCATCTTAGTCAGTTGGGCTGTTGTAACAAAAATTCCATAGACTGGGTGGCTTACAATCAACATAACCATCTCACAGTTCTGGGTGCTGGGAAGTCCAAGATCATCAAGGTCTGACAAATGTCTGGTGAGAGCTTTCTTCCTGGTTCATAGACTGTGTCCTCACATAGAAGAAGGGACAAAGGAGCTCTCTGGGGTCTCCTTTATAAGGGCACTAATTCCATTCATGGGGGCCCCACCCTCATGACCTGATCACCTCCCAAAGTCCCCACCTCCTGACATCATCACCTGGGGAATCAGGATTCAACAGGATAGACTTTGGAAGCGGGAAATACATTCAGTCTGTTGCAAGGGGTGTTGTCATATTTGTGAAAAAGGAATGAAAGACATAAGAAATGAAAGATAAGACAAGAAGCGTGGAAAATACTGGGTCAATTTGCTATTTACATGGAGTAATCAAATTATGCGAAAAGCATTTTGGCTTGATGAAATGGCCCCCTGGAGCCGTGACCAGTCCCTGACAGGAGCAGGTTTGAGAGGGAGAGGGATGTTTACAGGGAGTCACAGGTGGACAACTCTAATACTCACTATTGACCATTTATTATATATTGTTCAAAATTATTACAAATAATTATAGGTTTGCTAAATTGGTACTTAGAGAAATTACGATTTGTTTTTTTCTACTTCTTAGAACCATATCCCTGATCCATCTAAAGGAATTTTTGTTGTTGTTTTATTTAGTTTGTTTGTTTGTTTTTGTGGGACTCTGTATTAAGTAAGGAACATGCCATTCAGTGGAAAAAAAATTATAGATAAATGGCAAGTAGCCCTTTATAAAAAGCTAAAACTTTTGAAAGAAAAACTACAGAATGAGTATTAACCTTTGTGTCAGCTTTAGACATTAACTAATTCTTTTAACATTAAGTAATACTAAGTTCTAGTAAGTATTAAATTAAAATTTGTTTTTTTATAGTATACTTTACATATTTTCTTAAACGTATTAGTGAAATAATTCTGTAAATCCACACCAGAACTTCTGTGATTTCATGATATATATCACTCAACATTTTTTTAAACCACAATCAATTGAAAGAAATTATTTTCTATGGAGATTGATAACTGGAAACAAATAATAATAATTTAAATTACCTTTTAAAATGTCTACATTTTTACAGATTAATTTTTTCTCAAATAGTGCTAATTTTAAATATTCTTATTTAATTTCCTAGACTATGTTGATGTGACCAAAACCATCATAATTTTTAACCGCCTAGTGTATAGTGTGCATAATTTTAAAAAGCAATATATATATATAAAACTCACATTACATATTTGGGATTTACGGTATAGTTTATCTCAGAACTTGTGGTTCTCCCTGATAAGAATTCACCCAACCCGGTGCTCTGTCCAGCTGTTTCTCTGCTGGTTCCTCCATTCATTTGTTAGCTTTTAATATACTCCAGGCTCTGCTCTTAGAGTCACTGGTGATATTTAAGCAGAGGAGTCCATGATCTGCTTTACATTTTGCAAGGATGATTTACAAGACGATTTTAGCTATTGTGTCAAGAACAGTCTCTGTAGGGACAAGGACAAAAATACAAGGACACCCCTTAGAAAGCTGCTACTGTAATTCTGGTGGCTTCACCAGGGAGCAGGTTAGATGTGTTCCTCTTGAAGGTAGAACCAATAGGGTTTGCTATTGACAAATTGGATATGGTTGAGAGGAGGAGAGGGGATAAGAATGATACCATGGTGGTTGAGCACCCAGAAGGATAAAGTTGCCATAACTAAGATAAGTCTGGAGGGAAAAAAAAGAACTGGTTTTGAAAAGAAAAAAAAAAAAATCAGGAGCTCATTTGTATACCTGTTAAGTTTGATATGCCCATGACACATCTACATGGAAACGTAAAGGAGACACCTGGATATGTAAGCCTCCAATTAAAGGGAGCAGTCTAGCCTGAAGAAATAAATTTGAGGCTCATCATTTTATATGTCGTATTTAAATCTGTGAAACAAGTGAGATTGTCAAGAAAATGTGAGTAAATAGAAAAGAGAGGAGAATAAAGGTATTTGTTTTAAGTTTTTATGTATTCAGTTTCTATCATTGCTTTTCAATTAGGCATTACTGTGTGAATTTGTGAATTACTTTGTGTAAACTAAGCAGGAATAATGACAAGTCAGCTTTAATAAACTCAACATTTTTGTCACAACGAACGGAGTTTAGCTTCTAAACACAAATCCATGAAAACACTTAGACGTATATCACATTTTCTTTTTTTTCTATAAAATAATAAAATCACTAAAACATAGTTATTTTGCAGTTATATTTGTTTTATTAGCTTTTGTAACTAAACTATAAATGTTTTGAAGATTGTAGTAACTTTAGATCACTTAGCTGGACTTATTCAATTAACAGTTCCCTGGATAACATAAGAATTATGCTTGAAATTTTAAATTAACTTTAATTAATTTTTAAAATTTTAATTAAAATTCTATGTTTAAATTTTATGGGAAGAAATTATATAAAGATGTATACTAAAGCACCTAAGTACTTTGACTTAAAATTTCAATTTCTCTTGTTTGGATTCATTTTTTTTCTCTTTGATTCTGTATACATTCTCTTTCCTTACACATAGATGTATGTATGT
This sequence comes from Eschrichtius robustus, assembly GCF_028021215.1. Lineage (NCBI taxonomy): Eukaryota > Metazoa > Chordata > Mammalia > Artiodactyla > Eschrichtiidae > Eschrichtius > Eschrichtius robustus. The sequence continues at coordinate 8,367,135 of NC_090844.1, forward strand.
ATGGTATTTAATTAGTTGCTTGCTTCCTGTCCCCCCACCCCCAGACTTTAGGAGTGTAAGAATGATCTAGATTTCCTTTTCAAAGATCCTTTGAATACAGAAATTAGTCAAACATTGCTTGGCTCCCCACTTCACGGTAGGATGATTCTGCTTGTTTCTGAAAATCACAGTCTCTACTGCACAAGGATCTGAATCCCATGAATCCACTGAGTAATAGAGACTTCAGCAAGAGTCAAAGTCAAGAGTGACTTGCTCAAGGTTCTACTTGAAGATTCTTTTCATCTCCCCTTTGTCCTTAGAACAGTTTCTAGGATATTCTGGGAACAAAGACACCCCTTGAGAGATTTGAAGCATTTAGAAACATCACCTTCTCCATTTGGTTAGTCTTGAAATGAATACCAAGGATGGTCTTGAAGAGAAAATAGGAGACATACATTCATTTAGGATGTGCATATATTTTTTCCTGACTCTCAGGGCTGTTGTGAGATGACCGAGCATCCCTTCACCACGATGGACGTGGAACTTGGTGATTGCTACAGAATACGGAGTGTGTTTTTAGGAACCAGCTTTCCAAACCCTACCTACACCTATGTATTTGGCTTCTGCTCTACTGCAGGGTAGAAGAAAAAGAGGACAGAAGAAAACATGGAGACTAGAACAGATGCCCTCATAGTATGGTTTTCAAACTATCCTTCTCAGGACTCTGGGTTCTTTGCAGTTGCCTCAGGAACTGTGTTGGAGGTTTGGGGTGTAGGGGGTGAGAAGGAGGGGAAGTTTAGGGCTCCCGGCTCTGACCTCTGCTTTGTCAAGAGGAGTTTCACTTTTTAATATTTTTATGTGAGAATTTTACATGGCATTTCATTTTTTTTACACAACTGAATAATAAAAAAATGGAACGCCATTGCAAGATGTCGCAGGATGATGGTTCTCTCTACACCAACTTAGCCTAACCTCTCCTGCGCGCCATTCTTTCTATACTTTGAGTAATTGGCTAATAAATCTGAAACTACTTTGGTCTAAAGTGTTAATGGCTGATAATGATTTAATGCGTTTCCCCACCCAGGGAACACATTTGCATTTTAATAGAGGTCTTACTGGCAATTTTCTTAACTCAAATGAATGACTTTAATGGTGGGCATTTGAGGCGCAGCAGGGACCAATTTTGGCAGAAGAACTTTTTCAGTATCCCTAAAATCACACCACGTCATCCAGGCAGCCTGATATTACCACCGCTAATGCCTGCCACCTCATCCTGGTAGGAAATTTTACTGTTTTGTGAGCCTTGCATGCAGGTCAAGCACGATTTTTGAGGATTGTGTTCTCTCATCCATCAGTCCTGATGTTGCTTAATCTATATCCAGATTAGACCTCTCTGAAATAAAAAGTTCAGACATTATAGTCATATATGTACCTCAACACGGAATGAAGGTCAACGGTCCCAAAAGAAAGAAGAGGGAAACAAAGCGTACTTAGCATCACCAGTTAACACAGAGGAAAAGGGAACTATAGTCGTTGTTATCCATTTGTGATTCTTTTACTCATTGCTGAATAGAGAAAAGAAATTCCGCAAATCTTCTCATCAGAAATAAATGATTGTCAGTTTATCTTAGTATTCCAAAGCCTGTTCTTTCTCTTCACTTCTAATTCACTCATCTTCTTCACTCTGACCAGGTAGATTTCCCTGGGCAATTGGCCACTTCTGCACTGACATGGGAAAATATATATATATAACAGTTCAAAGTAAGAGCCGTATTTGTATTTCTCTTTCTTTAATCGAGGCATAATTGACATACACTATTCTATCAGTTTCAGGTGTACAGCATAATAATTCAACATTTGTATATATTGTTAAATGACCACCACAATAAGTCTAGTTAACATTTGTCATCACGTTACAGTTTTTTTGTTTTTGTTTTTTTGATGTTGAGAACATTTAAGATCCACTCTCTTAGCAACTGTCAAATATTCAATACAGTGTTGCTAACTACAGTCACCACCCTGTACATTAATCCCTGTGACTTATTTTATGACTGGAAGTTTGTACCTTTGACTGTCTTCACCCATTTTTCCCCCACGCCATCCCCCGCCTCTGGCGACCACCAATTACCAATCTCTCCTCTCTGTCTATGAGCTTTGTTTGTTTGTTGTTTTAGATTTCACTTATAAGTGAGATCATGCAGTGTTTGTCTATCTCTGTCTGACTTAATTCCCTTAGCATAATGCTGTCAAGGTCCATGTGTATTGTCTCAAATGGCAAGACTTCATACTTTTTTTTTTTTTTTGACAAATTTATTTATTTTTGGCTGTGTTGGGTCTTCATTGCTGTGCGCGGGCTTTCTCTAGTTGTGGCGAGCGAGGGCTACTCTTTGTGGCGGTGCGTGGGCTTCTCATTGCCGTGGCTTCTCTTGTTGTGGAGCACGGGCTCTAGGCGCACGGGCCTCAGTAGTTGTGGCACGCGGGCTCAGTAGTTGTGGCTTGCGGGCTCTAGAGCGCAGGCTCAGTAGTTGTGGCTCATGGGCTTAGTTGCTCCACGGCATGTGGGATCTTCCCGGACCAGGGCTCGAACCCGTGTCGCCTGCGTTGGCAGGTGGATTCTGAACCACTGCGCCACCAGGGAAGTCCAAGATTTCATACTTTTTTATGGTTGAATAATATTTCAGTGTGTGTATGTGTATGTGTGTGTGTATATATGTGAGTGTGTGTGTGTGTGTGTGTGTATATATATATATGGTATTTTCTTTATCCATCCATTCATCAAGAAATACTTAGGTTGTTTCCATATCTTAGTGACTGTGAATAATGCTGCAGTGAACAGAGGGGTATATGTATGTTTCCCAGTTAATGTTTTTGCTTTCTTTGATTAAGTACCCAAAAGCAGAATTGCTAGATCATGTGGTAGTTCTAGTTTTAATTTTTTGAGGAACCTCCAGAGTGTTTCCACAGTGGCTGCATCAATTTACATCCCACCAACAGTGCACTATGTTGCTATGTTCCCTTTTCTCTGCACCCTCACCAACACTTGTTATTTGTTGGCTTTTTGTTGATGGCCATTCTGACAGGTGTGAGGTGATACCTTACTGTGGTTTAGATTTGCATTTCCCTCATAATTAGTAATGTTGAATATATATTTCATGTACCTGTTGTCCATCTATATGTCTTATTTAGAAAAAAATGTTTATTTAGATCCTCTGCCCATTTTTTAATCAGATTGGGGGTTTTTTTTGCTATTACGTTTTATAATTTTTTAATATATTTTGGATGTTAACCCCTTATCAGATACATGGTTTTCAATTTTTTTTTTCTCATTCAGTAGGCTGCCTTTTCATTTTGTCGATGGTTTCCTTTGTTGTGCAGAAGCTTTCTGGTTGGATGTAGTCCAACTTGTCTCTTTTTGTTGCCTTTGCTTTAGATGTCTTCCCTTTGTGTTTCTAACTCAGAGGTTATTAGATAATTTCCACTTGTGTCATGTAGTTTGAAGGCTTTTAAATATTGGAAAAAAGGGGTTGGAAATGACCAATATAAAATGACATAACCTCTACTCAAGTGCACTTACGCCTAGTGGCGCCCTCAGCCAATTTAGAATAATGATTTTGTCCCGAAAATCATGAGTGGAGGTCAAGGACTAGTGGATTCACAGATGGTCGAGCCCAAAGAAATGAAGTAGAATAGACTCAGTGATCTATGGCACCAGCTTCAATAACTTAGGTCAGCCCCATTGAGTGAGTTTCAGGGGGGTCAGTCATTTTCTCTTCATGGTTCTTAACATGCATTTCATAGGATTTCTCATGAGAATATGTCCTCTGCAACACTTTCACTAAGTCACGTATTTTAAATCACTGACTCAAGCTGAAGAATTACGTCAAGTGAGTTGAACGTGTAATGCACCAAGTCCAGTGTTTTCCCACAGCAGGCACTTAGCAAAGCAGCTCTTGTTATTTGTAGCCTCATCATCTTGTCAGCAATAATTACTATCATGGAACCAAAGTTTCATGGGGCAAGGTGCTTTCTTAGTTGTTTGAATACTATCCGCTAAGGGGAGCGTGGGGAAACTTTTGAAGAAAATTCCAGAAGAATTCTTTCGAAGTTGCTTCTAGGCTCAAAGTCTTTACTAGAATTAAAAAAGAGGAAAAAGAAACAAACCCTCGGGCTTCCCTGGTGGCACAGTGGTTGAGAATCTGCCTGCTAATGCAGGGGACACGGGTTCGAGCCCTGGTCTGGGTGGATCCCACATGCCGCGGAGCAACTAGGCCCGTGAGCCACAACTACTGAGCCTGCGCGTCTGGAGCTTGTGCTCCGCAACAAGAGAGGCCGCGATAATGAGAGGCCCGCGCACCGCGATGAAGAGTGGCCTCCACTTGCCGCAACTGGAGAAAGCCCTCGCACAGAGGCGAAGACCCAGCACAGCCATAAATAAAATAAATAAATAAATAAATAAACCCAAAGTTTAAAAAAAAAGAAACAAACCCTCTACCTACAGCAATCCTAGAAGTATTAATGGCCTTTCCTATTGTGAAAATATTTTCTGTTATGTGGTATTTCAAATTTAGTACCAAGAGTTTTTTGTTTTTTTTTTCATTTTCCTCTGTCCTTTGTTGAAAACACGTCAAATTTTTCTCTTATACCTTTTTCAGGATAGTTGTTCCAAAAATAGTTTCTCTGGAAGTCAATTTTGCTTTACAAAAATAAAAGATACTGTTCATATCTTTGTTTGAAAATATAGGTAATAGGAAAGAACCTGTTATCTAAGAATACCTGATTCTAAAACAAGGCCACTTAATCTCCTGAGAATCTGAGCCAAATTCCTCAATTATGGTTGAAACAAAGGTTTACTTTGGCCTTCAATTTGAAGGATAAGCAGAAAATGATTTAGATGAATGTTGTTTCCTAAGTTGAATTATTCTGGCGATCTCATTTGGTAGCATGATTTGCAAAAGGACCATTTTTGCAAAAATTGTTCAGAATTTCATACATTTTGCAAAGACTTCTCTTATAAGCACTTGTTGCTTAAATGAAATTGTTTTCTGAAGCATCATATCATCCTTTTTCTCAATTTTCTTTTCATCCATGGTTAACTAGCCCAAATGCCTGAGACACATTTATCCATCACTTATATATACTCAAGTGTACATACAGCCAGTGCACATTCAGTGGCCTCAGGACCTGATATGGTCCCTCAGTACATGGACATGGGCTGTTTTCTAGTTATAAACATTTTTTTAGCTATTTTATGTTCAACTATTTCTTCCCCTCAAATTTCCCCTGGCACGCTTATTATCCATACTTTTAAATTTCTAGTTTTAGCCTCTATACCTCTTAACATATCTTTAAAAAATATTTTCTATCTTATGATCTTCCTGCGATGTATTTTGTGTGTTTTCTCAAACTTTCCAAATAACTGTTTTTCAAGTCAGCTTAGTTGCCTATTCAAACTACCCAGTGATATTTTTATCTAATTAACCATGTGTTTAGTGCTAAAATTTCTAAACTGACCTAATATTTTCTCAGGCCCCATTTCTTCTTATGGTTTCTAGTCTTTTATGGCTTTGGTCATTTCAAGCATATTTATTCTAAATTTTCATTTAGATTTTGTTGTTGTTGTTGTTTTGTTTAGTTTGTGTTTCCTTTGGAGCCTGAGAGGACACCATCTTTATTTTTCCATCTCCTATCTCTCCCTCCTGGCGATCTCTCTCTTGGAGGGGTCAGGATTCATCCACTGGGGTCTCGCCCACCCAGGGCTTCTGCCTGTGCTTTCCACGTGTACCTTAGGCTGTGGACTGTCTCTGGAGTAGGTGAAACACGTCTCTTTGCTGAGCATCCAGGTGGTCATTGGTTCCAGTTTTCCTACTTATCTCTTGCCCATGGGTCTCTGCGTCCAGAAACTACTGTGAACGTGGGTATCACCCTCATAGTCGGCCGTACCGCGGAGCTCCAGCCTCTCCTGGGAACGCTTGAGTCCTGTCTGCAGTTGGAGGAAGGCTAGAAAGTCCTTGCTGCTTCTTCCCTCTTCCCGTGGACAGCGTTCTGGCTCCTGATTGGAGGCCGGGGAAGCTCTAAGTGCCTGAACGATTGATGCAAGGGCCTTGACTCCGATTGGCTGCGTACACTGGGGTCTTCAGCCTAGGCTCCCCTCCCGGCAGAGGCCTCAGATCCTGACCCCGGATTTTCAACCCTTCCCTCGTCCTGCAGTTTGATGAGCTGTGTAGCTGTGCCTCCTGCCCCGATCTGTGGCTCCAAGTTTCCTCTTCATTCCTATCAGCTAGAGACTCCTCTCTCTCTTGATTGGGAGCTTAGCTATGTATTCCATATAATATTGCTTTATTTTATTCATAATCTCCATGTGATTAGAGTGAAAAGGAATTCTTTCCGGGTCAATTCAGTCTACTATGTTTGTGGGTATTAGTTTGCCATCATAAAATACTACAAACTGGGGGGTTTAAACAACATAAATTTATTTCCATACAGTTCTGAAGGCTGGAAATACAAGATCAAAGTGTGGGCAGGGTTGATTTCTTCTGAGTCCTCTTTCCTTGGCTTGTAGATGGCTGTCTTCTCCCTGTGTCTCTTCAGATTGTCTTCCTTCTGTCTGTGTCCGTTTCCTAGTCTTCTCTTTTTATAAGGACATCAGTCATGTTGGCTTGGGGCCTCCTCCAATGACTTCTTTTAACTTAGTCACTTCTTTAAAGGCCTTATCTCTAAATATAGTCACATTCTGAGGTATTGGGGGCTAGAACTTTAACATACAGATTTCTGGGACATGGTTCATCCCATGAGAATAGAGAATTCTATTATAGAATTCAATCTGGCTAGGATGGTATCTATAATAATGATAATAATATTAAACACTATGAATTTAATACCTCAATCTTTCTAATGGGCTACCATGTTCAAGTCATTTGAAGATAGACTATTATGTGGCAATCAGGAAGATAGAATATTATGTGGCAATCAGTCTTCATCAATTTAACTTTATTTTTGGGAAGACAGATACAGACAGATTGTTGTTGTGACTTATCAAGACGGTAGCCATCACAGCCTCAGTGCTCCCACACTTGGTCCCTTTTGTACGGCGTTCATCAATGTCTGCTGTTTGCCAGGAACTGTCCTAGGCCCTGGGAATAGAGTGATGAACAAGACGGATCGGATCGGGTCTCAGTGTTCATAAACCTTACAGACCAGTAGGAGGGAGAGAAAATGCACACATATATAGATGACAATAATTTATACTCTGAAGGAAGTCAAGAATCATATCAAATGCCTGCTTTTCCCTGTCAGTCATTCACACTGGAAATCCAGGGACTGAGTTAGAGTCTGCTTTATAAGCTACCTTCCGGACAACTGCTCACTAACTTATTGGTTTGTCTCCCTAAATCCCGTAAAATCCATGTCCTTCTGTTAATCCCCCCTTCTGATGTCATCATGACTGCACTGTGTGATCATTTTTGTCTTTGTTTTTTAACATGACTAAAAACATGATTTTGGAATCTACACATTCTTTGAATAATGTCCCAGCTCTGCTTTCTGATCTCAGAGAAATTAATTTTAACCTCTCTGAGCCTCAGTTTCCTCATATTTACAATAAGGACCTAAGGTTTCTTACCTCCTAGGATTGTCACAAGAATTAAAAGACAGTGTACATAAAGCTTTAATAATGGTGTCTAGTGCATAATACATATTCAAAAGAATGGAAGCTATTATTTTATTGTCATTTTTACCCGTGTAGCTGTAATAACTTCCTGATTGTTCTTCTAATTTACTTTCCACAGAGCTGCTGGTGTGTGATCTTCCTAAATCTCAAATCTGATCGTGTTAAGTCACTAAATAAGGTCTATTGATGACATTCCTCAGAAATCAAGAGAAAGATCCTTTGTAATTTGGTTCCTGTTATTCTAACCACAACCTCTGCCAAGCTTTGGTAGAACGAATCACTCATTGCTTCATGAAATTAGAAACTTTTACGACTTTCCTTTAAATTTATAATTTCACTGGGCTGCCCTATTTATAAGGCTTTTCCTCCACTAATTCAGTCTGGTGACTGTATTTATTTCTATCACAACTCAAGCATTATCTTCCCCAAATGCGTATTATCCTGATGCCTCTGAACCAGGACCCCTCTCTGTGTCTCCCTCTGCACACCTCTGTTCTCTTCTTTTCAAACGCTCGTATCTCTGTCTGCTTCTGCCAGTGCAGTGATTAGGGATTGTTTATCTTTATTTCTTCACTCCTAACATACTGTTTGGCTGTTTTTTACGGACCAGAGGCTTATTAAATATTTGAAGTGATTTAAATGTGGCATAAGGTGATCTAATTGATGTTGACTTAAACGTATTTGTTTACAGTTTGGTCCCTTCAGGATGGAATGCAAGAATTTGAAACGTCACCACATGGAAAAGGGTTTGATTTGTTTCTTATCGTTCCTTAGGGTAGATGTAAAGTAAATCGATAGAGAATAAAGAGAGAGAAATATTAGCCAAAGTAAATTGTGGAACTTTCAAACAGTTATCACTATCCAGATGTCCAGAAATGCGTTGGCCCTCTCTCTGAAGAAATTAGATTTAATACGGATCACCTAAGCACTTATGAAGAGGTTTATTAAAGAGTTTTCTGTATTGAACAGGAAGTGCCATCCTAGACCTAATGAGGGTGATTTTCTAAGAGTGGAATCGGGAAATGTTTATGTAATGTTATTTTTTTTTTTTTAACATTTTTTAAAATGTATTTATTTTATTTTTGGCTGCGTTGCTGCGTGCAGGCTTTCTCTAGCTGCGGCAAGCGCGGGCCACTCTTTGTTGCGGTGCGCGGGCTTCTCATTGCGGTGGCTTCTCTTGCTGCGGAGCACGGGCTCTAGGCGCATGGGCTTCAGTAGTTGTGGCACGTGGGCTCAGTAGTTGTGGCTTGCGGGCTCTAGAGCACAGGCTCGGTAGTAGTGGCGCATGAGCTTAGCTGCTCCGTGGCACTTGGGATCTTCCCGGACCGGGAATTGAACCTGTGTCCCCTGCATTGGCAGACGGATTCTTAACCACTGCACCACCAGGGAAGTTCCCTGTAATGCTATTTTAAAGTACACTCAACTGATCCTGGTGCAACTCATCTACCAAAAAGGATTCCCACAAGACCAGGCATTCTTTAATTTTAATGTAATTAAAAATTCTCATTTTTAATTGTATTTTGTATTATTTTGGTTTTAATGAACTCATTTATTATTTCATGGACAAATTTGTCTAAAAAAAATGATCAAAAACATATTTATTTTTCTGAAAGTTCTGAAGCCTGTTGATTATACTCAGCACATTACATAGGTTGGTAGCCGATGTGCTTTCTGTCTCTCTTAAGGACATATCTTTTCTAAGTAGCTAAAGCAAAGGTAAATAAAGAGTCTGTTAGCTTTTTACTACAATCGAATGTTAATATTTTTAGCCAAAACCTGCTGGAAATTTCTCAGTAGTCCCTATCTCCATATGGTGCTAGAATTTGGTCCACTGGGTCTGTCCTTAGAATATGGTACCTATGCCCTGTCAATGGCTCAAACCCAATGTTGTCTACTGGATCTACTGTGCCTTACAGCCAGTAATCTGAACTCCAGGAACCTCTACCATTGGGAGAAATGATTCTTTATCAAAAAAAGAACATTCATGAAGTGGTCGGGAAAATTTGGAAAGCAAAGCAAGAAGATTTCTATGAAGAAAAAGTATTTTAAAATATGAAGTTATAATCATTCAAAAATTTTAGCAAGAATATTAGTTTCCTGATTTAAGATACTGTATTAGATGCCAGTAATTAAGAAAAAAATGCATGATTGCTCCACTATGTTGCTTATTATTACAGCTGGAGAGATGATTTATGCAGGGTTATAATTACCAATTCAAAACAACATCAAATATATTATAAATGGGCAGGTAATTCGTTTTAATGCTGCCACCAATTAAAGTACTAAAGAAAAAGAGTGTACAATGAATCCTTAAATTATTATTCAGCATGCTGTCTATCATTTTTTTCTGGAAATGATGGTCTTTCTTCCATTGCTCAGAAAAAACAAGAAATGCTACATTAAATAATTTTTCATGGTTAGCATAAGAAATTTGGTTGTATTAGTGATTATTAAAGATGTTTCTTGGAAACCCTTATTTGTGATTCTAAATTTGTTGTCGACTAGTAATGAGGTTCCTTTTGTAATGGGCATTATGTCCTCATACAAAATCTATCACATGACTCATAGTTCATGAACGTCTTTGATTTTTATACTGGTAAATATTTTTATTTTCCATGTTATTAAAAATATTTTGACCAAATGAGACTATTTGGATTGCTCTAATCTGATCTGTAAGATGTCATCTCCCTCAAGGTTGTTTTGGCAAGATTATTCATTCAAACCTTTGTTAGAATGTGGTTGTTGGAATGGTTAGTTCAAATAGGATGTAACTAACATAAGATTCATAATCCAGTCAGACAGCCCCGAGGCCATCTGGGTCTGGGGAACAGTGGAACCCATTGATTCTTAATGGACTTTTTGGGTTCTTCATCCAGAAGAGAACCTGAGCTTAAGTGTTTTAACTAAATCTTAACCCAAGTTTTTCTAAAACTTGTTTCAAGAAACTGATGTTAAGAAGTAGTTAGAAAAAATAATTTCCTGAATTATTATCACTATACATTTTTTTCCCCCCCCGAAGGAGTGGGTTTGAAAGGAGAGATGTGTGGACCTGGCCCATTTCACATTTGTGTCTGTGCTCATTATTTCCGGATATATAACCTGACGGTGCCATGGCCAAAACCTATTTCTTGAATGAGAAATTAGTCCAGTATAGCTTCTTCAAATACTCACCATAAATGCTTACCCAGTGCTTTCTGTGGGCCAGCCTTGATGCTTTGTGCTGGGGGTACAGAGCTGGGGTGCTGTGGGGGTCCCTCCCCATCAGACACTGAAGGAAGATCCCAGATATATGATAAAGTAGGCAATAGAGCTGTAATGTAAGGGTACCTCGGATATAAGTAAAGGAGTATATAGTCATTTCTTCTTAAGCAGAGTTTAAGAAAAAGCATCAAAGAAAAGATGACTCAAAAAGAGCCTTCAAAACAAAACTGAGTTATCTGTAGTGAGGTGGATGGACCTAGAGTCTGTCATACAGAGTGAAGTAAGTCAGAAAGAGAAAAACAAATACCGTATGCTAACACATACATATGGAATCTAAAAAAAAAAAATGATACTGAAGAACCTAGGGGCAGGACAGGAATAAAGACGCAGACATAGAGAATAGACTTGAGGACACGGGGAGGGGGAAGGGTAAGCTGGGACGAAGTGAGAGAGTGGCATGGACATATATACACTACCAAATGTAAAATAGATAGCTAGTGGGAAGCAGCTGCATAGCACAGGGAGATCAGCTCGATGCTTTGTGACCACCTAGAGGGGTGGGATAGGGAGGGTGGGAGGGAGACACAAGAGGGAGGAGATATGGGGATATATGTATATGTATAGCTGATTTACTTTGTTATACAACAGAAACTAACACATCATTGTAAAGCAATTATACTCCAATAAAGATGTTAAAAAAAATAAAAATAAAATAAAAAGACTAAGAACCTCAAAATAAAAGAGCCTTCAAAGCAGAGTGGGTATTTGCCAGACAGAGGGGAAGTGGGCTTGAGGAATGGGTAGAAGGATTGAGCACAGAAGAAATGTAAACTAGGGGCAAACAGCAACCTAGAGCTCCTGGGTTCTTCAACTTCTGTGTCTGTGTGTAAAGAACTTTAAATCTTGGACTTGGCTGTGACTTTCACCTGCTGCTCTAACTCTGCCCTTAATTTTGCTGTCAGGCTCATCTAGCAAATGTTTTATTTTATTTATGTTCTGCTCACTATCCTACCTCCTGTTTACCGCTAAGCCCCAGCTCTTATATTTGCTTATTGTTAAAAGCATGTACCTGCATTTGACCAGTAGTAATTTCATATCCAAAACTAACTTTCTACAATAGTGTTGACCATCCTTTTGAAATATTTTAATTCTGGTCTTTATGTAACTGCAACACAGTTGCTCTATTCTTCCTCAACCTTTTCTCCCATTTTTGTTGTTACATTTTTCTCATTTTCTAAGCACTTTTATACAATGTCTTTCTCCTTTATTTACTGACTTTATTGGGGTATAATTTATATACAGTAAAATGTGCCCATTTTAAAGGCATAATTTGGTGAGATTTTGAATAATGTACATATAGATGTTGATATAGATATATCTCCTTTATATTTTAATTATTTTCATTTTTTGGAAGAGGTCTAATCTGTTAAATCTGTTAATGGCACCCCATTACTTCATGAATGAAAGTCTTTAGCAAACCACACTTAGGGTTTTACTCCTTTGAAATATCTTGGCTCTCTTTTGGAAATGTTTTCAATTTAACTTGCATATTTTAATTATCTTAAATGTAATAAATATGCAAATAGTCAATTGAGCAATGAGCTGTCATAAAATAAACCTACACATTCATAAGTTAAAACCTGGTAAGAGCAAAGTAATGCAAATATGCAGGTTAATAATGAATAGTACTTATTTTATTTGTATAATACTCACTTATACTTAATATTAATAATAAGAGTAAATTATTTATTAAATTCACCTCAGTTTGTAATATTTACCAAATTTGAATCTCACCTTTTCCACTAAAAAACCAGAAATCCTGTCTCTAATTTCTTTGTTTGGTTTTATTATTTTGCTTCTAAGGTTTCAAGATTTTTGTCCCAAGGATAGAAAATATAGTAACCTTAAAAGAGTAGTAGTAAGGTTCTCCACTATTAGGAACATAACTCAATGGTTAACAGTATATCTTCTTTCATTTCTTTGTAAAGTATTCCAAGATAAGCAAAATGGATGGATTGAAGCCATATATTACAATGAGAGAATTATAGAATCCAAGCCTGTCATCTTCATATCCTATCCTGTATATCTGGCTATGAATATTAATTTTCCAAAGCTTTCCATTATATCTAAAAAACTTATTTTTTTGTTCTTTCTCAGAGTATTTAGCCTTCCTTTTCTTTTCTGCATAGTCAAGACTTGTTCATACTTTAAGGTGAGTTCAAACACAATATACTTCCTTGACAAACTAATCCTGAAGTACTGTCTTCATTCAACGAATCTTGATAGAAGTTAACACTTAATACATTTTCTGGGAGATAACAATGACATTGGTCTACAGTGTTCCAATTTTTGTACATAGCATGTGTTTTTATATCTCACCAAATAAATTTCAAGATCCAAAGGCAAGTTTTTTTTTGCTCCCCAAATCTTTGATTTACTTTACAGTTTCACTTTCTCTTATGAAAATGATAAAATAAAATTGAACATAAGAAAAGCCGATGAATAGAGATGTTCAAATATATCATTCTTTATCTAGATATTCTAAAATTTAATTCAGTCTGTACTGGGTACCTACTATAGGAAGCTAAGAGTAGAGAAAAATACAAAAATGTTAGAAGACAAGAATTTGTCTCCTTTATGGACTTACTTTACATAGGAGGTAAAGCAACATTAAAATTGTAAAACAAGAAATATATGATTGCATGCTCAAATGACAAAGTTATGATAGAAAATATTCCTAGTCCAGTAGCACTGAGCTATATGTACTTATTTTTTCAGTTTAAACTTAAAATGAGAGAATACCAATTGAAGTGGAAATACCACTGTAGAAGTATATTGGTTTAGTTTCTAAACAATCAACAATTTCAAGGAGCGTAAGTTTTCTCTTTTTTTTTTTTTTAAGATTTATTTATTGATTGATTGATTGCTATGTTGGGTCTTCGTTTCTGTGCTAGGGCCTTCTCTAGTTGCGGCAAGCGGGAGCCACTCTTCATCGCGGTGCGCGGGCCTCTCACTATCGCGGCCTCTTTTGTTGCGGAGCACAGGCTCCAGACGCGCAGGCTCAGTAGTTGTGGCTCACGGGCCTAGTTGCTCCGCGGCATGTGGGATCCTCCCAGACCAGGGCTCGAACCCGTATCCCCTGCATTAGCAGGCAGATTCTCAACCACTGCGCCACCAGGGAAGCCCCTCTCATTTTTAATATGATTGTGTCAAGTTTTAAATAAATTAAATCACAGTTCAATAAAATTGATCTCAGTAATGTTATTTAATAAGATATTTTAATAGGAAATTTATATCTATAATAGCAGTTTTGGTAATATTAGATCCATTCGTTTTTATTTATGTTTCTTGAGAAATATGTTCAAATTCTTCATCATATCAAGTAAAGTGATTATATGAAGAGACCCATATGAATATGATTCCAACTGCTAAAGGAATGGAAATCAAAAACATTTTTGATTGAAAATTCATATAATATATGTATCTTGTAAGATTTTAGAAAAATAACCAAGAGAAAAATTTAATATGCATAAAATATAGAGACATCTTTTTCCCATTTTTCCATAAAGCAATTTTTAGAATGTCACATCACTTGTAAATAGCTAGTTGTAAATAGCTAGAATCAATGAAGAAATCTTTCTTTCTGTTTAGTTATTTAATAGAGAAAAACATTGTCAATAGTTCTATTGAAAAAAAAAAACATTAGAAAAATTTAATTTTATGATTACTCCTTTCTTTTTTACTCTGTTGTTCCTCTCTTTATATTTATTCCCACCTCAATGATGTGTACACTTTTTAGAAGACATTCTTTAAGATAACAAAGCGTGTTACCTAGGAATATGTGCATGTAGTATATATTTAGGAATGGTTTCGGTATTATTATTCCCTAAATAGTCTGAAGAGATTTAGGAAATAGAGGTAATAAAATCACTTATGTTTATATTCTTACCAGTTAAATTAGAAAGAAAGGACACACATACAAGGATAAATAATGTAGAAAATGGCACGTGGTGAGTGTTGGATACATAATCCTGACCGTTGCTAGTACAAATGGTTTTGGGGAAAACTTTACAGAAGATGGCATTGAATCTGCATCTTGACAACAGAATAGGGACACTAATGTAAAAAATGAGCAGTGAGAGGTGTGATTTGTGGATAATCTCTGATCAGTAGGGTCTGGAGGAAATCTTCATATGGAGTATTAAAGAGAGAAAGAGTAGAATAGTGTGCCTAAAACACAGAGGTCTTGTTGGTATAGAGGCAGGTGAAAAAGATAGATGAAATTCAAGATAGACCATGTGGAACTCATCCTTTAAGGAAGGGAAACTATTTGAATACCAAAGGCACTGAACAGGTTTTAGGGTCCAGAATGTATAACACAAGTAAGCCTTCCCAGTATGGCAGCCCACACGTAATTGATTGAGTGGTGAAAAAGCAAAGGCTTGGAAATCTAGTAGGATGTCTGTATTCAAGTCCATATTTTCCCAGGATTATGGACAAGATTTAGGTAATTAAAGGCACAATAAATGAAAACAAAGCGCTACCATGAGGAGGAAAAGAGCATGATACCGAGTAAAGTTGGTTAGATGGTGAAATTGGAGTCGTGTGTGTGTGTGTGTGTGTGTGCGTGTGTGCGTGCGCATGTGCGCGTGCATGTGCCCGTGTACATTGTTAAGATTACGACTGCAAAGCTGATTTGAAGTAAAACAACCAATTAGGATTTTTCAGGTTGAAACGAAAAGTCAAATTCTGTTTTAGGTTACAAGGAGCAATAACTGTTTTGTTTTGTTTTTTAATTGATGTATAGTTGATTTACAATGTTGTGTTAGTTTCAGGGGTACAGCAGTGATTCAAATACACACACACATATTATATATTATAGTTTTTCAGATTCTTTTCCCTTAGAGGCTATTACAAAATATTGAGTATAGTTCCCTGTGCTATACAGTAGATCTTTGTTGGAGCAATAACTCTTTTTACATGATGGGATTTTTTAAAGGTAAGGAAGAGAGATGATGGTCCTAACACCAACATAGACAAGTTTTGGGGCACTCGGCACCTGGGTCATCATTCAGACAGTCCAGCAGTAATTGTGATTCAGTGGAAACTCTAGTAGATCAGTAAAAAGACTTTGCCTTCTTGTCCCCTCAGCAGCAGACACGAAAACTCCTAATTCTTTGTTTCACCATTAGGGCAATATGGAAACTTTCTGACCTCAGTTTTACTTCCCCTGCTTCTCTCACTACTATAGGTTCACTGCTCTCTCCTCTCTGAGTGTGTATGTGCTATCTCCTCTATAGACACATGGGCAAGAAATCAGGTAATCAGTCACCTATGAGTCTGCTGGCCGCAAGTTGATGGCCAATTTCTGAGGAAGTGTGTGTCCTTTGCTCAGGAAATGGGAAGAGTGGTTCGTAAAGGACGTGCATCAGAAGCTGCTCTCAAAGAATTGTGCTGGCAGGTGGCTCAGAATTCACTAATTCACAGCTCCCTTCACAGTGACACCTCATGCCTACTTCTGGTGCCTCAGTTTATTAAACAGCCCCCCCACACACGCCATACACACACACCACACCACACACACAATAAACACATACACACCAAACACCGTACACACACACATACACACACTACACAAAAGCAAAATCCTCAAGTTATCACCTATTTGCAACTATTATATATGTGCAAATCCTAGGTTTAGGAGAAGACATAAAATAATTTGTAAAAGCCTGTCCCTTTCTCAGAAAAAGCTTACTAAGAACTTTGGGATAAGCAGTACCTGGGAGAGCTTTGCCATTTCACATTTTATAAATGCTTTCATATATGAACTTACTGTTTCATCACAGACACCTTTGAAAGAGCATTTAAACAATACTCAACACATCTCCTCAAGCTGGAAATGAATTTTTAATACTGATGAAGAATCTAATTTAGATTCAATATTAATGTAGTTAAGTAAGCGAATGTCATGGAGTTTGTGGTATCTGGTGCAGCACTCTCTTTAAAAAAATAAAAGACATTGGTGTAGCCACTATGGGAAACAGTATGGAACTTCCTCAAAAAACTAAAAGTAGAGCTACCATATGATCCAGCAATCCCACTCCTGGGCGTATATGTGGACAAAACTTAATTCAAAAAGATACATGCACCTCAATGTTCATAGAAGCAATATTCATAATAGCCAAGACATGGAAACAACCTAAATGTCCATCAACAGATGAATGAATAGAGAAGATGTGGTACATATATACAATGGAATACTTCTCAGGCATAAAAAAGAATGAAATAATGTCATCTACAGCAACATGATTGGACCTAGAGATTGTCACACTAAGTGAAGTAAGTCAGAAAGAGAAGGACAAATACCATATGATATCACTTACATGTGGAACCTAAGATATGACAGAAATGAACTTACCTGCAAAACAGAAACAGGCTCACAGGCATGGAGAACAGACTTGTGGTTGCCAAGGGGGAAGGGGGTGGGTGAGGGATGGAGTGGGAGTTTGGGATTAGCAGATGCAAACTATTGACATTACATATAGAATGGATAAACAACAAGGTCCTACTGTATAGTACAGTATGTATATATATATATACACACACACATATATATATATGTAACTGAATCACTTTGCTTTACAGCAGAAATTAACACAACATTGTAAATCAACTATACTTCAGTAAAATAAACTAAAAAAAAAAAAGACAACCAAACCATATATTCAAACCAAAAATGTCCATGGATTTGGAAAGTGGCTTGTATTTAACATATTTGGGGAAGTGTTCTTAGTATTTTGATCAAAGCATTTCAATTTCATAATCTTGTTTCTTCTATATGCATAGTAAATGTTCCCTGCAAATTATAGATGGTAATGAACACTTAAATTTAAACATCACTATTTCCCTTGACAGGACCGAGATTTTAAACATGATTGGCCATCTAAATTATTCTTAAACTAAGAATGTTCTTTTACCTCTTACATAACAAGTTGCAAATATTAAGCAATTTACTAATTACAAAATTAAGGCTGAGTATGTTTGCTGCTTGTGGAAGGTAAATGTGTTTGCCCTCCATCACAGTATAATACCCCAAATGACTCATGCTTCCCTTTTGTTATTTGAGCTATTAAGTAATTCACATATTTCAGAACTCTCTTGTCCAGTAATTAAAACTGTCCAGGGAAATAATGTCACCAGCTTCTAGTGTCTGTCCCTGTTATTTCGCCTTTGGTATCATAACCTGAACGTATTGGCTGAGCACTAGTCACTGGTCACGTGGGTAACTTAATTGTTCTGGGCCACACTCCCCACTTGAGTGTACAACGCGGGACCCAGCGGTCCTCCTGAAGGCAAAGGAAAGCATCATCTGTAATCACTCCCCAGTGTTTCACATGCCTGGACTTGCCCGTATCAACAAGTACCAGCAGGCTAAAACAAAGTAATGTGCTCGTACCTAAACAAGTGCCAGCCAGGGTGTGGGGCAGAGGAGGGGGATTAAAGCATCATAAATATTTGTCAGGACACTACCCCGTGTGGCACTCCCAATGGTCACCCAATGCTTGTAAACTTACAAAGGGCCTTTTTTGTGAGCTTGTTTTCTAGATTCAAAGGATAAGCAGACCTCTCTCTTGATGTTTTAATTCACAGCATTCAGAACTAAGTTTATAGCTCTGTTAATGCTAGCATTCTGTGATTTTGGTGGAATGAAATTGGATCATTCTGGATGGCCATAGATTCATTTATTCAATCACTCGTTCAGTCATTCAGCAATCACGTTGGATGCCAGGAACTGTTCTAGGCACTAGTGATAGAACACAGATGAAGCCCCCATCTCATGGGTTTAACCTTCTACTTGGGTGGAAGGAAACAATGAAAAAAAAACTGAGTAAATAAGAAAATCATGAAAAGCGCTATGTAGATAATGAGAATAATAAGAGTGGAGTTGTCTTTCCTCCCTGTGTGAATCTGTAGCCTCTGCAAATATCCTGGGCTTCCAGGGTGGTGTAAGGTCTTAGACCTGAACCAAACCGATCATTTCCCTCTGGAGAATCTCTAAAATTAGTGCCCTCTATTTCTTCCATTACACAAATATAATTGACTCTGAGTTAGAGAACTAGGAGGAGAGGGATGTTTGGGTGATAGACTCAGTTAAAATTGTCTATATTAGAGAGTCAGGCTTTAGAGTAGAGTAGATGAGTCAAGCAATAATCTATGTCCTTGAAAGTTATTATTACCAAATGTTCCAATAAATAGTTGCATAGAGGGTTCTTGATTTTTTTCGTAGTTATCAAATTCCTATGTGTATCTATTATATCTATTGTGCTCATAGACTGAAAATAATAGATAGATAGATATAGATAGACATAGATATATTGTATTTTGAATGTATAGTTAACATTCATTGAGTGATTATCATGTACCAAGACTGTACAAATGTTATCCTTGTTAAGCCTCGTGAATGACCATGAGTTACACACTATTACATTCCTGTCTCTGAGATGGAGATTCATTAACTAGACCAAGGTCACACAGCTAATAGCTAAAGAGCCAGGATTCAATGCAGGCACCCCCTGTAGAACCCAAGTCTCTAACCATCAGCCTGCTTCTTTATAGATCCTATTGTATTTTAAAATATTATTAAATCTGACACTTCCAAAAAAGAAGTTCTTATACTCAAAAAGTTGGGAGCCATTGGTCTGGATGATGGCCAGCTAATCATTTTGAAATTAAATATCTAGGCAAGACTATTTTAGGGGAAACAGATAAAGTCAACACACAATCTGCACCCCAAACATAAACTGCTGAACTAAGACAGCACGAACGAGTCCCAGTGTTGGTAGCGCAGCCAATTAATGATGTAAGACATCATAGGAGAGAGGTTATCATGGACTAGGGTGGGCAGGGAAGCCTTCAAACAATGGGGAAGCTTCACTTGGGAAATGAAAGGACAGTGATAATTGAGAGAAAGAAAGAGGAAGTGTATTTGATGTAAAAAGATCACCCACCACTGGGCAAGCCATGGTAGTCAAAGTGAAGACCCCGTGTTGGAACATGAAATAGACCACCTTGGTGAGACAGGAAATTTCCTACAGAGGGTGAGGAGGGAAGGGCAGAGACGGAGAAGCCAATGAGAGCTTCATTATGGGATACGTCTGTGTCATGGTAGCATAAAGTTTATGGAGACACATGAGCATACAAATGAGGCGAATACTGTGCTTTAGGGAAGTTTTCTTTGCTACAAACTGGAAGACACATTTCAGGTCAAAGCCTCTGGAAGCTGAAAATTTGACCAAGAGGCCACGCAAATACTCTCTGTGTGAGGTGCCCTGGGCAATAAAGAACTCAATGGGAACCTTTGAAAATAACTTTCAACACTTTTATTAGAGTGGAAAGAAAATCCAGAAAACAGAAGGTTTGAGAAGAGTTAAGTGCTGGCTGAGGAAATAGATACGAATGTGAGCGATCGCACGTTCAAGAAGATTCAACAGAAAGAAAAATCCAGCTGCTTGACTTCCATGTCACTCTCAATAAGGACGTCTCAAGATCTGGATATATCTAAAACAAGTGTAAAATGATCAGTAAGATTAAAAAGGATCCCCTACCCCCCCAAAAAAGTAAAAGTAAAAGTAGAGGAATAGCATAGAGTTGATGTTCCTACAGAGTTAGTTAGTGGAGAAAGGGAGCAAAGGGCATAAAAAGCCGGGATTGTTGAGGCCAGTTCAACCAGAACAGAACAGACCCCCTGGAAATCCCATTACCCCAAATCTTGCTTTTCCCTATGCTCACATAAGCGTCACCTGTCTCTGTGTCGCACTGTGTCAAAGTTATGGCGTTCCTTGGTTTGCTTCTCCCTCTTCCCTTCCTGTCGACCCCTTGATGAACTTGATCTCGCCATGAGGCAAGAGTGTTTCTTGCTCATCAGTGTGCCCCCAGCCCTGAGCACAGCCTCTCTCATTTCAGTCCTGAAACACTTGCTAAGTGAATGAATACGAGGAGCTTGGGGGCAGCGCGGCCCTGAGACCCAGACATTTCCAATGAAAATGAGGAACTTCTGAGAGGAAATGTAGAGGAAATCCTTGAGTGATGTCGCAACACCCAGCGTGGATTTGTGGCTGGACAGCAGTCTGCATCACCTCCCAGCGATGCCCTCTGTTCCAGGGACCACTGGAAAGTAGATGGTGACCCAGCGAGGACGGGTCCCAGGTCAGTGGTACAAAGCTCTGGAATATGATCAGCGTTTAAGCAATTAGCTAGGAAGATGACCATATCATCTTCTCCAGCATAGAAGGTTCTGATGAGGGGGTGGTCCAGGACTGCTGCGGTAGAAGTTTAGAGACTTGGGATTTCCAAGAGGGCTAGTTTAAGAATCGATAGGAAATAATACTGTGTTTGGTATGAGATCATTCTGGTTTGCAAGTTCCTGAGGGCTTTCAGTTTTAAAATGGAGACAGTCCCGGGCAAAGCAGGACAGCTGGTAACCCATTGTCTGCTGCAGCTTCCCCAACCCCATGTGGTTTCATGGTGCCTCACGTGCTGCGTTAGGCACTCTTCCTGTGATTGACACTTTCTTTCTGGCCTTTTTCATCTGACTTCCCCCTATTCTTCAACTCAGAATTACTTCATTTTTTAAAAAATCTTATCAGTTCCCTCAACTGTCATGTCCCCAAGATGACCATGAGCTACAAGGGACAGTTTTCAAGACTTGGATATTCCGCCAGAGAAAATGACTAGGACTTGTGTTTGGAAAGTAGAACCTGAGGGGTTTTTGTTTGTTTTGTTTTGTTTTTTAATCCTTTCTTCTTTTGTGTGTCCTTTAAATTTTCCCTAATGAGTTTCTCAAAATGGCACTCTTTCTTTCATTCCTCAAAATAGACAAGACATTCTACATTGGAGATGTTTTAGTCATTACCGTAACAAAAATGGTTGTATTAGTGGTTATTAAGTATGTTTCTTGGAAACCCATATCTGGGATTCTGATTCTGTTGTTGGCCGGTCATGAGGCTCACCTCACGATGGGCAGTCTGTCCTGGCACTGAATCTGTCATAGGATAGGAAGCAAGTTGAACAGTAATTCAGGGATTCATCACCTCCTCTCTTTGCTTTAATTGGTGGCAGTATTAAAATAAGTTAATTAATGAGTTCATGCCTCCTTAATATATATATGTTAAAACTTGCCTTTCGGGAGCTGCTTCTAGGAAGACTTGGTTGAGGTCAGTCAGCATGATTCCCTCTGAGGGTCCAGGCCCGAGGCTGCTGGTTTCCAGGGAGAGAAGAAATGAAGGTGAGTGACGGGGGAGGACGTGGACGTGGAGGAGGGTGGGATGTGTATGGCAGGTGTGTGCCCAGGTGGCCAGTATCTGGCAGAGCGTGGCTGAGCCCAGGTGGGCATCGGGCCACTGTAGGTGGGTTTGAGAGATGGCATAAGAGGACAGCTGAAGCTTCTTTGCCACAGACTGATTATAGGGAGTGAGGGACAAGGTCCCCAACCTAAGTTCGTGCTTTCTGCCAACCTATGGGACCATGTTTGAGAAATGTGAAACCACTGGCTGATTTCAAACCTCTTCGACTTTATCTGTTGTGGTTAGATTTGAACAACGATGTAAAGGTCAAAGATGTACAATTCCCATCCTGGGCTCGATAGCCATGCAATTGAGATAGTGTGCCTGGACCTTAATGAAATCGGGTTGGAAATAAGCAGAGTTGAAAAAGGCAGGGGACCTGCCTTCCACTCCATGAGTACGGATTTGACAGGCATAGATGGGCTGCAGGAAAGAAAGAGTTTTTGCCACAGTTCCTGGAAGAAGAAGTGTGGCCGTTTCCCAAGATACCATAACAAATGGTATTTGCTTTACAGACCCCTCGTCAGAGAACATAAGGTCAGGAAGAGGGGAAATCCAAATAACCTTCACAGGCTGAGAGTTCCATCAATGATCAAACTGTCAGGAAGGATATTATCAAGATGAATATAATTACTAAACATGTTGCAGGAATGTGGTTTCTTTGGAAATAGGTGTCTATCGAGGTGAGTCGACCGAGTGACTTTGAAATCACAGCCTGTGGTCAAGGTTATCGAGGAAGAAAATTAAACTAAGCCTTAGCGCTGAAATTCAGACCATCCACCTATTCATTCTGCTGACAAGTTGGCTTTCCAGTTTAATTCTGCTTAGCGGTACATCCCTATGAGGTTGCTGCTGATTTGCAGTTTCTTTCGGTAGCATTCTTTTATTCCTTACCTCTCTTCATTCCCAGTTAAAATGCCATGTGCTATTATATTCTGTCACAAAGATGCAAACAAGTTCATTAAAAAAAAAGATTCAGGTACAGTTTTAAAGTTGCATGCTTCAAAGCATAATATAGGAAGACTTTCAAGATGAGATGACAGATCCCTAGGAAAAGACTGCAATATAAATTATTCAATTTATAAAGTCAAACTGCAAATGCTGAGATGAAGTCTCATGTTAACAACTATATTTACATGATTTAGGGACAAGCATAATTTGCTAATAGATAATCCCTTGGTTTAGAAGTTACCCTGTTTCTAGAATTTAATGTCATAAAAAAGATAAAAATTTCCAACGCATGTCAAACAAAAATTCTAGCTTATTATCCAGTACAACTTTTTTATTATTTTTTAATGCAATAATTTTTTTATATTTATTTATTTTCCTTTTTTATTTTCTTTATTTTTTGGCTGTGTCGGGTCTTAGTTGCAGCATGTGGGCTCTTCATTGAGGCATGTGGGATCTTTTGTTGCTGGCACTGGCTCTGCATTGTGGCACGCAGGCTTCTCTCTAGTTGTGGTGCGCGGGTTTGTTTCTCTCTCTAGTTGTGGTGCACAGGCTCCAGGGCTCATGGGCTTTCTAGTTTGCAGCACGCAGGCTCTGTAGTTGAGGCGCGCGAGCTCAGTAGCTATGGCGTGTGGGCTTAGTTGCCCCGCAGCATGTGGGATCTTAGTTCCCTGACCCGGGATTGAACCCATATCCCCTTCATTGGAAGGAGGATTCTTTACCACTAGACCACTGGGGAAGTCCCTCCAGTACAACTTTTAAAAATAAGATTCTGGTATTTCCTCCACTCCTGCAATACTTTTGTTTGTCCATTTTTTTCTATTGAAGTATAGTTGCTTTATAATATTATATTAGTTTCAGGTGTACAACATAATGATTCAAGATTTTTATAGAGTATACTTCATTTAAAGTTATTACAAAATAATGACTATATTTCCGTATTCTGTATGATATATTCTGTTGCTTGTTTATTTTATACATAGTAGTTTGTGTCTCTTAATCCCATACCCCTATCTTACTCCTCCTCCCTTCCCTTTCTTCACTGGTAACCACTAGTTTGTTCTCTATATCTGCAAGTCTGTCGGTTTTGTTTTATTCATTCATGTGTTTCAGTTTTTTAGATTCCACATATTAGTGGTAACATAGAGTATTTGTCTTTCTCTGTCTGACTTATTTCATTAAGCATAGTACACTCTAGGTCCATTCACCTTGTTGCAAATGGCAGAATTTCATTCTGTTTTATGGCTGAGTAATGTTCCATTGTGTGTGTGTCTGTGTGTTTGTATATACATATATACATATATCACATCTTCTTTATCCATTCATCTGTTGATGGACACAGGTTGCTTCTGTACCTTGGCAATTGTAAATAATACTGCAGTGAACGTTGGGGTTGCATGTATCTTTTCAATTTAGTGTTTTCATTTTCCTGGGATATATGCCCAGGAGTGAAATTGCTGGGTCATATGGTATCTCTATTTTTGTTTTTTTGAGGAACCTCCATACTATTTTCCACAGTGGCTGCACCAGTTTACATTCCCACCAACAGTGAACAAGGGTTTCCTTTTCTCCACATCCTTGTCAACATTTGTTATTTGTAGACTTCTTGATGATAGCCATTATTTGTTCATTTGATCACCTGGAATTCTGAGTGTCCTAGCAGCATGCCTCAGTTTACCTTGCTCAGAGAAAGTGGAAAGTAACCATTTTAAGTTTTCTGTGCCATTTACTTAAATTAGGCCACTGAACTGCTACGTCACCTCCTACAGGATGGAGGCATGGAGACTCTCGGTGAGACTCGTATTTATCATATTCTTGTTTGACTCAAAACGTTAACAGCCCTAAAATGTTGCAAAGTTAAGGAAAAAATGTACTCTGTTGACAAATAAATAGTGAGAGTAACCTTAAATTGTGAGCATTGCAGCAAGTGTTTTGTTGGAAAATGAAATCATCTGAAATAGAACAATTGACCATAGAGGGCTTTCCAACACCCCGCTGTGGAACTTGAACTGTGCTTTAAGCCCATTCTCTTCTCTAAACCCTTTTTTTTTTTTATAAATTTATTTATTTATTTATTTTTGGCTGTGTTGGGTCTTTGTTGCTGCATGCAGGCTTTCTCTAGTTGCGGCAAGCGGGGGCTACTCTTCGTTGCAGTGTGCGGGCTTCTCACTGCTGTGGCTTCTCTTGTTGCAGAGCATGGGCTCCAGGTGCGTGGGCTTCAGTAGTTGTGGCTCACGGGCTCTAGAGCGCAAGCTCAGTAGTTGTGGCACATGGACTTAGTTGCTCCGCGGCATGTGGGATCTTCCCGGACCAGGGCTTGAACCCGTGTCCCCTGCATTGGCAGGCGGATTCTTAACCACTGCGCCACCAGGGAAGCCCCTAAACCCATTTTTTTAAATTTATTTTTAATTTTTTGCCTTGTGTTTAATGTGGTAATAATGCCCACTTGCTGATGGTAGGAAAGTGATGACATTTATAGCCAGTCCTTGAATAGAGATTTTCCTTTTTATCTACTTAATGGTTTTAATCATTCATATAAACATGTGATGACTTTAGTAATTAAAGCACCATAAAAGGCACCATTGGGCTCCAGAGATGGATCTCACATGGAGTCAGCCTTGAACCACTAACGGGTTAATGGAAGGAAAATGTCTGGTACAGGAGTAGCTGTAGCCAAATATGGCCTGTGCACTGTTTCATGTGGTCAGGAAGCAAAACAAAGGCATTTGGCAAAAAATGATCCCATACTTTATTTTGTTGCCTTCGACATGCTATTTCTCTTACACCTTGTCTATTCTCTGGATGACAAAGAATCTTTTTTTTTTTTTCACTCCATCACCACTGCCCCGCCACTTTCCCCGCTTGGTGTCCGTATGTTTGTTCTCTACATCTGTGTGGATGGCAAAGAATCTTACTAAAAGCTTTCTTCAGCTTTTCAAACATATATTGTACCATGAATAGTCATAATAATGCACATGACAATTTAAAAATTGTCCAAGAATTTGCCCAAGAAATATCATAGAAAGAGAAACCGTTTTGACCACACATTTTCTATTGTAACTTTATACCCAGTAAATCATGTTTTCTAGTTTCTTATGAAGTATATAGACAATTTAACTGACAATATGGCTCTTTAAATTAAAAGATAAAGCTAAAAAGTCACGCAGGAAAGTGAGTGTTATTAGTATCACATCTTAAACTAGCAATGCCCAAATTTATCTCTCGGTATAGCCAAAACTGAGAAACTGGTAAATTCTGTTTTTATTGATACTATCATCAGTATATTATGTGCAAAATCACCCAGCAGACATAAGAACAAAAGCATACACATACTGAAAGTTCCAGACTTAGAGCCTCTTACGTTTGCTGAATCCAGGAATCATAAGATCAATGAATTATCTGTTGGGTTGAGAACACATTTAGCAATACAAACTCAGCGTCTTCATTTGCGTCTTGAAAAGGAATTATTCTGTGGACATCAGAAGAGTACATTCATGTGATCAGACAATTTAGTCCCGTAACCTACTAGGGTAGTTGATATCAGAGTTAGAAAATGGCTTTTTCTTGAAAAATCAGAAAGTGAATGTTTTCAATGGGCCACCACTATTTTGTGCTGTCAAGACACTGATAGAAGTCAAAGAATTTATATCAAACTTTATTTTCCCCGTCTAAGCCCCTTATAAACAGTAGCCTATTTGTGATGTTGAACTAGAACTAGTCTCACAAGTGACAGAGTTCTGAGTCCTGGGTTCTCTCCCCAGCTCTGTAATTGACTCACTGTGAGGTAATAAGGTGGTATTTGTCAAGCTCTGCACGGGTCTCATATGAAAAGAGCCATGTACATAGGAAGCATTGTTATGAGTTTAAGGCCCTCCATGGGCTTTGGAGTCAACTTGACATCCAGTGGAATAGGATGTAGGGAAAGTCCACATTGTGGCCACTGCTTAGCTGGAGACCATTTAATTAAGAACCGTTTTGGAGGATTTTCCTTGGTATTTTAATGAAATTCAATCCATCGTGCTTATTATCACAGTACCCGCGCGTATCCCTGCCGGCAACTGGGAACACGGGTGGACTGCCCCTCCTTGGTATGGCCTTGTAGGTGGCGCATCATTAAACGAGGCTCAGCGTCACAGCTGATCATTGTGGGCATGGATGGCTTTTCAGTTTTAGTCTATTGACCTTCTGTCAAAGTCCAAGCTTAGTAATTCTCATTGAGATAGATGCATTATGTCAGATCGATACGCATCTTGGAATTTGTATCTGAGGTTGAGAATTAAGATATAAGAAGGAATATTTAAGACCCAAAGAATCTACACTCTTCTCTTGCACTGAGAGCAAATTTCTAGAGTCAACTAACATGGACAGACTTGTAGAGCCCTCCCGTTTCTAGAGGAATTTTGCAAGACCATAGAACTGGAGAAGAAAGTGAATGGAACCTCAGTGTAACCGATTAAATATCTTCTGATAGTGGAACAGTGTTGTGAAAAACACACCAGATAAAACCAAGCAGAAGTGAAAACAATTTGGGGAAACAGAATGAAATGATCAGGGTGGGAAACACTAGCCGTTCCATTTCATGCCAGGTACCCAAGCTGACACCCAAGCTGACACCCTGCCACAAGGCCCGGTGAGAGATGTGCGTGGTGTGTGTGTGTGTTTGTGTGTGTACTAAGGGCATTCGTGAGGACGGGAGGATGGGATGAGAGAGCCAGAAATCACAGAAGAACCCAAAGCTGAAAGTGGAGATGACTCTTTCAACAAGACTGCCTTGAAAGATCACAACCAATGGGGACCCATTTTAAGCTGACACTGATTTAGCTTTCAGTAACTTCTTTATAATTCACTGGGAAACATAGATTTTAAGAGCCTCTTTTTTTTTTTTCAATTCTTACATTGCTTATATAAAATGTCTGCAGATTTTATTCTAAATGACCCCAGAGAGAGCACTGGAAGTCCTTTCCTCCAGCACCTTCCGCCATAATTTGCTTCTAAATTGACCAGTTGGAGTTAGTATTGATGAAGATCATCAACTTCGTTTTAAGGTTCTTTATTTCATCTCAGTTTGAATGGGCCCTTTTTCTATGGCATTTGCAGGATACAGTGTATTCCTTAATTTACTTGAGTCTAATTAAATCTGCTTTCCACCACCCCTCCATCCACCTGTTGAATAGTATTTGCAAAATTGATTTTATCATCTTTTTTCAAGTGATAAACTAATGATAAGATTTCCATATATATATATACACACACACACACACACACACACACATATATAATAAAATATGTATGTATATAATATTCATGTTTTTATATTGCTTTTATGGTTTATATATGTGTGTTTGTGTTTTTCTCCTATTCATTACTTTCTCAACTGTCTTCATTCTTATTTGAGATTCCCTACATGCTTGCTGTTTGTTTACAATATATATTATGAATTTCTGGCATTACCCTTAATAGATTTTATTTTTGGTGATAAAAGAAGGTAAAAAATGTGTTGGAGGTTTTTGATAACTGGGAAAGTTTCAGAAGACTCATGGTTGAAGCCAGTGTTTTTTTGCTTGATTTCTGAGTCCCCTATTTTTTCTGTGTCAGTGTCACATTTTTCCCCACTAAGGGGAATGTATACTTTTATCTCAGCAATTGGAAGCAGTTGGTAAAATATAAAAGGCATTATTACTACTCAGTTTTATAATTTCGTTAAGTGAGTGATTAATGTAAGAAGAAAAGGTAACACAGATTTGTCTGTTGTATTCTTTAACATGTATGAGCAATTAATCTTTTTTTTTCACTCAATATTTTCAAGAATTGACCATGCAAAGTCAACTTAGTAACAATTAGTGATTAACTATTTATGGTTCATGATATTTTTACATTTGCCACTCTTCTTGCTAAGGAAACTAATGTTGATGCTGTTTTACATGTATTCTTTCACTTAATTGCCTTCACAATCCTTAGATTCTTGTCATTTTATCCTTACTCTACACAAAAGCGTTCAGATAAACTAGTACAAAGTACCAAGTCTGTCTGTGACAAAGTCTGAATTTGAAAATATCTCTCTGTAAGATATCTTTAATATCTGTAAAGATAACTACATCTTTAAAACATCTTTGCAAACTAGTCTAATTCTTAGGGAACATACATTACATGTGAGCTAAGTAATTAACAACTGATTAGTTATGATAAAAAAAATGTGTGTGTGTGAATGTGTATCCAATTCTGAGAGCATGATGCCAGCTTTAAGCTTTGGAAACAATTGGAATTTGGAGAATATAAAATAGATGGAGGAAAGAAGGTAGGTTATATGCTGTGAGAATAACAGAAAATATATTTTTACCAAGTCATCCCTCCTATTTTTTTTTTTTTGGCCGCACCACGCGGCATGCGGAATCTTAGTTCCCCGACCAAGGATCGAACCCATGCCCCCCGCATTGAGAGCATGGAGTCTTAACCACTGGACCGCCAGCGAAGCCCCATCCCAACTATTTTTTTTTTTTGTAAATTCATTTATTTTATTCATATATTTTTGGCTGCATTGGGTCCTCGTTGCTGCGCACGGGCTTTCTCTAGTTGTGGCAGGCGGGGGCTGCTCTTCATTGCGGTGCACGGGCTTCTCATTGCGGTGGCTTCTCTTGTGGCAGAGCACGGGCTCTAGGCGCACAGGCTCAGTAGTTGTGGCACGTGGGCTCAGTAGTTGTGGCTTGCGGGCTCTAGAGTGCAGGCTCAGTAGCTGTGACGCACCGGCTTAGTTGCTCCATGGCATGTGGGATCTTCCCGGACCAGGGGTCAAACCCGTTTTCCCCTGCATTGGCATACGGATTCTTAACCACTGCGCCACCAGGGAAGTCCTCTCCTATTTTTTATTATTAAAAATCAATGCACACTCTTTGTATAAATATTTTCAAAATATGAAGAAGAAAAATTGTACCCATAATGTCCTTACTCAGAATACCTTGCCAGTATTAAAGTTTATCGTATTCTTTTATTTTCCTATGCCTATATCTGTATGTCTATCATTTTACATTCTGCTCTTTCCCTTACACAAAGTTCCCCAGATTTTTAATGTTTTTGAAAAATTGTTTTAAAAGTTGTATAAAGCCATCATGTTGATATGCTATAATTTATTTAGCCAATATCTGATCTGTAAATTGTGTATTTCCTTAAATTTCACTAAAATAAATAATCCTTTGATTTAAAAAAAAAAAAAAGAATTCCCCTGTACATGAGATTCTGCTCACACTGCTAATTATTTCTTGACTCTACAGCTCTTGAATGAGATTAATTATTCAAAATGCACAGATTTATGATCCAGGAAGTACATCTCTGCTTGTTCTTGTTTTTTCTTATCATTTTGTGAGTGTTTCGGTAAGCTTAGTGTATAGAGAGATGTGAACAACAGAACACTTCTGAGCTAATTGTACAAAAAAGAGGAAATTTTATTGAGTGCCCCAGGACATGTAGGGGACCCCAAGGAGGCAGCGCCGCTGGCCAGGCTGCTGGCCCCTCTGCTTTATTTAGACAGCCTACCTGTCTCTGTGAAGTTCGTGGTCATTGCCAGGACTCTCTGAAGAAAGGCTTTCTCAGCCTCCATGAATAGGCTGAAAAATAATGTGCTCTTAGTTGCCAAATTTGCTTTGCTAGCTCCATCACTAACGGAAGTGAACTAGGCTGTCTCAGTCTTGACCCTGCATCTTCAGGAGCAGAGTCTGACTGACCTGGCTGGACCAGGTGTGTCCTTCAGTCTGTAGTCAATGTCTAAATGTGGGGTCTGAACTCTGAGCAGGAGAGAGAGGGTATAGACTTGGAAACCCCCTCCCAATGGACCTGTGCATCTGGTAGGACATTTATAAGCCATTCGGTCTGCTTTGGATTTTGCTCTTTTTGTACAATGGAAGAATGTCATATTTACCTTCATGACTTTCAATGCATCTTTCTGAAGAATGCATCTTCCTGACTTTTAAGGCATCTTTTATTCTTTTGATGAATTTCCTGGAACAGAAATGGAGATAATTAGACTCTTTTTGGTAATAATAAATTGTTTCAAGGACATATTGCGCGTTGAATGAACAAATCAGAAATGAGAATTCTAAATCATTGGTGTCTTTAGTTGCATGACAATGATAATAGTACAAATTGAATTAAAACTTCTCTTTATATCTAACTTCCGCACCACATGGATAAATTGAACTACTTTGATCTTTCTGTAACCAATGAGAAGTGAGAGAGTCTGGGTGTGTGCATAATATGTGTGAAAATCTGTACATATAAAATAATACTTATTTTTCTAGGAAAATGGGATGGACTTCCTCTGGAAACTTCCCAAAGTTATTAAAAATATTAATAAACTATGCATTCAATATTTATTAAACTTTAAATAGAATATTTTAATATATTTAGCATAGTGAAAAATCATATTATTGTACACATTATTCATTTAAATGCATCTATTGGAGCATTTCAACCATTTTTTTAAACAAGAAGACATCATGAATTGGACCAATATTATTTAACTAGGGTATCCTTTTGCCAGGATAAAAAGCAGCATGCAATTGTAATCTGTAATATCCTAAAGTCTACAATTAAAAATAAATATTTTCTAAAAGTCTTTACATTTATATGGGACTTTTCAGATAGCATAGTACATTCATGTATTATCTTGTTTGCTTTTAAAATGACCATGGGAATTAGGTGTTTTCCAGATACTGAGTATAAAAAACCCTGTATGTAGTAAATAATTCTAATTTGAAAAGTACTAAATGCATCACTGAGAACATAAAAATATAAACAAATAATTAAGATACATTGTGACTAATCAAGAAGAGCTTATCCAAAAGAACTAACATAAACATTCCAAGTCCATTAATCAAGTTTTCCACTAACATCAAGGAAGGCAGGAGAGTCAGCATTTACTGGTGAGGCAACATGTGGCAGGGATTGTGCTGGACTCTTCTTTGTCAGTTAGGGCTTCAGGGTTTATTGTCTCTAATTTACAGAGAAGGAGATGGATGCTTCCAGAGGTTCTATGACTTTCTCAAAGTCACCTACATAATAAGTGCTAAATGCCACTTGATCTTTCCCAAGGATGTTGATTTTTTTTCACAGTGCTACCCTGCTTCTCCTTTTCACTCTTAATGTTTGGGGTTTTTTTGGTTTGGGAAGAAAGGGGGCAAGTATTAGAGCAGACTTGATCCGGTGGCATCTAATGGTCCAGGGAGGTGACAAAACAGTCTTAGTGAGGTTACAATATTGCTTGTGATGTTTCCTCAGCAAGTTTCAGACAGCACATTGTATTTTTCTTACTTTATTGAAGTATAGTTGATTTACAATGTTGTGTTAATTTCTTCTGTACAGCAAAATGACTCAGTTATACATATATATACATATACATTCTTTTTCATATTCTTTTGCATTCTGGTTTATCACAGGATATTGAATATAGTTCCCTGTGCTATACAGTAGGACCTGGTTGTTTATCCATCCTACATATAATAGTTTTCATCTGCTAATCCCAAACTCCCCATCCATCCCTTCCCCACCCACCCCACCCCCCTTCGCAACCACAAGTCTGTTCCCTATATCTGTGAGTATGTTTCTGTTTTGTAGATATTTTCATTTGAGACAGCACAATTTAAGTTGCTTAGCTGACAAAGGAAATGCGTTGCCTTACATAGTCACTGGGATTCAAATGTAGCTTGAGCCCTAGGATCATGATTTCTTCAGGGCTGTGTCTCTAGGTCTCCCAGATGCGTTCAACTCTGCCTTATTCTTTGGCTAATGTGTTTCGTCACGCTTTGCTCGTGATAGAGCAATGGCTGCTGGAATCTCCAAGACCACATGGTTCCACATTCATAGCCAAGGCAGAAGAGAACTTCTCTTTTCCAGCCATTGGGCCTCAGCCATGGACTTCCCATGGTAGGACCAGCTTAGGCCACATGCCCAATCATGTGGACACCCAATCACTACAACCAGGACAATGGGGCATCTTGATCTGCATAGGCCACATCATGTGGCCGTTGGAAGATGTGCCAGTTGCTAATCGGCTGACACCCATTGAATCCTTGGCACCAGGGTGGATTTATTTCACCAAAATCCAATGACCGGAAGAACTGGAGTTTTGTTAAGAAAGAAAAAACAGGGAAATAGATGCAGGGGAGGCAACAATAATGCCACTGAAATGAGCAAATTATTTTGGTTACTTCAACTCTTCTTAAGTCAAATATTGTAGTAACTCTCATCAGATTTACGAATAGGAAGTAGGAGATGAAAGCATAGCCGAAGAGATGTACCCATCTAGATATCTAGCCTTTTAGAATCAAATGATCTCTCTTATTTCCTAAAAACGATTCAATTGGCAAGGATACCTTTGAAAGACATCTTATTGGCAGTGCATGCCTCTGTCAGGAAATATTGTCTTTTCATGTTCATTATTCAGGAGAGACATTAATTATTTTTGATTACACAGCTACATCGCAAGTTAATGTTTCTGAATTTAAAAAGCATGCATACGTGTGTGTGTGTGTTCTTGTATTCACATTAAAAACTATCTAAAAATATGTTGTCCTGCTCTCAAGTTGGCTCACTGTCACCGATCCCGCTTTACTTTCCTCCTCCTACCCACTCTGGAATTTAATACACTTGCCCACGCCGTCAAGTGTGAAACTACAATGATGCAAACACGGCTTCTCATTGCATGTAGTTTCAAAGGGTGAAGGAAATTCACAGCAAAGTGCATTCATATTACAAAGTAACAGTAGTAGGGAAAGGTTTGAGGTTAGATTAAGTGACCCAACACTTTCAGATTCATATTGCTTTCCAGACTCATTTTTCTAGGTAGAATTTTAGTGACAACGTAACACATATTTTTCAAATTCAGCTGAGTAACCAGGGCTGCAGCTTGCGTTTTTCCAGTGTACAAATTGATCTGAATTGATCCCAAGCACAGTACTGATTCGAAATACACTGTGTATATTTATAGGTGCCCTTTTACCAAAGACTATGAACTTCTAAATGATTTAAAGTATATATTTAATTCATTTTCATGGACTGTTGACAGTAGAATACTTGAAAAATCTTCAAACAAATTATAAGCTGTTATAGCTAATATTCTAGAAATATGGTTTTAAATCTGCATTTTTAGAGATAAAACACCTAGCAATTAATTGGGGAAATGGCCATTCACTTTTAAAATCAGTAAAGGAGAATTTGAACTGCATAGGCATTTTATATAATTTATGCAAATGTTACTTATGCATAAAGCTTCATTTAAAGAATTAAGTAGTTACAGAAACCAATAAATTTCAGATTCAGCAAACGTTTACTGAGCACCTGGGCTCTTTTAGATAGTTACGTTTTTTGACCCTCCTTGCCTCTTAGTAAGATATTACCTCCTTGTATAAAAATTATCGGTAAAGAAGGAAGGAGATTCAGAGGACTTATAGCAATTTTTGTAGTGTAAAAAACATTTTCCCCGGCTCCCACAATGGAGTTTGGGGCCTGCTGTGAGAAGTCAAGGCTAGACTTGTCAAATTCTAGAATAGTGGTGGGTGTGCATGGGAGGGGAGGGTGGTTGGTCTAAAAATCAACAGGGCTGAGTCACTTTGATTTGTTATTAAGCACAGCATCTTCTATATTTTAAATTTCAACAGCACTAAAGAAAGGATTAATATTTTAATGTTTATCAATGGGCGTGAGCTAAAGATAGTTTTAAAGCATCTATCAATAAGATGGCTTCTTCAGAAGTGAAAAAGTTCACCGGAGAAGCGTGTGCCTTGCTACTGAGGTGACCACCCAGGGTCGGGACCTATAACTTGCCCTTCATTCTTTTCTGCAGATACCAGGCCAGTGAAGCAGTAGTGGGAGGGGTCCTGAGAGACCCCTGTAAAAGGATCATGGATGTGAGGTCACCTGGGGGAGATTAGGGCCGCATGGGAGAAATTAGGGACAAATGCGGAAGGGACTTGGGCAGAGTCCTGTTGTCACCAATCCACGGGAGAGGGACACAGCCGGTGCGGTGCTTCCACGTCACCATTGCTGGTCTGGTGGCTGGAGTCTGGGTGTGGACCATTATCCATGTGTTAAGCATCACTAGTTATTGTGTCCACCATGGCAGGACAGGGGGATGGCCTCTGACTGGCGATGCCCCAGTTAGCAAAACCAGACCCTTGTCACAGTGCATTGAAAGAAACTTGGCCAAAATCTGATAAGAAGCGAGACAACCCTGCTAGTATTTTGAATTAACATAAGTTGGTAACAACAGGCCTCCTCCAAAACACCTTTATCTATTTCAAATGCCTGTGGTGAAATGTCCCATTATCCATTTCCAAGATAAATATGGAGATAGCGTTTTTCATTAATTGGTGAACTCTATATTTTATGTTAATTATTTGCTTTAATTTCTGGCTATATTATCAGATATTTTCCACAAAAAAGATTCCTTCCAAAACTCAGTGAGTGTAAATTCCACAGTAACTTAACTATTCTGTGTCGTTTTCTGGCTATGTAAATGATAATAAATACAGGATAGTTCTTAAGTTACTAACGGGCATTTCTTCTCTGTAGATTCTGTGATTCCATGCAGTCTGATAAAATAGTCTCTTTAATTCATGTGTGTATGTGTGTGTGTGTATGTGTATGTGTGTGTGTTCTCTTACAAAAATAGCCATCACATAATCTTACAGTTATTTGTGTATCCTCTCTATTCTCTATTGCCAGTAAATGAAAGGCAAGGATTACTGCCTTTAGTATTTTATACCCAGGGAATCAGTATATAGTTTCATTAATCTCATAGTTACTTTACAGGTTGAAAATGATGTTTTTAATATATATAACATGAGACATTCTTAAATTTCCGTCCTTCCTCCCTCCCTCCCTCCCTCCCTCCCTTCCTTTCTTCCTTCCTTCTTTCCTTCTATCCTTTCCTTCCCACTAGTGTTTAATGAGCATCTACCAACTGCCAAGCACTTTCATGTGTTCAGGGGTACAGTGGTGAGTAAAAGCAGAACTCATGAAATTTATAGTCCAGTTGGAGGGAGAACTTCATTAATGATCACGTGGAGAAATGTAAAATTGCAACAGTGATCAATGCTATAAAGAAAATGTATTCAAGTGCTATGAAAGCATAAAAGCAGGTATTCTTGATGTGGTCTAGATTATAAGGAGAAGTTTTCCTGAGAAAGTTATTCTGGGTTGGAAATAAAATCCATGATTATAGAATATGTGGATAAAGTGTGGTATATTTGAACCGGTTTGCAGGGCAGAAATAGAGACACAGATGTAGAGAACAAATGTATGGACACCAAGGGGGAAAGTGGTGGTGGGTGGGGTGGTGGTGGGATGAACTGGGAGATTGGGATTGACATGTAGACACCAATATGTATAAAATAGGTAACTAATAAGAACCTGCTGTATTAAAAAATAAAATAAAATTTAAAAATTAAAAAAGAAAGTGTGGTATATTGGGGTGAGGAAGTGGAGCGGGGTGCGGGGGAGAGAGAGAGAGAGGGAGGAAAGCAGAACAGCAGTTCAAAGACATTTTACACAGTGAACAATGTGCTAAGAAGAACCAAGGAAGGTCTCAGTGTCTGGAGAACAACAAAGTAAGGGAAAGTAGGGTGGGGGCAGCTGTAGAGACATAGACACAGAACAGTAGTGACAGGCTCTGTAAGCCATGATGACAGTTGTGTTTTTGTCCTCTGACTGCGGCTTGGAAAGCAGATCACTGCAGATGAGGAGTCAGAGAGGACCGAGTGAAGGAGACGGCACTGCTGTTGACAGAGAGAATTGGAAAGGATGAGATTTATTTGAAAAGCAAAATTGGCAGGACCTGGTGATGCATTGAATGGAGAGTTAAAGACAGGAATAAGAACACAGGGCGGCAGCTGCAGAGGCTCTGAGAAGTGCTTGAGGGTGGATTGGGGTGTCAGAAGTGGGACACGGACAACATCGGGTGCAGGTGCAGTCGGGAGCTTCTGTTTCAGTGCTTGGCAGGGAATGAGAAGCTGGTTAATTTGGTCTCAGCGTGTATGGAGAGGGTGTCATAAACAAAAGAGTAAAGATGCTGTTGAAAGGCTCTTCAATCCCAGGTACCTCCAAGCTGGTGTATGTTGAGGCCCATGTCTGTGATCTCTCTGTCCGAGGATGCACAGAATGTGGCTGTTGATATGAGGAAACACTGTGTAAAGCTGAATCGTGTAATTATCATTCAGCAAAATGTGGATAATAGCTTCCTCATCTACTTTCTAGGATTCTTGTCAGGATCAAAGGCGATAGTATGGCTCAAAAACCACAAAGCCTTATGCAAAGCAATGTGAGGGATTACTTTATCTATCAAACTCAGGCACATCCTAAAGATAAGTGTGTGATTCAGCCTGGATGGTCCTCTTTTGGCTTTTCCCGTCCATCTGAAAATTTAGGAACTTGGTGTCTAGGAACAATATGATGCCTTACGATACGACACACATGCAATGATTAGAGCACCACTGGCATTCTTTTAAAGGAAATAAATCCCCCAAATGTGAATATAAGCTTATTGTTGACCAGTAGAAGGCACTCAGAGGCACCACAGGTGGATTTGGGAAAATAGGTGAGAAAAATGCACAAACATACCTGTTGAAATTTTACTTAGTTCCATTTTGATGTTGCCAGGAAGGCTGTCCCTTTAATATTTCCTGTGACGATCCTCTGCTTTCTGTAACCACTGGTCCTTCAGCTCAGGCCTCCATTATCTCTACAGGCAACTTTGGATCCTTCTCAGACCTGGCCCGTCCTTCCAGCTCTGACTGTGCTTCAGATCATGCTCTACACTCTGTGCTTGCATCGTTCTCATCTAATATTCCTACAATCCTGAGACTCCGTGAGGTTAAATAAGTCAATAATGATCAGTCAGCTCACGAATGGTAGAATCAAGATTTCACCCACGTCTCATTCCTTCCCTTCTTCTTTCTCTCCCTTTCTTTCTTTCTTATTGGGTGCAGTTCTCTTTGCCTCTCAATACTTTTGGAGTTTTTTCCTAGTTTTCCAAAGAAGTGTACATGTGCATGTCGCTGTGTATGTGAGTGTGTGTGTTTGTGTGTATGTGCATGAGTGTGTATGTGTATACCAGTGCATATGTGTGTGTATGTGTGTATATGTGTGTGTGTGTGTGTGTGTGTGTGTACAATCAGGTTTTCTTTCTCCTTCCTGACTCGAAAATCTTTTTTATTTCCTTTTTTGATCAAGCATCTGTCCTTTCTATGTGTTTGTTTTTAATTTTTCTGCATGCCTGGCACTTTTTGTGTATCCAAGATTCAGTGATAGTCTTACATTTTCTCTTCTTGGTGTGATTTACCTTATAGGTATGTATTTCATTATTTTAATGACCCTTTACTGAAGGTTTTTTCTTAAGCAATAATACAAAATGGATTTTCTCCCTCTTCTCTCCATGAGGAATTGGATGATTTTGTATACACTGCAGATACTTCCTGCCCATCCTTCCAAGTCTGCTTTTACCTGGGGGATGTTGACAGTCTCCACCATCCTTACCCTCCCGTGATCAAGTCAGCGCCTCCCCCCTCGCAGCTTTGATCCTAGAGCCGGGGTCCCAGGGCCATTTCCATGTGAGCGAGCTCAAGAGATCAAAAGAATCCTGAAATGTGTTCTTTTAAAGGAGGTGCAGACACCTGTGCCAACATCCCCTCTAAGGGCCCCCAGCTGCCTGCAGTTCCAGGGGATTGGCCAGTAGAAGCCCAGCAGGGGTCCCCCCTGGGATGCTGGACTGGGGTCTGGGACCCCAGGCACAGGGGAGATGGGTCCCCAGGCTCCTGGGCCACAGAAAGCCTGATTCTCTCAGGAACGCTTCATCTCCTGCACAGAGAGCTCGGGGCCGCCCTTGATGTGAGCGCTGTCACACTCTCCACAAGCCACCTGAACTGCGTTAGATGTTCTGAGAAAGAAACATGAAGCCAGCCTGGGTGGAGGGGCTGCTCCGCACTTTGGAAAGCTGACCCATTCAGGAGCCATTCTCGTCAGCGGGTGGGGTGTTTCTGTCTCCTCGTTCTGAATGTGACTTGAAAAGACAAGGCATGGATGAAAGTCCTCAAACACGATTTTTCCCCACTGGCTCTTTCAGGCCGATAGCCTCCTGGAGAGGAAAAAATAGATATATAACTAACAATACTTTCTGACCTGTGTGTCTTACAAGGTGAGAACAAAATGGATCTATTAATTAAATCTAACCATGAAAACTGTTCACTTTAAACCTGTTCCCCTTAATCTCTCTGTGCTGAGAGAGGCACTGTTGAGGATAAGTTATCTGATTGCGTTGTGAGTGTCTGGTGCATCCAGGTGGGGAGAAGAACAGGACTCCTGCCTGGAAGACCGCCAGCCGCATTTTGCCAACGTCACTGCTATTGTTCCAGAGCAGTGGCTTCTCTCCTGTGCTTTCAGGATTGTCACCATAAACCTGTTTGCCAAATGTTAATTTTTTAATTTTTCGCCTCATGAAAAGTTACCACTTGATTAGCCAGAAGACTCAAGACTGCAATGTGTGTGTTGTTGTTGTTTTAAGTAGATAAACAAAGAGCATCAGTTGGGGCTACAAACAGGATCTAGACGTTTGCCGTGTGAGTGTTTCCCGAGGGCCAGTCAGTGACCTGCATTCGCAAAGCAGTGATTTCATGACCGTAATGACAAAAGGATTGACTATTTCGTCTGGAAGGGGAAGAAAAATACTAAGAGGAAGAGTAGAGTACTGAGCTTCATAGGTGTATAAATCATGCCACAAGGTCCTAACAGAGACTAGTACTTGGAAGCAGAGCTATTTTTCAAGCCACAGATTTAACCAGCAGTGCTTGACACTCTGTGATATTTGCCATCACTGCGTTCACAATTATTGGTTGAAAAACTGCATCCGATGGACGCAAGCCCAGTGGAGCTTCTTGGTAAAGCCAGAGTCAGGGGCTCACACTGGTGTGTTTGTTACATGACTCTGCTCCTTGAATAAAGCTCTTTCCACGCACAACCATCACCACCACCACACACAGCTGCATTCCTACACTCTTTTAGGAAATGTACTGTTACTGAGCATATGAAACAAATCATCTTTTTCTTTGTATCATACATTTTTAATTGAAGTATAGTTGATTTACAGTGTCGCGTTGACTACTGCTGTACAGCAAAGTGATTCAGTTATACATATATACATACATTTGTTTTTTCTTTTCTTTTCCATTATGGCTTATCGTAGGATATTGAATATAGTTCCGTGTGCCATACGGTAGGACCTTGTTGTTTTTCCATTCTGTATATAAACGCTTACACCTGCTAACCCCAAACTCCCACTCCATCCCTCCCCCAAGCCCCTCACCCTTGGCAACCACCAGTCTGTTCTCTATGTCCATGATTCTGTTTCTGTTGCATAGATAGGTTCATTTTTGTCATTTTTTTAGATTCCACACATAAGTGATATCATATGGTATTTGTTATCTTTCTTACTTCACTTAGTATGATAATCTCTAGTTTCACACATGTTGCTGCAGATGGCATTATTTTGTTCTCTTTTGTGGCTGAGTAATATTCCATTGTATATATTTACCGAATCTTCTTTATCCGTTCCTCTGTTGAAGGACAGTTAGGTTGCTTCCATGTCTTGGCTATTGTGAACAGTGCTGCTATGAACATAGGGGTGCATGTGTCTTTTTGAATTACAGTTTTGTCTGGATATACACCCAGGAGTGGGATTGCTGGATCATATGGTAATTCTATCTTTAGTTTTCTGAGGAACCTCCATTCTGTTTTCCACAGTAGCTGCACCAAATTACATTCCCACCAACAGTGTAGGAGGGTTCCCTTTTCTCCACACCCTCTCCAGCACTTACTGTATGTAGACCTTTTGATGATGGCCATTCTGACTGGCGTGAGGTGATACTTCATTGTAGTTTTGATTTACAAATTCTCTAATAATTAGTGATGTTGAGCATCTTTTCATGTGCCAATTGGCCATATGTATTTCTTATTTGGAGAAATGCCTATTTAGGTCTTCTGCCGTTTTTCGATTGGGTCGTTTGTTTTTTTGTTGTTCAATTTTATGAGCTGTTTGTATATTTTGGAAATTAAGCCCTTGTTGGTTGCATCATTTGCAAATATTTCTTCCATTTTGTAGGTTATCGTTTCGTTTTGCTTATGGTTTCCTTTGTTGTGCAAAAGCTTGTAAGTTTGATTAGGTCCCATTTTATTTTTGTTTTTATTTCTGTATTATGCATTTTTGTGTATCTATATTTCTTAGCCAGTTACCACCACCAGTTGTTTGTGGGTTGTCTGAAGTGTCCTGAATCTTATCGAGACCCATCACAGTGGTCCATGCACTCATAGTAACCTTTGAATATACTTTTGTATTACTGCAGATAACATTTGCACAGTGAAGGATCAAAACAGATGTCAGAGAGAACTGCTTCCAATAAGGATGTGCTTCATTTCCCATTTTAAGAGTACAGGCCAAATATAGAATGCAGTACTCCTGAAGTTGGTACTTTTAATTATAATAAAATATTCATGTGCAGATAGTCAAGATATCATAAGGTAGCAAGCTCATAGGTCATGTGCTATAGACTGAACTGCGTTCTTTCAATTTCATATGTTGAGGTCTTAACCCTCAATGTGATGGTATTGGATTGGCCAAAAAGTTTGTTCGGTTTTTCTGCAACATCTTACAGAAAACCCCAAACAAACTTTTTGGCCAACCCAATATTTGGAGGTGGGGCCTTTGGAAGGTGATTAGGTTGAGATGAGGTCATGACAGTGGGGCCCTCATGGTGGGATTAGTGCCCTTGTAAGAAGAGATTCCAGAGAGTATGCTCGTTTCTCTCTCTCTCTCTCTCTCTCTTCCTACAACGTAAGGATGCAGTGAGAAGATACCCATCAGCAAGCCAGTCAGATAATCCTCACCTGAATTGCCTGACACCTTGATCTTGTACCTGTCAGCCTCCAGAACTGTGAGAAATGTCAGTTGTTTAAGCCCCCCAGCCTGTGGTGTTTTGTTACGGCAGCCCAAACTAAAACAGCATATCTGTTTCTTGACTATCCCAAATGCACAATATCGTTGCCCACTCCTTCACTTATTAGGAGAGTGTTTCATTTTTAACCATGGTCTGGACAGGGTCATGAATAGGAGAAAATCTGACATTCAATAGGGTTAAGACCCTGTACAACATCAAAAGAGGCAAATGAGAGCTGAGGCGGTGGTGGGGGCCAGTCCATTGCTGTTCTAAATAGCTGACACATATAACATGTAAGGAGACACAGTAGGAATGTAGGGAGAGGGCTTTAGTTTAGGCAGATTTTGACTGTAGCAGCTAAAAAAGTCAATCTCTAAATTTACCCTATTCAGAAAACTTCCTCTGTCTTATATTTGGTGACGTGGATGCCCCAAACCAGTTTCCCTGGTTACAGATGGCTTCTCTCAGGAGAGATTC
Organism: Eschrichtius robustus; assembly: GCF_028021215.1. Taxonomy (NCBI): domain Eukaryota; kingdom Metazoa; phylum Chordata; class Mammalia; order Artiodactyla; family Eschrichtiidae; genus Eschrichtius; species Eschrichtius robustus. The sequence continues at coordinate 8,409,716 of NC_090844.1, forward strand.
AAAGGATGCATTGATCTACATGGGACAACACTTAGAAAATTCTACTACATCTTCTGCTTAAATAGCTTCAATGTTTGTAAACCCTTAGATACACGTCTTTCAAGAATAAGGAGCATATGACATTGGGCCACTGCTTCTCATATCACTCCTAGAAGCCACAGAAGCCTAGTGAGTTTTTGTCCTTTCCCTTCTAATACACCATTCTTCTTGGATGTCCTTCCAAATATTTCTGTTTGACCCATTCTCCTTCTGGAAAACCATTGCTGCGCCCCAACCTCCAACCCCAAGAAGATGAGTACGAGCTGTGTAAAAATAGTTAAAAAAACAACAACAGCAGAGGGCTTCCCTGGTGGCGCAGTGGTTAAGAATCTGCCTGTCAGTGCAGGGGACACAGGTTCGAGCCCTGGTCCGGGAAGATCCCACATGCCGCGGAGCAACTAAGCCCGTGTACCACAACTACTGAGCCTGAGTGCCACAACTACTGAAGCCTGTGCACCTAGAGCCCGTGCTCCACAAGAAGAGAAGCCACTGCAATGAGAAGCCTGCACACCAAAATGAAGAGTAGCCCCCGCTCACCACAACTAGAGAAAAGCCTGTGTACAGCAATGAAGACCCTACGCAGCCTAAATAAATAAATAAATAAATAATAACAGCAGAAGTTTTAAAGTTTTAAAAAAAAAAGTTGACAAGTTCATACTCTAAAATTTTAAGAGCTGTATTCAAAAGTAAAAAGTTTCCAGGAGCAACTATAGAACATCCACCCTCATACTTCCAGAACACTAGAATATTCCAATCAACGAGATTGAAAGGAATATGGAGATCTAAGGAAATAAATTAGAAATAAAGCTAAGACAATTTCAGATATAATATGGGTTGGCCAAAAAGTGTGTTTGTTTTTTTCCGCATGATGGCTCTAGCAGTGCTTAGTTGTCTTTAACTGCGTTCAAAACTATTTTGTTAGATTGTATGTGACAGCTGTCATATCAGCGTGCATTTAAAAAAAAACTTATCAAAATTGGTGAATTTTTGTGTAGCCATTTTAATATTGAAGATGGAAGAAAAAAGCAACATTTTCAGCATATTATGCTTTATTATTTCAAGAAAGGTAAAAACGCAACTGAAACACAAAAAAAGATGGGTGCAGTGTATAGAGAAGGTGCTGTGACTGATCGAAAGTGTCAAAAGTGGTCTGCGAAGTTTCGTGCTGGAGATTTCTCCCTGGATGACGCTCCACGGGCGGGTAGACCAGTTGACGCTGATAGCGATCAAATCGAGACGTTAATTGAGAACAGTCAACGTTATACTGCGCAGGAGACAGCCGACATACTCAAAATATCCAAATCAAGTGTTGGAAATCATTTGCACCAGCTTTGTTACGTTCATTGCTTTGATGTTTGGGTTCCACATAAGTTAAGCAAAAAAAACCTTCTTGACCGTATTTCCGCATGTGATTCTCTACTTAAACATAACGAAAACTTTCCAGTTTTAAAACAAATTGTGATGGGTGATGAAAAGTGGATACTGTACAACAATGTGGAACGGAAGAGATTGTGAGGCAAGCGAAATGAACCATCACCAGTCACACCAAAGGCTGGTCTTCATCCAAAGAAGGTGATGCTGTGCATATGGTGGGATTGGAAGGGAGTCCTCGATTATGATCTCCTTCCGGAAAACCAAAGGATTAGTTCCAACAAGTACTGCTCCCAATTAGACCAACTGAAAGCAGCACTTGACGAAAAGTGTCTGGAATTAGTCAACAGAAAACACATAATCTTCCATCAGGATAACGCAAGACCGCATGTTTCTGTGATGACCAGGCAAAAACTGTTCCAGCTTGGCTGGGAAGTTCTGATTCATCCACCTTATTCACCAGATGTTGCACCTTTGGATTTCCATTTATTTCAGTCTTTACAAAATTCTCTTAATGGATAAAACTTCCATTCCATGGAAGACTGTAAAAGGCACCTGGAAGAGTTCTTTGCTCAAAAAGATAAAAAGTTTTGGGAAGATGGAATTATGAAGTTGCCTGAAAAATGGCAGAAGGTAGTGGAACAAGACAGTGAATACATTGTTCAATAAAGTTCTTGGTGAAAATGAAAACTGTGTCTCTTGTTTTTACTTAAAAACCAAAGGAACTTTTGGGCCAACCCAATAGATATACTAGAAGAAAAGAATAAAATAAGCGGCTTCAGTGATGTGAGAGAACAGTCAGCCTGAATGTGACGGAAAAGACAGACCTACACACTGAGAGAGGGGACACGAGATGTGGAGAAGAAACCATGGGACGTCATGACCACATGACTGAGCCAGCAGGAGAGAAACACTGGAAATACTGTTTTAAGTTTCTCCAAGGTAATGCAAAGATGGAAACTGCTCCCAGGAAACTTAGAGCCAAGTAGCATGAGCATTGCTCCTCTCATCTGAGGGTGTATATGACAAAGTATGGGAAGCCTTACCAGAATCTGGTGACATCCTGCAAGTGACTCACTCACAGAATTCACACTGCTGGTTTCCTGACTGCTTTGCCAGGACAAAGGTTTGTTAGAATCATAAACAGGAGTCACTTCACCAATCCCTGGGCTCCTCTGGGTCAGCTTATCCAGTTTTATGTCAAGGGAGGTCTTGCTAGATGGTATAGAAGAGTCCCAGGAGGTTTTTCCTGACCCAGGCAAGGGACTTGTGAGATTCTGAAGTACCGATGTCAGGATCCTGGAATTCGCCCGCTATTCCTGGAGGCTTGAGGATATTGCCAACACTTAGCAGCCTCCAAAGATTCCCATAGAGAAAGCAAATGTACCTGCAGGTTCTAGATATTTTTACTCTGTTCTTCACCTTTTAAATGAAGGGCTTTCATCAACATTAAAAAAATATATCCAATTAGAATAAAGGTAAAACACATGTAAAAATGTTTCACTGAAGAGAATATACAGATGAAAAATAAGCACATGAAAGTATGTTCAACATTATTACCCATTAGTGAAATACAATTTAACCCACAATGTGATATCACTGCCCACCTGAAATCTTAAAAAAGTGATAACCGCCCCCCGCCAAAAAAAAAATAAATCAAAGGCTTTGTCTAGGGGACTGGAAGTTCTTCCTAGCTTTAACTTTCTGTTATCTTGTATATAAAGATCATGAAAAATTGAAGCAAAAATAAGGCCGGGAGAATGTGATCAAGGCTTGCTTCACCAAGAGGACCAGAATCTTCAAGGCTGATCCCACCTGTCTCCAGCAGATAAAAATGTGCCCACGTTTCTCTCTGTATTCACCAGCCCACGTCAGAGTGGTTTCTTTTATTGTTTTTCTTTTGTTCCTCTTTTGTTGGCCGACTCATCGGGGAACGTGCACCGTCTGCCATGTTTCAACACCGTCATGCGTGTCCTGACTCAATATTGATAATGAGGGAGCTGGTTTGTTTCATGGCCTTGCATCCCCAGTGGAAAAGGGCTGGATCCACACTCAGTGGAAATAATGAAGCAAAGGTGGATGTGAAGAGTAATTGCTGAAAATTTGAAAACACCGGGTAGCCACATTAACGCAAAGGGAAGTAGCTGCTGAAAGGGATTTTATTTTTCTGAAGAACATGATGTGAGGAATAGTAACAGTTCAGGCTGACATTGTTGGACACATGACTCACATCCTTATATTAACATTCACCAGGGAGACCAGCGAAAGTGCGTGAAAAACACAGACGGGCTTTTCACGATGGGAAGGCACCTGACTGCAGAAACGAAGTGCCTCACTGGAGAAAATAAAAAGAAATTAGTGTTATTAAAAGAAAAGTGTAGCAATGCGGTCTTTTTGTAAAACCTAATCCTTTTCCTCAGCAATTTCAAGAACAATCCGTGTTCCTAAAAAATGCCGCCATGACTTTTCTCATTTCCTCTGAGTTATTCAGTCCTCTGTTATTTTTAGAAACCCCTCATTTGTCTACAAAGTAGGAATGTTTATTAAGTTTGCTATGAATTATCAAAAATGTATTCCATAATTTTGAGAACAAGCCAAGTTATTAGAACTGGTTTATGGATTTGTGGGGAGGGATTTCATTTCCTTTGCAACTGACACATTTGATCATAATGTGTTTGAAAAGTCAGAAGTTGGATGTGTGTGTGTGGTGTTTCTCCATCTCTGATTTTCTCTTTCCATATAAAGTCTAAACACATTTTTTAATTTGACCTGCATGTGTCAATGATGTATTTGTTCATGAAATGTGAACTTTACTAACAGCAAAATTATGTTGATTCTATCATAATAACATTATAGATTAGTATAACTATGTAGAAATTCTATCAGTTCAGATAATCATATTAGAAGATATGAACTGTGGGGACTTCCCTGGTGGCTCAGTGGTTAGGAATCCGCCTGCCAATGAAGGGGACACGGGTTCAATCCCTGGTCCAGGAAGATCCCACATGACAAGGAGCAACTAAGCCCGTGTGCCACAACTACTGAGCCCCCAAGCCACAACTACTGAAGCCCGCGCGCCTAGAGCCTGTGCTCCGCAACAAGAGAAGCCACCGCAATGAGAAGCCCACGCACCGCAACAAAGAGTAGCCCCTGCTCACCGCAACTAGAGAAAGCCCGCACACAGCAACGAAGACCCAATGCAGCCAAAAATAAATAAATAAATTTATTTTAAAAAAGATATTAAGTGTGAATATATATATAAATATATATATATATATACTCATTCAGGTTGCAAAATGCTATTTTCCTTCATCTTCATGCTAACACTGGGTGTAGACAACTTACATTGCCTACTACAAGCTTATTTCCAATTCCAACAGTTTTGGGGATTTGGGATGATCAAGATTTACTGTTCTTATAAGGAATTGATTTTTGTCTATATTTTTTTTCTAATCAAATTTGTCATTTTGAGATAATTTTAGATTCACATGTAGTTGTAAAAATTCATACAAACATCTCCTGTCCATTTACTCAGTTTCCCCCAGTGGTAAGTTCTCTTTTTTTTTTTAACAGGGAGGTCGGCTCACTTTTCAGCCTTCTTTTTTTTTTTAATTTTTATTTACTTATTTATTTTTGGCTGCATTGGGTCTTCGTTGCTGCACGCGGGCTTTCTCTAGTTGTGACGAGCGGGGCTACTCTTCTTTGCAGTGCACAGGCTTCTTATAGCGATGGCTTCTCTTGTTGTGGAGCACGAGCTCTAGGCACGTGGGCTTCAGTAGTTGTGGCACGCAGGCTCAGTAGTTGTGGCTCGTGGGCTCTAGGGCGCAGGCTCAGTAGTTGCGGCGCACGGGCTTAGTTGCTCCACGGCATGTGGGATCTTCCCGGACCAAGGCTCGAACCCGTGTCCCCTGCATTGGCAGGCGGATTCTTAACCACTGCGCCACCAGGGAAGTCCCGCAGGTTTCATTTCTTAAAGAAACTGCAAACTGTTTTTCAGTGTGACTGTACCATGTTCCGGCAATGTATGAGTTATCCATTTTCTCCACATCCTAGCCAACATTGAATATTATCGCTATTTTTTTTAAATTTTAGCCACTCTGACAAGTGCTGAGTGATCTCTCACTACGGTTTTAATTTACATTTCCCCAATGGCTAATGATGTTTAATATATTTTCATGTGCTGCTTTGTCATCTGTGTCTCTTCTTCAGTGAAGTGTCTCTTCTTATCTTTTGCCTTCATCCAATTAGATTGTTTGCTTTTTACAGAAGAGCTTCAAGAGTTCTTTGTACGTTCCAGATACTGGTCCTTTGTCAGATATGTGCTTTGAAACCATTTTCTGCTTGTCTTAGCTTGTCTTTTCATCCTCTTAACAGGATCTCTCACAGAACAAAAGTTTTTTTAAATTTTGATGAAGTCCAAATTACCATTTTGTTCTTTTTATGGATTGTGGTTTTGGTGTCAAGTCTAAGAACTCTTTGCCTATTTGTAGATCCTGTAGATTTTCTCCCCGCTTTTTTTTTCAAAACTTTCTATTGTTTTACATTTTACTTTTAAGTCCATGGTTAATGTTGAGTAAATTTCTGGTAAGATGTAAGAATTACGTCTAGGTTCATTTTAAGCCTGTGGATATCCCCTTGCTCCAGCACGTTTGTGGAAAAGGCCCTCTATCTTTCCTTAATTGAATTGCTTTTCCACCTTTGTAAAAAATCAATTAAGCATTTTTGTGCGGGCCTAGTTCTCGATTCTTCATTCTGTTTTATCTATTTGTGTATCTATCATTTAGCCAATACCACAGTCTTGATTATAGTAGCTTATATAATAAGTCTTGAAATTAGTTAGATTGGTTTCTTTCATTTTATTACTCTTCTTCAAAATCATTCTAGCTAGTCTAGCTCTTTTGCTTTCCCACATAAATTTTAGAATATTCTCATCTACACATATAGAAAGTTAGGTTGGGATTTTTAAAATAATTTCATAAAACCTGTATATCAGTTTGGGGAGAATTGATATTTTTTACCATATTGAGTCTTCTAACATGGTATATCTCTTTGTTTACTTAGATTTCTGTCATCATTTCACCAGTATTTTGCAGTTTTCAACATACAACTCTTGTGTTTTATGTTTCTACCTAACCATTTTTGAATGATTTTAAATGGTACTGCGTTTTTAGTTTTTCTGTCCATGTTGAACTCATTTCTTAGTTTTAGGAGTTTCTTTGAAGATTTCATGGGATTTTCTACATAGACAACCATGTTATCTATAAATATAGGCAGTTTAATTTCTTCCTTTCTGATCTGTGTAACTTCTTTTTTATTTTCTTGCTTTTTTGCACTGGTTAAAGAACTTCCAACAGTATGTTGAATAAGAGTGGTGAGAGTGGATATCTTTCTTTTTCCAATTTTAGGAAAAAAGTCTTTCACTGTTAAGTTTAATTATAGCTATATATATATATATATATATATATATATATATATATATATATATATATATATATTTATTTATTTATTTATTTATTTATTTATTTATTTATTTATTTATTTATTTATTTATTTATTTATTTATTTATTTATTTATTTATTTATTTATTTATTTATTTATTTATTTATTTATTTATTTATAGATGCTGTTTATCAATTTGAGGAATTTCCCCTTGAGTCCTAGTTTTCTGACTGGTTTATGCCAAATGTGTGTTAAACTGTGTAAAATGCTTTTTTTTTTTTTTTTTACATTGATGTGATTTTTCTTATTCATGTGATTTTTATTCTTTAGCCTGTTAATAAGGGGGATTACATTAATTGATTTTTTAAAATTTAATTCAGGTGAAATTTACATTATATAAAATGAAGCATTTTAAGGTAAATAAATCAGTGTCATTTAGTACACTTACAGTGTTATGAAACCATCACCTGTATTTAGGTCCAAAACTTGTTTATCACCCGAAGAGGAAACTCCAGACCCATTAAACAGTTCCTGCCCATTCTCCTGAATAATAGCTCAGACCTTGGCAACTACCAATCTGCTTTCTCTGTTAATGGATATGACTCTTCTGAATATTTCATATGTATGAAATCATACTTTATATGACCCTTTATGTCTGGCTTCTTTCATTTAGCATAATGTTTTCAAGGTTCATCCATTTTATAGCATGTATCAAACTTCATTCATTTTTATGGCTGAATAATATTCCATCTTAGGTATATATCACATCTTATTCATCCATTCATTTGTTGATGGAAATTTAGGTTGCTTCCACCTTTTGACTATTGTGTTTAAAGCTACTATGAACATTTACATGCAAGTATTTGTTTGAGTACCTGTTTTCAATCTTTTGGGATGTATACCTAACAGTGGAATTGCTGGGTCACATGGTTATTCTACGTTTAACTTTTTGGTTATTGCAAAACTTTTGGGTAGTGCTTTTCACAGCAACTGAATTATTTTACATTCCAACCAGCAATGTACAATGACACCAGTTTTTCCATAGTCTCACCAACACTTTTTTTTTTTTTTTTTTATTAAATTAAGCCATCCTAACTGGTGTGAAGTTATACCTCATTGAGGTTTTTATTTCCACTTCCCTAGTGACTAATGATTTTGAGCATCTTTTCATTTATGTCTTGGCTGTTTGTATATCTTAGGAAAAATACCTGTTGAAGCACATTGCCCATTTTATAAATTGTGCCATCTTTTTGTAATTGAATTGTAAGGCATCTTTATATATTCTAGCTACTAGACCCTGATAAGATGTATAATTTACATTGCTTTCATTCTGTAGGTTGCCTTTTCACTTTTTGAAAATGTCCTTGATGAGCAAAGGTTGTTAGATTTTTAAAATTTTTAATGGTTTAATTTATCTAATTTTTCATTTGTTTCCCATGCTTTTGTTGTCATATCTTAGAATCCATTGCCAAATGCAAGGTCATGAAGATTTATTTCTATATTTTCTTCAAAGAGTTTTATGGTTTTAGCTTTTATATTTAGGACATTTATCCATTTTGAGTACATTTTGGTATGTGGTGAGGAAGGGATCCGAACTCTTTATTTCATATGTATCAATAGATATCCAGTTGTCCCAGGACTATTTGTTGACAAGACTGCTGTTTCCCCTATTGAATGTTCCTGCCAGACTTTTCAAAAGTCAGTTGTCCATTGACGTATGGGTTTATATGTGGACTCTCAGTTTTATTGCATTGCTCTATATGTCTGTCTTTATGCTAGCACAATTTTGATTACTGTAGCTTTATAGTAAGTTTTGAACTTGGCAAGTGTGAGTCCTCCAACTTTGTTCTTTCTTGATATTATTTTAGCTATTTGGGGGTTCCTCAAAAGCCCCTATGAGTTTTAGGATTGAATCATCCATTAAAAAAAAAATTGTGGGTAGCTTGATAGGTGTGGCACTGAAGTAACTGATCAATTTGGGTAGTATTTCCATGCTAAAACTATTAAGTCTTTCAATGCATGAGCATGAAATATGTTTCTATTTATATAAGCCTTTAATTTATTTCATCAATGACTTATAGATTTCAGTTTATAAGAGTTTCACCTCCTTAGTTACATTTTCATCCTAGGTATTTTATTCTTTCGGGGGCTATTGTAAATGGAATTGTTCCCTTAATTTGTTTTTTGCATTGCTCATTGCTGGTGTATAGAAACACAACTAATTTTTCTGTGTTAATCACGTGCACTGCCACTCTGCTGAATTTTTTATTGATTTTAGTCATTTGTGTGTGTGTATTCTTTGGGATTGTCTATGTGTAAGATTATGTCATTTGCAAACAGAGATAGTTTTACTTGTTCCTTTCCCATTGGATGCCTGATTTGTTTTCTAGCAATCTACCAGATTTGAAAGGTTAGGGACTTTTCAGGTCCTTTTTTTTTTTTTTTTTTTAATTTATTTTTTTATATTTATTTTTGGCTGTGTTGGGTCTTCGTTTCTGTGCGAGGGCTTTCTCTAGTTGTGGCAAGCGGGGGCCACTCTTCATCGCAGTGCGCAGGCCTCTCACTATCGCGGCCTCTCTTGTTGCGGAGCACAGGCTCCAGACACGCAGGCTCAGTAGTTGTGGCTCACGGGCCTAGTCGCTCCGCGGCATGTGGGATCTTCTCAGACCAGGGCTCGAACCCGTGTCCCCTGCATTGGCAGGCAGATTCTCAACCACTGCACCACCAGGGAAGCCCTCAAGTCATTTTTGAGAATGCATCCTACCTGAGACGTGTGTGACTTTCTAAATTTCCCATTATACATGGTGCTTTGGAATGAATGCCTTGATTTCCCAAAGAAACTCTCTCCAGCTTTTCTTCCCAGACTTTTGGTACTCTGTTGTCTGCCTAAATTGTAGTATTTTGCATTAGGTGGTTTTGGTTGTTTACTTGCCTTAAAATGTTTTTGAGGAACACTCACCCTTTTCTGCCTTGAGTTGTAAGTTACGCAGAACAAACACAAGCCCTTTCTATCAGTCCTCAGGTACCTATCCAGACAGAGTAAGACACACAAACAATACAATTTGTTCGGTGTATTCAGTGATTATGAACTATCTCACTATACTTTAAAGCTAACGTTATTAGATACCATTATTGATTTGTCCTATAATAAATTCAAGTAATTTTCTATTCACAGGAATCATATTTGCAAGTTGAATGTGGCACTGAGGACTGAACAAACCCAAAGTTATCAGAATATTTGGGAAATGGGTTTTTAACTAAATGACCAGTAAATGTTCTCATCAGTTAAGGTCAAGTCCTTTAGGCTTTAAGTCCTTAATACAGTAACATGTAACAGTAGCCCTTCAGAGCCTCCCCACTTCACTCATACAAGAATCCAAAACAAGCACACCCGATGTGACCCTCAGCACCCCAAGGTTACATCCCAGACCTCCTTTCCTCCTTTGCTTCCTCTCAGCTCCCTGCCTCCCCTCCTGCCCCTGCAGGTACCCTCCTGACAGCACTGCCCTTCACTTCCTTCTTTGCTCAAGGCCACCTCCCCTTGGAACCAAGGTTAAATTAGGTTTATACCATCGGCAGCCCCTTTCCCCTTGCTCTGCTGCACTTTTTTTTTTCCTTCCATGACACTTCTCATCTCCTACCGGAGCATATAATTTGTGTATGTATACTGTCACTGTTTGTTGTCTAACCATCTGCACTGCAGTGGAGCACCAAGGGCCAGGATCTTTGTCTTCCCTGATAGAACTCAAGGGGCTAGAACTGTGGAAGCAGTTAATAGTCAATGAATATTTCATGAATTACAGAAAGCGTTTTTCTCCCATTCCCAATGAATGAATTAGCTGACTCCGGTCCATATTTTGTTGTTGAAGTTCTTTCAGTAATTAATTTTTATACATCGTTTTAAATTTTACTGTAAATATGAGTAGCTGTGCTTATGAACATGATATTTCCCTTTAACATCTCTTTGTGGCCTATTTAGGTTTTGCATTATCTAGACATTTCAACTAAATTGTTAAGGTGGTTACGTGCCATATTTTCCTATAGCAAATACCACAAAGTTACATACCTAGAATTTGCTTGGCAGACATTTAATTTAATTAATTCCACTGTTTATTCCTCTGTCTTTTGCCATTTGTGTTATGATTCTTTTCAGCCTGGGACAACTTAACTACCCAAGTATCATATTGAGATCAGGAACCCCTGCCCTTGACTTGACAGCACTGAGTTCTTATCTAAGACTATTTTAATACATGTCATTTTTGAATTTCTCTTCAATTCTGATCACCAAAGATTTTACTTCAATTAAAAATAAAAATAAGCCATGTCTGTAGCTTTGCATTTCCATGCAATTATTTTTAACATTCACTTGGCTTTGTTTTGCTCTGTCTCTTGGAAGACACTTTCAAAGCCTCAGAAGGTGGGTTGGAGACAGGAGGTCAGGTGGGAATTGAGAGCAGCCTGAATATCAACACAAAAAGGGCTTCTGTTCCATTCTAATTACAAAGAAAAGATTTTCAGGAGGACGGAAAATGAATTCATGGAGAAGGTCATTGTCTATGTTGAAGGAAAGATTTTGATCAAGTCAGAAGAATCAAAACTCAGTCTTAGTTAGACACAGTCCTTAGAATGATCAATAGAAAAGAACCTATATGTCTCCTTTGACAGACAAACTGAATGAAGATTTAGGCAACATTAGAAGAGATTGGACTTGTGGCTACGTGTCACGATTTTGATTAGCCTCATTTTCAAGTGACAGTTAGTTACTTGTTGTCCTAGAAAGAGAGTTTCTGTTTGGCCAATCATAGACCACCTTCCAAAGTTGTCAGGCAGAAGGAGCCCAGTAAATAACCTTCTTTCCTACCTCAGTTATGAATAAATTGAGAAATAAGGCAAAGATGTAAGGCTGATGGGAACCAATGGGCAGCCTTATTACAAATGAAGCTACCGTTGAACCCTTTAATTGATACCTGCAGGCATTTGATCTTTCTTTTTTTTTTAAACATCTTTATTGAAGTACAATTGCCTTACAATGGTGTGTTAGCTTCTGCTTTATAACAAAGTGAATCAGTTATACACATACAATATGTTCCCATATCTCTTCCCTCTTGCATCTCCCTCCCTCCCACCCTCCCCATCCCACCCCTCTAGGTGGTCACAAAGCACCGAGCTGATCTCCCTGTGCTATGCGGCTGCTTCCCACTAGCTATCTATTTTCCATTTGGTAGTGTATATATGTCCATGACACTCTCTTACCCTGTCACATCTCACCCCACCCCCTCCCCATATCCTCAAGTCCATTCTCTAGTAGGTCTGTGTCTTTATTCCCGTCTTGCCACTAGGTTCTTCATGGCTTTTTTTTTTTTTTCCTTAGATTCCGTATATATGTGTTAGCATACTGTATTTGTTTTTCTCTTTCTGACTTACTGCACTCTGTATGACAGACTCTCACTCCATCCACCTCATTACAAATACCTCCTTTTCATTTCTTTTTATGGCTGAGTAATATTCCATTGTATATATGTGCCACATCTTCTTTATCCATTCATCTGTCGATGGACATTTAGGTTGCTTCCATGTCCTGGCTATTGTAAATAGAACTGCAATGAACATTTTGGTACATGACTCTTTTTGAACTATGGTTTTCTCAGGGTATACGCCCAGTAGTGGGATTGCTGGGTCGTATGGTAGTTCTATTTGTAGTTTTTTAAGGAACCTCCATGCTGTTCTCCATAGTGGCTGTATCAATTTACATTCCCACCAACAGTGCAAGAGTGTTCCCTTTCCTCCACACCCTCTCCAGCATTTATTGTTTCTAGATTTTTTGATGATGGCCATTCTGACCGGTGTGAGATGATATCTCATTGTAGTTTTGATTTGCATTTCTCTAATGATTAATGATGTTGAGCATTCTTTCATGTGTCTGTTGGCAATCTGTATATCTTCTTTGGAGAAATGTCTATTTAGGTCTTCTGCCCATTTTTGGATTGGGTTGTTTGTTTTTTTGTTATTGAGCTGCATGAGCTGCTTGTAAATCTTGGAGATTAATCCTTTGTCAGTTGCTTCATTTGCAAATATTTTCTCCCATTCTGAGGGTTGTCTTTTGGTCTTGTTTATGGTTTCCTTTGCTGTGCAAAAGCTTTTAAGTTTCATTAGGTCCCATTTGTTTATTTGTGTTCTTATTTCCATTTCTCTGGGAGCTGGGTCAAAAAGAATCTTGCTGTGATGTATGTCATAGAGTGTTCTGCCTATGTTTTCCTCTAAGAGTTTGATAGTGTCTGGCCTTACATTTAGGTCTTTAATCCATTTTGAGTTTATTTTTGTGCATGGTGTCAGGGAGTGTTCTAATTTCATACTTTTACATGTATCTGTCCAATTTTCCCAGCACCACTTATTGAAGAGGCTGTCTTTTCTCCACTGTATATTCTTGCCTCCTTTATCAAAGATAAGGTGACCATATGTGTGTGGGTTTATCTCTGGGCTTTCTATCCTGTTCCATTGATCTATATTTCTGTTTTTGTGCCAGTACCAAACTGTCTTGATTACTGTAGCTTTGTAATAGAGTCTGAAGTCAGGGAGCCTGATTCCCCCAGCTCCATTTTTCGTTCTCAAGATTGCTTTGGCTATTCGGGGTCTTTTGTGTTTCCATACAAATTGTGAAATTTTTTGTTCTAGTTCTGTGAAAAATGCCAGTGGTAGTTTGATAGGGATTGCATTGAATCTGTAGATTGCTTTGGGTAGTAGAGTCATTTTCACAATGTTGATTCTTCCAATCCAGGAACATGGTATATCTCTCCATCTATTTGTATCATCTTTAATTTCTTTCATCAGTGTCTTATAATTTTCTGCATACAGGTCTTTTGTCTCCTTAGGTAGGTTTATTCCTAGATATTTTATTCTTTTTGTTGCAATGGTAAACGGGAGTGTTTTCTTAATTTCACTTTCAGATTTTTCGTCATTAGTGTATAGAAATGCAAGAGATTTCTGTGCATTAATTTTGTATCCTGCTACTTTACCAAATTCATTGATTAGCTCTAGGAGTTTTCTGGTAGCATCTTTAGGATTCTCTATGTATAGTATCATGTCATCTGCAAACAGTGACAGCTTTACTTCTTCTTTTCCGATTTGGATTCCTTTTATTTCTTTGTCTTCTCTGATTGCTGTGGCTAACACTTCCAAAACTATGTTGAATAATAGTGGTGAGAGTGGGCAACCTTGTCTTGTTCCTGATCTTAGTGGAAATGGTTTCAGTTTTTCACCATTGAGGACAATGTTGGCTGTGGGTCTGTCATATATGGCCTTTATTATGTTGAGGAAAGTTCCCTCTATGCCTACTTTCTGCAGGGCTTTTATCAGAAATGGGTGTTGAATTTTGTCGAAAGCTTTCTCTGCATCTATTGAGATGATCATATGGTTTTTCTCCTTCAATTTGTTAATATGGTGTATCACATTGATTGATTTGCGTATATTGAAGAATCCTTGCATTCCTGGGATAAACCCCACTTGATCATGGTGTATGATCCTTTTAATGTGCTGTTGGATTCTGTTTGCTAGTATTTTGTTGAGGATTTTTGCATCTATGTTCATCAGTGATATTGGCCTGTAGTTTTCTTTCTTTGTGACATCTTTGTCTGGTTTTGGTATCAGGGTGATGGTGGCCTCGTAGAATGAGTTTGGGAGTGTTCCTCCCTCTGCAATATTTTGGAAGAGTTTGAGAAGGATAGGTGTTAGCTCTTCTCTAAATGTTTGATAGAATTCGCCTGTGAAGCCATCTGGTCCTGGGCTCTTGTTTGTTGGAAGGTTTGTAATCACAGTTTCAATTTCAGTGCTTGTGATTGTTCTGTTCATATTTTCTATTTCTTCCTGGTTCAGTCTTGGCAGTTTGTGCATTTCTAAGAATCTGTCCATTTCTTCCAGGTTGTCCATTTTATTGGCATAGAGTTGCTTGTAGTAATCTCTCATGATCTTTTGTATTTCTGCAGTGTCAGTGGTTACTTCTCCTTTTTCATTTCTAATTCTATTGATTTGAGTCTTCTCCCTTTTTCTCTTGATGAGTCTGGCTAATGGTTTATCAGTTTTCTTTATCTTCTCAAAGAACCAGCTTTTAGTTTCATTGATTTTTGCTATTGTTTCTTTCATTTCTTTTTCATTTATTTCTGACCTGATCTTTATAATTTCTTTCCTTCTGCTGGCTTTGGGGTTTTTTTGTTCTTCTTTCTCTAATTGCTTTAGGTGCAAGGTTAGGTTGTTTATTCGAGGTGTTTCCTGTGTCTTGAGGTAGGCTTGTATTGCTATAAACTTCCCTCTTAGCACTGCTTTTGCTGCGTCCCATAGGTTTTGGGTCGTCGTATCTCCATTGTCATTTGTTTCTAGGTATTTTTTGATTTCCCCTTTGATTTCTTCAGTGATCACTTCGTTATTAAGTAGTGTATTGTGTAGCCTCCATGTGTTTGTATTTTTTACAGATCTTTTCCTGTAATTGATATCTAGTCTCATAGCGTTGTGGTCGGAAAAGATACTTGATACGATTTCAATTTTCTTAAATTTACCAAGGCTTGATTTGTGACCCAAGATATGATCTATCCTGGAGAATGTTCCATGAGCACTTGAGAAAAATGTGTATTCTGTTGTTTTTGGGTGGAATGTCCTATAAATATCAATTAAGTCCATCTTGTTTAATGTATCATTTAAAGCTTGTGTTTCCTTATTGATTTTCATTTTGGATGATCTGTCCATTGGTGAAAGTGGGGTGTTAAAGTCCCCTACTATGATTGTGTTGCTGTCGATTTCCCCTTTTATGGCTGTTAGTATTTGCCTTATGTATTGAGGTGCTCCTATGTTGGGTGCATAAATGTTTACAATTGTTATAGCTTCCTCTTGGATCGATCCCTTGATCATTATATAGTGTCCTTCTTTGTCTCTTGTAATAGTCTTTATTTTAAAGTCTATTTTGTCTGATATGAGAATTGCTACTCCAGCTTTCTTTTGATTTCCATTTGCATGGAATATCTTTTTCCATCCCCTCACTTTCAGTCTATATGTGTCTCTAGGTCTGAAGTGGGTCTCTTGTAGACAGCATATATATGGGTCTTGTTTTTGTATCCATTCAGCCAGCCTGTGTCTTTTGGTGGGAGCATTTAATCCATTTACATTCAAGGTAATTATCGATAATGTATGTTCCTATTCCCATTTTCTTAAATGTTTTGGGTTTGTTATTGTAGGTGTTTTCCTTCTCTTGTGTTTCTTGCCTAGAGAAGTTCCCTTAGCATTTGTTGTAAAGCTGGTTTGGTGGTGCTGAACTCTCTCAGCTTTTGCTTGTCTGTAAAGGTTTTAATTTCTCCATCACATCTGAATGAGATCCTTGCTGGGTAGAGTAATCTTGGTTGTAGGTTTTTCTCCTTCATCACTTTAAGTATATCCTGCCACTCCCTTCTGGCTTGCAGAGTTTCTGCTGAAAGATCAGATGTTAACCTTATGGGGATTCCCTTGTGTGTTATTTGCTGTTTTTCCCTTGCTGCCTTTAATATGTTTTCCTTATATTTAATTTTTGACAGTTTGATTAATATGTGTCTTGGCGTGTTTCTCCTTGGGTTTATCCTGTATGGGACTCTCTGTGCTTCCAGGACTTGATTAACTATTTCCTTTCCCATATTAGGGAAGTTTTCAACTATAATCTCTTCAAATATTTTCTCAGTCCCTTTCTTTTTCTCTTCTTCTTCTGGGACCCCTATAATTCGAATGTTGGTGCGTTTAATGTTGTCCCAGAGGTCTCTGAGACTGTCCTCAGTTCTTTTCATTCTTTTTTCTTTATCCTGCTCTGCAGTAGTTATTTCCACCATTTTATCTTCCAGGTCACTTATCCTTTCTTCTGCCTCAGTTATTCTGCTATTGATCCCATCTAGAGTATTTTTAATTTCATTTATTGTGT
This sequence comes from Eschrichtius robustus, assembly GCF_028021215.1. Taxonomy (NCBI): domain Eukaryota; kingdom Metazoa; phylum Chordata; class Mammalia; order Artiodactyla; family Eschrichtiidae; genus Eschrichtius; species Eschrichtius robustus. The sequence continues at coordinate 8,426,491 of NC_090844.1, forward strand.
TTTTCATCATTGCTTGGTTCCTCTTTAGTTCTTCTACGTCCTTGTTAAATGTTTCTTGCATTTTGTCTATTCTATTTCCAAGATTTTGGATCATCCTTACTATCATTATTCTGAATTCTTTTTCAGGTAGACTACCTATTTCCTCTTCATTTGTTAAATCTGGAGTGTTTTGACCCTGCTCCTTCATCTGCTGTGTGTTTTTCTGTCGTCTCACTTTGCTTATCTTACTGTGTTTGGGGTCTCCTTTTCACAGACTGCAGGTTTGTAGTTCCCGTTGTTTTTGGTATCTGTCCCCAGTGGCTAAGGTTGGTTCAGTGGGTTGTGTAGGCTTCCTGGTGGAGGGAACTAGTGCCTGAGTTCTGGTGGATGAGGATGGATCTTGTTTTTCTGGTGGGCACGTCCACGTCTGGTGGTGTATTTTGCGGTGTCTGTGGCCTTATTATGATTTTAGGCAGCCTCTCTGCTAATGGATGGGGCTGTGTTCCTGTCTTGCTAGTTGTTTGGCATAGGGTGTCCAGCACTGTAGCTTGCTGGTCGTTGAGTGAAGCTGGGTCTTGATGTTGAGATGGAGATCTCTGAGAGATTTTTGCCGTTTGGTATTACGTGGAGCTGGGAGGTCTCTTGTGGACCAGTGTCCTGAAGTTGGCTCTCCCACCTCAGAGGCACGGCCCTGATGCCTGGCTGGAGCACCAAGAGCCTTTCGTCCACACGGCTCAGAGTAAAAGGGAGAAAAAATAGAAAGAAAGAAAGAAGGAGGCTATAATATAGTGAAGTAAAATAAAGCTATTATAAAGCAGAGCTATACAGACAAAGTCTCACCCAGAAGCATATACATATACACTCACAAAAAAGAAGGAAAAGGGGAAAAATTAATATATCCTGCTCCGAAAGTCCACCTCCTGAATTGGGGATGATTCGTTGTCTACTCAGGTATTCAACAGATGCAGGCACATCAAGTTTTTTGTGGAGTTTTAATCCGCTGCTTCTGAGGCTGCTGGGAGTGATTTCCCCTTCTCTTCTCTGTTCGCACAGCTCCTGGGGATCAGCTTTGGATTTGGACCTGCCTCTGCGTGTAGGTCGCCTGTTCCCCGCCCAGACAGGACGGGGTTAAAGGAGCAGCTGCTTCGGGGGCTCTGGCTCACCCAGGCCGCGGGGAGGGAGGGGTACAGAGGAGGCGGGGCGAGCCTGCGGCGTCAGAGGCCGGCGTGACGCTGCAGCAGCCTGAGGTGCGCCGTGTGTTCTCCCGGGGAACTTGTCCCCGGATCACGGGAGCCTGGCGGTGGCGGGCTGCACAGGCTCCCGGGAGGGGCGGTGTGGAGAGTGACCTGTGCTCACACACAGGCTTTTTGGAGGCGGCAGCAGCAGCCCCAGCGTCTCACGCCCGTCTCTGGGGCCCGCGCTGATCGCTGCGGCTCGCGCCAGTCTGTGGAGCTTGTTTAGGCGGCGCTCTGAATCCCCTCTCCCTGCGCGCCGTGAAACAAAGAGGCAAGAAAAAGTCTCTTGCCTCTTCGGCAGCTGCAGACCTTTTCCCGGTCTCCCTCCCGGCCAGCTGTGGTGCGCTAACCCCTTCAGGCTGTGTTCACGCCGCCAACCCCCAGTCCTCTCCCTGCGATCCGACCGAAGCCCAAGCCTCAGTTCCCAGCCCCGCCCGCCCCGGCGGGGGAGCAGAGAAGCCTCTCGGGCTGGTGAGTGCTGCTCGTTGCCGAGCCTCTGTGCAGGAACCTCTCCGCTGTGCCCTCCGCACCCCTGTGGCTGTGCTCTCTTCTGTGGCTCCGAAGCTTCCCCCCTCTGCCACCCGCAGTCTCTGCCCGCGAAGGGGCTTCCTAGTGCGTGGAAATCTTTTCTCCTTCACAGCTCCCTCCCACTGGTGCAGGTGCTGTCCCTATTCTTTTGTCTCTGTTATTTCTTTTTTCTTTTGCCCTACCCAAGTACGGGGGGAGTTTCTTGCCTGTTTAGAGGTCGGACGTTTTCTGTCAGCGCTCAGTGGGTGTTCTGTAGGAGCAGTTCCACGTGTAGATGTATTTCTACTGTATCTGTGGGAAGGAAGGTGATCTCCGCGTCTTACTCTTCCGCCATCTTCTCTCCTGCCTGATCTTTCTAATAGGAAACTCTTTCATTAGACCATCATCCTTTCTCTCCCCCGTTCAACTCCACTCACACCTTTGCATGCACATCAGTCAGTCCTTAGAAGGGGACAAACAATGCAGGCTGCCTAAAGATGGGAGAGAAAAAAGATTCATGTTCCAGATTTCTTCCTTCCCCTTCTAAACACAGCAAGCAAACAATTTACCCCTTCTGGAATAGAGTGTGCGTGGCAGGGGTGGGTAGAGAGAGACTAGGAATTTTACACTAATGGGGGTCCCTCCAAATGGGAGGAAATAACATCTCAGAACCATTTGTGTCCTTGCCATATATGTCCATATTCACTTGAGATTTGCCTGAGCTGAACTGAATTCTTGAGAAATACTTTAAATACATTTAGAGACCTGAATCCAGAGTAATCCAGAAGAATGGTTTTAAGATGAGGCAACAGACAAATAGCACAAGCACCAAGTAATGTGGTGTTAAATTGGCCCCAGTTTGCAGAGGGAGAGAAAAGGGCTAGTGAGGGCCCCTTATGGGACTCATGGAAGTTATTTTTCAACTTAGATGATTATAGCCAATTCATGTGCAGAACTGACCTTAAAACTTGGGTATCAAAACCCTAATCATGAGCAAATGAACCCAGCTCAATCCTAAAATATCCCCAAGGACATGCTTTGGAGAAAAATGGCTACTGAGACATTTTGCATGAATAACAATATGAAAAATATGTCTTCTTCAAGATCCTAAAAGCATGGCACTTAGACCAGTTATTTGCAAAAGCCTCAATTCAAATTCAGAATGATATTTAGCATGCTTTGGAGTTCCAAAGAAATGTATTTGAAAATAGATTTTCCTCTGATGTTTCCTTTTTGCCATTTGTGTTATGATTCTTTTCAGCCTGGGGCAACTTAACTACCCAAGTATCATATTGAGATCGGGAACCCCTGCGGTTGACTTGACAGCACTGAGTTCTTATCTAAGACTATTTTAATGCATGTCATAAATCACAAAGAAAAGCTTCTATTTTGAAACAAATAAAAACAATCATGATCATGGGTTTCTAAAATCTGTTTTAGAAAGTTTGTTGCCTGTAAGTCTTTGCTTCATTTAAAACTCAAGATTTTAGAACTTGCCTAGAGCAAAAAATAACATTATTTGCATCTGTACAGTGATAGACAAGTTACTATTGTGAATTAAAACACAATAACAGAATTTTCAGTAATAGGAAAAAGATTCTACATTTCATGTGTTTTTGCTGCTGAAGCCAAATCCAACCTCTGTACCTCCAACACCGAGTTAAATCTCGGAGACAGAGTTTTGGGTGAAGTAGAAAAGAATAACTTTATTGCTTTGCCAGGCAAAGGGGACCGCAGTGGGCTAATGTCCTCAAAACTGTGTGTCCCCTCCAGGAGGGGGTAGTGAAGAGCCAAATATGAATGAGATGAGACTGGATTTATTTTCCTATGTCATTTTTTCCAACTCCCTCCTTAGATTTTTATGGTTCTTTCGAAGACTCCTATTAATGCAATCTCTTAATTCTTTATGATTGGGGATAGAATTTATCATTTCTCCCCCTGCTTCTCCTAACCTCCTCTCTTATTAGTTTATTTGAAAAATGATGTTAAAGAATTGACAATTCAAGCTCTTCCTGAGTCAAACGTGGCTTATTTATATCTCAGAGGAAACTTCAGACAGAGATTTTCTAATTCATTCTCTCCTCTGTACTTTAGGGAACTAAACCCAGAAAATTGCGTTAAATTCCTCACTCTCGGTTCTTTAAGTAGCATTGGGACATTCAGCATAATCTAATGTCCTTCACTTACTGGCTGGGGTGCTTTCTAAAACAGGCACCTTTGAATGTCAAACATCTCTGTTTTGTTCAGTGAATGAAATCAGGTCACCCTAATAAACACACACCTTGCCCATTAAGTAGTACAGATGGGGACTAAATATGTGTATTTAATTTAATTCTCAAATGAGGCTTAAATTAGAGTGTCGCGGGGAGATAACGATGAGAGAATGTCATCATCCACTTGGCAGGAATTGAGACAGTGAAAATTCTCCCGGAAGATGTCTAAGAACCATGTGAGGCTGTGAATCCCCTGGACTTCACGTTGCAGGTGGGGATTGAGGTGCTGAGGAGTGAATAAGAGTTTAGTCCCTAAGAGTGAAGTGAAGTATGACTCTGCCTAGAGAAACCACTAAACTTGATTCTTTCTTATCTGATCCACTTGTGCTTGTTCAAAGTTTTCTTTTCCACAAATGACTATAACCAAGCTACATGGAAAACACTAGAATTGATGATGGCCCAGGGCCCAGGGAAGCAGCATAACCATCCAGGCAGCCATGCCCCATGGGCCTATCGATTTTAAAATTGGGCTTATCAATTTTAAAATTCACCATTAGAGAGTGGTTTTATCAACCTTTTTTCTTCTGGAAATACCAACTAAACTTTTTTGTTGTTGTTATAACATTATGTTAGTTTTGATGTACAACACAATAATTTAATATGTGTATATATTGCAAAATGGTCACCACAATAAGCCTATTTCACATCCATCAGACTCTCTTAGCAACTTTCAAATATACAATACAGTGTTATTAACTATAGTCACCATGCTGTACATTATTACATCCCTAGGATTTGCTTATTTTATAACTGGGAGTTTGTTCCTTTGGACCCCGTTCACCCATTTCGAGAATTATTTCACTCTTGATAATTAAACAAACACTTTTTTTTTTATCACTTATTCAATTTCTCCTTTGCTTTAGGCCAGCTATATAACATTCCTAAATTTGTATACATTTCATGTTATGGAGTTTTGTGTAGCAGAATGATTTTTTTTTCACAGTTGAAAGCAACATGCTCATTTTAGCTTCAGCGTTTTTACTGTCATTCACTTAGCTCCCCATTATACTTTCCAGAGCCATCTCCCACAGGTCTAAAAGTTTTGATTTACTATGCAGCTTTGATCAGTTAATACTGCAAATGGTCACTTATCTCTATATTCCTTCTTTTTATAAATGTTTAAGTTATGAGTATAATCTTCTGGTTTATATGCAGTAGTTAAAGCGATGCAAATCAAATTAGTATTTTCCTGAAAAAACAGATCAACACTGCTGTTAATACTCTTTATCTAGGCAGTAAGCTATTTTTCTCCCTGATCTTTTTTCTGGTCTAAAACCTTGAAAGTTACACTAAAGTAAAACAAAGAAGAATAGAACCTAGATAAAACTAAATAACTCTGTTTAAAGGGGGGTAAAAAAACAAAAACTTTTGTTCTCTTGAAGTTCTAAGTGGAAATCAGTAAAATAAAAATACACACAAAGTTCACTACACACTGTATTGTTTCAACTCAAGGCCACAGATTTGAAAGAACAGCAGTTCCTTTTTGCCAAAGTAGTTTTTACAACAAATCCTAATCCTCCATGGAATTTCAATATCATGCATGATTCCTTCAGAAACATCACAAAACCAAGATAAAATAAGGGATGTGGGCTTCCCTGGTGGTGCAGTGATTAGGAATCTGCCTGCCAATGCAGGGGAAACGGCTTCGAGCCCTGGTCCAGGAGGATCCCACATGGCGCGGAGCAACTAAGCCCTTGCGCCGCAACTACTGAGCCCACGTGCCACAACTACTGAAGCCCGTGCGCCTAGAGCCCGTGCTCCACAACAAGAGAGGCCACCACGATGAGAAGACCGCCCACCGCAACGAAGAGTAGCCCCCACTCGCTGCAACTAGAGAAAGCCCGTGCGCAGCAACGAAGACCCAACACAGCCAAAAATAAATAAATAAAATAGAAATCTTTAAAATATATATATATATATATAAGGGACAGAATCTAAGACTTTGCTTTCTTGCCCACAGCCTAGGAACAGGTGAAAAGTTGAAAGGTCATAAACATGGAAGTAGATACGAACGTAAAGATCAATTACAGCAGCAAATCCGTAAGTGGAGCTTCTGTTTCCATGGATAATTCCATGGCTGTTTGGTCAGTGTCTTCTGTCTTGTTTCTGCACATTCAGAGGAAACGTTAAGACGTGAGAAATTCTGATATCAATCAAGTTCTCAACTATCTTATGTTTAATTAGCTGGGTAGTGTGTGTGAATAGCATCCCATAAAGTTGTTCAGTATATAATCTCTGTGTCCCCCAATCCCACACCTAGAAATATTGGTGAAATCCCAGCCCCTTTTTATGTGTTAATGCATGTAAGAGCTTTGGGTCAAAAGAGTTATTTAAAGAATCAAACCAAAACTAAAAAAAGGCTTTTTTCACTTTCTTTTTATTTATTTATTTATTTACTTTTATTTTTGGCTGTGTTGGGTCTTCGTTTCTGTGCGAGGGCTTTCTCTAGTTGCGGCAAGTGGGGGCCACTCTTCATCGCGGTGCGCAGGCCTCTCACTGTCGTGGCCTCTCTTGTTGCGGAGCACAGGCTCCAGACGCGCAGGCTCAGTAGTTGTGGCTCACGGGCCCAGCTGCTCCGCGGCATGTGGGATTTTCCCAGACCAGGGCTCGAACCCGTGTCCCCTGCATTAGCAGGCAGACTCTCAACCACTGCGTCCCCAGGGAAGCCCTCACTTTCTTAAATGCCCCCGCATAGAGACAAATAAGCAGAATCCAGCCTTCAGCTCAGATACACAAACACACTTTTTGTTTCTTTCCCAATTTACATGGTCACCTGTCTCTTCCTGAACAGCAGTAGGGACATTCTGAGGATTCAGACACTGCCCTTTGCTTCTGCAGCACAATTTGCAGGAGTCATTCCTTTTAGAAAATGGAAGAAAGTGATAGCATATGGCTTCTAAATTACGGTGTCATGGGATGAGCACCGGATTTGAAGTCAAAATAACCTTGACTCGCTTCCCATTGCTTTGGCCTTTGTGTCTATGTGACTTTGGGCAAATCACTTACCCTATTTACTAAAGAGGAATGACAGTGCATGTCTATCAAGATGATTTCGAGGGTTAGAGAAAGTCTGGAAAGTGCTTGCCGTGGAGTAAGGATACAATGATCACCATAGGAGCAGCCCTGCCCTTTATCAGATGTGGCAGTCAGCCCAGTTTTCCCGCTCCCATGGACTGATTGTTTAGTAGGTGCTGGACACAGCCCTTAGCACCTAGGATGGAGCCACAGATTCTAGGGTCAGGGATTCTGACCTCATATGGCTTCCCGTCTAGAGCACTTAGATCTTCATGAAAAGATTAAATAAAATAATGATGGATTATCAACAATAACTTGCTTTTTTCACATACCCTGGCAGATATAGCCGTTGCAGTCCAGGAGAGGAGCTTAGGGCCAAAGGAAATGGGTAATCAAGGTGTAGATTATATGGTAATGGCACTTGGTACTCCACCGTTTTGTTGAGTAAACATCAGTACTTCAGGACACAATAGACACGCATCCCTTCCCATCATCCTTAAAATGCACATTCACCACTTGAGAGGCAACTGACAGGAAGCTCCGTGTCAGGTCCAGCTGAGCCCCGGATCCAGGGAAGACATGTCCTGATGTCTCATCATGATGGGGGATTTATACTCAAGCCCTTAACCCCCAACCTTCTCTCCCTAAAATAGTGAAGACTGTGAGGAAAAACACAATTGCAAGTGTGAAAAATCTGCTAAAAGATGTTAAGTCAGCCCTGTAAGTGATGACATAGATCATAGTTTCCAGTGTATAGCCACTGTGCGAACGTCTAGTATTTCGTTCAGGAAGACACCGAATCCTAATACAAAACCCAACACCATTTCATCCAGAGGCCAGCGAAGCAGGCTAGCATTGTGTGCAAGCGTGTGTATGGGCAGGGCGGGGCAGGAGAGGGAGAGAAAAAGAGAGAGAGGGGGAGGGATCTCACTGTTTGATGTTCTGTTGTTGTGGACCCTCCCGGAAGCCACTGAGATTCTGGGTGGCAGAATCATCTCCACAGAGATTCACAGGTGGGGAAAGCGACCAAGAGAGACATTAAATTGAGACCTGAGCCATTTCAGGAGTCCTGTTGGGCCCAGTGGTCTATTTGCCCAATGGGACAAGCAGATTTTAAACCTGTTTGTTTGATAAATTTAAGCACAACTTCTTGGAGATCAATTCTTTCCTATTAAACCTGTACAGTGACCCTTAAGATTCTGACTTATCTGCTGTCTCAGCCACTCATTCTGGGTGGTAACTAAAAGTATGTAGGAAATCATTACACATTTCCTTTTTATTTTTAAAGTGCATTTGTTAATTTTGATAAGGTTAAAAAGAATACCTGTTCGTGATTTGTCAGGCTTTCAGTCTCTAAATCTGAAAATCTTCCTTAACCACAAAGGACCTCGTGGATGAATATTCTCCTTCCCTTTCCTCTCTGAGAGTTTACATTAGCTTCACGCTTCATAGATGACCATAGGTTAGTGGGGTTTTAGCATGACTTTTTAACATTTCAGTTTCTCTTTGGAGGTAAATTCTCACTCAACATTAAGACAGAACATAGTATTAGAATTTAAGAATCTCTCTTGCAGATCTAGAAATTGTTCTCTACTGTTGAAAAAAGAAAGAAATGGGGAATGGAATGGGGGTGATCCATCTGCAGAGAAATAATTCATGTAGAGGATCGATAGGCCCCATTGCAGGTAGGGATTTGGAGCACCCAGGAAGGAGTCAGGTGATAGTTGTATTTTACTTTTCTTAACAAGTATCACTGAATTGATCGTACAGCATCACGGTTAAACTATATCAACATCTTAGATTTTAAATGCTCTATTTAAGGGAAACTTATTTTCCTACATTGATTTACCACCATTACCTTGAGACTGATTTATACCTCTTTTGAATTCTCATGTATTAAAGCAGAAATACAGAATTACATTATTTCAAATTTGAGGAACAACTCAATTCTATTGACCGATCATAATGTGTTTCATCACTGGGTATTTCATTAAAAGATAAAGCAATATCTGACGTACAATTGAGAATGTTAGTTCTACAGTCTATGGAGAGAGAATTATCTTAATTGGCAATGCATGGTATGTTTCTATGAGAAAAGCAGAATTGAGTTCAAAATAACTTGCAGTAGAGAAATGTAGATTTGAAGTTTCTGAGAGAAAAGACTCAAATTTAGATGGCAGCCTGTTTCAGGCCAAAAGTCACCTATTGTAAGAGCATCAGTGTGAGATCTGGGAACCATGATAAAGTGCAGCTTTATTTGCTTGTTTGTTTTGTGTTAATTTGGTTTGTTTTGTGATATAACGAACTTCATCACTCAAAATCTAGAAAGTCAAATAATTTGGCAATTGCAGTCCTAGTATTTTAAGTACCACATTGTGAGCTGAGGACCTTGTGGACAAGGCCCCAGGCAGACAGAGGTGCTCATGAAGGCATCTCCTAAAATGCAACGTCTACCCAGACATTTAAAGGAAAGCAGGGCAGAGCCAGATAAAGGGTGAGGTCCCACTCGTTATTTAACTTGTAAAATCCTCTTAAAATCAGGAGACTCTCCAGTGAACTATCCTTTTTGAAAACAGTACAGGTCTTCCTCGACTTACGATAGGGTTACATCTCAATATTACATCCCAATAAACCCATTGTAAGTTGAAAACATCATAAATCGAAATGGACTTAATTCACTTACCCTACGGAACATCGTAGCTTAGCCCAGCCTACCTTCAACGTGTTCAGAATGCTTACATTAGCCTACAGTTGGGCAAAATCATCTAACACAAAGCCTGTTTTATAATAATGTGTTGAATACCTGATGTCGTTTATCAAATACTGTACTGGAAGTAAAAAACAGAATAGTTGTCTGTCTCCAGAATTGTTGTCTGTGTCTACAAGCGTGTTGGCTGTTTCCCCTTGTGACCTTGGGTTGACTGGAAGCTGTGGCTGCAGTTGCCCAGCATCACAAGAGAGGATCAGGCCACCTATCACCAGCCTGGGGAAAAGATCAAAACTCAAAACTTGAAGTATGTTTTCTACTTTGCTTTTGCACCATCATAAAGTCAAAATATTGTAAGTCAAATCGTCATAAGTTGGGGGCCATCTGTAGTTGTCATAGTCTGTTCAGGCTGTTACAACAAAATACCATAGACTGGGGGCTTATAAACAGGAGAAATCTATTTCTCACTTTTCTGGAGGCTAGAAGTCCAGGATCAAGGTGACAGCAGATTCAGTATCTGGGAGGATCCTCTTCTTGGTACATAGATGGCCGTCTTCATGCTGTGTCCTCACATGGCAGAAGGGGTGAAGGAATTCTCTGAGGTCTCTTTCATAAGGGTACTAATCCCATTCATGAAGGCTCCACCCTCTGAACTAGTCACCTCCCAGAGGTCCCACCTCCTAACACCATGACAATGGGGATTGGGTTTCAACATATGAATTTTGCGGGGACACAGGCATTCAGTCTGTAGCTACAGCAGCTATCCTTTTGCTTTCCAGCCTCTACCTCTGCTCAACCGTGCTTCGTCTCTAATCACTACTACAATCTTGCAAAATGGTATCTTCTCATTTCCCACCCATGGAAACTGAGGCTACTCTCAGCCAGGTGACTTGATCAATCCCCAGTGCTCCATGCTGGAAATTAATCACATTCTTGTTTTGTTCGATTCACAGCCCAGTGCTTTTTTGACCCTACACTATGTACAGTGTTCTTCCAATTTATCTCTTCAGAGTGGATTGACATTGAGTGACCTTATTACCATCAGTGCAAGAATTTCTCAGTTGGTGAACCTATTACAGTCCTAGAATTAACTAAAAAACCCTCCCCTGGGTGCAATAGCTAAGGAAACAACATTGACCTCACATCTAAGCAGTTCCAGGTCTGACTCGCCACAGCCTTGCCTTATCCTGAATTATGACCCACTTCTAGAAAGGCAGAGATGCCAGTGTGTGAAGGAGGATCAAGTAGGAGAAAAATTAGCTTCAAATAGAGCAGGGAATATGTGGTAGTAAATTTTTATTTCATTTTTTATTGTTTTTTATTTATTGAAATATAGTTGATTTACAATGTGTTAATTTATGATGTACAGCAAAGTGATTCAGTTATACATATATATATTATTTTTCATATTCTTTTCCATATGGTTTATCACAGGATATTGAATATAGTTCCCTTTGCTATACAGTGGGACCTTGTTGTTTACCCATTCTATATGTAATAGTTTGCATCTTCGAACCCCAAACTCCCAATCCACTCCTCCCCCACCCGCCTCCCCCTTGGCAACCACAAGTCTGTTCTCTATGTCTGTGAGTCTGTTTCTGTTTCATAGATGTGTCCATTTGTGTCGTATTTTAGATTCCACATACAAGTGATATCGTATAGTATTTGTCTTTCTCTGTCTGACTGACTTCACTTAGTATGATAACCTCTAGTTCCATCCATGTTGCTGCAAATGGCATCATTTCATTCTTTTTTATGGCTGAGTAATATTCCATATATATACCACATCTTCTTTTTCCATTCATCTGTCAATGGACATTTAGGTTGTTTCCATGTCTTGGCTATTGTGAATAGTGCTGCTCTGAACATTGGTGTGCATGTATCTTTTTGAATTATAGTTTTGTCTGGTTATATGCACAGGAGTGGGATTGCTGGATCATATGGCAATACTAATTTTAGTTTTTTGAGGAACCTCCATGCTGTTTTCCATAGTGGCTGCACCAATTTACATTCGAAGCAGGGAATATTTAAATTAGTCTTAGGAGCTGTTGCCAATCAGACTGCTCTATAGGACAGAGATGATAAAATCTCTTTTCGTGGAATTAGAATGATAACACTGCACTCTGAATGTTCTAGGTGATCACTTGGCTGGAGAGTATAAGGAAGTTTCCTTCTAGTACCACTACTTTATATTTTTACAGATTCTTTCCACATGAGTGTGCACGTAGATTTATAACTCATAATTTACACCACCACCACCATTGTTTCCCACACATATACCCCAACTCACCCACATGCCTCCATAACTGAATACTGAGTGCCAGACAGTCTTGTAGGAACGGGGTTATAAACAAGGCCGACAACACCCTCACTCTTGGAAGGTGTATGTACTCGTTAGACAGGTAGACAATGAGTAAAGAAGCAAACAAGATATTTTCACAAAATGAGAAATGCCATCTGGAAACACAACAGGGCGTGGGACAGTGAGAAATGATGGAGAGGGGCTACTGACCAGGACATGAGAGTCTGGGAAGAGCCCCCTGCACCGTGACCCACAGGAGGAGAGGTCAGATCCAGGGAGATCTGCGGGAAGAACATTTAGGGTAGGTGGATTAGCACATGCAAAGGCCCTGAGGTGGGGACAGGCTTGGGGTGCTTGAGAAAGGGAAAGATGTTAAGCAGACCAAGCCTGCACATGGTTATGATGACAAACTTTAGTACAATGATGAAAGATTGTACTCCATATTTACATAGCCCAGTGAAATCCCCTCTCTCTTTTATAAGTGATAGAATTGGGTATTGATGGTTCGTCTGTAGTGTAAGGGCTACCTGCATGGCCTTGCTCATGGGCGGTGAAGTCTTCAGGGAAGAACTGATTTTTTGGCCCCATCGCAGGGACTCAGGCTTATGTGCCTCCGGCTTTTCTGTTTTTCTTCTTTGCTCACATTGTGAGTAATCTCTCCTAAGTGTTTGAGATTAAAACTGAACCAAGCAGCCTCAGGCTGTCAGCTACAGTAGCTGATACAGTTGCTGCTCTTGGTACACTGAGAAATAGAATGCTTTTAAAACTTCCTTTAGGGCATGCAGTTCCTGGAAAAATGCCTGAAGACTGTAATTTTCAAACACCTCAATCAAAGTCCTAGGAAGGGCATTTTACGTCATGATCCTTCTACAATTAATCCTTTCCCAAATAATGCAGACCCTGAAATAGCCAATGAAACCGTAGAAGATAAGGATGCCGGAAGTTCAGCTTCTGTGCACCAGTGACGGATCGAATCTCAGAGACGGAGTTTTGGGTGAAGTAAGAGAGGAGAGCTTTACTACTTTGCCAGGCAAAGGGGGCCACAGCAGGCTCCTGCCTCGAAAAGCTCTGTGTCTCCACCCCAGAGGATTTGATGAGGGCTTTATAACCATGGTTCAAGGGCAGGGTCTCTCACAAGATCAGGGTGTGAGCAGGGCCCTTAATCTCATCTCAGGTAATGTGTCTCCTAATCTTGATGAGCGTCTCTGGTCCCTTTAGTCTCGCCTCAGGTGGTTTCTTGGCTGCTCCTGCCTTAATTAGCAGCTTCAAATCCTCCCTTTGGAACTCAGGGAAGGCTTGGAGTCTTGCCGACATGAAACTGGGGACAAAAGGGCCTCCTTGCCTGGGAGCCCCACAGGCCCCGCTTGGTTTCACTAATGCAGAGCAGAGTTTAATGCGTATTTGATTTGTTTACCGCTTCAAAAAGTTACTTATCTGATCAGAGAGGCTTCCGCTGCCGTGAGTGAAATGTGAGGCCTCCTGATATTGGAAATTCTAATAAGCATGTCATCATATTCCTTAGTCATGAAGGAAAATTAAAAATGCAAGTGAGGATCACAGTGTACCATTCTCTTTTACTTTTGAGTTATTGCATTGTCACCCATCCAATAGGAGAAGGGAATTTTCAGTCTTGCAGCAAATCTACAGGTGTAGAGTATATTTCCACACAAATTCCAAAATAAGAGAAGCTTTCGAGGTCAATAATCTGGTTGTAAGAAAGTAATGAAAGTTGTATTTGCATAGAAACTTACATAATATATGAAAAATGTAAATTTTTATTTTTGCAGAATGGATGAAGGGAATGAATGGAAACAGCCACCAAGTATGATAAATATTAAAACAAAACAAAACAAACAAACAAAAAAACTTCCTGAATTGCCTTGTTTTCAAAATGAACCAGTGTGGTTATCTGAGCTTGTTGCAGACAGGACATAAACCTGTTTATTTTCAATGTCCCTCTCCAAGGAGAGACACGGATTGTGATGATAATACAGTTTTTGTTCACACTCTATACACACAAGTCTATTTACTCTTTTAAATGATGTCAGGCTGGAGAGTTAGAAGGCAACTATATATTTCTCAAATGTTGTCATCTCCAGATTATTCTTCTGCGGTCCTGACAATCATTTGTCACGTGACCTGTTTCCTTGTTGCTAGAATTCAGGACAGAGTATCCTTTCCTTGTATGGCTCTCTTCACATACTGAATATTATAGACCATGACTTTCTGGAGTCACTGAACCAAATCACAGGTTAAAACATCCCAGATGGCAAAATGTTTGCTCTCAGAAAGGAGTTTTATACAGCAAAGGCATTACCTTATTACAAATTTTCATCTGAATAAATATCCCAACAGCTAGCAAAACTGTTATGAATACTATAATGTAACTATAATTATATGATAATAAGTAAATAATTATTATAACAGCTTGCAAAAGCTAAGCTACTTCCTACCTTAAAGGCTGTGCAAGAATTAAACAAGATAGTAGGTGTCAGACGCTTGCATATGAGTTTACAAATATTATGTCGTCTACCTCTGTTACTTTCCAAGAATGGGTCAGCAGGTCCAGAATTGAGGGAAACAGCAATTTCAACAGCTTGTGGAGTCAGGAAGGCATTTGTGTATATGTATGTTCATTCATCAAATGCTTACAATGAATCAGGATGCATCACAGATGAATCATCTCAGGGAATACTCTGTTCTAGGAAGTGAAAGGTGTGTGCTGAACCGTAGCACAATTCAGAGAGTAGCATCTGGGTGAGGCACAGACCCAAGCGTGGTGACCCTTCAGAGCAGAGGGGCCGTTGCATCTCAGGAGTGACCAGGGCAGGATGCTATTTGCTCAGTTGAGTGTTTCCAAGACTGACTTTCAACGCAGGGAACTGTCCTAGAGCACGTTAGCCCTGCCTTTCCCAGAATGGGTTCCCCAGCCTCCAGCGCTGCACCTCATCTGACCGTCATGAGCTACCCTGCTCTCAGGACTTGGGATTTTTCCTGCAGTCTCCTTGTTGAGGCCCAGGTGATCTTATGTAGCTTCTCAGAATAAACAACAATGTCAACAACCAGCCAACCGACTGACAAAGCAAGACACATACTACACCTAGTTCTTATTGTCTCCTGTTCAGTCCATAGGACTGGCAAATCTACAGTCACCCCAAAACAAGTCGCTCACATATTATACATCAGGTAATATGACACCATTAAAGTGTAGATTGGAAAAAACATTCAATAATAATAATTCAGTAATAATAAAAAACATTCAACAATAATTATTGTTGGTAACGGGATGGTGAGTGACTTAAATATATACTGATATATATATATAGAAATATTATTGAAATATAGTTGATTTACAATGTGTTAGTGTCAATGTACAGCAAAGTGATTCCATTATACATATATATGTAGTTTTTTTTACATTCTCTTCCATTATTGGTTATTATTTGTCACCTATAATTATAGGTATTATAGGTATTATATGTATAGGTGTAGATACATATATACTTGCTTTTTTTCCTGTTGACACTGATGTTTGATTTCAAGGTAACTTCTAGCATCAGTACCTTAAGGACAGTTTCTTAAAGAATAGTATTAACTGAGTTTTCCATCCTGTAACAAACAACATAATTTTCATTAAGAGATTAAAATTATCACTGCAACATTGCTGATAATTTCATTGCCCTTAGGAAATATAATTCACAAATGTACTTACAATAGATTTCTATTATGCAATATATAAATGTATGATTACATTTACAATATTTAAAAGTTTGTCCATTAACATTGTTTTCCAGTTAAAATATTCTGCTTATTTGAGGCTGTTTAAGGCCAGCATTGAAATCAAGCATAGATGTCAGCAATTTAAAAAGAAAAGATTTGTAGAATATTTGAGAGTTCTCTGTAGCAGGCAAGTGCCCACTGGAGTATAAGAACCAAGGTGGAAAATCATATAAGGAAGATAGGATGAAAACTCTTCTGGGAACCCACAACCTTGGCGTTTGTGGATGGTGGGACAATTGGCAAATCCTATACTCCATCTTTATGTGAAAGTGCATATAAATTCTGAAAATGTATATATATAACACATATAATTTATGTACCTTCATCCGTGGCTTTATTTTATTCAGTGAAAAGTATGTCTTTCCACTGAAGCAATCTTTATGTCAGGTAGACATTAACATGATACCTGTATTAGGTCTGGTACCAGTTGAAGAATGTAAGCTATACATTATTTACATCTGTTAATTATAATGACTTTCCATCCTCAGATTTCCATTTGGAGAATAATTTTAGTTTAATTATCCATTGTGGCAGCCATTATCTTTGTGGGTATGTAGGAAGCATGACCCTTAGTTAGATCCCAAAGATACTGAGATCCACAGCTTTAAAGTAATTGTTATAAGGAGGTATCCTTCAATTCTAGTACGGATTTTGAATTTATGCCACTTACTCTGAGGAACTCTAGTCGATACCATTGTAGTACTGTTGCTTAGAGAAATAATTATTTTCATCAGGCTCTTTTTTTTTTAAGTAAAAGTCGAGATATTTTCATGGGTCGGAAGATACTGACTAAATTGCTGGCAAATTCGAAGTTCCCTCCTAGCATCAAAAGTTGTGTGGAGTGCACAGGGAGACCAGCTCGGTGCTGTGCGACCACCTAGAGGGGTGGGATAAGAAGGGTGGGAGGGAGACGCAAGAGGGAGGAGATATGGGAATATATGTATACATAGAGCTGACTCACTTTGTTATAAAGCAGAAACTAACACACCATCGTAAAGCAATTATACTCTAATAAAGACGTTAAAAAAAAAAAAAAGTTGTGTGGAGTGAACAAAAGTTACAAAGTGGGGTTGTTACTTCCACAAAGAAAGACCAAATAAATTGGGTTCTTTTGTCTTTTTGGTTTTTTTTCTTTAGCACAAAATGCTATTCCCTTACACCTCCAGGACAGGCCCTGGCCCGGGGTGGGTGTGCGGGGTAGTAGTCAGGGCTGGAGATTTTATGATCCCTTTGTCTCTTTCCAATTTTAGAAAAACCCCCTCTGATTCTATATCTCCAGCTACCTCTAGTTATTGTTTTTCTATTGTGTTGCCTTTTTCTTCTTGATCTGTGCGGTTTATTCATTAGATGGTGAATAGGTCATTGGATGAATATATGGATTGGAAATACATCCTATTTAAAAAATTTTTTTTTTGATTTCCTTCTCAGGTTTTCCTTTTATGATTATTACTTTTTGTGTGCTATTTAAGAAATCTTTGCCTACCACACAGTTATGAAGATTCTTTTTTTTTAATGTTTCTTTTGGAAGCATCACTGTTTCACAGTTTACGTTTAGATCTGTAACCCATTTGGGACTGATGTTTGTGTATATTGTGCGGTGGGGATCAAGATTTATTTTTCCCTTTTGGTTGTCCAATTGGCCCAGCACCATCTACTGAAAAGACCGTCTTTCCCCCCAAGCCTTGCAGCACAACTTTTGTCATAAATCTAGTGTCTGTATCTCTGTGGGTTTGGGGACTTTCTGTTTTGTTCCATTGGCTCTTTATCTCGGTTGGCACAATTAAACACCGTTCAGATTATTGTAGCTTTACAATAAAACATGACATTAAGTAGCATAAGATCTCTGGTATTGTCTTGGAAATTCTCAGCCCAGACCAACTACATTAGATGTTATCTCCATCTCTTTGAAAATTCCTCAGTTGTTTGCAATGTTCAGTCAAGCTTGACAGTTACTCATCCAAGAACCTTTGAGCACTTCCCTAAGTTTGTAACGGGCCCCCCTGGAAAAGTCTACCTCTGGATCAAATGTGACTCATTCTGCAAAACGCCCTGTAATAATTGGTACCCAAAATGCAGCCTAAGTGTTATTCCTTAGAGAAAAATCGTAATATCTGATAATTTGGTTCACCATGATGGGTCTATAATAGTAACTACTTTCCAGCTGACACTTTTTCTGTTGAATTTATTTTTCTTTCCTCCAATTTATGATCAAGTCTTCACTTTTTGATTTACTGTGAAGCACGAATTGCTAGATAAACCAGAAAAGCTATTTTCTTTAAAGACCTTTCAAAACCCCACAGCTTTAATATCTACTTGTTACAGTGTTATTGTTAGATTTAAATTTAGTGGAAAATGGGCTTCTTATTAGTTCTTTGGTTTTAAACTCATAAATCCCTTTGATTATTTTTTTTTTTTTTAAGATTTAGCAAACTCCCACAAGCATTTGATAACATTACTGTGAAAGATTTGAGCTCACTGAGAGCTACTATGGTGAATATTTTTTTAAGTGTAAAGTGTAGTTGGAAATAATTTTGTTTGTCGCTCAACAATAAAAGCTGGGATAATACTTGTATTCAAGGGCTTCTACTAATTGCAGTAATCTGAGTGTGCCCAGATTTTTCTTAATATTCTTTCTTAATATTCTTAGTGTCAAAACATTTAAATACATCTAAACATCTTGGTGGAAATTGGCCAGATTAAGAAGGAACGAAACACTGCAAGCCATTTGCAGAGGCTACTTAAGAGCTAACCTCAGACAAACTCAATGTTGGAACGATTTGATAGGAGTTATTCTGTTCCCTCACATGTCCGTAATAGTTATGGTTAAAATGATTAAAGTGCGTTATTAGGAAAGTTCAAATAATCCACCCGTCCTGCCCTTAGCCTCTGCTCTTTTCCATCCACTCTGGCTGAGCCATAGTCGTGGAAGACACGCTTTGGGGTAATGCACAGAAAACATATAAACAACTACAGGGGCCAACTAGGATGTCCCTGAAGGCTTATATAGAGGAGTAGTTATGTGGGAAGGGGAGGTGGGAGGAACAGGTGAGGAGGAAACCAGGGAGCAAGCGGGGTGGATAAAGGACGAGGAGTGGCAGAAAGGAGTTGGATTGGTGAGGTTGGGAAGGGGTGGAATTTTAGGGTTTGTCCAGTGGTAGCAATACAATCGGTGGTCCAGGTCTGTGGCTGTTGCTAATCTCCCCGATGCTGTCCTTTCAGCAGAAGGTCCTTGCAGGCATCCCGGGGCTGCAATTGACAAAAAAAGGTCCAGTGCTTTGGAACTGCTCATGAAATCTGAGAAGTGCCAGGAGAGGCCGATGTTAAGAGTCCGTGTCACAGCATCTTGAGGGGCTGAGGGAGCCTGGAACCAGCTCTGGGGAACACTTCCCAGCCTGCTCCGTGACTGGGGGGGCTTTGTGGTTCTCACGCGCCCTTCCCGTCTTTTCCCCTTCTCTTGTTGTTTGCGTCCTGCACCCAATTCCACCGGTAGGGCAGGGTTCCGCACACCAACCAACAAGCAATACTCAGGACGCCAAGTGGGTGTCCTACAATTCGTCTCATCGGATTCCACAGGTAAAGGGCTCAGTCCCCAAGACTGCCCTTCACTTCAGAGGCCAGTCGAAAGCCCAGGTTCTTACCTGTACTTCCGACCCCCTGGCTATAAATCAGAGGTTCCCAGGCCTCCCTCCTCGCGTTCGATTAATTTGCTAGAGCAGCTCACAGAATTCAGGAAATCTGTTTATTCATTAGATTACTGGTTTATTAAAGGATAGGAATCAACAGCCAGATGAAGAGTTGCCCAGGGCAAGGCATGGGGAAGGGGCGCTGAGCTTCTCTGCCTTCTCTGAGCTCACCGGTCTCCCAGTAGTTCCACGTGTTCACCAACCTGGAAGCTCTCTGGGCCCCGTTTTTTGAGGTCTTTGCTGAAGCTTCATTACACTAGCATGACTGATCAAATCATTGGCCATTGGGATTGAGTCAACCTCCAGCCCCTACCCCCTTCCCCCTAAAAGTCAGGAGGTTGGGACTGAAAGTTGCAACCCTCTAATCACATGGTGATGTTCTCCTGGCAACCAGCCCCATCCCTAGGTGTGGTCCAAAATTTGCTCCATTAACATAACAAAACGCCACCACCCCCTTCATTTAGGAAATTCCAAGAGATTTAGGAGCTCTGTGCCAGAGGGAACAAAACCAAATAAATATCTCTTATTATTAATCACAACATCAAATATGTAGATCTTGAACATTAGAGCTATCCTAATTCCTCCTCTCTAAGAGAAGCAAGAATAAGAGGGGTGAGCAAAGTGTGGGTTACCCTACAAACCTGAGTAGGGAAACCTAAACTCACCCATTCCTGATTCTGAGGCTTTTCTTTTTTTTTTTTTTTTCTTTTTTTTTTAAAGAAATTCACGTTCTTTTATTTATTTATTTATTTATGACTGTGTTGAGTCTTCGTTTCTGTGCGAGGGCTTTCTCTAGTTGCGTCAAGTGGGGACCACTCTTCATCGCGGTGCGCGGGCCTCTCACCATCGCGGCCTCTCCTGTTGCGGAGCACAGGCTCCAGACGCGCAGGCTCAGCAATTGTGGCTCACGGGCCCAGTTGCTCCGCGGCATGTGGGATCTTCCCAGACCAGGGCTCGAACCCGTGTGCCCTGCATCGGCAGGCAGATTCTCAACCACTGCGCCACCAGGGAAGCCCTGAGGCTTTTCTTTAGTGGAGCCCATCATTTCAACAAACATCTCCCTTCTCTGTCATCCAGTAAATCCCACCAAATAAACAGGAAGACATCCATAGAGGGGAGGTCCCTTATTTTGCTGGTCTGCTGGCTCCTTCATTTTCGCATAATTTAATTTCTCTTAACACCTTTTGTTTTCAACTGGATAAGATTCCTGTGGTCTCATTTTATTCTTTGGCTTTGTGGGACTTTAACCAATGTGGGTGCAAATAGTTTGAAGTTTGAGCGTGGTTTTTACCTAACTATTCATGGTACGTACCTCAGATGGCACTCATTTAGATATATTAATATGTGTATGTATTTAGAGAGTGTATAATGGTTTTTTATCTGTCAATTTAATTTCCCCAGCAAGGATCTTGTGGGCAGTGTTTCCTCATGATAATGTGCAGACAGTTGGCACCAACTTTGTTTCACAAATGTGGCAGTCTGATATGGCTGAAGCTGTAAAAAAAAATTTCCCAAATTTGTAATATGAGTTCCCAAATGTATATTTCCTTCTTTTTCTTCTTTTTTTTTTTTTTTTTAGGGAGGAGTTATTCTCTATCTTTTAACACTGGAGAACACCGCTGCAATTTATCATTCAGTATTTGTGCATGAAGGATCACACAATAAGTCATTATAAAAATTGGCCAAGGAGTTCCCTGGTGGCCTAGTGGTTAGGATTCTGGGCTTTCACTCTAGTGGCTTGGCTTCAATCCCTGGTCGGGGAAATAAGATCCTGCAAGCCACATGGTGTGGCCAAAGAACAATTACCAAAATGGTTGGAAAATTTTAAAAAGAATATACTAAAGATAGGCCAAACTTACATGCTTTTTGGTGTGTTTTCTTTTTCAGGTCAGAACTGTGGAGGCTTGGTCCAGGGTCCCAATGGCACCATTGAGAGTCCGGGGTTTCCCCACGGTTACCCAAACTATGCTAACTGCACCTGGATTATCATCACAGGAGAACGCAATCGGATACAGTTGTCATTCCACACCTTTGCTCTTGAAGAAGATTTTGATATTTTATCAGTGTATGATGGGCAGCTCCAACAAGGGAATTTGAAAGTGAGGTAAAGTGTTGGCTCTTCCTGTAATAGATGAGGTTTGACATACTCAGATTCTGAAACTTAATTGGGGTTAACATTTGAATTTAATTTTCAGAAAAGAACATTTTAGTTACTATAAAGGAAAATTAAAGACTGGAGCTTTGTGCACACTTTTTTCAATCCCTAAAAACGTAACTTCTTATTGAAAGCAATCACTGACTTTATTAATGCATATCAAATTGTTCAAGATCCATAAAACACTGTTGCCAAGGTAATTTAAGTTATGATACACCATTGTTTTTAAGCAACTGTGGATTTGAGAGAAAAAGCACAAAGTGAGCACAATTTAAAGAACAACAAAAGGAACCTTGATATTGTCAGAGAATATATTCAATACAAAGAACATAGGAGGTGGGTGGGGTAAAAACATGAAAGAACGTTGTACTCTTTGGAGAATTTTTGGTTCGCACCATCATAAAATATTCCATTCCTCATTAGCTTTCTCTTTTAATCTATGATTTTTTACCATGAAGAAAGAAAAATATTTCCTGGGATGATTTTAAGTTATATTTTTCATTTATCACCAAGAAAAAAAAAATTTTATCTGTACAAATATATTCATCTTTTTTTTTTTTTTAATTTTGGCAAAGGAATGAGGACTATCCCTTTCAAAGAAATTGGAATTTCTTAGCCAAACTGATGAACATATTTAAATATATACATATATGGCAAATAAGACTTTATCCTCTGGTTTTAAAATTCTACATTAATTAGAGGTTAAGTTTGTTGAACATAGGGTCCTGTAGAAAAAGATTGACAGTAGGCAGAAGAAATTGTGCTGCTTAGATAAATAAAATGGCATTCGTGCTAATCTTAGCAGTAATATACAGAAATGATATACTTTATTTACAATTTTGTGAATTGAGAAAAATCTCTACCTATAAAAATGCATGATTGTATTTTTACATCTAGTTAATAGATTAATAGTATATATATTAGTAAGTATATAATATATTAATAAATATATAATATTAATATATATAAATATCAATATATATTAACTATATGGTCAATATGTTAAATATAACATATAAATATATTTCAAATAGATTTTATTTACATTTCTTTATGCATTTTCAAATGTAAAATACCTTACAGTTTTTTCCGAGTCATCTCCAATGTTACTGTCTGTTTTTAGAAACACTTTTCCAGTTGCCCTTTCTGAGACATATTGCATACAGCTACCTCCTTTATGGATTTGTTAGGTAAACTTTCTTTCTTCCTGTCTGACATGTGTGGGCCAACATTTGGATGTTTGGACAAGGTATCTACATATGCAGTCCTTGCTAATTTGATGCAAAATGCCTTAACCTCTTTCATGCTCTTCTAACTGTTAGTTATTTACTAGCTTTTCATCCACACAAATGATTCTTCTAGGGAATAGTGCTATTTTGTAATAATAGAAAGCATTGTGACAAAAAATAGAGAATCTAGTTTACTCAAATATTAAGTCATATGCCTCTGTGTTAAAAAGTAACTCTTTCTCTTTCAATGAAAGACAAATGCCTATTGCATATGAAGGTAAAAAATATTGCTCTGTGAGGAAGAGCGCTGAGCGCCCGCAAGAAAACTTTCCCAGGAGCCGTCACAAATGCAACCAGATTGATCATCTGTTGGATATGGTTTGTAATTTACTGTCCAGCTGTAAGCACTCATGTTCTGAGGGGAAAACTACAAATGATCTTCAAATCTATTATTTTGAAATATTTTTGGTCATTTTTATGTACCTTTCTAGGTTCAGGCATTATTTGGGCAGGGGGAGGGGGGGAAGAGGGGTGTTTCCAAAGTAATTAAACTCATATTGCTTATAAAATTTAAAAAAATTTCTGCCAATATTTCCATTCCCTATAACTCTATTATAATTGCTATAATTCTATCCTATTCTAAAGGAAACCTGTCTTAAATGTTAATTTGCTCAACTACCTGTCTTTTTTTTTTTTTTTTTGGCTGTGTTGGGTCTTCATTTCTGTACGAGGGCTTTCTCTAGTTGTGGCAAGGGGGGGCCACTCTTCATCGCAGTGCGCGGGCCTCTCACTACCGCGGCCTCTCTCGTTGTGGAGCACAGGCTCCAGACGTGTACGCTCAGAAGCTGTGGCTCACGGGCCCAGTTGCTCCGCGGCATGTGGGATCCTCCCAGACCAGGGCTCGAACCCATGTCCCCTGCTTTGGCAGGCAGATTCTCAACCACTGCGCCACCAGGGAAGCCCTCAACTACCTGTCTTTGGACAATTTAGTATTCTCTTATGTTCTTAAGTTGATATTATGATCACTTTATATGTTAATAACTATAAAGTTTAGAAAACAGCATACCTGTCATCTTCAGTATTATAATAGGATCAGCAGTAGAAATATTAAGGTTAGAACAGTTAGACTCATCGTATTTTATCCTGAGGTACCTGTGAATAGTATATAAATTAATAGCTGTGACTCAGAAAGCTTTATCAATATTGTTGAGTTATATGTATGAATCATGATGCTTTTACTCACTTAGATTTTTTTATATATTTTTTAACAGCTTCATTTTTAAAAAATTCATTTATTTAATTTATTTATTAAATTTTTTTTAATTTTTTTTTTTTTTTTTTTGGCTGTGTTGGGTCTTCGTTGCTGCGCCTGCGTGCCAGGTGTCCTAACAAATTGGCAAAACATGTCAGAAACAGAATTCCAGTAATGACGGCCAAGCACTATAGGTCTCTACAATTATAAAATTTGAATAAAGAGTGATGTGAAATAGGAAAATAAATAATGTTGTGAAATAGGAAGTTTCCTCATTATTAGGGCAAATGTGGGAACAGGTTGCCACATTTCAACATTGGGCGATGGGCAAAATAGTTATAAATAGTACTGAAATCTAATTAACAGGGTTGAGGTGGAGACTCTAATGCTGTTTGTTTCCCATTATATCTTGGAACAGTTGTTTATTTCTCAAATATGATTCACTCACAACACTTAAAGCAGCTCTGGAATTCAAAGGAAGGGTACTTTTGTGAGAGGATTGATGTGTGAGCTGCTGATTCACTGAGTTGTCAGGAAAGTTATCACTTAGAGCTTTCATGGTCTGTAGTTGTTTTACTTCTGTACAAAGGCTGTTTTTATCAGCTCAAAATGTGCACTGACAAAAAAAAAAAAACAGTTGTTTTATTAAACAACTTGATCATTTTATATAAAGAAATTTCTTTTGTGTAACTACAGTAGAGAACTTTTTTTTTTAATTTTTATTTATTTATTTATGACTGTGTTGGGTCTTCGTTTCTGTGCGAGGGCTTTCTCTAGTTGCGGCAAGTGGGGGCCACTCTTCATCCCGGTGCGCGGGCCTCTCATTATCGCGGCCTCTCTTGTTGTGGAGCACAGGCTCCAGACGTGCAGGCTCAGTAATTGTGGCTCACGGGCCTAGTCGCTCCGCGGCATGTGGGATCTTCCCAGACCAGGGCTCGAACCCATGTCCCCTGCATTAGCAGGCAGATTCTCAACCACTGCACTGCCAGGGAAGCCCGAGAACTTTTAATAAGTAACATATGATTCAGATGTACTCCCCAACTAACAAAACAGAATTTGGAAGTTAGAATTACTGATGTTTACACTGTAACTTGAAATTTAGTAAGAATATATGATTTACCCTATGTAACAAGAAATCTTTAAAGGAAACAAAACATCTTGGATTATCTATATAACACAAACGCATATATGATTTGTATCTCCATTGATAAATTAACTTTTAGTATGTAAATATTGAGCATTAAATTAAGACTTCTTGTGAGCCCAAGAGAAAAGATTAAACTCAAAATTAGGAATAGAAATCTGCTCCTGAGCTATCTAGAATTAAAACCCTAGTTCCTGTTTTTTTGTTTTTTTTTTTTAATAAATTTATTTATGTATTTGTTTATTTTTGGCTGCGCTGGGTCTTCGTTGCTGCACGCGGGCTTTCTCTACTTGCGGCGAACGGGGGCTACTCTGTTGCGGTGCGCGGGCCTCTCATTGCAGTGGCTTCTCTTGTTGTGGAGCACAGGCTCTTGGCGTGTGGGCTTCAGTAGTTGTGGTACGCGGGCTCAGTAGTTGTGGTGCACGGGCTTCATTGCTCTGCGGCATGTGGGATCCTCCCGGACCAGGGCTCGAACCCATGTCCCCTGCATTGGCAGGCGGATTCTTAACCACTGCGCCACCAGGGAAGTCCTGCCCTCACTGGTTTTTACGAGCTGTCATATTACTGCCATTTTTTGAATCTCTGGCCATATTGACTCTGTACCTCCTCCTGATTCTCAGATCTCCACAGAAGTCTAACCCTACATGTTTTATTTTGCAACATCTCTTTATAAACCACAACCTGCTTTGATCCTCACAGAAAACGCTCCACGAAGTCCCATTCTATGCGAGGCTGACCCATGCACACAGGTTGACCGGTACATGGAGATGATCACATGCCGGCCCCAGGCTCACCCGCCTCTAATTCTGAAACATTTGCCACAGTCCTGTCCTCATTCTATGTTGCCAGTAAGATAAACACTCTAGTCAACGTGACCCTGATATTCAAGGAACCCTACCAAGTGCAAAGTACACTTCTGGCCTTCCATCTTTTCCATATTTTCCCTGTGTGTTTCAGTCCACTCTGGTTGCTATAATAGGATACCACAGACTGGGGGTGCTTAAAATCAGTGGGGATTTATTACCTGTAGTTCTGGAGGCTGAAAGTTCAAGATTAAGATGCCAGCAAATTTGGTGTCTCGTGAGGGCCTGTTTCTTGGTTCATAGGGGCTGTCTGTGTCTAGGCTTTCAGTGTCTTCATACGGTGCAAGGAGCAAGGGAGCTCTCCAGGGTCTCTTTTAAAAGGATGCTAATCCCATTCATGAGGGCTACATTCTCCGTAATCACGTCCCAAAGTTCCCACCTTCAAATACCACCATGTTGGGGGTGAGGATTTCAACATATGAATTTGGGAGGCCACAGACATTCAGGCTATAGTGGTAGGGGAGTTTTCATATTTAGTTGAATGGGTCTATGAGTTATTCCTTGATCTGACCTTATAAGAGAATATAATGTACTGTAATATTCTTCATCCTTCCCTCTGCCTGCCTACATTATATCCAACTTTCAAAACCCATTTCACATTATATTTATTTCAGGAAATTGGCCCTGTGCATCCCAAGTTAAAAAACAACCCCACCAAAAAAGTTGTTTTGTTTTTTTTTTTCTGAACTCCTTTAGCACTTGTAACTAACATAGATCTTGAATCAAGCACTCCTTTGAAATCACACTGTCTCTGAAGTTGCCTTTTGTTGAAGGTTGTATGTTTTTGTGTTCTAATATGACAAATAGAACATACATCCTCCAAGGCCAAGAAATGTGCCACGACTGTCTTCTCTGGTGATGACATATATGACATTAAGATAGTCAATAAATCTTCATGGAATGATTTTGATTTAAGCTATTCCTGATTCAGGGCCACTCCTCTCTGTGCTCTCTGTGTATAAGCCAGCATGACTTAATATAACTCTCTCCTCTAGGTGAGCATGAGAGACTTTTATATCCTATAGATGTTCTCTAACTATGAAGTCGTGTTTTTTCGATTTGTCCCCAAATCAAAAATAATTGAAGTTGACATCAATTTCCAACTGTGATAACATTATAATATCAAACTTGGAAAATAAATCCCATTATAACCTCAGAAAGTAAATAAAAATGAACCTATGAAGGAAAATTGTACCATGCAAATGTGGAAAATCAGTAGATATATCCCGTGATTATTGTAAAATACAAGTCCTAGGAAAATAGCTTTGGCAGTTATCTTGGCTTTATCTTCCTCTAACTTTTACAAGATGACCCCTAAATTTCTGCAGTGATGCTGATGAAGAGGTAAGAGATGAATGTTATAGAGCTGTTAAAATCAAAAAAATCATGAATAAGTGATGCTAAAATATCAGTTTTTTCCATTTTTTGAAAAAATGTGTTTGAATGTGTTAACAAAGAAATTTGTATAATATTAACTATATCTGGTGATGTTTAGAACTTGAGAGCTTTTAAGGGCTAGGAAGGGGTTTCAATTGCATTTGGATTAAATTAGACCAGAGGCCCAGCAGTGTCTAAATTCTGCCGTACTGTCCCCCATTGCCATTATGAGGTTCTGAGGGAGCCATTCACAGACACGTAGTCAGATAAAAATCGAAGCATCATTTTATTTTTAGCTTGGCTGGTGACTAGTGCCCCATTTAAGACTCTGAAAAACGTAGGGTGAAGTGTGTAGAAAAGCTTCTATAGGGACTGGGGTATCATACTCATACCAGAGACGTATCTTGCCATCTTACCACATTCGGCCAGCCACATGGTCGGGGAGTAGGAGGGATGATTGGCATGGTCAGACCAACACATAGTGAGGGAGGGCCCCAGAGAGACGGGCCTTATAGCCTGTGTGAGGAGCAATACAAGAGCCCACTCCACAGGGCTGAAGCCTCAGGCTGTCAAAGCCCAGCAGCCCAACCAATGCTTAGGGATCTGATCCAACAGGGCCTCCTGTCCTGGTGGGGACGGTGCAGAGGTGCGGAGGGGGACAGTGGCAGTGTTAGGTCATCTCCTATAAACCTATCATGTTCCCATGAGTCTGTGAATCTGTCAGCCGTGGCGATGATTCTATGTACATGTTTTAAGATGATGAAATAGAAAAATCATTTTATTTGATACAGCTTCCAAATTTCCTTTCTCAGCATATGCTTTGAATTAGCAACTCATAGGCAAGGTTGATAGTGATTGGGTAAGGCAGAGTCCACTAATTTATTATTTTTTTAAGTTGGTTGTCTGCAGTTGGCTAGTGTGGAAGAGAAGGCCAGTTAAATCAGAGATTCAAGGATGAGGCCTAAACATATATTTATATTTGTATTTGTATAAACATGTACTTATCTATAATCCCCCAGCTGATTTTAATATGGTTGAAAACTATATATTTTTTTCATAAGGCTCATATTTATTAACAAAAATGATTAAGTTGCTAGTAATTAGAAGATAAAATATAAAGAGACATAAAATATAAAGCATTTAAGGGAGATAGGTAGAACTATGTTTGCAAAACTGTAAGCATGTTTTAACATGTATCTGAATTCTGACCACTACCACTCATGCTGTGGTGGTGTTTTTGCATGAGCCAAAAATGGGTGGTTCATTTAATATTTTGGTCATTTTGAAAGTAGCAAACCATATTAATATGGGCAAAGGAGTCTTTTGAATAATCATAAATATATGTGTGAGGAAAATATTCCAAAAGCCCCCAACTCCTAGGACATTTCTCTTGCATAAATGTAGACATATGGAAAGGCATTCAGAGTTTCAAAAAGAGAATGAAAGAAAAAGAAGATTAACAAATAATTTGCGACAGGACTGCATTTTCAGGAGACGAAGCTATTTTGAGGTATTGGTCATGGGAACGTGCAAGTAGACACAACTTTATAATATAAAATCTTGTCTTTACTACTTAAAATAAATATGTTGGATCATCAATTTAAATATTAATATGCAGTAATAAAAATACCAGAAAGAACTTCTTCAGTACACATAATTTAGAAGTCATGGAGAAAATGACTGAAGAATTTGACTTCCTAATATTTAAAATCCAAAAGCCAAATGACAAATCGAGAAAAAGGATTTACAGTAGTGTGAGACACAAGGAGTTATTTTCTTAATTTATAACATACACTCTCAGAACTATTAGGAATAAGATAAATCATTTAATAGAAAACCAGGTAAAAGTATGAACAGGGAGTTCAAATATAACAATCCGTGGTAATAAGTTTATTTCAAGAAAATTAAAACAGTAATGCAATATATCTCACCACTCTGAATGGCAAAACTTTAAAATTTTTGATAACTCAGAGTTTTTGAGGGTGTTAGACAAATGCCTTTATATCCTGTTGGTAGAATTACGAATTGCAGCAGTTATTTTTGGATAGAATTTTGAAATTTCTCTCAAATTTAAAAATTATGTACAAGCTCTTTCATTCAGCAAGTCCAGCTAAGAATTTATTCTACAAAATTACCTTCAAATATGACAAAACACATGGAATGAAATGCTTATGGGTGCATTTTGATAGTATTAAAAACAAATTCAAGAATGTCTATCCTTCTGTAGAGACTAGTTAAATAAGTTAGAGGATATATGTATTACAATGTACCATTAAAAATAATGAATGGGGGCTTCCCTGGTGGCACAGTGGTTGAGAATCTGCCTGCCAATGCAAGGAACGCGGGTTCGAGCCCTGGTCTGGGAAGATCCCGCATGCCGCGGAGCAGCTAGGCCCGTGAGCCACAACTGCTGAGCCTGCGCGTCTGGAGCCTGTGCTCCGCAACGGGAGAGGCCACGACAGTGAGAGGCCCGCGCACCGCGATGAAGAGTGGCCCCCGCTTGCCGCAACTGGAGAAAGCCCTCGCACAGAAACGAAGACCCAACACAGCCAAAAACAAACAAACAAACAAATAAATAAATAAATGCACGTATTTAAAAAATAATAATAATAATGAATGGGATCTCTATTTGCTGATATGAAGAGATCTCTCACTATATTTTACATTTATAAATTACAGTAGTATTGGATTGTCCAATTTCACTCAATGTTTTATTTTCTTGAATAAACAATATGTAATCTCATAATAAAACACATCAAATTCTGGATGATGGTGGAACCCTGGCTTTGCCTTTCTTATATATAATTGCAGCATGTTGTAGTGATTTCAAGGATGCTGTGGGAAGGAGAATAAAGGCATCTGTCCACCCTGAGGGCTCCCAGAGGGCTGCCTACCAGCCGTTGTAATTTTAATCAAGATAAAATGCTGCCTTAATCCAGAAAAAGTATGGCTCTCTTAGTGTTCACAGCAGGCCAGGGGTAGGGGAGGTTTTGTTATTGTTGTTGTTACCCTTTTATTTAAGAACTGAGATATAGTTGATGTACAATATTATATGAGTTTCAGGTGTATAACATAGTGATTCACAATTTTTAAAAGTTATACTCTGTTTGTAGTTACTATAAACTATTGGCTATATTCCTTGCGTTATACAGTATATCCTTGTAGCTTATTTATTTTATACATAGTAGTTTGTACCTTTTAATCCCCTACTCCTATCCCGCCCCTCCATCTTCCCCCTCCCCACTGGTAACCACTAACTTCCCCTCTGTCTCTGAGTCTGTTTCTATTTTGTTATATTCATTCTTATATTCATGTGTTTCTTTTATATTTTAGATTCCACATATAACTGAAAGTATATAATATGTGTCTTTCTCTGTCTGACTTATTTCATTAAGCAGAATACCCTCCAGGTCTATCCATGTTGTCGAAGATGGCAAAAGTTCATTCTTTTTTATGGCTGAGTTGTTTTCCATTGTATATATGTACCATTCTTCTTATTTATTTATTTTTAACATCTTACTGGAGTATAATTGCTTTACAATGGTGTGTTAGTTTCTGCTGTATAACAAAGTGAATCAGCTATATGCATATGTATATCCCCATATCCCCTCCCTCTTGTGTCTCCCTCCCAGCCTCCCTATCCCACCCCTCTAGGTGGTCACAAAGCATCGAGCTGATCTCCCTGTGCTATGCGGCTGCTTCCCACTAGCTATCTATTTACATTTGGTAGTGTCTATATATGTCCATGCCATTCTCTCACTTTGTCCCAGCTTACCCTTCCCCCTCCCTGTGTCCTCAAGTCCATTCTCTACATCTGTGTCTTCATTTCTGTCCTGCCCCTAGGTTCATCAGAACCATTTTTTTTTTAGATTCCATATATATGTGTTAGCATATGGTATTTGTTTTTCTCCTTCTGACTTACTTCACTCTGTATGACAGACTGTAGGTCCATCCACCTCACTACAAATAACTCAATTTCGTTTCTTTTTATGGCTGAGTAATAGTCCATTGTATGTATGTGCTACATCTTCTTTATCCATTCATCTGTCGATGGACATTTAGGTTGCTTCCATGTCTGGCTATTGTGAACAGAGCTGCAATGAACATTGGGGTGCATGTGTCTTTTTGAATTATGGTTTTCTCAGGGTATATGCCCAGTAGTGGGATTGCTGGGTTGTATGGTAGTTCTATTTTTAGTTTTTTAAGGAACCTCCATACTGTTCTCCATAGTGGCTGTATCAATTTACATTCCTACCAACAGTACAAGAGGGTTCCCTTTTCTCCACACCCTCTCCAGCATTTATGGTTTGTAGATTTTTTGATGATGGCCATTCTGACTGGTTGTACCATATCTTCTTTATCCATTCATCTGTCAACAGACACTTAGGTTGCTTCTATATCTTGGCTATTGTAAATAGTGCTACTGTGAATGTTGGGGTGCATATATCTATTTGAATCAGCGTTTGGGTGGTTTCTTTTTTGTAAGTATGTATGTTCTGTCTTTGGAATTCTTGTGGAGGCAATTATTTCTATCTCTGTGTCTATGAATATCTCCATTTTGATGTTTTTTCCTCTCTCTCCCATCTATTAATCTATATCTGTATTTATATCAGTGTTTCTCAACCAGGGGTGATGTTATGCCCCAGGGGACATTTGGTAATGTCTGAAGACATCATTGTTTGTCACAGTTGGGTGGCAGGTACAGTACAGAGATGCTGGTGAATGTCCTACAACACACAGGACAGCCCCATATGACAAAGAATTGTCTTCCACCAAATGTCAAAAATGCCAAGGATGAGAATTCCCGATTTACAGCAGTAAACCATCTGTATACAACCATCTCTAGCTGTAACCATCTATACCTGTACCTCTATGTATATCTGGCCTCTACATTTCTCTCTATATTGTTTTTCTATGCAAAGACCCAAGCTGAAAAAGGTAAACGAGAACTCTCTGGACCTGACAGTTACATCTCCGCTGTGCAGAGGTAGCTAGGCGGATGCTGATTGAAGTGAACAAAAATGATGGGGTCTCCTGCAGGATTGTGTCAGCAAGCAAATGGGATTTCCACCATATTACACATCATCAAATTTCACCAAGAATCATTTTTACCTTCTCTCTCAAAAGGAAATAAAATTATTATTATTATTTCAGTCCTCGGTTTCTGGGAAAAGGAACATAAAGTGTCCAAAGGTCGGTAAGATATTAATTGAATTTTATTATTCTGTATAATAGTGAATCTGCAAAAATAGTCTGTTCAAATGACTTACTGGGAAGCTCTCCATAGTAAAAAGCAAGAAGGAGCTATAAATAATCAGATTTCTTAGAATTTCCAAGATTTTAAATTAATTTTGTGTGGATGACTAGATTTGTAGTTGAATGATTTTTTTAAGTTTAAAATTTACTTTTTCTCTCCGCGCCCCTTTTAAGTGTTTGGATAGCAAAACCTGTACTGATTTATTCTTTTATCCCCAACAGAAGCCAAGCACTTAGAACACACTAAACCAGTGTGTTTTTTTGGTTTTTTTTTGTTGTTGTTCTTTTAAAATTTATTTATTTATTTTTGGCTGTGTTGGGTCTTCGTTTCTGTGCGAGGGCTTTCTCCAGTTGCGGCAAGCGGGGGCCACTCTTCATCGCGGTGCGCGGGCCTCTCACTGTCGTGGCCTCTCCCGTTGCGGAGCACAGGCTCCAGACGCGCAGGCTCAGTAGTTGTGGCTCACGGGCCCAGTTGCTCCGCGGCATGTGGGATCTTCCCAGACCAGGGCTCGAACCCGTGTACCCTGCATCGGCAGGCAGATTCTCAACCACTGCGCCACCAGGGAAGCCCCTAAACTAGTGCGTTTTGATTGAATAAATGTACGTTAGTTGTTTACAAAATAATTTTAAAGGAATGAAGTCTATATACAAAAGTGTGTTATACACTTTTAACTCACAAAATTTAAAAAAAGGAATAGGATATTACTTAGAACTTAAAACAATTCTTTCTTTTACTATAATAAACCCAGTCACCCACACTGTGCATATAAATATGATCGACTTTTTATCTGAAAAATAATCAAAAGGCAAATATTTATCTTAGAAGCCATCTTGTTTCAAACCTTTAAAAACTGTTATTCTGGCGTAATCTTGATATTTAGACATTTTATGAGTTTGTGCATTTAATTAGGCAACAGTATTATATATAAAAATTGTATAAGCGATTAAGAGTGTTTACAGCCCAGAAGCCTCTAAATTTAGAAAATTCTTTCAAATAAGGTTTCCAGGAGCCCTTTTCTGAACCTCAGATTTGTCCTGGCTTACATCTCCCCTGCCTTCCCTCTTGGAATCTGAAGTAGTAGGTCAAGCAGGGTTCAGAAAGTTGCTCATAGATTCCAGGTGGTAGATATAAATGAATAAAACCCTCACAGCCTTTCTTTGGTTCATCCTTGCCCTGAGGGGGAGGCAGCTTGGGGAGGGTCCTTAAGTGAGTGGGGAATAAAGCTTGCCTGTGTGAACTTCCTCAGAATGATCTGGAGCCCTGCCCTCCCAACCTCCGCCCCCTGGGTCACTGACCCTAATTGGATTTCCTTGGCTTCCTGCCCTGAGGTCAGCTCTTGTTGGCCTGTTTCATAATCAGTGGAAGATCAGACAATTTTGTCTCTGAACCTTGCTCTCAGTACAACTTCCCAAGCTCAAAGATTGTATTGATCCCACACTGAACCCTCAAACGGAAGACGTAGGGTCGTGGCTATAGTTAAACTGCTACTCACCAGTACTACTCGCGTATACTTTATCACCAACATCTGTTACTTTTTAGTTTAGAAATCACTAGTATAAACCCAGAATCTGTATAGCTGGCTCTCTGTTTCAAGGAAACAGTCCCCCAATGAACAGGGGTATGTTCCCCTCGAGAGGGAGAATCAGAGAGTGAGCAAGAAAGGATACGCGCGAATGTTTCGTACAACCTGTCACCTTTCAGCGCAAAGAGGAAAAGTGAGCTAAACGAAATGGGGGCCTCCTGAAAGTTTCTCAACGTGTCTTCCTTCACGGAGGCAGCTTCTGTTTCTCACAGCTGTTCATGGACCCTCCGTGGCCGTTATCCCCCATCACCCCTTTTCAGTGTCAAGGCGCGCGGGTGCCTGAACCCCAGGCCACCTCCACCCCCCTGGACCTGCACTACCAGCAAAGGCCAAGGGGGGCGCCCTTGTGACGGACGCGTCTTCCTTTGCCACTTGTTAGAGCGGGGCCTCGAACCCCCAGGCCTGCTGGAACCAGGAGGGGGATGCGAATACGTGAAACAGAGCAGGTGTAGCGAGACAGTAGCGAGACCTCCTGGTGAGGTCGTGGTCAGTATCAACGCGGCACCAGCTCCCCAGCTACAGCCAATGGCCGCCAAGCAGAACGCGGGCCTGACTGCCTGGGGCTGCTTCCAATTATCCACAGCGGTTTCCAATTACTTCCTCATTAAGGGAACTTCCCTGATTGGTGAGCGGTAACTCAGGCCGCGCACATCTCCCGAGAGCCCTCGGGCTCGGCTTCCTGGCGGGAGGGTGGTCCGTGCGGCGGCTCCCCACGTGGACTCTGCGGTTCTCTGAGCTGCCCGCATCCGTCAGCGCATCTCGGGACTCCTCTCCCGCCCTCCTCCATCGGGACCCAGGCTTGCTGCCCCACACGCCCCAAGCTGCACAGCGCATCTTCCGGGCTCCCGTTTGCTTCCCTGGGGAGCCCTCAGCACCCCCGCCAGGGCCAGGCCGCGGCCTGCGGACGTGCCCCACGGTGTGCAAAAGATTTCCTGCTGGAGGGGCGCCTGTGGAGGGGCTGGAAGTCGACTGGGCTCGGGAGAGTGCAAAGACCCGAGGCTACTCTCCAGGAGAAGGGCTCCAGGAACCCCGCAGCGGTTTCCCGGGAAGCATTGAGACACCCCGCAGCTGTCGGGAGGAACAGCACGCCCAAGGATGCAAGTGAGTGCCTGGGTTTTTCTCTATATGTGACTGTATGTTTGCGTTGACTTCTTCGCCGGCGGCCTGAGGTGTACTGGACTGACCAAACGCCAGCTCTTTCTGGAGAGTAGTGTCCAGGATGGGGAGCCCTGGGTGCCCGAGGACCCTCCGAGCCTCTGCCCTGGTTAGGACACCCTGGGTTCCAGAGGAAGAGCCGTGTTTTCCCCTGGTTCCACATGGTGCTGGGAAGGCGTCTTTTGGTGGGAAAATCTCCTGGGCCTGGTGTGAAATGGCTACCGAGCCACCGTTGGGCTTCATGCTGCTGTTTCGGAAAGTTGGTTTGCGCCTCTGAGCTGGAGGCCCACCTCTAGGGCATCTGGGGCGGGGTCTCCATCGGGCTAGATTTGTGTGCGCCAGGCAGGGGCAGGACCGCGGTCCCCTGCCCTTTAGCTACCTGGGCGGGGGAGAGTGACACGGTCTGTGGTTGGCGTGGACTAGGGGCCAGTGAGGTTTGGGGAGCCTCGTACTCGGGTCTGGAGAGAGATGACGGCTGTGGACAGGCCACTGAGGGCGGGCAGAGCTGACAGCAACCGGGGTATCTGGTGGGCTTACGTGAGGGTCCTCTGCGGCCTGACGCTCATTATTTTCTTATTAAAAAAAAGAAATACAGTGCGGGAACTCTACAGGGGTAGCAGCAGCTTGTGACCTCTGCCCTAGAAGGTTAATTAACAATCCCAGCCTTGTCAACTCCATGTGTTGGTAATTCCAGAGTAATGAGAAGAGGCAGCCGCAAAACACCTGGCCCCAAAGTAGCTCCAGGGTTCAGATACTTCCCTTTGAAAACGGAGAGGTTTGTTAAGATTTCAAAGGTGTCTTCTGGAGTAGAGCTCGTCTTTTCTTATTATACCTTGCATTGCAATGATATGGTTTGTCATATCGTGTATTTATGTTTTCAGTCACTTTAAATGAATAAAGTTTGTATAATTACTAGGTAGTGGATTTGCCAAGATTTTTTCTGAAAATGTTGTGTTTCCGAATTAGAACTCTAGGATGTAAATAGCCCAACTTGGGTGGGGAACATTCTAGATTTCTTTACACGAGACTGGAGACGGTATTTTGGACAATTGTTTTAATTTCTTTGGGCAAATACCTAGGAGTGGAATAGATAGGTCATATGATAGGTTAAGCTTAACTCGAAGAAATGGCCAAAACATTTCCCATGGGGTGTAAACTTTTACATTCCCACCGGTAGTTATGAATTCGAGCTGCGTCACACGTTTGCCTGTATTCGGTATATCTGCTGTTTAATTTTGGTCGCTCTAATGAGTGTGTAATGGAGAGTTACCTCATTGCGGTTTAATTTACATTCCCTGATGACTAATGTTAGTATCTTTTCACGTGCTTACTGGTCCTTCATATATCTTCCTTTGTGACATGTCTCTTAAAATTTTCTTCCACTGATATATGTGTTGCAGATAATTTCTCCCAGATTCATTCTCTTAATGGTGTATTTTGAACAACTGTTTTTAATCTTGATAAGGTCCAATTTAACAATATATTGTTTTATGACTTTATGCAAATTATAAAAAATGTTTGCATACTTTTAACATCACAAATATTTTCCTTGATGCCTTCTTCTGAAGTTTAATAGTTTAGCTCTTTGATTTGTCTGTGACCCATTTTGACTTTAATTCATCTCACATAATAAAATTAAGTTTTGGAAGTCATCTTTTTGCATGTGGATTGTTACAGCACCATGTACTGAAGAGACTATGATTCTTATAAAGCTGAATTTTTGTGTATGGTGCTAGGTAAGGATTGATGCACATTGTTTTTTTTTAAATTGAGATACTCAGCTGATCCAGCATTTGTTGAAAAGGCTTCATTTTCCTCTTTGAACTGACTTAGCACAATTGCTGAAAATCAATTTCTGATATATGTCAGGGACTATTCCTGTACTCTCTATTTTGTTCCATTGATCTGTTTGTCTTTTTGCTGTATTGATTATTGTAGCTACACAGTAAGTCTTAGAATCATGTAGAGTAGGTACTCCAATTTGTGTGTGTGTGTGTGTGTGTGTGTGTGTGTGCTGGTTATCCTACGTCTTTTGAATTTCATAGAATCATTTAGAATTAGCTTGTCAACTTCTATAAAAATTCCCTTGAGATTTTGGTTGGGATTGCTTTGAATCTACAAATTTGGGAAGAATTGCTATATTAGCAATAGGCTTCCAATACATGAATACATACTATCTCTACATGTGTTTAGGTCGTTTTTAGTTTCTCTCAGAAAATGTTAAATTAGATTCATCTGTAACTACTTTTAGTGTTTTGCTGCTATTATAAATGCCGTTGTTTTATTATTGTATTTTATTATTTATATATTATTATTTATTATTATTTTATTCTTTATTTGCTGATAATGGATGAAAATGCAATTGATATTTTGTATAACGTTAACCTTGTATCCTGTGACTTTCCTGAGTTTCATTATTTCCAGTAGCTATTTTGAAGATCCTCTGGGATTTATTTTTAATGTAAACAATGATATCTGCATGAGGGGCAGTTCCACTTCCTCCCACGGGCTGTTTCTTTTTTGGACTGTTTTGAAATGGCTAATACATTCAGCACAGTGTTGCGTAACAATGATAAGTGACCATCTTTGCCTTGGTTCTGGCCAAAGAAGGGAAATAATGACCATTATAGATGACGTTGCTTGTGCTGGTTACTGGTTACCAGTGGATTAATGACCATTATAGATGACGTTGCTTGTGCTGGTTACTGGTTACCAGTGGATTAATGACCATTATAGATGACGTTGCTTGTGCTGGTTACTGGTTACCAGTGGATTGCCTCTTGTCTCCAAATCTGCCCTTCTTTCCCTGCTTTGTGATACCAGAGCTGTGCCCTGAGAACAGCTCTCATCTGCCAGCTGGCACTGTGTTAAGCTTTACCAGTTGCTGTGGGTGCATTACTGGAGGAAGGAACAGTTTCTCTTGGTCCCTGCTACTGGGTCACATGGCTGCCAGCACTGTGCAGGATGTCAGATGGCATCGCCCTCCTCAGAGTTTTCTAGCACCTCCTGGGGTGACTTCCAGGTTCGCCAGCACTCCACACACACATTCCTGGTTGACAGCTCTGAATGGCGGAACCTCAGCAAACATTTCCACTGTCCAGCCGACCACTAGATGCTCTCTCCCCCAACAAGTTCTGAATCTCAGCTTGGTGGGAGCAGTCTTTATTATATTTTCCTTCCTTGGGCACTCTACCCTGCCTTAAAGCTGCTCTCCATTTCTACTGTTCCTGTGTTTTTAAACTTCTCTTTACCTCTTTGCGGTTAATCCTCTGCTAGTCATTCTTTTTTTTTTTTTTTCTTTTTATCTCAAAGATTCAGTAAGGTGAGGTGTTGAATTCTTGTAGTGCCAGGTGATGGTTACTAAACACTCAAACTTATTCAAGGTAATATGAAATAGGAGTATGTAACTATTAAACCCCAAATTCAGATTTTCTTGCTTCCTAACACAAAATAATGCTCATCAAGCATATTTTACAAGAAAAAAATGCTTGGAGATTACTCTTTAGATTAAATTTTTCCCTTTCAAATTACTGGTGCAGTTTCTGTCTCCTGACTGGAACTTGACTAATATATTGATTGTACTTTTTTTTGTTTTTGTTCTTATTTTTCATAAATGTCCTTTATCAGTTAAGTTCTCTACTGTTACTGGTTTGTTGAGGGTTCTTTTTAAAATTAATTAATTTATTTATTTTTGGCTGCATTGGGTCTTCGTTGCTATACATGGGCTTCCTCTAGTTGCGGCGAGCAGGGGCTGCTCTTCTTTGCAGTGCACGGGCTTCTCACTGCGGTGGCTTCTCTTGTTGCGGAGCACAGGCTCTAGGCGTGTGGGCTTCAGCAGTTGTGGCCCATGGGCTCTAGAGTGCAGGCTCAGTAGTTGTGGCACATGGGCTTAGTTGGTTCGCGGCATGTGGGATCTTTCTGGACCAGGGCTCAAACCTGTGGGCCCTGCATTGGCAGGCAGATTCTTAACCATTGCGCCACCAGGGAAGTCCTATTGAGGGTTTTATTATGAATTAGAGTTTAATTTTATCAAGTGCTTGTTATGCATCAACTGAAATGGTGGCACTTTTTTCTGTTTTCTATTAATATGGCCAATTTGATTAGTTTATTAAATGTTACTCTTTTCATTGCATTCTAGGATAAAGTCTACCTGATTATAAGGTACTGTCCTATCACATTGGTTGGTTTGACATTAAGAATTTCTGTGTATATACACAAGTGATTTTGGTTTGTAATTTCTTCTATTGGTAAACTTTTCCAGGTTTTGCTGTAAGGGTAATTTCAAGAACTCAAGTAGAACAGTATTCCCATCTCCTCTGTTTCTGAAGCAGTTTATGCAATTTTGGTGTTATTCCTTGACAAAATTCAGCAGAGAAACATCTGTGTTTGCAGTTTTCCTTGGTAAATCCTTTAAAAAATTTCAATGCATTTTCTAGATTCATGGCTATTCAGATTTTCCACTTCTTCTGGTGTCAGTTTTAGTAAAATATTTTCCAAGATATTCACTTAATCTGTTATCAAATGTGTTGGTTCGAAGTTGAAGTAGTATTATTTTGAATCCTCTTAATGTCTGTACAGTCTGTGGTGATAAATCATTTTTCATTTTTGACATTGGTGATTTGTATTTTCTATTTTTCTTTCTAGCTAAGGTTTTTGTCAATTTTCTTGTTTTTTTTTTTCAAAGACCCCACTTTGTCTTTATTATATTCCCAATTATCTTTTTTAAAAATTTGCATTTCTTTTATTTCCCTACTTATATTTACTTTGGGCTTATTCTGCTCTTTTTCTAGCAATTTAAGTAAAATGTAAGGTCACTGATTCAGCTCTTTTGTTTGATAAAGATTTTTCCTCCAAATACTATTTTATCTGTGTCACACATTTTGTCATAATTTAGTTGTATTTTGTAGTCATTTAGTTTGAAATATTTTCTACTTTGTCTCCTGATTTCATCTTTGACATATGAATTAAGAATTGTGTTTGATGCAAACACTTGGGGTTTCTATAGTGATTTTATTACTGTTGACATCTCCTTTTTACTGTATTGTAGTCAGAATATACTCTGCATGATTTTTTTTTTTTTTTTTTTTTTTTTACTCTGCATGATTTTTATCCTCTTACATTTATTGAAACTTTTTTTTTTTCAATTTGGGTTTGTTTTCCCATACCTGAGCCATTATTAAATAGAAGAAAGCATCACCCATGGCCATTTACTAAATTTTAGACGCTGGACAAGTCATTTAACCTTGGCAAGGTAAATAAATATATGCGTATTTGTTTTAAATATGTATGCATATATATGTATATACATATATAATCTATATTTCTTGAAATGGTAGAATTTGAATATTTGTTATATTTAATTTTATTCAGTAGTTTTTTTCAAACATTTCTGCATGTTGTCTAATATGACTATTTTCTCCACACTAAGCACAACTGAGACAAGTCTTTATAGACCTAGTACTATAAAAGGAAAAACTTACATTCTCATAACTAACAATACGATTCTGTAACTATGAATAGGAGTAGAAACACACTTGTGTTGCTAAAGGTTTAATTCGCCGTGGTGATTATGATTTAATAAAATGCATATGTGAAATATGTGTTTATGAATGTATTATTCCTCTTCCAGCAGCCTATGTACATTTCCCAGTGTATAAATATAAACATTAACTCTTAAAAATTTAGATCTGATTGGCACAGTACTAATATTTATGCTACTATCTGCCCCAAAATTAAGCCAATAAATTCATTTTTTATAAAGTTATGTAACTCCAAGGAAGATGTGTTTTGCAACTGGTATGTACAAGAAAACATGTTAATTTATATGGGCAACAAGATTACTAGGTTTTGCCTGGTTTTCCAGGAGCCTCCTCTTGAAGAGAGAGAAGAGGGAGAAAAGACATGTTTTTAAAACAGGAGAACATGAATAATATGGCGCCCCATGTGACGAGAACAGAGTGCCTGTAAAGATAGAGAGCGAGATGTGCCTGGATCTATTACGTGGACGAATCATGAATACTCCGAATGGCAGTGCAGGATGCAAGGGAACTTTGGGCTTGAGTTAGAGCCATGGTTTGTAATGACCGGTCCAGTGGGCCTTTTCCCAGGCCACCTGCACCACACCCATGGCCATCACCCCAACCACCATCTGGTTACTTTTTCATGGAAGGAAAGACAAATAACTCAGAACTGAAAATCAGTCTTGGTGTTAAATGTTGCCAGTCCCTGAGTGATAAATTGAAATTTATTTGGAACATGCTACGCAGCATTAATTCTATTGTTTTAGTATATTCAACAGCATTAAAAGCTATCAATAATTAATTGTTGGAACAACCCCCCCCCCAAAAAAAAAGGGAAAATCATTACTTTCTTTCATATGAATTAAATCCAAGTCAGAAGACTAGTGAAATTCAACAAAGTCATTGATCCTTTGATATTTGTTTGGCATCCCTGTTGGGAAGAAATGCCTGAACAGGGAGGTAAATCCTTTTGGAAACAGAATTGCATTATTTTAATCTCCTTCTGGTGTTACTGAAACGAGTGCTATCGCTGCTAGAAATAGAAAATGGATTTGTTCCTGCGGTTTCTTTCCTGAAGAATTTATTCTAGCTCACTGTATCTATTCCAGTACTCATGCACTAGTATTTTAAATGCTATAGATTAACTGTAAGGTAAT
This sequence comes from Eschrichtius robustus, assembly GCF_028021215.1. Classification (NCBI taxonomy): domain Eukaryota; kingdom Metazoa; phylum Chordata; class Mammalia; order Artiodactyla; family Eschrichtiidae; genus Eschrichtius; species Eschrichtius robustus. The sequence goes on from NC_090844.1 coordinate 8,468,662, forward strand.
GTGAAAGATCCTGTAACATTTTCTCTGAGGATGGAGGTCAGAAATACGTTTTGGGCTTCCCTGTGATACTGGAAAGGCAGTGACGACATTCTTCCCCAGTTCTCTTCAGAACAATAAGATGGTCCATAAACTACATTTTGGATCTACTACTTTAGCTAAAATAGTAACTGAGACACAACAAATAATAATTTAACCCCTCCTCAAGGCAATGCTTCTGGCTATGAAACTCAAACAATCAAAACCTACTTCTGTTGGATATAAGAGAAGCTAAGTAGAAGAGTAGAAGGATTCAGAAATAAATACACATGAAGAAAACCCTACTCTGAGATTTTTGCTTGGCTCCCCAACCAGAATATAAATTAGGCTTCAGCTCAACCAGAGCACCATATGAGCCTTGCCCACTCTTTCTCTTCTGCTAAAGTCCTCTCAAATCTTTCTCCATTTAGGATGCTCGGTTATAGACCACCTGAGTTTCAAGCTGTGCAGCAAGCAAGGCATAATTCACGGAATTTCCTAATTCTGGGGGAGAACGCTGTATTCATGAGTCTTAGTAGTATCTCAAAAGGGATAAGTAGGGAAGGGTATTTATAAGATTTGGGCTTGAGTTCTTTAAGATGGATCTTTCCAGGTGAAGGCACTGGTTAGTCACCTAGAGTAGACCCTGTGAATGGTCTCCAGATTTGTTTGTTTTGTTTCGGGCACAGGAACTGCTGATGTGACCCTTGGCGACTTGGCAGTTCCTGCAAAATCCAATCCAGCTTCATACTGTAGTGATCTGTCATCATTGTGCATATTCTAAATGATCATAGGACCCTAAGAGTTGTCCAAAGATGAACTAACCAAGAGAAACCTTATCAAAATAAGCTACCAAATTTTATATATTTTAGAAGATCAATACTACATTTTTTCAGTTAACAAATATTGAGTGGGAATCCCGTAGACATTGGTCTAGGTACGGGGGGGTGAAGTGATAAACCAGAAGAGACAGAATGAAGACTCTCATGGAGATAAAATAATAAACAATTAAAAACGTGCAAGCAAATAACATACTCTTCAGTGATGCATGCCGAGAAGGAAATTAATCGAGGTAAAGTGGTAGAGAATGATTGGGGTGATGAAGGACAGATTGAGGGGATGCCCTTTGAGCTGTAAGATATTAGTCATAAGGTGGTCCGGGGAAGAGCATTTCCAACACAGGGATCACCAAGCAGTGCACCCAGGTCCTTATTGCTAACACTTTACATTTTCAGGGTGGTTGTTCGTGGAATGGGCCGTAGATGGTGAGGGAGAGTGTCACAGTGCTGCCTGGAAGCAGTATCGAGTTTGAAACCTAGTAGTAGAGTCTAGTTGACGTGTAACTCACCTAGATGTTTACACACCATGTCCATGGAGAGATACTTGCTTTATCAAAACGATCAGTCTTACATATTTAGAAACCCAGAAGAACGACAGGGTTGCCACATCTTTGGCTCTATTAAATGATATTGGAATCCTCTCTGGTTTCTGTTTCATTTCCATCTGGAATTTGAATATTTTTCTGGTAAAACCTGTATCAATTTCTACACTTTATCAAAGGAAAGAAGTTAAAAGCGCCTAACGATTTTATATATATTTATCTGTTTGTATAGAAGTGTGCACAGTAGCTGGGATAAATCAAAATGGCAAAAGAGCAGATGGTGATAACAAACATACAGATTGTCTTCGTTTCCATAAAAAGTTTGTAACATGTTTCAAATTTTTAAAAATCATATAATTAGTCATAAATCTCTTTCTAAAATAACAAGCCTAAAGTATAATCAATTAATAAAAATTTAGAAACCTATTAGAAATCATTTATGGAGTGTTAAGGAATATATCAGGTAAAATTTAGAAAAACTGCTTTGAATAAATTTGCCATTGGCTTTTAAATAGGCCTATTATTAGTATCCAACATAAGGTTAAATCAAACTAATTAAAAGTTGATCAAATGTCAGCAGCTCAAGAGACAAAAATGAATTTCTTGTCTAACTTTTCCTTTGGGTTCTCAAAATAATGCAGGGTAGACATGCACTTATGCTGGAATCCTGGGGGGAAAAAAAAACGTAGTCATGATCTTTCCCACGTGATAAATGACAGATGAATCAAGATACTTCCAAAGTAGAATTAACTCAATATTAGCCGACTCTCAGATGGTGGGGTGTCCATTGTAGACTCATTAATTGCTAGACCCTGTTTCTTATACTTTAGGTTTTGTTTTTTTAACTATGGTCTCTTGAACATTGTCAAGTGATATTTTGCTGACATGGAGGAATGAAAATTATTTAGTGTAGTTTAGCGTCATCAATACAGAGGGAGAGCATAAAAGAGTGGTTTGTAACCAGCTTAAATATTTTTCTTATAGAAATTAAATAGTCAGCGTTCTTGGGCTGCGCTGAATATCGGGGGTGGTGATTTGCTTCTTCAAATTACCTGCATGTGATGAAGTTCAGGAGGGAAGGGGTAGGTGGGGCCCCTTCTTTTTTTTTTTTCCCCTGAAGAAAAATACTCACTTGGAAGCTCAGAGTAGACTTAAGGGATGGGTCAACCATTCCTCTTGCTTTTTCAAGTCTCAAAATACTTAGATGTAGAATGTGGAACTTGAGCACAAAAACAAGACTTTTTGGTTACTTGGCTTACTTTGGAGTTGATTTTTACCAGTCACAAAGGAAGCCCTTTCTAGGCTGGCTTCTAAGCAGTTTGGGTTCAGACAGGTGGTCTATGAACTAGGAGCACTCCAGAATGTTGGGTAGATTTACGTTTCCTTCATGCCAAGATTGTTTTAGGAATTACTTGACTGAAATAGTGATACTTTTTTTTTTTTTTAATATTGCAATTTGAAAATGTCTCAGGCTGGGTTTTCAATCTAAGCTTATAAAGGGTAACGTACAAACAAATTATTAGGGACTCTGAATTTATTGGATATAGTTAAAAATGAGTCCTTTGGAAACAGCGATAGATCAGAAAGAGGACGGTTGGTATAGATTATCTTGAACAAGATTACAACAATCATGTATTCAGCGCTGAACTGCTATGCACTGAACTGGAGTTTTGTTTTTATAGTCTTAGCACTATGATAAAGACAGTTGTCTAGAGTTAACAAGCTGGTCTGGGTACTTGAGATGATGTAAGGAAATAACACCTCACAATCCTAAAAACGCTTTCTTGACTAAGGACGTTTAGGTGTAGTACTTCTGATTTGTATTAGATTTCCATCCTCATAGTGTGAAGACAAAGTGAGCTCTCAAATATGTGTTGAGTATTGAATAAGTGACTGGATCCCCTTAATAGTTTGTTAACTTTATAATGAAGAATTAGAAATATTTAAGCAATTCAGTTTCTGTGATCTAAGTCAGGAAACTGGTTTCCATTTCAAAATACCTGTCTAGCTTTAGACATAACTTCTTCATATGAAGATGGGAATAAACCATAGTGCTGTGTGTTACATGTGCTTGAGAGCCTTCCAACCTTCGAGGGAAATGCTGTGTAAATCCAATGTGAAGAGACTGTTGAGTGATAGGTTAATTGCTCTAGGTTCTATGCCATGTGTACACGCTTGTGTGTGTCTAGGCATGTGTGTGCTTTGTGTGGACCCTTGTGTATATACACACACTTTTGTGTCTCTGCATTGAGAGTTCAAAGGTGATAACAGATTTGAAACAGGTAATTGTTTTCTCTTTTCCCTGTGCCCCATTTATTTTATGTCATAGTGTTATGGAGGCACTAATAGATTGTATGGGCTTGTGGATCTGAGACAAATAGGAAATGTTTCTTATCTGAAAATAAGTGTGAAGTCATTAAAGTCCACCAATTCTAATTTTCAGGTTAAATTACTTTGTGCTACAAACATGACGGCTTTTCAGATAAATCAGAGAAAATTAGTAACATTTTAGAAAATGATCTGAGATTGATGAACAATTTTTACTTTAAAGAAAAGATTGTATAGCTTTTAGTTTCCATGTAAGACTAATTTTTTTTAATAAAAGGTGTATATTGGTTTTCTTTTAGTAAGATTAATACATTTTAAGTGCTGTAGACATATTGTATTTTAAAATATCCTCTTGAGTGAGAAAGTTTCATCTTTTCAGCTCAGTTGAATATTTTAAGAAAATACTGTCTCCATAGTCTGGATATAAGAGTGTCTCTGTGTGTGTGTGTTTGTGTGTGTGTGTCTGTGATCATATTCAGCTAACTTTCAGCTGGTGGTTTCTATTTTCTAGATAATTGTGATGTTTTACTAAATTCTCGTTAGTATCTCAATCTTAAAAATAAGGAAATCAGTTTAGAGATTAAAGAATTTTCTTGGGCATAGAAAGCAAGTGAATAGGGGCTGACTGGGTTTTCCTCTTTGGTGTCTGGGCTCTTTTCTGCCCACCTCCCCTTCTCTCTATATGAACTACAGTGATAACAGTGGGGATAGTACCTCCAAGAAAGGATTTTCTACTAGGCTTTAACTTTTGCATGCAGTCCTTTTGTTCCTCAAACTCAAATGTGAAGAAACCAAATTAGTCTTAGGCCATATCCTAAATATCCTATGCCCTTTGCTGACCCCCAATGCCCTTTTTCTTTCTAAACGATGTATTTTTTTTGTGCAGCTGATTTTCTTGTCAGAACGCATGTCCTTGTTGCCCTTATTGCCACTAATAATTCTCACATTGGTTTGTAAGTAAACTGTCAACTCTATGCTCAATTTATTATTTATAATAACTCTGCATGCAATATTTTTAGGATATTTTTCCTCCTTGTTTTTCACAAGTACTCCTGGTCATTAAAATCTGTTGTCTAAAAGGGATACTTTCTAATGCGAAATCACAGGCCCAGAAGTAGATTGATGAAAGGGGTTTTTATGGCAGTAGGCAGGCCTTCTGCCTTCAAAAATAACACCACCATTGTACCATTTCCCATAAAAATCCCAATCTCTTTGTGGTCCTGATGCTAGGAAAGAGAAAAAATATCAGTTAAGGACCCAAATGAATACTTAGTCTTCTATTTCTTTCACTTGTGAATGAGTCACCCCTGCCATTTGACAGGAAATTGACTCTTTGTTGAGTGTTATTCATTACGGGTCATCAAGCAAACCTGGCTCAAATCACTTAGCAAAGAGACAGTTGGGGAGAAATCCAAGTACCTGCTTAGCCGCCATCTGACTTTAGGCAGCATGTGAGTTGATGCCTCTGGTTTGCAGTTTCCTTCTCTAGAGAAATCTTCTGTGGTATAGGTAGGCCTTGGTGTTGCACGTCTAGGCCTGGCAGGAGACCCAGGTCCACTGTCTAATTTGTTAGCAGGGTGACCTCAACCAAGCCCCGCCTTCTCTGTAGGTTTCCTGTGTGTCAGGATGGAGGTGAAATGGGATAACTCTTTGACCTTGCCTGCCGTGGGGTCTCGTCCACAGCAGTGAATGCTCAGGAAACACCGGTTACAAGCCTGTTGCAATCACTTTGTCATGAATTACAAACAATTATTTCTATATATTCCACAAATTCCTTTTCTTTTTGCTGATTGGGCATTATTTAAATGACATGGAGTAGTTCTTTTTTAGATTTATATAATTTTTTTTTTAATTGAAGTATAGTTGATGTATAATCCTGTGTTAGTTTCAGGTGTACAGCAAAGTGGTTCAGTTTCAGCAAAGTGGTTCAGTGGTTCACATACATACATACATACACACATTCTTTTTCACCTTCTTTTCCCATATAGGTTATTACAAAATATTACCTATAGTTCCCGAAATGGTGTAGTTCTTACTCCCTTTGTGAAGGGCAATAAGTTTCCTTTAGAATCGTGTGTGTGAGAGAGGATTCAGCTGTAATACCGGCCTAGAATAGTAACAAAGAACCCACCCAATACACAAAGATGGCTAAACACTGGAATTTTGAGGGGAATCTATTTCGTGTTACTAGAGCATTTTTGCCATTAGGTCTTGAGTCACTGTCACGTCGTCAATGCTTCACCTAATTAATACATAAAACATCCTCCTATCACTTCAGAAAACCGTAACTACATATTCTTGTGTGCTGTGGGTTAGTCAGATTTATGCTATTGTTCAGTCTCTTAAATTGCATCAAATACAAGGAGAGCCAACTACTCTTTGTCAGAGCCCATCAGGGCGGCTGTAACTAAAGAGGACAAACTGGGTGGCTTGTAAGCAACAGACATTAGTTCCCACAGTTCTGGAGGCTGGAAGCCCAAGGTCCGTGCTCTGGCAGGGTTGGTATCTGGTAGGGACCTGCTTTCTGGTTCATAGACGGTGTCTTCTCGCTGTGTCCTCCCATAGAAGGGGTGAGGGCGCTCTCTGGGGCCTCCTTTATCAGGGCGCTAATCCCATTCATGGGGGCTCCACGCTCATGACCTCGTCATCCCCAAAAGGCCCCTCCTCCTAACACTATCACTTTTGGTGGGTAGGTTCCCAACTTATGAATTTTGGAGGGACACAGACATTCAGGCCATAGGACCCACGTTGCTGTTTGTTGAATGCACTCGTGTGCACACACACACACATACCCACGCCCACCCACCGGCCTTGACATCCTGTGGACAGGATGTGTGATGTGGGCTTGGGTCAGCTGCCAGGTGGAACCAGTGGGTGTGGGTGTGCCCCCTCCCCCCAGTGAACCTCCTTGGTCCTCACTGTTCGGGTGGGTGTCGCTGGCCCAGCTTCACATAGTCATTCATTCAGCAATTCCTCTACCTCTTCGATGCAGAGAGAGCTGTGATGGAACTGTAGTGATTTAAAAAATAAAAATGATTAAGTCAATGTGCCTACTTCCACCTTACAGACCTGCTACGTTCAAGTTCACTGTCCCTCTCTGGTCCCACGGTGGGCAGCACCCTTGTGCGAAGGGCAGACGGCTTTCTCTGCAGCCCTCTTCCTCCTGGGCCTCTGATGGAGAAGCAGGAAAACATGACCTTCTTCTCATTCAGATTAAATTATTAAAAATTTTCTATTTCTGAACTGAGCACATAGAAGAAAGGCAAATTTTGCCGAAATCAGGACGACATTCACAAGTAATTTATTAAGAATGTAAAATGGATTACTGATTTCCAGTTGACATTTAAGCTGCAAATTAAATATATTAGGCTCTTTGATGCCTGGTGAGGAATGACCATTTTTAAACTGGGATTAGATTAGAGAATTTGTACAAAGCAGAAGGGAAGTATTGAGTAATTTTGCTGCTTTTTGAAGAGAACTCATAAGCGAGGGAGTAAAATTACGGAGAATGTGAGAAGGTAACGTTTTTAGTCATGATGGTAACGCACCTTAAATTAATACAAGAACCCTTTTTCTCTTAAAATGACTTATATTTATCAGGGTTACAGGGAGAGTGATTAGCGCCCTTTGGGGTGGGGGGGGAAGTGTAAATATTTGGGGGAAGGCAACTTGGCAATATGTATGAAAAGTCTTAATAAGTTTGATTAGTTTCATCCACAAGTTTCAAATCTAGGCTATTTAAAAAAATAAACAATTGAGGAAAGATGTATGTTCAAGGATGCTTTCTGCAGTGGTGTTTAAAACGTTTAATAGTTGTGAACAAAACAGATGTTTACTGGGGGGCATCAGTGGAGTTACTATAGGTGGGATGCTGTTCTGTCTATAAGAACAAGAAAGGTCTTATTGACGTGAAAAGATTTTCACGACACCTGAAGTGAAAGACACATTAGCAAACAGTACCTACAGTAAAAATTCCTTTATATTTAAAACTCATATGCGTATACGCCTATAGACACATAATCTATGGATAGACATCTAGAAGGACATGCAACCAAATACTAAGAGTAATTATCTCTGGGGCATGTCTCTATGACATCCTTTTACTTATCTGAAGTTATTGTAATTATACCATAAAAACAAAAGCCAGTTACTTTTCAAGGGAGAAATTACTGCTGTTCTCCAAGGGAAGCACACAGTTGTTAGTTTCAAAAGCAAAATTTCATTAAGTGTGATTTCTGTCATAGGGTTTTTTTCTTATCACTCTTCACGGACAATTAAATACCATTCAAATAATTAAAAAAACAAAATTCTGTAAGGTTTTTAGTCATGCATGCAGTTGCCTATACTAACATGTGTGCATGCCAGCCCAGATTCTTCTCAAAAGCAACGTGAGAAGGGTTATTGGATTAAGCAACTTGTATAATTGGCAGTTTAGTCAAAAGAACCATTTTAATTTAATTTTATTTATTTATTTATTTATGGCTGTGTTGGGTCTTCATTTCTGTGCGAGAGGGCTTTCTCTAGTTGTGGCCAGTGGGGGCCACTCTTCATCGCGGTGCGCGGACCTCTCACTATCGCGGCCTCTCTTGTTGCGGAGCACAGGCTCCAGACGCGCAGGCTCAGCAATTGTGGCTCACGGGCCTAGTCGCTCCGCGGCATGTGGGATCTTCCCAGACCAGGGCTCGAACCCGTGTCCCCTGCACTGGCAGGCAGATTCTCAACCACTGCACCACCAGGGAAGCCCCAAAAGAACCATTTTAAAAGCTGTTGTAACCGTAGACATTAATTTTTGAATGAATACGAAACTTATTCATTGGTTGAATCAAATGGTCTGTCTCTAATTGGGTACTTCTAGATTCCTTGACGTGAAGTTCAGTTATCTTCTGTATTTACCAAAACAGAAGAAAGAGATGAGTGACAAAACAGGAAATAAGTTTTGTTTATGGGGTTATATATATATATGTACACACACACAGAACTTGAGCCTGTATTGCAGAGCAGATCACATTGTCTTTGGTTCTGAATTCTGACTCCTTATTAACTTCTGTCCCTGGAGAAGACACCTAACCTCTCGGCATTACATCCTCATCTGTAAAATGAACATATATTTGACTCTTTTAATACTTCTTTCTGGAGATTCTCAAGTCTTCCTTTATATCCTAATTTCAAACGGGGTAGTAGAAAGTCGAAAGAAAAAAGCAAAAGGTATTGGTAACCTATTGGAATTTAAATGATGCACTTTTCCTGAAGAGAACAATGGGGAGAAAAATGAGTGTCTTTATGGTAAAGAATTTAGAAGAAATTACAATTTGTCATCTTCTTTTGCGGAATGTGCCTTAAAGCAATAGTCATTACTATAGCTTTTGCAAACCTATTGAAGGTATTTAATGTTCTTCATGTAAATACTAATTTCCTTTTTTAATTGAAACATAGTTGACTTACAATGTTGTGTTAGTTTCGAGTATACAGCAAAGTGATTCGGTTATACACATACTAATTTCCTTTTAAATGGGATGGTTCCTCTTATTTCAGATGATGGAAGTCCCACATCTCATTACCCTGCCATTTTTGCCATAGAAATCCCAGGGCCTTGATTTATGCTCAGTTGTATGTGTTCCCATACTGATCTTCGTTTGTTCATTCTCTGTTGTAATACTGCATCCAAACCCCTTTACTTAACTTTTTAAAATGTTTATTTTAGTTGTTCTGACATTGGCAACCTCTCTTATAAGATGAACAACATACAATCTTTGGAAGTTACTGGCCTATTAAGGATAGAATTTTACACATACGTTGTTTTGACAATAAGATCACACTCCTTGATGTCAGTAGCTGATTATCCTACTCATTTTTATACGCATAGCATTTAGCAAAATATAGAAAACAGAGTTAATATCCATTTTCTAAATCATTGAATTAACATATTAATTAATCAATATAAAATATGAGAGCTAGGAAGGACCTTCGTGATCACCAGAGTTAACATCTCATTTCAACAATTGGGAAACAAAAGCACACAAGTTTGAAGTGGGAGATGCCAGATTTGAACCCAGCTCCTCTGATTTCATGCTCTTTGTCATTCAAGTGTGGCCCCTTCCTTTTAACACCTCCGCAAGGAAAAGAATGGCAGTATTTTTCAGAATTCAGTCAAATACGATTCAGAGTATTTAACTGGAATACATTTTTAAATGGTAAATTAAAATAAACAGGTGAATGTGATCTAGTTCCCAGTCCTGTAGGATACAACTCCTTCAGCCCATAGATCATTGCCCTGTTTTCCAGGGCATCACACATTTAACTACGTATTTCCCGACCTCCTGAAAGCAGACTTGTTAAGGAAATACATTAACTCATGATGGAAAACACGTTGTAGCATATTTAACTTTGTAAATGCCTGAAGGGTACTTTCCATCACTCCACGAGGAAGACTTGAGGACTTTGTTTTATAAATAATATTTAAAAATTTATTGTGAAGCTTGTTCAAGATAATTAACTGTTAACAATATAAATTCATACTAGAGTTCCTTACCTTGAGGCTGAAGAGTAGTCTTCAATTACAGTGCTGGTGCATATCATGGAAATTCAACACTTGAACACCCCGAATAATAAGTCATTTTCTTGACTTTCTCTCAGATCCTGTGTTCAATCCAACAGCCAATCACATTGGCTCTACCTTTGCTATGGTCTGAATGTGTTTCTCCCATCCCCTAGCCCCCAGAAATGGTGGTATTAGGAGGTGGGTCCTTTAGGAGGTGTTTAGGTCATAAGGATGGGGCCCTCATGAACAGGCCCTCATGAACTGGCTTTGCGCCCTTATTAAAGGAGACCCCAGAGAGCTCCCCGGTCCCTTCCAGCATGTGAGGACAGAGCTAGACGTTGATAATCTATAAACCAGCCCTCACCCAACCAGGCAGGCACCCTGATCTCAGACTTCAGCCTCCAGAACTATGAGAAACACATTTCTGTTGTCGGTAAGCCACCCAGCCTGTGGTGTTCTGTTGCAGCAGCTGGGACAGACCGAGACACCCTTCACAGCAGATTTAGAAAACACTCTCCCGTCAAGACCTCTATTACCACACGTTGAAGCCAACACCGAGGCTTCACCGGGTCACGGCAGCAGCCTCACTGTGGTGGCCAGCAAGGCCCTTTGCCTGTTCAAACCAGATCGTGGAACTCCTCTGCTCAAAACCCTTCTGTGGCTCTCCTTGTCCTTTGGAATAAAAGCCCAACTCATCACCTTGCCCTGTGAAATATTCCAGGGTCTGTTCTCCTATCCTGCCATCTGCCTCCTGTCTTTCATTCCAGCTACATTGGCCCCCGGCTGTTCCTTTTGAACACGCCAAGCACGCTCCTTGGAGCCATCACCTGGACCATCCTTCTCCAGCAAGGACAGGCACCTCTCCTTGACTTTCATCACACTTCTGGTCACCTGGCACCTTATCAGCGATGCCTTCCCCGACCACGCTCCGAAACAGGAGCAGCCTGCATCCCTGCACTCCTAACCCCTAGCACGCTGGTGTTTTCTCAAATATATTTTTCTTCTCTCTTTTTTTTTTACTTATCACTAACAGAACTATTTTATAGTTACTCATTGGCTTGTTATCTACCTCCCCACCCCCTCTTCCCCGCCAGCAGTAGAATTTAAGCTTCAATGCAAGGATCCTGTTTTCCTCTAGTCAATGAACTCCTAGGTGTTAAATTGCTTGGAACTCAAAGTACTCCACCAGTATTGGTTGAGTGAATGAATAAATGTATGAATGAATGGAAATAATAAAGTTGAAGGGTAAATAATCTACTTTTTAGACACGAACATTGAGTTGCTTTAAATATGGTGCTAGATCACAGTAATTTAACTTGTATCTTAGTAAGTTTCAAAAAAAAAAAGTATGCATTTTATATATAAGAAGGTCTACTTACCTACAGTGAAATGAGGCAATGCTCACATAATAGGGTGAAAGTTAAGGATTTGAAAGATATATATATATTTTTTAGTTCATTTGTAATTGAAGCATCATTATTTGTGGATTTCTCTTTTCGGAGATGCCGTTTCCTTTATGACCATTTTCAATTTTACTATTACTCCAGTAGGTCAAACTGGAGGATAGACCAGTAATAAATGATCACATTCAAAAGTTTCCAGGCAAACAGAGCTTGTCGTGGTTTATTGCCATCCTGAGCCCATATTTGCCTCGTTTTGCTAATTTCAGCTGGCTCTGCAGTCCTACCTGGTCCTTGGGAGGCCTGTGCTGTATTTTCAGCAGCTGACAACCCTGCTGCCATTGGCCGCCTTCCTCTGGCCCTGTATCCAGCCACACACGGAACCGGGAGTGCAAAGGACTTGACATTGGATGAGGTTGTCACCACTGCAGAGAGCACAGCCCAGATCCCCACTGTGAGCTCAGGGAGCCAGGAACAAGCCAGGGCCACACCTCTGGCACAGAAAGGAGGCCATCTCTCTTCTATCCCTGTTTCCTTGACTGTTTCCTTCCCGCTTCATAAGAAATCACGTTCAAACAGACCCTATTGAAGACACAGTCCCTTGTCTGAGCTTCACTTGTATTTCTAAATGAAGCATATTTTCTCCTCCTAACTCGCAGACGTGCAAAGCCTGCTGAGCTGAGTGGAGTGCCAAATGATGAGTCCTGTGTCCCGCCGCTTAGGAACTCCATGCTGGTGTGGGTTATCCCTGCCAGTCATTTTAGCAAGCGTGGTTGTGAATGCGAGATGGGGCCTCACCTGCCCTCTTACCTCTAGTGCTTCCAAAATAGAAACCGCCCCTACCATCCCTACCAGCTGGTTGTCTGGACTCTATATTTCGTAAGGCTGTGGTCCGTCCACTGGCTTTGTCCCCGTCCAGCTTGGCCGTGCTCTAGCCAAAAGCATATTTCCTTCTCTCGGCTTTGATCTTGTGACTCTTCCCAGCATCGCTGCTCCAGCCTCATTTGGCTGTACTGACGTAGCAATTAAAACATGAGAGCTTCCCCACCATCAAACTTCACCTGCCAATGTTTGAGGGATGGTGTGCGCTTTAAACAGCGGCATGACTTGATTCCCAAATTCAGAAGTCACAGACCGCTGAGATGAGGGAACCATTATGTTTTATGAGTTCTAGAGAAAACAGAATAGAAATAACTATTAAAAATTATAAGAAAAAATGGTTAAAGCCAAATGTAGTGGTAGAAAATTGCGTGGTTTGATTTTGCTATTTGTCATTTTGCCTCCCGGCTCCTCTCGTGAGGGATGATTATCCTGTCTGTGATTTTTTTTCTGCTGCTTGCTGTTTAGTCCTAATTTAACTCTTCAGACTTCCTGATAGATTAGGTAAATTCATGGTAGAGAATAAGGTTAAGATGAATGTTCACAGTCAGGATCATTCTGGGGGCCCATACAGGTGCATTCTATACTCAGAGTGGTCCTCCAATTCCTGACCTGCATGATTGGGTTTATAGGACTCAACCTCTACTGGGCTTTCAGGGATGAGTGTTTGGTTTGGGTACAAACGCATGAATGACAAAGCCATCCATACCCGTTCTGAACTTCTCTTCCATGAATGCCTGACCTAGTGAAGACTACCTCCTCTTGGTCACAGATTTTTCTTTGCGACGAGACGGACTTAGTCCTGCAAAACACGGGCTGCCACATGGAACAGATTGTAGCTGCTGACGCTCAAGGCTGAGAACAGATGTCAGAGATTTGCGCACTCACCTTGATCCACTTTTCCTGGTATTTGTTAAGGGCATAGGACAGAGCTGACCACAAGATCCCTGCGTTGGTCACAGAATTCAGTGTGGGTTCATTGGTTAAAGAGAGCTAACCTTGTTTTAAAAAAAAAAAAAAAAATTTTTTTTTTTTGGAAGTAAGCTCTGTTAGGCTAACATTATGTTTTGGGATCATTGCCCTATTTGCAAAATTAGTACGTCTACGGTGGTTGTCTTAAATTCAAAGCATATTTAAAAGTGTTCTTGCCTTTTTTGTGTGATTTGTGATCTCAATGGTACGATACTCATTTCAGTCTTTTAAAACCTATGTGTATCTGTAGAAGCAATTGTTAAGGTTCACGTTAGCGTAGCAGGAGTTAGGCAGGACTTCTGGTGGCCAGCCACTAATCATGATGAGGGTCGTTGCTTAAGTGTTCTGGACAGCATGGCAGGGGGGCCTTCCTCATTTCTGGCACAGATCCTCAAGGACATGTCACATGTCTGGCAAAGATCCTGACGCATGCATTCATAACCGTGAGCCGAGAACTATCAGGGGTGACAATAAATCTTGAATGACTACCTTTTGCTATCAAGAAGGGGAAGGGTGGGGGGGGGGGATAAATTAGGAGTTTGAGATTAACATATACACACTATCATATATCAGATAATCAACAAGGACCTACTGTATAGCACAGGGAACTCCATTCAATACTCTGTAATAACCTATATGGGAAAAGAATCTGAAAAAGAATAAATATATGTATATGTATAACTGAATCACTTTGCTGCACACCTGAAACTAACTCAACAATGTAAATCAACTATACTCCAATATAAAATAACAATTTAAAAACAAAATAAATTTTAAAAATTAAAAAAATTCCATCCTTAAGAGATCCTTGGCTGGAAAAAAAGGAGATATAACTAAATATTGAGCAAGAAGCATATTTGTATTACAGTTTTACAAAATTACCCACAAATAATGTTTTGTGTATAAATTTTAAATTTAAACCCATGCGTCATTAGCATTACCAGATCAGTCATCATTTGGAACAATGATGAACAGGTGGATTTTGTTGCTTTCATTCTGAGACACGTTCCTTAAGTTTCATTTTTAAACAAATAAGCATTTTCTAGATGATTCCCTGTTGCGGATTTCAGCTAAGTTTTCTGTTGAGAAATGGAAGATTTAAAGAGTTTAATTTATTGATAGCTGTTATGATCATAAGGCAGAAGCAAGTCACCATGAGAAGAACTCAACCAGCACAAACAGCAGCATGTGAACTTGTTGATTATTCTTTCTTCTTGGAGGCCTTAGTCTTAGTCTCGACAAATAATATCTTATACATATAAGAATATCTAATGCAGGTTCCTGCTTTGTCATATACGCATCAAAGTCTTGCATCCATTGGACTTTGTGTACATTTATGATAAAGATATTAGTCAATTAAAACCAAGGCTTAGAGATTATCATACTAAATGAAGTAAGTCAGAAAGAGAAAGACAAATACCATATGATATCACTTATATGTGGAATCTAAAATACAACACAAATGAACCTATCTACAAAACAGAAACAGACTCACAGACATAGAGAACAGACTTGTAGTTGCCAAGGGGTGGGGGGAAAGGGAGGGGAGGGATGGATTAGGAGTTAGGGATTAGCAGATACAAACTACTATATATAGAATGGATAAACAACACGTTCCTACTGTATAGCACAGGGAACTATATTCACTATCCTGTGATAAACCATAAGGGAAAAGAATATGAAAAATAATATATTATATATAACTGAATCACTTTGCTGTACAGCAGAAATTAACACAACATTGTAAGTCATCTGTATTTCAATAACATTTTTTAAAAAAGGCTTAAGGACAAGGGGAGCTGTTTACTTTTCTGATTATATGAGGACGTTGAAATCTATTTACAGGTGTAAAATAAAATTTGGAATATAAAGAAAATAAAAATCATTTCTATTTCTATGACCCAAAGTGGCAATAAATTGATACATATCCTTCCAGTTTCTAAAAAATACATATTAAGTAAATTATAAAATATGCCAACTTTGTAAATTATTTAGAAACACATATATAAATCTATAGTAGTGAGTATTCATTTAAGAAATTCAATCACATTCAAAATTCTCAAAAGTAGTACTTGATAATTAAAAATCACTCTTGCACAAGGTATTTAAAATACCGGTTGTTCTTTCAAACGTTGGCAATTATTTTCATTCCATCAGGGGTAACCACAATCATCTTTAATCTTCTTTTTGTAGAAGAATCTTCTTGATTAGCATGCTACCCAGCATTTAGAAACTAAAAGTCATATTTGATATGACAGACAACTCACATCATTTTGAGGTAATTTTGACTGAGATGATTATTTTCATTTTTTTCACATTTTGCACTAAATATTAATATTTTGCAAAACTAAAAGGGATTGTGGAGTCACTTAACAGTTCTTTTTTTTCTTTTACCTGCTGGGTTTCTTATAAATATGGACTAATACTTGTTATCATTTAAGCAATATTTCTAGGGATCAAACTTGTTAACATATACTTCAAATGGAAATTTGCCTTTGTGCATAAGGTTTTGATAAACATTTTTAAAAAGTTGATAAATTGAAATCTTAAAAAAAGTAGAATTGAATATAAAAAACATTAGTAAATATAAAAAAGGAAAATGCAAACTTCATGGTGGACTGTGGTTCAATAGAGAATTTTCCTCTATTGCTCAAGTGTGTAAGTCAATATCTTTAAGCGTGTGATTAGAATTGATACATACTTGAACTCATAAATGCAATTAGGATTGTTGCTTGCTTTAATTCATACATGTAGCAATGTCTCCATAATACAAAATTTGAGCTCAAACTGGTCCCGTCATATATAAATTGTCATTCTTTTATTAGTAACTTAGAATTAGAATCATATTTTAGTTGATACTCTAGAATTACAGTTGCAGAATCAGTAATATTTAATTATTCAAAAGTAATTTAGATGATAGTCAAATAATTTGAATATCATGGCTTTGCACTTTCTTCCATCAATATAATTCTCATAGCAGTAAGACTGAAAGATGATCCTTCTTGTTTTCCGTCAGTACAGGATAAAATTAACTTGCCTTTATACCAAAATGGTGATTATAGAGAATCATTTAGAAAATGCTTATTATAGATTTTTCTGTAGCAGCGTGTGGCTTCCTTGTGGGTTATAACAACAAGAAAAATGTTAAGACAATTAAAAGATTTCAAGTCATGAAATATTTGCCACTTGCTATAGCATGAAAAGAAAGTAGATCTTCCCAACTTCTTTTAATTTCATACAAGTTCCTTATGAAGTTTTTTCCATCTTGTCTCCCTAATTGTAATAACAAATACATCCCTTAATGTTTACAGTTTTATTATATGCATGCCTAAATGGTTCATAATATTCCAGACATGTCTGGTTCTATTTATTAAGGTCTCAGCTCTGCTCCTTGTGAACATACCAACCACACGTTTCCATGGTCAATATCTGAGACCTACAGATTAAGTTAATTCCTACTGGCAGTAGATATGTCTACCTCTTTACATGTTGTTTGTTCTGGTGTGAGACATCTTGAGAGCCTCACCTGTACAGCGCCCCTTTCTTCTTCTCTAATAAGAATATTCATCCCATGAAACAATACCTAACGTCGTTAGTTTCTAGTGAGGTGGGGTAGAAATGCCATGCCTCATGCCATGCAGTAAGGAAAGTCATTTCCACATCAAGGCAGCTCATCTTCCGGAACTGGGAGAACATGAGGCTTTTCCTGAGGCTCTTATCTCAATGCAATTGGTAACTTGGCTGATCCATGCCTGATCTGTTTCTGTATTCATGCTTCTTTGGGAATGCCTGCCAGCAGCTGTCATTTTGAAGGTAAAGACAAGAACTTTCAGAGAGTACCTTCGTTCGCTCCGACGAGGCTCTGCCCTTCCAGCTGTGGTGTGAGCTTTTTCTTGCTCACATCATGTGTAGGCAGGGGCCACTTTCCAGACTGTTCTGCTCCATAAAGCCTCTCATCCAGAACCCGGGTGAAAGAGCTGCCCTGAGCTGGTACACGCCATTTTTACGTGGGAGGTGCCAGTCTCGAGGCAAAGAGAGAGAAGACTAACTGGCAGAAACTCACAAAGTCTCTCATAGTTTCTGCTCAGACTTGGATAAATCGCGGTCATTCGCTTTCCACTGCGCAAAGTTAATGGGGCAAATGTGCTTTCTCCACCTACAGGGGACGCAGTGACTCCTAATGTAATGAGTGGAGATCGTCATTCTCTTACAGGGAAGAGTGTGTAGAAATGCTTGTGAAATCTCCCATTCAGTGTCCCACAAATGCTGAGTGCTGGTAGAAGAGGATTGAACCTGAATTATGTGATTTATATTCCATCTTAACAGCTGTATGACCGTAAAATGTCATCAAATGTCCTGACACTTCTCTCTGTAACTTCACACCTGTCCTACAAATTAATCAGGTTTAGGACCAAATGAGATAATACATGAGAAGGTGCTTCAGAGACTGAGAAGGACTATACAGCTGGAAACTAGGAAAATGTCAAGGGTAACAGACATTGCTAAGACTCGCTGGTGGATCTCCACTTCAGTCTAGGTCCCAGAGACTGTGATTTCCTTGAACTTCAGTGTGTAAAATAGAGGCAAAGTCAAGGATTGCAACCATCTTTTGCATCTAAGAAGCAACTTAAATAAGGGGGGCAGTCCATTCTTCTAAAAGAGACAGGACACAGCCTATTTGAGCTTCAAAACTGGTGGAAGTCCCTGGGAGCACCCCCAAACTTTCTTTTTGATAATTCTCTTCTCTGTATATTATCCTCATGCTTTCTGTCTAATTAGGAGGGAACTGATGTGGACACATTTGCACACTGCATTTTTTTCTTAGTAGAGGACCCCTCAAAAATCAGTATATGTGGTAATAAGGGAACTGTTTTGTTTAAAAGTGAGACTGTCTTCTATCAGGCATAGAAACTAGTCAATACTGAGATTTTTCTTTCAAAGTTTGAGGCTACTAACAATTTGTCTTTATTTATGAATTTCCATGAAGAGCAGATTAAGTCTGCATCTTCCATCTTTCTATGAGTAGAAAAGAATGCCAGTCTCTCATTTAGTTTATGGTAATGTGTGGTATTTAATTTGGCACATAGAATTTGCTGTTGAATTTGAACCATAGAATTGGTTTCTTCAGGATGGAAAGTAATTAAGGAAATAGTAATAAGCCACTGTGTTTACTTACGGCACACATACTTTTTGTAGTATATTTGGGTTTTATCTGCTAACAGAATTTAAAGGCATTCATCATCAGCTGAATTTACTTCTGAAACAAGGAACATAGCCCCCGATACCTGTGTCTTCATCTTCATGTTGATAACTGTGGATTCGAGTTCATGTTTTGCAGCAAATCTACAGCTATAACTCCATTTCTATATTCGTTACTGCATGTTCTATGTAGAGCTGCCAAGGTAAACTTGGAGGTAAAATCTAGCTGGCTGAAAGGAGATGGGAGAGGGTAGAATATCTGTCACCTGGGAGGTTTTTACAGGCCTGGTACAGAAGTGGTTTGTATCACTTACTAGTTACTTTGAGAAATTCATGGAAATTTCTCTGAATGTAACTTCAATTCTCTCTAAAATGGAGATAATTTACATACCTAGGAGGGTTGTTATGATAAATACTGTATGAAGAGCATTTAACTCTCAGTAGCCACTCAATAAAATAAATAGTGATGATGATTACTGTTGTTGTCTGCCAAGTACTCATGGCCCATTTTCAGCATCTGCAAAAATAGAAGGACCTGGTCAGTTTCTTCTCTGACTGGTCACTGCATGGGCCATGCCACTAGTTAATTATTTGAGTGTCATTCTCTCAAGTAGCCACATACTTAAAATAACCAAATGGAATGTACGGAAGTGTGGTTAAGAGGTTTATATTCATTAACCTAATTTCTCAGTGAGATTTTCTTTTTTTTGTAATTAATTTATTTTATTCATTTATTTTTTTGGCTGCGTTGGGTCTTGGTTGCCGCGTGCGGGCTTTCTCTAGTTGTGGCAAGCGTGGGCTGCTCTTCGTTGCGGTGCATGGGCTTCTCATTGCAGTGGCTTCTCTTGTGGAGCACGGGCCCTAAGCATGTGGGTGTCAGTAGTTGTGGTGCACGGGCTCAGTAGTTGTGGCTCGCAGGCTCTAGAGCAGAGGCTCAGTGGAGCACGGGCCCAGTTGCTCCGCGGCATGTGGGATCTTCCTGGACCAGGGCTGAAACCCGTGTCCCCTGCATTGGCAGCAGATTCTTAACGGCTGCGCCAACAGGGAAGTCCCAATGAGATTTTAATTTCATATTTTTATTACCTTGTAGACTGACTATAAAATGATCAATGATATATAGAACTCAGAAGTTCCACTTAAACTTGACTTTCTACTGTCAATGATGTGTGACATCTATTCCAAGTTAAAAATAGTGGATTTTTGTTCCTCTGACATGACTAGGCCATTCTTTAAGTCCTTCTTTCATTCCTGATGAGTACACAGCAATGTGACCACATGATCCCCTGAAGTATGTAATGTGTCTCTCCACTACAAAACACATAGTTTCTTCGGCCTCATTCTTTTATATCTTAATTGTATTAATTTTTTTTTTTTTTACTGCTTGAAGTTTTAATATCTCTCTACAGATATGGTATGTTGGTCTAATTTAGACTTTAGCCTACAGGTATGTTCTTTTTTAAACTAACCCCAACATTAGAGCTTGCATAGAATTAGGTCATTTTATATGGATGCTTTAGATGTAAATAGAGGGCATAATAAATTTAAAAGCCATTTTAGAATTTTTCTAGCAGATTTATAACCTACTTGAAGGTCTAACTTAGTTGATTTAAAATTTGGTTTACCTACAAATGAAATTGTTGCTTATTTGAAGGTCTTTATTGAACCTAGAAAAAAATAAGTCATTTCCTTTTACAAGTATTAATAATAAAGCTATTCCTTATTTAATAAGCTCAGACAAGTGAAATCCTTCCTATTTAAAACTCACCCCACTACTGTGATTAAAAGTAATATTCTGGTTAGAGTTCTATTTTGTTTCAGTTACCACAGCTGTGCATCAGCTCCCCCCAAACCCCGCCACCGCCACCCGCTTGAATGCTCGCTGTCAGCATGTGTAAATCTTTCAGACAAAATTAGGTGGCTGGATTCTTAGTAGAGTTAATGAGATAATTTAACATGGAAAGAAATACATTTAAAGTGGACCTTTTATAATCTTTAACACCTTTAAAGTTTCCCTTCAATTTTGTTGGCAGATGTATTGTGACTAACACCCACGTCACAGCTAGGGTTGAACACGGAGTCTACGGTCATAAATCGGCTGCCATGATTAACAAAGCAACTCAAGGTTCATACCCTTGCTAATTCTGGTGGTTTCTCTTACGTCACAAGGTTGCATGCATATGTTACGGCTGACAATCAAACACCAAATCTTGAACCCCAAAACTATTTTCAGCTGTTTATAGTGCTAGGCGCTCAGGATAACAGTCTTCTTTGGTATCCACGGGGGATTGGTTCCAGGACACCCCCCCCCCCCCAATACCAGAATCCGGGGATGCTCAAGTGCCTTATTACATACAATGGTGTAGTCCAGTCAACCCTCTGTATCCACAGATAAGGAACATGAAGATACAAGGGCCAGCTTTAATTAAAATTGAAATAAAAAGTACAACTCATTACTGTGTATGAGCAGGATGAGTGTAGCCTTGACGGAGCTCTCAGGCATTTAAATATTAATCCCTACAACTAGGATGATCCCATTTTACCCAAGCTGTAATTATCTAATGCGATTAGGGTTGGATTGGTAAGGTAACACAAGGAAATTTGGGGAAGCATTTTTCCTAATTTATTTTATGTCTTATTCAGTTATTGTAAGTTACTGTATATAAAGAGATGCTTAATAAAGAACCTGTGGTATAATTTTTTTTTAAATTAATTTATTTATTTTATTTATGGCTGTGTTGGGTCTTCGTTTCTGTGCGAGGGCTTTCTCTAGTTGTGGCGAGCGGGGGCCACTCTTCATCGCGGTGCGCGGGCCTCTCACTATCGCAGCCTCTCTTGTTGTGGAGCACAGGCTCCAGACGCGCAGGCTCAGTAGTTGTGGCTCACGGGCCTAGCTGCTCTGCGGCGTGTGGGATCTTCCCAGACCAGGGCCCGAACCCATGTCCCCTGCATTAGCAGGCAGACTCTAACCACTGCGCCACCAGGGAAGCCCCTAACCTGTGGTATAATTTTATACATATACAATTTTATTTAAAAAATTGTATCTTTAAAATGATCATAGGTGACAATGATGTTATAAAAGCACTGGTAATTTTAAAAGGTACTCTATTCTTCAGGTATTATATGATTCATCTGTCTCTCTCTTACTGGATCATAAGCTTCTATAAGGTCAGGGACATGCATACCCATCTTTCTAGTAAAGAGTATAACGATTGGCCTGTAGAAGCCATCTAATAATTTTTCAACTGAAATAGAAAAAAAGCCAAAATCACAATGTTTCTAGTGATTATACCATGATAGTCCACAGAAGTTAATGATACTATTCTTTAGCAAAATGTGTCTTCTGTGATCTAAGATGCTTAAGATATAAAAAGTACATAATTTTGATCCAAGTTTTATTTTTTATCACTTCCATATTTCACTTTTTGCATGAGTTTGAAAAAATGTTCCACTTCAAGTAGACAGAATTGAAAGGTATGAACTCCGAAAATGCCCAAGTATATTTTTTTCAGAAAAAATAATGTAATTTACATGAAAATTAATTAGAAAAAATGGTTTGTATGAGGACAGGAAGTGAACCAGGATATTGGGTCTGAGTGTGTAACCTTGGTAGGTCAGGGCAACACTTAAACTGCTTTAGGTCTATGAAATGGGAGGACCATCTGTCCTGTCTGTTTGGAAGAGTTATGCTAAGGATCTAATAAGATGATAAATGTACACGTACTTATCAAATTAGGAGGCAAATGCCATTGGAATCTATCACCACTATTAGAAATCATACAGTTTATCACATCATTCAATCAATTAACATAGCATCTTAATTGCACATGTTGACTGAGGAAAGGAAACTGCTCATGATGTCTTCCAGTGCTAGAAATAAAAAATATTTCACTTTGTGTATCTGTTATTGCTTATTATTTCTTTCAAAGTGAGATTTTCTTGAAAGTACAGTTGGACCCAGTCTTGAAACAGCAGAAGTTGGTATTACAAAGAGGAAATAACAACAATAATTACAGAGAGGTAACAAAGATGGTGCTGTATTGACTAGGAAGGAGGTATCAATTCTGGACAGTTAACTCTTATACATTTTTAAGAGACAGGTATATATTTTGTTTGAGAAAATGACTACTGTTAAGGAACAATGTTTTATGGGACATACCAATAATTTTAAGTATTAGAGCCCTATAATGCAAATAATTTGTGTTCTGGCCAAGAATTCAATATTTGTTTAGGTATGAACAGAAAACTCTCTTCTCAGGATTGTCCAGAAATCACTTTTTCAGAAAGTCTCCCTGAGATCTTTCCTTCTGGAATATTTTCTAAATCCAGTTTTGACAACTGGGTTAAATATCCCTCCCATAATTGTTAATACACTGTATTATGCTTTCCCTCTTTACCTATCCATCTCTCCCACCAAAACTTAAATTTCTTGATGCTAGAGACTATACCTTATTCCAGATTTACTTGATCGCCAGTCTCATATTTTTAGAACCTGTAACTCTGTGCATGATTTCAGTTGCATTGGTGCACAGAGAACTTCTCCTTAGACAGGAGCAGGGACAGTTCATCCATTGGAGCAACATGAAAAGCAGAGTGGGGGGATCTGTCATGTGTGGGATGGTAGATTTGGTTCTGGGATGGTGTGAGATGTCTGAATTTGAGACATGGATGGTGGTACAGGGACAGTGATGAAAAGATCCAGACCTGGGACCCTGAGCGTAGATGGCTGAGTGCAAGATCCTTCATTGTGATAATGTCAAAGAGTTGAGGGGGTGAAACGCAATGCCTATGCAGACATTTCGGTGTCCAGGAAGGAAACAAGAGCACTGGGAGAGAGAAAAGGTGCTAAAATGTGCTGTGTTGAAAATGAGATAAGAATGGCATCGGGGGCTTCCCTGGTGGCGCAGTGGTTGAGAATCTGCCTGCTAATGCAGGGAACACGGGTTTGAGCCCTGGTCTGGGAAGATCCCGCATGCCGCGGAGCAACTAGGCCCGTGAGCCACAACTACTGAGCCTGCGCGTCTGGAGCCTGTGCTCCGCAACAAGAGAGGCCACGATAGTGAGAGGCCCGCGCACCACGATGAAGAGTGGCCCCCACTTGCCGCAACTAGAGAAAGCCCTCGCACAGAAACGAAGACCCAACACGGCCAAAAATAAATAAATAAATAAATAAAATTAAAAAAAAATATATAAAAAAAAGAATGGCATCGGGAGGGGTATTTCTAAGTGGAGAAAAGTACAATTTCAGGAAGCAACATAGAGAAGGTATTCCTGCTGCAC
Source organism: Eschrichtius robustus (assembly GCF_028021215.1). Taxonomy (NCBI): domain Eukaryota; kingdom Metazoa; phylum Chordata; class Mammalia; order Artiodactyla; family Eschrichtiidae; genus Eschrichtius; species Eschrichtius robustus. The sequence goes on from NC_090844.1 coordinate 8,492,651, forward strand.
CCCCAGAAGAAGCCTAAGGAAGAAGCTGTAGGAGGGGAAAACAAGCAAACAAACAAAAATCTGTTATTTGAGAGGACTCCAAAAAGGGGGGACAGGATCAGAACAGTCCGATCAAGGCTTCCCATCAATGAGAATTGATGAGAATTTAGTGGATGAATGGGTGGGTGGATGGGTAGGTGAAAACAAAAACAATTAAATCCCAGAAGAAAGAAATGAAAAAATAAATGGAGAAATTGTCAAATCCACATGATTATTCTTTATGTAGGATGTGGATCTTTTCTCTTCATTCCTCACATTTTGTCTTCTGTCTCAGAATTATACAGTAATAACCAGCTGAAGCCCATCTGAGATTTGTTCTTATAACTACATTCTGGGATGTTTCAGCGATCAATTAATATACTTTTTCTGCTGCAAACTAAATGAGGGTTGTCAGAATTCCTCAGGATTTTTAAAAATTTATTTATTTATTTGGCTGCGTTGGGTCTTTGCACGTGGGCTTTCTCTAGTTGCGGTGCGCGGGCGTCTCATTGCCGTGGCTTCTCTGGTTGCGGCACGGGCTCTAGGTGCGTGGGCTCAGTAGTTGCAGCTCACAGGATCTAGAGCTCAGGCTCAGTAGTTGTGGCACACAGGTTTAGTTGCTCCGCGGCATGTGGGATCTTCCTGGACCAGGGCTCGAACCCGTGTCCGCTGCATTGGCAGGCGAATTCTTAACCACTGAACCACCAGGGAAGTCCGTCCTCAGGATTTTTAAATGCCAGCTCTGTTAAAGTTGTAAAAAAAAAAAAAAAAAAAAAAAAGCCACATCTATGTTTACTGTTCTGAGCTTTGTTAATTGGTTCTAAAGATGAATTGTAGTACGTTGCAGATACCAAAATTTATTGCCTTTATCTAATTTCTTTGACATATAGTATCAAAAAAACCAATCATTGAATTGTAATATGTAATCTCAGCATTCAAACTGCTATATATACTGAAATCATTTACATTTTTGTCAAATAACCTATTCAGCATGATAAATAGTTACTAAAAATGCACTAGACACTCATCTATTGTGATGAGAATATAATAAATAAGATGATACATCTGGCTCAAGGAACTTAGGGTCTAGGGAGGAAAGGCATTGAACAATTTCAAATGTTAAACTGAAAGGCTTTACACGTGTAGTTTTGATGATAAGAGGGTGATGTGGGCAGCAGAGCAAAATAGGCTTGGAAGTTGAAAGAATGCGTTCAAATATATATTTGCTTATCTGTTATGGTTTGAATTGTGTTACCCTGAAAAACATATGTTGAATTCCTAACCCCTAGGCCCATGAATGTGATGTTATTTGGAAATAGGTCTTTTTTTTTTTAATTGAAGTATAGTTGATTTACAACGTTGTGTTAATTTCTGCTGTACAGCAAAGTGATTCAGTTATACATACATATATATTCATTTTTATATTCTTTCATTATGGTTTATCACAGGATATTGACTATAGTTCCCTGTGCTCTACAGTAGGACCTTGTTGTTTATCCATTCTATACATAAAAGCTTACATCTGCTGACTCCAACCTCACACTGCACCCCTCCTCCAAACCCCTCCCTCTTGGCAACCACCAGTCTGTTCTCTATGTCCGTGTTTCTGTTTCATAGATAGGTTCATTTGCGTCATATTGTATTCCACATATAAGTGATATCATATGGTATTTGTCTTTCTCTTTCTGACTTCACTTATTAGTATTACTATGATAATCTCTACTTGCATCCATGTTGCTGTAAATGGCATTATTTTGTTCTTTTTTATAGCTGTATATATGTGTGTATTGTATATACCCATATACAATACTTTATGCATTCATCTGTTCATGGACATTTAGGTTGTTTCCATGTCTTGGCTGTTGTAAATAGTGCTGCTATGAACATAGCGGTGCATGTATGGTTTTGAATTAGTTTCACCTAGATATATGACCAGAGTGGGATTGCTGGATAATATGGTAATTCTTCTTTTAGTTCGGAAATAGGTATTTACAGAGGTAATTAAGTTAAAATGAGGCCATTAGAATGGGTCCAAATCCAATAGGACTGGTGTCCTTATTAAACGGGGAAATTTTGATGTCTGGACAGACAGACACAGAGGAAGATAGGATTGAAGTGAGGCAATCTACATGCCCCCAAACACCAGAGACTGTGGGCAAAGCACCAAGAGCTAGAAGAGGTGAACCTTGAACTGTCAGAGGACCATGGCCCTTCTGTCACCTTCATTTTGGGCTTGTAGCCTCTGGTACCATAAGACAATGAATTTGTTTTCAGCCACCCAGGTTGTGGTACTTTGTTATGGCAGCCCTAGAAAACAAGCATATTTTCTATAAAATTTTTTGAGAAAGTTACTTAACCTCCTTGAACATGCTGACTTTCCCTCAAAATGGAAATGATGTTGTACAGAACCAAGCGATTTGATTATTGGTAACATTGAGACATCCTGTATGTGAGACAACTGGTGTACTACTGGTGCTTAATAAGTGGAAGTTGTTACTATGATATTTTAAAAATATCTTTTCAGAGCTTTAACAATCCTGATTGAAAAAGAAATCATGAAAATGTTTTTGCCCTTTTCTATTTTCATTATGAAGTATGATTATTTACAGCACTGAAAGTTGATATATAGTCACTTTATAAGCTGTTTGTAATTGAAAATTAATCCAAGACTCTAAAAGCATTCTCTTTTATTTTGCACTTCCATTAAACAGCCTTTTTCCTCTGCTTAAGGGTATTTCTATTGAGATGAAACAGAATGCCAAAACTGCATAATTAGCACCCAAATTATTACGCTAATTATTTTAATCACAACAATAACAAAGCTTCAGCAGTGCTGCAGCAGTATTTAATTTGCTATGTACATGTTAAAAGGAGGGGGGATAAAGGGGAAAATCATATTAATGTTCATGTTTCTATAGAAATTCCGTTAACCTTGCTTTTCAGCATAGAAGTTTAGCAGTTTCCTTGTGCCCATTTGCATTCACGCTGGGAGTGACACAAACCTTCTCTCAATACCATGAGTTCTGATCATCCTTTACTCCCCCTAAAAACGTAATGAGACCAAGCAGTGATATGGATGAATTATTTAAGATATCTGAGGATTTTTTTAAACACCTCCAGCATCTATTCAGAAAAGAATTTTCAAAGTATTTATGCATTTCACATTTATGAAAAACCTTAGAGAACTCACATTCAAAAGAGAACTATAGCAACTGTCACCTATAAATGCTGATTCAAAATTTCTCAAATACTAAGGTAGAATTTCGGAGTAAATTAAAAGATTAATATACAAGAGATAAAAGAGACATTTTAATATTACAGAGGATTCAATATTAGAAAATTCAGTATATCAGATTATACAAAATCATTAATTTATATTATACATTATTTGAAAAATTATAAAGATAGTACTTTTTTCCAATTTTTATAAACAAGTAGAAAAGATGCCTTCTAAAAAAAAATACCATTTTAATGGACTACTTACAAAACATTCCAGTTATAGAATGTTGCTTTCACTAACATATAATATTCACGTGGAAATGTAAATTAATGCAACCAATAAGAAAATAAGTGATAGACATATAAAAAACAATTCTCATTCGGAGCTTGAAATTCATCATGGTAGCAGAATTTTTTTTCACATTTTTTTTTTCCAATTTTGAGATAATTGACATACAGGAATGCACAGGTTTAAGGTGTACAACATAATGACTTGAGTGCAGGAGAATTTACATCATAGAAATTGCCAAATGCTACAAACCAGGGACTTCTCTCACCTGGAGAGAAATGATGACCGACCAGTACACCACCATTACACCCCAATGCCTGGGTGTCCCGCAGGTGCCTCAGATGCAGTAGTCTATAAAAAAAAAAAATAGTCTCTCCTTCCCATGCTGGCCATATTGCATCACCTGTGGCCTGTTTCACCCTTAGGATTATCACCTTCTACCCAGACTTGCCCTAACATCTCCCTTTTCTGATGTCCCACTGAGTCCCCTCAGAACTATCCACCAATGTGTCTCCCCAGTTACTTTCTCTCCTGTGCACATCACAGTGGCTTCCGAGGTGGTCTCCCTGCTGCACCCACCTCATTGCTGAGGACCTTCCAGTGGGTACTCTCAAGTATTTCCAAGACAGATCCTGTCCCATCATTTGACTGCCCTCAGCCTCAACTGCCTGTAACCTTTCCTAGAATTGTACATGAACATGAAGCCTGCCCCAATCTGACACCAACTGCATTCCTGCACCACCTGCTGCCGATGGGGGAGGCCCAGGTTTGCCATCATGAGCCTTGGAAGGCTTATTTGGACCATCCCCCCCTCCCCCTGCCCCACTGCCACACACAGGCTGTCTTTGTCTCTTGCACCCTCTTTAACCGTTGCGGGCCACCTAGGCTTTCGCAGACCTCCCCTTTTCTTATGTTTGCAGTGCTCTTTTCCTCCATCCTTTCTACACCTAGGATAATCTTATCCACAAGTCAAGGCCTGGTTCAACTAGATTCTCTGTGAAATTGTCTTGACCCGACCCAGGAAGAATTAGCACTTCTTCCTCTGTGCTCTCACTCAACTTTGTACTTTGCATTTAGTTGTTCTTCCTGGTGACTGTAAGTTTCTTTATGGTAAGAGAACATTGCTTATTTCTTCTTCTTTACTCAGCCATTCAGTCAGTACGTAACACTGTGTTACAAAGAGCAAACACTGAGTAGACAGCTCAAGAAAGGACTTGTGTAGCACTCAGTACTTTAAACCTTGATGGGATATTTACAAGCTGAGAGCAGAGTACCAAATTCTGGGAGCTTCTATTGGAGACAAGAAGATGGACTTCTGGAAAGCATACTGCAGCAGAGAAGGGGACACAAAGGCTGGCAGGTGTGAGGATTCACATAAGAAGCCACCCACAGCCATAAGACAGCTGAGTCACCAGCTCTGCAGAGCTCAGTAACACCTGAGAATGTCATTATATCATGGGAAGGTATACAAGTAGTTCTGCACAGTAAACAGGTCATCGGGAAAGCCTCAAATGATGTTTCATGTCCCCTTAAGAAGTTAACAACAAAAAAAAGAGTGAATATATGTATATTTATAACTGAATCACTTTGCTGTACACCTGAAACTAACACAACATTGTAAGTCAACTATAATCCAAAAAAATTACTTAAAAAAAGAAGTTAACAAAAAATCTTCAATTCATCTAAAAAACAAAAAAAAACTTCCAAAAATTGTTATTAATGATGTCCCCAAGTGTACAAAACAAAAATCACATAAGCAAACAAATATCAAAAGATCCTCAGCTATCCTGAGCTTTGCATTTTCTTAAGAGTTCATTCTGATGATAGATTTATCCATATTGTGGAAGTCAAAAACAACTTTTAGCAACATATATTAGCAGTCTATTTTGAAAAAATATAAATATGTATTCATTTATAATAACAATTATTTATCATTAAATATTTATACATTTAATAACAGGAGAATAGGCAAAAAAAATTCCAGACACTATGCTAGGCATGTCGCATACATAAAATAAAACTTATTGACATTCTACATACTAGAAAAATCTTAATTATAGCACTTTTGAACAACTGTAGTTCAATACTGTCAATGTAATACGTGTAAAGTACTTTCCATATTTTAAAGTGTTGATTAAATGTTCAAATGTTAGAATTTAACATATTCTGTGACTTTTGTTTTTATTGAAATGAATCTTGTTGCTCTGTTTGCCTCCCAGCATTTCTCTGCTTCTGTGGTCACTTAGGCCAGGCTGTTTTAACAAAGTACCAGGGACTGGGTAGCTTACCAACAACAAATATTAATTTCTCACAGTTCTGGAAGCTGGAAGTCCAAGATCATAGCGCCAGCAGATTCCAAGTCTGGCAAGAGCCACCTTCTACGCTGTCTTTTCTCTTCGCTGTCCCATAGTGGAAGGGGTCAGGGAGCTCTCTGGGGCCCCTTTTATAAGGACACTAATCTCATCATGGGAGTGCCACCTTCATGACCTAATAACCTCCCAAAGGCCCCACCTTTTAACAGTGCCACCTTGAGGTCTAGAATTTCAACATATGAATTGGTGGACACACAAACATTCAATTTGTAGCAGCTGTCATCCCTGCAGTTTCCAGGATGAAGCTAGATGGTACACTTGGTAATAAATAGCAAGGTTGCTTATCTTGGCCTCATTTCCAAAAAAAAATGGCATAAATAATAACTGAGAAAAATTCACTTGCATGACAAATTCATGTTACTATAAATGCGAGCATATAACTGTCAATGATCAGACATTTTATAAACATGGGCTACATGAAACCACAACATTACAAATGTTTGTACATGTTTTATAAAATTCTTTGACTTCTAGAACAGAAAGCATCTTAAGCATTCACTTAGCCTAGGAACCTCCAATTCGAGATGAAGTATACTGCATTGGACCAAAGTCATATAATTAGGTACCGTCAAAAAATGTGACCCAGTGACAACCAGGGTCCTGTCATAGCCCATATTCTCAAAATTATTAATATAGTGCATTCCAGAAACTGTTAAAACATTGCTGTGCATCTTTTTGGTGTCAAAGAGTATCATTTTTTCCCACGTTGGTAACTAAACTCTTTCATCTTTTTGCCATGATAAATGCACTTTAGAAATCACCTACTTATGATTGCAGCCATTAAAAAATTGCAGAAGTTATTTACACCTGGTCTTTGCAGTGTGAGCACACACATGCCTAACAATATTGTACAGTGAACACATTATGCTGTGAGTGCTAAGCTAGCAATTAATGGCATAAGCCAACCTCAAAAAGCCAAAAGTAATGTACTAATATGCACATTGTAACCTGAGGAATGAGTGGTAATTTTCTCTTCATTTTTTCTTCGCTAGGAACTGATAAGCAGATAGTTAATTATCTTTAATTTAACTCTTTAAGTTTTAGTATTGGGACAATGAAACTTTTTATTTCTCACTATCATTGATTTTTCAGTTCAGAAAATTTAAGAAGAATGAGATATTATGGTTAATATTTTGAGTTAAGCAGGAAAAAATGTATAACAATAATTTAACTAACATTTTTATTGGCATAATGTATGCAGAGGGAGAAGTATGAGTTTAGAAATACAAAATTACATGCATTCACTTTCTAATAATAGACAAATTTCTTTCTTCTTTCAGATTATCAAAATAAGTCTATACCATTTCCCTTTTGGCTCTGTTCTTTCTTTGCTCTTTGAGAACAATGACAAATTCCAGTTTCTCTTTTTAAAATGTCTGCATATAAATTTTATGAGTGGTTTCTACTTCCGGAAAAAAATGTCATTGAAACCTTGATACGGACTGCATTGAATTTATAAATGGATTTTGGTAGTATTGACATTTTAACAATATTCTTCCAATCTATGAACATGGGATGCCTTTTCATTTATTTGTGTCTTCTTTGACTTCGTTCATTAAACTACTCAGGTAGTTTTCAGAGTAGAGATTGTTTACCTTCTTAGTTAAATTTATTCCTAAGTAAATTGTTTTTGATGCTATTGTAAATAGATCAATTTATTTTTATCAGAAAATTGATTGTTAGTGTGTAGAAACACTACTGATTTTTGTATGTTAATTTTATATCCTGCAACTTTACTGAATTCATTGATTAGATCTAATAGATTTTTGGTTGAGTCATTAGGGCTTTCTATATAGAAAATCATGTAATCTGTATATAGAGACAATTTTACTTCTTCCTTTCCAATGCTGATACCTTTTATTTTACTATCTTGCCTGATTGCTCTGGCTAAGACTTCTAGTAGAGGTTGAATAGGAGTGATGAGAGTGGACCCCCTTGTGTTGTTCCTAGTCTTAGGGGAAAAGCTTTTCAACCTTTCACCATTGAGTATGATGTTAGTTGTGGGCTTGGCATATATGGCCTTATTATGTTCAGATATGTTCCTTCTATGCCAAATTTTTTAAGAGTCTTTATCATGTAGGGATGTTGAATTTTGTCAAAAGCTATCTGCATCCCCATGTGTATAGCAGCATTATTTACAATAGCCAAGACATGTAAATGACAGGTGTCCATTGACAGATGAACGGATAAAGAATCTGTGATATATGTAAATATATAAAATGAAATCTTATTCAGCCATAAAAAATGAGGAAATATATTTGCAACAACATGGATGGGCCTTGAATGCATTATGCTAAATGAAATAAGTCAGATGGAGAAAGATAATTACCGTATGATCTTACTTTTATTTGGAATCTGAAAACAAAACAAAAACTGAGTTATAGGAAAGAGAAATCAGACTGTGGTTTACCAGAGGCAGGGGGTGGGGGAGGGGAAATTGGAAGAAGGTGGTCAAAAGGTACCAACCTCCAGTGATAAGAGAAATAAGGACTAGAGATGTATGTACGGCATGATTATTGCCAACGCTGCTGCATGATAAATAGGAAAGTTGTTAAGAGTAAATCCTAAGAGTTCTCATCACAAGGAGAAAAAAATTTTTTTTTTCTTTTTATGGTACCTGTATGAGAAAACGGATGTTAGCTGAACCTGTTATGGTCATTATTTCATGACGTATGTAAGTCACATCATTATGCTGTACGCCTTAAATATATACAGTGATGCATGTCAATTATTTCTCAACAGAACTGGGGGGGAATTTATAAATTAATGATAGTGTAAGGACAGTGGTTTCTATTTCTCTGTTTTTACACTAATACTACATGATGTATTTTAATACTACGTAGGTATGCGTGCATATATTTGTAAGGGAAGGGGGAACTTCTTGAGGTCCTTTAATCCATCCCCATACCCCTTGCCTCAGTGGGAAACACAAGCAACCTCCTGTGGAAAGAAATAAGCATCAGAAACACATCTTTTTTAACAACGCAAGAGTTAGTTGGATGCATTCTCTCTGCCCTTCATTCAAAACAGTGGTCCAATGTTTGCTTCCTTTTTTCCTTTGATGGTAATATTAGCATTTAGTGGAACCCTAAAAATTACTATCCCCCTTCTGATGATGGCTATTTATTGGTTATCAACATAAGTAGTATATTTCATCTCCAGCTACTTAAATGTACAACTAAGAAAGTATATCACATCCTTTTAGTAGGCATTTAAAAGAAGCTCAACTTTAAAAAGTCATTACTTACTCTAGATAGAGGAAAGCCAGAGGCACTTGAGAATATTAAACGTTTATTAGATACACTTCAACTTGTTCTTTTTGTTTGTTAATATTCTTAACCGATGGAGCACTTGTATTTCAGAGAAGCTTCTAGTTAATGGTTACTGGGTAAGTCTGCTCTTTTAAGTTATGGGGAATAATGAATCATTTTTAAATGTAGATTCAATATTTTACTACCACTGGAGGTGATAGTAAAATATCACATTTCCAAAGGGATGCCAACTTTTACATTTCAGTAAAGGGCATAAGCTGTTTTTGTATTTTTAAGGGAGCAGAAAGGCAATGACATCCATGAGTTCATAATGTGAAAACGGCTTGTATTAGCATCTACTCAACACACAAAGTCTTTGTCTTTTTAAAGAGAGACAGAGTTGGATACAGCTTTCCACCTAGTGCTCAGGGAAGCAGGGGTTCATAAGGCATAGTGCTTGTCAGTAAATGAGATAATGTTGGTGAGTCTCTGGGTATAATTACTTGTAGGTAAAACTTAGTTCTTCTTTTACATGTCTAGGGAAGATTCTTTTATTAAAAAAAAAAAAAGTTTAAGCTAACTTTTATTTATTTATTTATTTATTTATGGCTGTGTTGGGTCTTCGTTTCTGTGTGAGGGCTCTCTCTAGTTGCGGCGAGCGGGGGCCACTCTTCATCGCGGTGCTCGGGCCTTTCACTGTCGCGGCCTCTCTTGTTGCGGAGCACAGGCTCCAGACGCGCAGGCTCAGTAGTTGTGGCTCACGGGCCCAGTTGCTCCGCGGCACGTGGGATCTTCCCAGACCAGGGCTCGAACCCGTGTCCCCTGCATTGGCAGGCAGATGCTCAACCACTGCGCCACCAGGGAAGCCCCTAGGGAAGATTCTTTATGAAAGGGAATTTGTTTTAGGACTTAGCCACTTGGAATAAGGAAAAGTGTGCATATACATTGTATCTCTCTCAAGAAGTTGCCAACCTTTTGAGAAACTGACAGTTTTAGGATTATCCATATCCTTTTATTTTGCCAGGGGAAGTGAGCAAAAGCACATTAAGCTCTCTTCAAACTGTGCTTCAGTCTTGAGTACTGATTTTAGAGGAGCACAAAAGACAGACTGTTAATTCATTTTTACGAAAGGTATTCACCTTGAAATGAAAGATACAGGTTTGCTGGTTCTCCACTGTGGAAAGAAAAATTGGAAGAAGAGAGGGCACCTCATTCATTGGCCTTCATAGGATACTGAAGTATGTTACGTGTATGACTGCCAAATATTTGCATTTATTGATATTTTTCTTTCCGACAAATAATTTTTGTGAAGATTCCAGGTATATTTTGGTAGGAAAATATATAGTTAGCAAGGTAAAAAGTGTTCTTTCTGTCATTACATCTGTTAAATGAGAATGTTATTATTAAAATGTTCCCATTTAAAAAAAAATGACTCTCTAAACCAAAATTAAAATTGATGCTTTGTGGGATTAAAGTATTTTAAAAATTAATAATTCAGCAAACTTCTAATGAATATCTGTAGCATTACTTCTCACGTTGTATAGAGACCTCTTGCACATATGAATATGCACTGTGTGGGTCCTCGTGTTCATTCACCGAACAGAATATATTAATCTGTTTCATCAAACACTGTGCCAGGTACTGGATTCACAAAGTTGAAACATTGCCATAGCACTGTAGTAGCAAGACAGACCTGCATGTAAAACAACTGTAGTACAGTATCATCATGGAGGAGCATAGAAGTTGCAATGGGAAACGCAAATCTCTCAGAGTGTCTCTTTCTCAGTCACTTTGCCCTAGGGAATATGGGTTGGTGGTGTTTAATACACATGCTGGTAAATTTAAAAAAGGGATTTCAGTGATGTGTTTTCATGGTATAAATCACCAGGAAAGAACAATCTTTATCCAAAAGTTCTAGAGGAAATTGCAAAATGAGATACCAAAAAGAATATCGCTCTAAAAATATTCCTGGAAAGTTGCCAAGCTATCATGATTTTCTAAAAAGGAGCAAGGCGTGATTTTGATCATTGAAATAGTAAATTTCACATTCTTGTGTAGAAATATGATTGAGGATATGGTTAAAGAAGGGATACTAGTGTAAAAAGAGTAGGGTAAGTGTCACTTGATGGGTTATATATTTTGTAACTTTTCATAAACATAGTCTCAATTCCATTTGAGAATCATTAATGTAAAGACTAAAGCTTATTTAGAGAACATGTCTTACTACAGCTACGTTTTTCAAAACTCATATTTTCATAAGAGAATATAGAGGTAGGAGGAATAGTTTTGAGATTAAGGTCCTTGCAGTGTGAGCACTTAACATGTTAGGTTAAAGCTTTATAAAAGGAGTCTATATACAAGAAATGACTAAAAAGCAGTGATACTGATATTCATTAAGTTTGCTGAATTGATTTTTAATTAGTTTCTTTCATATATTTAAATCCGACAAGACATGAATTTTGTCATTATATAGTCAATATCCATTTATATTCACCTGTCAACTTTGCATCACTTCTTGTCCATGCTTCCACCTGGTACCATTTTCCTTCAAGTCTCATGGGTATTTCCTTATTTTTTGTTTATCTGAAAACGTCTTTGTTTTAAAGGTATTTTCAAAAGATGACTTCTATGTTGCCAGTCATTGTATTACAGTTTTCCCTTGTCTTTTCCCCTGGTAGTCTGGACATAAATATTTTTGACTTTAAGACCCTCTGTAGGAAACACTTGAGATAATGAGGCTCTGGTTGAGGTTAGATTTCTCCAGAGAGGATTTGCTTTATCCTCTGGCAGGCAGTTTGACCATGGCAGGTCACCTTTATCCAACCTAAATTTGAGCTGATAAAAATTTTGTGGGTTCTGGTCTTTTTCTATGGGCATCCTTACTAGGGTGTAGCCCTTCAGGAATTCCCAGCCAAAAGCCCAGGTGTTTAGAGACTTTCCTCCTTCACGACCCCTAAATGCCATTCTCTTCCCCACTCCTGTGAGACTGCAGAAAAGTCTGCGTAGCTTCTCAACAGACAGTTACTAACTGGCACATGTCCATGGGGGACAGTGGGAGTTGTATTGGCCTCACCTCTCTCTGTGTTTTCTTTCTCTCCATCATTTTGGCTCTTCAGGTTGTCACTGCGTTGATAATCCTCCCATGCCTTCAAAATAATTATGCCTCTACATGATTGATTCAGCTTTTCCAGTTTGGGGCTTAGCAGGAGTCTTGGTTTGATACAAGCTGTTCAATTATAGCCAGAGAACATGACTTTTAAGTCAGCTCTGTCCTACTACTCATAGCATCTTGGGGTGGTTTGCAGGTGCCAGGGCTGGTACAAACATCCCCTCCATCCGTTCTCCCAACAGCCATGCAATGAAGGAATTAGTACTCATGTGATTCTTGCAGAGCGAATCAATGAAGGACTCAGAAGTCTAAGCAAGCGTGTCCTTTTCTCTGTGCTGTGTGTGTGCTGTTCCACTTGTCACTGTACCAGCCTGCTGGCGACTTCCTGGCACTGAGGCCATAACCTTCATCCTTCAGCTGACACCTCAGGTCTCCTCAACCAAACTCTCTCTTTTGGCTACTGTACCATGTAACTGAGGTGACAGGTCATTTGGGGCCATTCAGAGCAGGTTGGAAGGAGTCAGGAGATTCTTAGACTTGGGTCAGAGCTTTGTGCCTCCCAGGCTTCTGGCTCCTTTGCTCTGAGCCCAGTCACGGCAATTTCTCTTACACAAGCTCCTGGCCACTGAGAGAGTCCTTTTGGTCTGACAGGAGCCCCTCTAAAAATTCTCTGCAAGCAGCTGTAACTTACCTGCTAATCTGGCCCCAACTGGGAGCATAGGCTAAATAAAGTGAATCCCTTTTGCTACTAACTTTCTTATAAAAGTGGGGACTTAATTCCTAAATATGCTCACTCCTAAAATATGTGTCTTAATGAAATATTGAGTGTTTTTACAGTGCTTGCTAAAATGAATATATCTTATGTATTAAATAAGTGCATGCACCTCACATTTTTACATAAAAAGTATCTCATATTCAAAAAGCATCCAGTTAAAAAAAAACAGAAAACAACTGATGACGAGATCTGCGAAGTTAAAAAGGATAGAAGCTTGTCATGTCTTAAACATAAGTTGATAATGTATATTGAGAGGTAATAAAGTTTAATTAAATGAGTATGTATCAAATTCAAAATACTTTATTACTGCCCTCTATCTGTGAAGTGCCTGTGTTCATAATTCTAATATAAAACTTTTTTTAATTGCCAGACTAGTTCCATCAGCAAGTACATTTATAAACAGAATTTGGCATTCACAGTTACTATGCTTGAATAAAACTTCTTTCTACCCTTCAGTTTTCAGTTAAAATTATTTAAATATACTTTAAAAATGATTTCACATTCATTCCTCAATCCATGGATATATTTACCCAGCAGTTATCAAATGTCTACTATGTATTGTACTAAGTACTGGGGACATGGTAAGGAGTGAGATGGCCAATGATTTTTCATCTTGGCACCTAAAAGTGAGTTTGACAATTTGCCTTGACTCTGAGAAGATGCCAAATATGATGGCAAGGAAAAAAGTACAGTAAGTTATCTGCCTTCAGTGGCTTTACTCTCCAGTTTGAGGCAGATGATATGTACAAGAGAGCCATCTTTTAAGGTAGGAGGTAATTAACATCACCATAAGGAAATTGAATGTTAGGAGATCACCAAAGAGAAAGAGCTTGATTTTAGCTGATATAATCAGAGAAGCTGCAGAGAGTTAAAATATTTGCCTTAAAAGACATGTAGCCTATTGCTAGCTAAGGAGAAGAGGACTTCTTACCCAGTAGGGATGGAAACGCAGGAGGGGGAAGAGCTGGTGTGGTAAGAGATGGAGATGCAGAAATGGGGCACCTGTGCGAGACATCAGATGTACTGAAAAACTCAAACTCGGGAACCTGACTGCTGGCGCCTGAAATTTGTCTGTGCCACTTAGCCATTGTGTGATAGTAGGAAACTTCCGTAACTTCCTGTGCCTCAGTTTTCTCGCCTATAGAGTGGGTGAATTAGTACCTATAACTTAGTGTTACGTTAAGGGTTAAAGCAGTACCTGGTGCATGGTCAGTGCCATGTAAGTGAAAAACTTTTAACAACTAAATGCTTAGTTTTCCTACCCACCCCCCTACTCTCCACACACACACAGAAACAGAAACTTATTCACATGTGTATCGATGTAAGTTATTACTGTGATGATATATGACAGCTTCCAGGGTGGCAGCAATACATAGTTAAGAAAATTGAAAATAAAGTGTATACTTTTACAAATACAAACATAAAAGACATGTAACAGAGCTAAACACCTAGAGTTGCATAATTACTTATACGGTTGGCAAATTTATACGCTTGGAAAATTTTAGACTGAGAATTGGATCCCAGGGTTGGACAGAAACACAGAACAAACACAGGCCAATATTGGGTGTAAGGTTGAGAATTCAGATTGGGATTCTCCAGAAGGTTTGCCTACATGGATGTCTTGAATAGAATCAGCTTCAGGAAGACTTCCCTGATCCCCTCAGAGCAAACCTCACGTTTCTTTCTGAACTTAGTCTACTTGAATTACCTTATGCCCTTTGAAAATGTTTAGAGTTCTGCCTACGTGTTTTATCCTCTCTGCTCCTTGTAATCTATTTGAATGGAAATCTACAAATGCTTTTTGGTGTCTAACATTGGTACATAATAAACATTTAAATATATATTTCATTATAATTCATGAGAAGATGCTACTTTAGAAGGTTAATCATTATAATTACATGTATTGATTTAATATTTTTCCCCAGAGTAGTTTTCACAAGATAATTTAAAAACAATCAGGTAAAGTGTGCTTTCTATCATGCCCCTTTCCTGTTTATAGAGAGTTTATAACAAAATAAAAAAATAATAATATTCTGAGTATTTGTGGGAGGGTTTATGTTTGTTTAATCCACACCGAAGAATACTCTCTAGTTACTTTGCAATACTTTTTTTTCCCAGCTTGTTAGAAATCATGAACATAGTTGGAAAAAATGCTAGAAGCAGCTGTGAATTAAATTGTGAGCATTTGCAAAGTATACTTTTTCATGGGCATTGATTAACGATCAGTTCTAAAGCCAAGTCCTTGCTTCATCAAACATGTGATTCCCAAAGATCCAAAATTTGCAGGGAATGGATCCATCTAATTTTCTCTAGCACCAAACAAGCTTAGGTCTATTTCTTGTGACTTGATAAGGTTACCATATATTTACTCAAATAATACATATTTATTCAGGGTCTGCCATGAGCTAGGGATTTGCAAGTCAAGGAATATAGCTCTAAAGAAGACATTTTTTTATTCTCAGTGAGCTTTCAGTCAAGTGCAGGCAAAGAGAAAATCAAAGAAGATACGTGGAAGTGCTCCAGTAGGGTTCAGTATGAGCTCTTTGAAGGAGTAATCCTCCGGCCTTAGAGTTCAAGGGAGCCTTTCAGAGGGGAAGTGAAGTCTGCCTTGAGGTTTGAATAATAAGTAAGACTTAGGCTGCTGAGGAAGAAAAGATCCTGGTTCCTGCTTGAGGGTGCACCCTTTTGAAACTTGGATGGCAAGCTGGCCAGAGAGTGAGAAAGGGGGAAAAGGGTGTCCAGAGGTTCCCTAGATGGTGAAGAGCTCAGGTGGGTCACTGAGTGTAGTGTATCTTGTCCAAAACTAAAACCCACCCTCAGAGAACAAGGTCCTTTTCTTGGAGGAGATTTAAATAAATGTGCCACAGGCTTAGAAGGTAATTCTGAAATAGAGACTCCAAATTATTTGGGGACATCATTGTTATGATTATAGAATCTCCCAAGAGGACAGCTGTGAAGTCAGGCAGTTTGAAGTGCTTAGTAGTCTATCGCATGAACTTTCCCCCTCTTACCTTGTATATTTGACTTCGATATATTTAAAAGAAAATCTGAATTCAAGAAATAAAAAGAAAATCAATGCAGAAGAAAACAAACATTAGAGATAATTAGCATATTTTATGCATATTATATATTTATAAATACCGATTATCATGTAATCCTTGTTGACCTGTCCATAATAATCAAGGCAATACAAAATAAAAATTTGTCATATAATATCTGTCACCATAGAGATAGGTCCACACTGTGTTCATTGAATTAAAAACTTAGCGGAGAGCTTTGGGCATTTATACATTCTAAATAATCATATACATAATTATTTATACAATCTAAATAATCATTCTGTTAATTCATGAAAAGAGTGTCATTAATCATAACTGAAATATGTGACTCCAAACATGTGGAAAATATATGAAATAAAGCTAGATTGTTCCAAGTGTTAATATTTAAGTAAATTACTATAAATAACTTAGTAGCACTTGAATTGGGATGTATCCAGATAGATATTAATGTATATTTATGAAAAGTTGAGTTAAATTTTAGGAAATGATTTTCAGTCTTCTAGCTATTGTAGTTATAGCTGAAAGCAATTAGGCATTTTTTTTTCCTTTTCAAAGACATTATACCTACTGTATGTAAATTTGAAGCTCAACACTGAATATATGGTGACCCAACCTCCCTGTCACCACACACAAAAGTCACATGTGGTCCTTGCTGTCTTGATACAGTCATTGATCAGAAACTATATGAATAAATATGCACTATCCAAGCATGTTAAGGGCTATGAAGGAAAAGCTGTGAGGATTTATCAAGAAGAGGTCATCTAGGCTGGGCATTGGGGTGAGGAAGGTGGCAAAGTGCCTTCTGACTTTTGATGGAAGGATGAGCAGGAGTGAAGATGGCAGAAAACAATGAGGAAATAGACTCCAGGAGAAACCTTGTGTCGAGAGGAAGGCTGGTCCTTTTCTGGGGAAGCTGGAAAAGGTGTCTGGAGCTGAGAAGGTGGGATAGAGAGCAGAGAAAGATGAGCCCCAGAGTTAAGTGGTGGCAGAGTACCCAGAGCTCCGGGGTCGTGCATACCCAGCCCATATTCTAAGAAATATGATAGCAGTAAAGAGGGACTCGGTCAAATGATGCTGCCTGTGGAGGACTAGTGAGAGGAGAACAAGAGGGATACTGAAAGAGCACTTAATGAATAATCCTACTTGTCTGTCCAAGAGATAATGGC
The DNA here is from genome assembly GCF_028021215.1 of Eschrichtius robustus. Classification (NCBI taxonomy): domain Eukaryota; kingdom Metazoa; phylum Chordata; class Mammalia; order Artiodactyla; family Eschrichtiidae; genus Eschrichtius; species Eschrichtius robustus. The sequence continues at coordinate 8,509,909 of NC_090844.1, forward strand.
AACTTGGACTGAGGGTGTGATGGCAGAGGTAGGCAGAAGTGAACAGATCTGGGACGTTGACTCGGTGATGTGGTGTGGGATTATGATTTATATTTTTAAAAGCCCACTCTGGCAACAAGGGGAGAGTAAAGTACAGTGGAATGAGTTTGCAAGCAGTTAGGCCATTGAGCTTTAGTCTAAAGACATCAGTGTCTTTGGACCAAGGTGGTAGTTGAAGGAGGTCAGCAAGAATTTTTGAGAAGGATGCTTGGAGCACAAGAAAAAGGAACATTAAGAGGAGATACTCTTCTTGATCATATACATCAGTCAATATGTGTTCTATCTTCAGAACAACCCTTGTATTTAGATAATTTCATTTTTATTTTATAATCAAGGGAAGCTGGAACTCTCAGATAGGTTAAGCAATGGGTCCAGTGCAACATAGCTAGTTACTAACAGAGGCAGCTTTCACGCTCAAAGTCAGTTTGATGGCAAAGGGTACCATCTTTCCTCTGTGTCCTGATGCCTCCCTAAAGATATTACTCTCAGTCTGGGGATGAGGTTCAGCGAAGTTAAACAAGCTGCCAGAAGTCACACAAGCAGCTAATCAATAGTGGCGATCAATGGTTTTGCAAACCAGGAAGTTCATTTCTAAAATCCGTTTGCCTTTTCTTACTTCAAGTATAGCATTGATGCAACCTGGGGTTGCTACTTTATAGAATAACAGCCTAACATAAAAAGATAGGGACACCAGTTACTGATGGAATCGATGAGAATCATCTCCACGTTTTAACTGTGAAAGGAGACATTAACTACGCACTGAGGAGAATCATAAGTAACCTTGGATGGGGTGAAATAAAAGGGTACAGTTCTTGACCGTATTGGTTCAGAGTGGATGCTCCAAACATATCTGTTGAATGAAAGAATGGACCTTAGTAGTTAATGCATTTTAGCCACATTCTATCCTATAACAAATTATAAAGATTTACTACTTTGTTCTGGAGGAGATATTTTTTTAGTGGTGGTTACTGATGATACCTCATATTAAAACAAAGTTTCACTTAACTAATATTAGAGAGGTCATTCACAATAGTTTATGAATTTTCAAAGTGTATGTATCATTCTTTCATAGAGAAGTTTCATTCAGATTAAAGTTTGGATCAGGAGGCATGCAACTTAAACGTTTTGTATTTCTGTTTTGCTTTGATTTTTAGATGGCACGATGCAGAGACTACACGTCTCGTTTTCATTGTGATTTATCAGTAGGCCTCATGATGGTCTGTTGCTGTGGTTAGTTTTGGAAGGAAGACCGTTGTTCCCACAAATCTGGAAGAGTTTTTGAGTTTAGTTAGTTAAGACGTCTAGAATCCTTTAGGTGTCACCCTTAATGTTTTCACGACGTGTAAATTAAGGCACAGAGAGATTCTTAAATGTGGACGTGCTTTTGAATACCTATTTTATACTTGCATCAACCAAACTTTCACATTTTACAGACTAGTACTCGTGTTTTAGCACATTTTTGGAATAGGCTCTGTGTGAGCACCGGCCAAAGCACTGAGACCCCAAGTTAAGTAAGAGTCCTCGTGCTGTAGGAATCTCAGGTGGAAATAAAGTGTAATTTCAGGTCATTGAGTAGTTGAACCCATTCAAAATAAAAAGAATAAAAACTCTTACGAAGCACATTTCTGTAGACTCTGAATTGATGGCCAATGTTAATTGGCTCTTGCAGGCTCACATTTGTTTTCCTTTCTGGTATATGATAATTTTATGACCAGCAGTATTTTAGAATAAGTACAGTGTAGATTATACGTATCATTAACATTATAATTAATCCAGCTAAAATATGTTGTGAAATCTCTGTCTGGCCAAAAGAAGTTTCATCCTTCATCAGGAGTACAACGGGACATAATTTCACAGTAATTGTGGAGAGCAGTCCTTCTGTGGGTTTTTAAGCTCAATTTTGTGATGAAATCAGACGCTTAGTGGAAAAATAAAGGGATGTTTTCACAGTTAACCTGTGATTTCAAAGTTACAGGTGGAAGATATAGTAAGTTGGAACAGCTCATTTTTCTCCCCTTTCCAAGAAAGGAGATTTGTTGAGGAGAGAAGGACCGCCTTTATCTCCATTTCCGCCACCATCCTGTCTGATTTTTGGAATGACATAGGTCTCTTGCAAGTAACCATTTATCTTGTTCTTGTTTCTTTTCTTTTTAATAAACATCGTGGGATTTTACAAGTGCTGAGAACACACTTATTACAATTATAGTTAATCATTCATTCATTCATTCACTCATCCATCCATCCCTTTAATTACCTAGTGCATTGTGAAATAAAACAGAAGGCAACTGTACACATTTATAAGCATTCATGGACCACTCTGAGTAGGGCCATGGTGCTGTGATTTATATTTAAAACCATATATTTTTAAGTATTGGTTAATTGTTTGTGAGCTCTTTTTCTAATACTTTTACCAGAAGGCACCGGCTAGTTCCTTGAATAATATATACAGGATTTGATTGGGAAAATCATGCTTATTCTGTTGTTTGCTCTTAGATAGCCCCAAATTCAATTTTTTTTTAATTCTTGGGAAATGTTCAGGCCAGTCAAGTTTTTTTTTGAAAGAAATTATTGAGCTATGTTCAATAAGACTCAGAGATCTTTGACGTCAAATTTTGCAAAGAAATTTATAGCTACATTTTAAAAATTGTTACATTAATTAAATCATGTGTTCCATCCAGGACATTTGGACCAATCTTTTCTTACATTCCATAATTCTATAATATAAAAGAAATTTCCCATAAAATAGTCTACTTTCATAGACTCTTGCCATACTTTTTATAACAGATATAGTCCCAGTTTTCTGTTTTTGTTTCACCTTGTCATTATCTTACTAGATGGTGCTGGCTACCATCTAGTAAGTTCAGTATTTTAGTGACAGTTTTCATATCCTTATTGTTAAAAATCTATGCATTGACTAGAATGTCCTATTGAAGATAAATTTAAAACATCATTTAATAACAATGACAAAGTGTGATGTATACTCTTGGAAAGCACAATTTTGGATAACTGCCTTAAAGAACATTGAAGTTAACATAACTAATAGGCAACTACTTTATAATTGTTATCCTAAAATCCCTGTATATAAATTAGAATTAAAAATTCAGAGTTGGGTAGACCCAAGTATAGACTATCCTGTAAAAATTTGGAAACATTAAAGAATAGTAATTTTCTACTCAATGTTAACAATGGCGCTATTTCTTATAGTAAACATTAATATGTCTTCCAACAGAAGCAGAATCTCTAGAATGACTAAATTAGTTTTAAAATCTGTATTTTGCTTGGAACATTTCTACCAAATTTCTTCCACTGCAATTTAAAAGGAAGAGGTGTGTGGGGGCATATCACAGCTGTGCATGGTTTGTTACAAGCCGTTTTTAGGCCAACTGGTCAGCCACAGCTGCCTAAGACTGGTTTAGAAAACTATAGCCCTCCAGTTTTTCACTTTCAGTTTTTTGCAAAAGTGCCATGAATGAGGCGTTATTAGTTTGATTTTCTTGAAGTTATTATACAGGGCACGTGTAAGAAAGCTATTGTCATTGCTGCTATTTTCCAATGTTGGGAACAAGTCAGGTCAAGTTGAGGCAAAATGATAAGGAGCTGGACTTCGAATAAAACTAAGAAGGTTCTTGGGAAGAAAACAGTGAAATTTCTTCTTTAGTTCATCTCTTAAATATGGACCTCAAGATGCATTTTCCTGAAGACAGAAACATCTATCATTACAGTAGTAACTCCAAGATTTCCTATACTGTGCAACCCCACATTCTTTATTTTGGACATAGCATTTCAAAATTTTGTAAAGAAGTTAGACAGTAGCTATTAACTATAACACAGAGATAGGAGTAAAATTAAGCTACTTGAATAAACAAAAAATAAAAAATAAAAAAGCAAAGCAAATGCTGGATCTGTTATAACTGAAGAGAACAAAATAATTTAGATTCTGGGTACTGGTAGAAGTTGTTTGATATTTTTTTTAGTGCTTTTTCCCCCCCCTTTGGTTACACTCCTCTGGTGGCTACTTGTCATGTTCAGATATATCAAACTGGCCTTACTATTATTACCATATACATGCATGCTTTTAGCCGAATCAGGTGCTCCAGAACTTTAGAACTAGATGCTTCCTAAGAGAAGCAAGTGCAAAGCTTGCTTCGTGCAACTAAACTTAACGGCTTTCTGCAACAAAACTTGTTACCTGGAGTCCTATACATTGCCTTTCGTAGTGACCGTCCCCATTTACGCTTCTAAAATTGGAAACATCTCTATCTCCAACATCAAATTGCATTTATATAAACTGTAAAATATTCTCAGCTTGTATGCTAATTAAAACATTTAACAAATTAAAATTTTAGATACTGTGGAAGGATTTGGTTATTATTTTCTTTGTAAATGTCTAGGAGAAGGAAGTGAAAGATTTTCACTTAACATGATTACTATCTTCTGAACCTTTTTTTCTAGATGCTTATGTGGTATAAAAGTCAGAGGACATTCAATCATTAAAACATGCTTCCTACATAACTAAGATGCGCTAGGCACGTTGGATGATTGGGCTACAAATCATCATAGGCCTTGAAGAAACTCACAGATTACTTGGGAAGCTGCAGAGAGCAGCCAGCAACAATATAATTGTTGAGTCCTCTGCTAGAATTCATTCAGTGGAACTGTGCTATAGAAGACACATTTTGAATACAGTTATTCTTCTTTGTTGCTTCTCAACTCAGAGGCTCCTTGTCAGAGATTCTAGACCTCCTTATTCTTAGTAACATTTAGGACAGGGCCATGGAGTCAAAAGCCTGCAGGAGTGGTCTAGTGACGTTCATATGTAAATAAGTCACATATTTTAGAGTCACAGTTTACATATTAAAGATTAAAGAAGGAAGAATTTTCTACAAATTTTATAACATGCAGCATTTTCCATCTATTTTTAGGTCTTGCATTTTTAAGTAAAGAAAGCCTTAATTGTTTTTGAGAAACACTTCATTGACTTTAACTCATTTATATGGAACATCAGGGCCAGGGCGGTGATGAATGGGGAAAATACTCAGCGGCAGAGCAAGTAGGCAAAGTGAATTGGGGGGTGCTGAAGTGGACAGCGCATTCTTTGCTATTGTCTGTGATGTGGCCATTGTTCAAGAGATTCCAGAAATCTAGATTCATAGGAGAAATCTCCCGATGTTTGCCTCGGCTAAAAACCAAATCAAATGGTGTTTAAAACGACGTAGGAATCTTCACTGTGCAGGCTGGATGCATCATGTTTGTGGGACAAGCTGCCAACACGCGGCAACTTTTGCAACAGAAAATTGAATTTCTTTCTTAATAAACATTTATTTTTACTATGAAGAAAGGCGGGTAACTTACTCAGCTGTTCTTGGGCATTTTGGAAGCCACGTGGATTTTTCCTGGTGTTCTAAAATAATGGTCAGCTATATTTATGGTTTCATGATAAATATTTTGGGATGCATAATGTTGACTCTGCTAATAGACCGAATGCTGGTGGCTATCTGAAGGTCAAGTAGGATGGCTGGTTAGCTGTCCTGGAGGTCCTTTCTGGGGCTGAGCACCAGTTAGTTGCATCTCCTTATTTCTGACATTTCCAATATGTCCTAAGTTTCTTAAACTGAGATGTTTTAAAATTATTTTTATTGACAAGGTAGGTACATTTTTGTTCCATACTTTTATGTTATAATTTAATAACTAGATGATTCTTTATTTGTTAAGTGTATACTTGGTAAATGAATAATTACATTTTTGCTTATTAAGTCAAATCTATGTAGCATGAGTTGAATTATAACCTCAGAGTCTTCTGATTAAAGAGTTAAAAGTGATTCACGTATTTGGGGGCTTGGTTTATGTCTCAGTCTTCTGCCTTCTGATTCGTTGTCTTCCTGTTTTCCATTTCCCATTTCTTAGTGGTCTCCCAGTGACCTCCCTGATTGTTCTGTTGTAATAGGCTAGTGTTTCTCTGCTGCTGTAGTTACGCCCATAAATTTCCTCTGGAGAACAGCTGTGAGGTTACTTCTAGGACTTAGCTCAGGTTTTATTTCCCAGTTTCCTCCTGCTCACCTGTATCTGTACTCCTCTTGGTTGGATGCAGCTGCAACCTTTCCCTCTGCTCTCCGGCTCTATCAGGAATGCCCTTCCATCTCCTTTTATGGTTGACATCTCCTTTCAGACTACATTGAATATTTATGGTCTTAATATTCTTGTGTTACTTGAAAACTACTTTATTTCTCTGAATTCACAAGGTGGGAACTGGGAGGGGCTGGCAAAGGTCTAAGAGCCTGGCCTTTGTGGATAAAGAGTGCTGGTTATTATCTGTGTATTGACTGTATAGCTTTGAGCAAGTCACCATTTTTTTCTGAGCCACCATCCCCTCATCTGTAAAATAGGTATGATTGTAATAACACCTGCCTTACAAGGCCAAATGTGAGAATGCTGGTAAAGTGCTTAGCACAGTATCTAGGAAATAGTATACATTCAATGATGTTTGCTATTAATAATACCATTTTTATTATATCAACTGTAATATTTTTAAGTATGGCTTGAAAAGACACTACACACAAGACACAGTATTGGGAGGGTGGTGGGAGAGATGTACTGTTAGTCCATCTAAAGTGTACTACCAAGAAGAACAGATCTTAAATAATGTGGATCTGTCTGGGTCTTCTGAGAACCAGATACCAAGATGAGGTTAGATGTGGAAGAGATTTGGGGATACGTGTTGTGAAGGATAGAGGGGGAGCAAATGAGAGAAGTTGAGAAGAGCCTTCCAAACTACAGTGCAACTTTGAAACATGTGAAAGGATGGAGGGAAGAAAGGATGGGACAGGTAATGTCTCAAACCACAGTTGCAGTTCTAAGAAAGTATGGGGGCAGACGGACAGGCTTCTAACGCAAACAGTGCTCAGTGAAGGAGTCCTAAGTCTTCAGTCAATGGCTGGAGGTGGCCTGGGGGACTGTGGCCTTAGTAGCAATGTTGTGGTTGACCCACAGTGGTGACAGATGGAGGCTGTCAGTCAATTACATTTCTCACATCAAGTTCTATTGAAGGAGATTCAGAAGGTGCACCTCCATGGCTAACACAACATGGGATCACAGTAATGTCTGATGAGATATGATAGAGAAACCTGTGGTGCTGAGGGACCTAGGATTGTTCAAACAGGCTCCAGAAAATGTCCCTGAAGAGGTGGCATTAAGTAGAGAAGGGTAAGATAAACTGGATTTAGCCAAGTGAAAATAAGGTTAAGAGGGTCTCAGACAGAGAATAAGCAAGGATTAATGATGGCCTGGAGGCAAATGGCATAAACCAGAGGAATTCTGGAACCTGGAGGGTTATATGACTGTGTATTGGACAGGATCAGGATGAGGGAGATATGCTGAGACAAGTCTTAGGGCAGTTGTGCAAGGGTTTGCCAACCATGGTGAAGACTTCCAATTTTGTACAAAGGACAAGGAGGGCTCTTGAAGAGGTTTAATCTTGAAAACTGTCAGGAAGCGATTGAGTTTGTGAAGGTTCATTCCAGGTATTGGTGGAGAACGGATTAGAGAGGATAAGACCAAATGGAATTATGCAACCAACAGAGGAGCACCTCAATACATAAGGCAAATGCTAACAGTCATAAAAGGGGAAATCGACAGTAACACAGTAATACTAGGGGACTTTAACACCCCACTTTCACCAATGGACAGATCATCCAAGATGAAAATAAATAAGGAAACACAAGCTTTAAATGACACATTAGACCTGATGGACTTAATTGATATTTATAGGACATTCCATCCAAAAACAACAGAATACACTTTCTTTTCAAGTGCTCATGGAACGTTCTCCAGGCTAGATCATATACTGGGTCACAAATCAAGCCTTGGTAAACTTAAGAAGTTTGAAATCGTATCAAGTATCTTTTCCAACCACAATGCTATGAGACTAGATATCAATTACAGGAAAAAATCTGTAAAAAATACAATCACATAGAGGCTAAACAGTATGCTGCTAAATAACCAAGAGATCACTGAAGAAATCAAAGAGCAAATTAGAAAATACCTAGAAGCAAATGGCAATGAAAACACGACGACCCAAAACCTATGGGATGCAGCAAAAGCAGTTCTAAGAGGGAATTTTATAGCAATACAATCCTACCTCAAGAAACCAGAAACGTCTCAAATAAACAACCTAACATTACTCCTAAAGCAATTAGAGAAAGAAGAAGAACAACAAAAAAACCCCCCAAAGTTAGCAGAAGGAAAGAAATCATAAAGATCAGATTAGAAATAAACAAAAAAGAAACGAAGGACACAATAGCAAAGATCAATAAAACTAAAAGCTGGTTCTTTGAGAAGATAAAATTGATAAACCATTAGCCAGACTCATCAAGAAAAAAAGGGAGAAGACTCAAATCAATAGAATTAGAAATGAAAAAGGAGAAGTAACAACTGACACTGCAGAAATACAAAGGATCATGAGAGATTACTGCAAGCAACTATATGCCAATAAAATGGACAACCTGGAAGAAATGGACATTCTTAGAAAAGCACAACCTTCCAAGACTGAACCAGGATGAAATAGAAAATATAAACAGACCAATCACAAGCACTGAAATTGAAAATGACTAAAAATCTTCCAACAAAGCCCAGGAATTTGCCACATTCACAGGCAAATTCTATCAAACATTTAGAGAAGAGCTAACACCTATCCTTCTCAAACTCTTCCAAAATATAGCAGAGGGAGAAACACTCCCAAACTCATTGTACGAGGCTACCATCACCCTGATACCAAAACAAGACAAAGATGTCACAAAAGAAAACTACAGGCCAATATCACTGATGAACATAGATGCAAAAATCCTCAACAAAATACTAACGAACAGAATCCAACAGCCCATTAAAAGGATCATACACCGTGATCAAGTGGGATTTATCCCGGGGATGCAAGGATTCTTCAATATACACAAATCAATCAATGTGATACACCATATTAACAGACTGAAGGACAAAAACCATATGATCATCTCAATAGATGCAGAAAAAGCTTTTGAGAAAATTCAACACCCTTTTATGATAAAAAAAAAACCCTCCAGAAAGTAGGCATAGAGGGAACCTACCTCAACTTAATACTATACTATACTACCCAAAGCAATCTACAGATTCAGTGCAATCCCTATCAAACTACCAATGACATTTTTCACAGAACTAGAACAAAAAATTTCACAATTTGTATGGAAACACAAAAGACCCCGAATAGCCAAAGCAATCTTGAGAAAGAAAAATGGAGCTGGAGAAATCAGACTCTCTGACTTCAGACTATACTACAAAGCTACAGTAATCATGGCAGTATTGTACTGGCACAAAAACAGAAATATAGATAAATGGAACAGGTTAGAAAGCCCAGAGATAAACTCACACACATGGTCAACTTATCTTTGATAAAGGAGGCAAGAATATACAATGGAGAAAAGACAGCCACTTCAATAAGTGGTGCTGGGAAAACTGGACAGGTACATGTAAAAGAATGAAATTAGAACACTCCCTAACACCATACACAAAAATAAACTCCAAATGGATTAAAGACCTAAGTGTAAGGCCAGACACTATCAAACTCTTAGAGGAAAACATAGGCAGAACACTCCATGACATAAATCACAGCAAGATCCTTTTTGACCCACCTCCTAGAGAAATGGAAATAAAAACAAAAATAAACAGATGGGACGTGATGAAACTTGAAAGCTTTTGCACAGCAAAGGAAACCATAAACAAGATGAAAAGACAACCCTCAGAATGGGAGAAAATATTTGCAAATGAAGCAACTGACAAAGGATTAATCTCCAAAATTTACAAGCAGCTCATGCAGCTCAATATCAAAAAAACAAACAACCCAATCCAAAAATGGGCAGAAGACCTAAATAGACATTTCTTCAAAGAATATATACAAATTGCCAACGAATACATGAAAGGATGCTCAACATCACTGGTCATTAGAGAAATGCAAATGAAAACTACAATGAGGTATCACCTGACACTGGTCAGAATGGCCATCATCAAAAAATCTACAAACAGTAAATGCTGGAGAGGGTGTGGAGAAAAGGGGGAACCCTCTTGCAGTGCTGGTAGGAATGTAAATTGATACAGTCACTATGGAGAACAGTATGGAGGTTCCTTAAAAAACTAAAAATAGAACCACCATATGACCCAGCAATCCCACTACTGGGCATATACCCTGAGAAAACCATCATTCAAAAAGAGTCATGTACCATGATATTCATTGCAGCACTATTTACAATAGCCAGAACATGGAGGTAACCTAAGTGTCCATCGACAGATGAATGGATAAAGAAGATGTGACACATATATACGATGGAATATTACTCAGCCATAAAAAGAAACGGAATTGAGTTATTTGTAGTGAGGTGGTTGGACCTAGAGTCTGTCATACAGAGTGAAGTAAGTCAGAAAGAGAAAAACAAATACCATATGCTAACACATACATATGGAATCTAAAAAAAAAAAAAAATTGTTATGAAGGACCTAGAGGCAGGACAGGAATAAAGACGCAGATGTAGAGGATGGACTTGAGGACGTGAGGAGGGGGAAGGGTAAGCTGGGATGAAGTGAGAGAGTGTCAAGGACATATATACGCTACCAAATGTAAAATAGCTAGTGGGAAGCAGCCGCATAGCACAGGGAGATCAGCTTGGTGCTGTGTGACCACCGAGAGGGGTGGGATAGGGAGGGTGGGAGGGAGATGCAAGAGGGAGGGGATATGGGGATATATGTATACATACAGCTGATTCACTTTGTTATACAGCAGAAAGTAACACAACATTGTAAATATTTTTTTAAAAAATGGAAGAGTTTTGGTTTCAAGTAAGAAATGATGGTGGCTTGTCCTATGGGTTGGAATTAAGTAGATGAATTTGGAATAAACTGTGTCGGATTTTGTCATCCAAATATATGACCTGGGGGAGTACATGAGTTCTGGCAAGAATACAGTGCCTCCTCAATAAGAAAGGCCAGTTATAAAGCTGGGGTCCAAGGGGGTGGCTTCCTTTTAAATTGTGCCCTGACAACAAGGGCTGAGTGGACATTCATGAAAGACCAGTAAGACTGATGGAAATCCCTGCTCAGCATCTTTTGCTGTTTACATTTTACTGACCTTCAGGTCTAGGTTACATAAATATGAATTATTAATAACTTTATTATAAACTTGGACATAGAGGTATAACTTTTCTACAACACAGCGGCAGTTATGTAAGTTCCTGTCAGTGACTTAAACAAATTTTTCCAAACAAAACTGGCTATCAGTTTCCAGGAAGTTAATATGAACTCTCATCTTTCACCTCCCTAAAAGTATTTATCTCTTACTCTTCTGTTCCAAGGCCATATTTCTTAACTGCTTCTTTATTAATATGACCTCCCAAATGCCATATTTTATTGTATTGATGTAAGATTATGTGCAGTTTTTAAAAATCATTTTATGATGTAACCAAAAAGTGGGAAACAGGCAATGGAAAAATAAATCCTCCATAATTCCATAATCCAACTTAAAACTTTTATCAATTCTAACTTTATCTTTTAGGACTTCTTTTTCTGAAAAAAAAAAGTTTGTTTATTGTAAGTTTATCCAGTTTAAGACCATAACAGGATAAAGACAGAATATGCTAATAAGATGACAATATGGAGCCTGTACCTTGATCATAATCAAGTGTCTATTTAAATGGTTAACTACTAGTATACAGCTGCAGAAGTAGAGCATTTACTGTTCATTGCCTCTCAAGTACAAGATGAGGCATTAGAATGCAGGGGTATGCCAAGAATTCTAAGGTGCATGCATATTAAATCAAGAAGCAGTGCCATCTTCATGAAGTAACTAACTTGAGGTGAAATCAAATGCAGGCACTCAGAAAATAGACTTGAAGTTTGGCCGAGATCTCCCTGACTACATGGGACTTTGTCTGCAAATGGAGCTTGCTTCTTTCATGTATTCATCTCAGTGGAGACTCATGAGAAAAAACTGTACTGGTGTTTTCTTTTTCTCTCTCTCTCTGGTTTGTTTTTTTGTTTGTTTGTTTGTTTTTCCTGTTTTCTACTCAAATTGCAACCTTCTCTTAGGGTAATTATTAGGGTAAAATAAAAGACAGAGTTTAAAGGTTACTAATTGTCATTCATCATACAGTTCTGTGGATGGTTTGAAGTCAGAAAAATGTAAGTAATCATTTTTGTGGGTGAAAATACTTCCAATGTGTATATTTAGTGTGTTTATTTATAAAAGTGGATGCTCACCAGGTCTTGTTTATCTTTATTTATTAAAATTTACCACAATAGTGATTACAGGCCAAACCTTGTCCCATTATATCCCCACTTAGATGATATGACAGTTCTTTTTGCCTGCAAGTTGAACTCTGTATTATGGAACATAAATAATGTCCTTTGGGCTGGACCATAGGAGGTTTTCAGCAACTGTTTGTTGAAATAATCGATTACTCTCTCAGTCAGTATAATAATAATATTAATAAGTTTAGCTCAAAGATCTGTGTTTCGGGTCAAAGGCAGCTAATCCCCTTCGTAAAAATTAGGTCTTATTGTTTGTCAGCTTCCTGAATTGCATTCATAGCCTTTTTCAGATTGGATGAAATAATAAAAGCATCGAATGGGACCCTCATTCCAGTATCTGACTCCCCTTATAGGTAACAGTGTGGATATAAGTAGAGCTATGAAATATTGTAAGGACTGAAGGAAGAAAATCTAATCTCAAAGTGGATTTTGTACCATGTTTACACTTAAAATCCTTGAAATTAACTCAATCCCTCTTTCCCAATCTCCCTTCTTTCCTTCCTTCCTTCCTTCATCTGTGACACTCTCTCACCACCCACTGCTCCCCAATTTTAAGCAGTCTAGTCTTGTCATTTTTCTTTCTTCACATATTGTGAAAGATGAATTTCATTTCTCCACTGAGAATACTTCTGGAATGCTTTAAATGATAGATGTGCCTTTTAAAAATATGTCATTGCATTTTAGAAAGAATTGTAAATGGATCACTATCTTTTGTATTCTAAGGTAATGCTACTAAATTATTGTATCTTGGCATTTAAAGGCATATGTTGGGTTTTCTTTCCCTTTTTTTTAAAATTTAGGAACAATTTATATTCATTGCTATGAATATAGACCAATTTGATAGGTTTTTTGTTTTGTTTTTTTTAAACTGAAGCTAAGAAATTTTAAGAATAGCCTTGAGTGGCGCACCGGTCCCATATTAGGTTTGAACTCAAGACCTCAAATTCATCACCACCTTCTAATCAGTTGACTTAACCAGAGAAAGAAAAAAGTAAAAATTGACCTTGACTAATTGCTCAGGATATGTCAGGAACTGCATTATGGCAGCACTTTATGGAGTGTGTATCATGACCCATGAGTGACTCTATTAAAACAAACAAACAAACAAACAGCAACAAAAAACACAAATGGTTCATGGAAGTTAAATTTGAAAAATGCTGCCTAATTAATCCCAGTTTTGGAAATTATTCATGCTCATCAGCTTACTTAAGGCATCACAAAGCAATTTTTTTTTTTTTTTTTTTTTTGGCAAACAGTTTACATCAAATTTGGTGTCAAATTTTTGTTATTTGTTTGCAGTCTACAACTAACATGCTGTTAAACACTTTTGAGGAAACAATGAACAATAGTATTTTACCAGCCACTGCTCATGTGTTCTTTCCTACCTGAACAAGCAGGTACTATTTTCTCTGTTGCACAGAGAAGAAACCTAGGTTGAGATATAACTCAGTTATTTGGGGTATCACTCAAGTCTTTTCTCACGAGCCCGTAGCATGGGAAATAAAAGTGGGATGGATGTGGCTTTTCCTCTGCCACCATGGGCTCTCTTGGTAGTCTTACTTGTTATCAGTGTTATTTAAATTGTTATAAAATCATGTTTGACCATTTTCATAACCTTCACTATTATTTCATACTAGTTATTATAAACTATTTTACTATGGCTATTTATGAAGATGGCCAAGATTAATTTTTAACAAAAAATATGGCATGATGAGTTTTATTTTCCCAAGAGAAACTATAACTTTTCTGTGACTTAAAAGTGTGTGTGATAAGATGTCCCAAATTCAAAAGAATTAATAAAAATTTTAGTACTGCAGATAACATACTAATGAAATCTTAATGTATTAGTTCTTTTTTCCACCTTTTGAGCTGAAGATCCCCTAAGTACAATAGACTCACTATTTCAATTATAATATATTTTTAATGTGTTGACTCTAGTGGAAACATTTTGAGTTCAAAAACTTTACTCTGGAAAGGGACTAGTTTATATAGAAAAAGTAGATTTTACTTTTTTAAGTAAGGGACTTTTAAATAAGAGTTGCTTTATCATATTTTACAAAACAAACATACAAAATTTTTAAAATAAAGTTAGTGTTTTAGACACAGTTTTTCTTCATAACTCAGGATAAAATGATATTGAAAGCTGATGGGAATTTCTGTTTTTTTTTTTTTTACCTCAAAATATTCTTTAACATGTGTGAACTGAGAGTATTCTGGTTTTATTCTGGTTTATTCTTAAAAGTGTTGAGCACTGAGAAAGCACAAGCTCCTGAAAAAATCTGCCCCTCAAGTGTCTTGTGTCTCTTCATTGCTGATTGAGTTCTGTTGACAAGGGTAGTGTTTTTTTTTTGTTTTTTTTTAAATCTTTGTTGGAGTATAATTGCTTCACAGTACTGTGTTAGTTTCTGTTGCACAGCAAAGCGAATCAGCCATATGCATACACATGTCCCCATATCTCCTCCCTCTTGAGCCTCCCTCCCATCCTCCCCATCCACCCCTCTAGGTCATCGCAAAGCACCGAGCAGATCTCCCTGTGCTATGCTGCTGCTTCCCACCAGCCAAGCATTTTATATGATTGTGAGGAATTAAAGTATCCCAGAGAGAAGTAGCCCACTCACTTTAAACCCCACAGTGGGATAACAGTGTTTCTACCTGGAGACAATGTAACAGGAAGAAAGCCTTGGGAGACAGGTTGCGGGGGTAGGAGACAAACTTCATCCGTTTCAGAATTGCCCCCTGATTTGGCTACACAGCCCGCAGCCTCAACACCCCAAATCTGTGTCTGATTCAGTGACACAAGCCAGAAAATCCAAGCGTCACCGTGACGTTGCTCTCTCCCTCTCTCCCCACATTTAATCTGTTACCAAGTCTAATTGTTTTCCCTCCTAAGCAAGCCCTTGCCTTTTCCTCCCTTCTGTGTTCAAAAGCCCATCCTCACTCAGATTTCAGCAGTGTCCTGTTCACTGGTCTCCCAGCAGCCCTTCTCACCCCCAACCATCTGTCCTCCCCTGAAGTCACAATGATCTCTTCAAATGCAAAAGAGACCATATCCCCGCTGATGAAAACCTTCTACACACATACCATTTTTTTCTAAAATAAAGACCCAGATCCCTTCTCTGGCCCACGTGGGGTTGCATAGTCTGGCTTCTACCAACATTTCTGTCATGCTTACCCCATCTTCCCTGTTGTAAGGTCTTCATGCGCACTGGGGGCCCTGCCAGTGGGCCAGGGTTACTCCAAACCACAACTGGTGGTGCCCTTTGTTTTTTATAGTCCTCTTTCCCTGGAAAGCAGCACCTGCATCCATGGCACGTACACACCATTATCACCACTTTGCCCGCTTACCCTGTGTTCTTAGGAAGCTTTCAGCCTCATCCTTACTAATTCAAGGAAGACTTCCCTGCCCCAACAGGCAATGTAAGGACATGATACTTGCTCACGGTTTTGCCTCACCAATGAGTAGCACTTAACAGACTTTTAATAAACCAAGAAAAAAAAAAACCTTGCAAACCCTGTTGTCACATGTTTATAATGATATGATACCACACCTTATTTAATGGTTAGGGCAAATGTTGAACATATTAATTTTAAAATACGGTAAAATCAACAGAGGAAAGCATATGACATAAGTCTTCGGTACAACTTAGGTGTTATCATTAATAGTTATTTTTATAAAGCCTCAAATTCTTATTTAAAAGGGAAAATAATTCCAGTTTCTCAAATTATAGGAATAATAATAATAATAAAGGGCTGTTCTATTGTTGAAATAAAATTGAGAAAATAATTTCCAAGTGACTGATACAATAATTGTAATGAATGATGGAATATCATAAACCTAAATTTTTAGCACTGATGGGGGAACAGTGAGATAAAAAGCAGCCCTGGGCATTTAAATCTAATTGAATACTTACTTTTAGCAAAGACTGTCTCATGCTGTCAGACTGGCTGGTAAGTATCAGCTAAAGGACTTCCTAACAGAGAAGTCAATTCTAGCCAAATCAATCATCTGATTTTTCCTAGTAGGTTTTAGCAACTTCTTTTGGTTTATGCTGACGTAGTGTTATAGGATACCAGCTAACCAACCTATTCAGTTCCCTCATGAACCTTCTCAGTGTGGTTTCGAGGTCTTCTCAACGCAGAAGTAAGACCATTAAATATGTTGCTCTGAGCAGTTAGGGATATTCTCTACACTGATGGCATTGCCATGAGGCAGAATTAGCATCACTCTCAATTCTAAATATACCAGGAAATGAGCTCAGGATGGTTATGATGTCATTGTTGCTGCTTGTGTTCGTTTGGTAGAGCCAACTTGCTTTCTAAAGTGCTGGGTTAAAAATCATCTATTTTAGAATTTTTCATGTGCTCTTAATTTGATATTTAAAATCTTAATCATACGAAGAAAATCAGAATTATGTTTTTGTTCTCTACCTGTCTTTCCCTCTCTTATGTTTTTTCATTTTTTCATCTTTTTTAAATTGAAGTGTAGTGGATTTACAATGTTGTGCTTGTTTCAGGTGTACAGCAAAGTGATTCAGTTATACCTATAAGTATACTTTTTTTTTACATTCTGTTTCATTACAGGTTATTACAAGATATTGAGTACAGCTCCCTGTGCATCCCTCTCTCATATTTGGATAGTCTGCTTTGCCCTCCAGGTTTTTTTCAACATGTATTTTCAATTTATAAAGGACTCTTATGTGTAATTAATGGGAACGATATGAAGTGGGACAACTTTACACACAATAGTGCTGACAGGTCACCATGAGCTCTTAGGCTTCAGAGTTAAATGCAATAAGGAACTGCTCTTACTGATGGAGGGACGCATGTGGATGCGCTGACCCGGCTTTTAGGGCTGAGGTTAATAGTAAGATGTGTCTGACGTGGTAGGAAGGGAGAAGCAACAGAAAAGTGACAACAGTGGCGCCATTGTCATAAGCCGAAGGGAGCAAAGATACCTAGAAAATTAACTTGGAAAGAAGTCAGTGGTACCTGGAGAGTGTTGTTGGTTTTTACTTTCAGGTCATTCGCTTGTTACTTATGTGCTTCACATTCTGACTTAATGAAACGCCACCAGCAGCCAGCATAGATGACCAAGATACCCTTCTGAGCAGAGTGAGAATGGGAACGGGTACATTGCTCTTTAAAGGACTATGAACTTGCGTTTTCAACCTGTTCCCAGAGAAGCTATTTATTTTTTTTCATAAATTTTATTTATTTATTTATTTATTTATTTATTTATTTTTGGCTGTGTTGGGTCTTCGTTGCTTCGCAGGCTGTCTCTAGTTGGGGGGAACGGGGGCTACTCTTCATTGCGGTGCGGGGGCTTCTCATTGCAGTGGCTTCTCCTGTTGCGGAGCACGGGCTCTAGGCGCGAGGGATTCAGTAGTTGTGGCACGCATGCTCAGTAGTTGTGGCGCATGGGCTTAGTTGCTCCGCGGCATGTGGGATATTCCCGGACCAGGGTACAAACCTGTGTCCCCTGCATTGGCAGGTGGATTCGTAACCACTGCGCCACCAGGGAAGCCCAGAGAAGCTTTTTGAAAGAAGAGTTTCCTGGCTGGGTTTTTCCATACTTCCAGCTAACATCATTCCAATGGGCTATTGCCTAACGCTCATGGGTTTAGATATGAAAAGCACTTTTCTGCATTTGTGAGAAGATTGTTCAAATAGTGCCTATCTAGTTCCACTTTGAGTTCTCATACTTCTGAGCACTCTTTGTGGTTATGAAATGAACCTACCTCATTAGAATATACAGCTCTGCTTCATACCTCAGAAAATCCCCCCTGCCCAGCCCCCGCCGTCACCGTTGAAATTGCCTGTGATTCCAAAGGGAGCGCGTTTCAGGAGCACTGAATGCCAGAGATACTGATGCTTCTCTGGGAATGGAGGGCCGGCTGCACTCATCCTCTTCAGAGCTCTGAGCAGGTGGAAGTGGCCCACAAACACCTGTGCTGGGCCCTGCACCATTTCTACACCTCAGCAAGTGCTGGGTCTCTAGGACACGTCAGTGGGCGCAGCACCTTGAGACAGGATCTTGTGCTTCAGTTGGATCTTATTTAAGGAACAGAGACACAAAAATGAATTAGAAATCCTAGTGTTGGAATAAAGTTTCCATGAGAGATTTTTCCAGATCTTTCAAGAGCAGAAGAGTTGAATCTTTGACCGTGAAAGGGAGGTGCGCATATAGGTCTAGTCAAATGTGATCAGGTGGTTGATATCGCAAGATAAATTAATAGTAATAATGTTTAAAACATTAGGTATTATATTCTCTGCCTTCTAAGTTGCAGCGTCCATATCAGTGAGAAAATACACCACTTGGCTATTTCACGCCACTACAGGGGACAGTGGTTTTTAAATTGAACTATTAAGTTTCTTCTAAGTCTTCCAGGATGCTGGAGGATGTGACCTGTAAAAACACTGTGATCAGCCTTGTCCTGGGTGTTAAATCAAGTGGCCTGGAGGTAAGGGATTATATTATGAGGGAGGGTGTGAGGGGGCATCAGCCCGTGGGAAATCCCTAGGGATGGTGAGAGTGCGAGTCTGTCGGCATCTGGGGTGGCCAGTAACCGTTTCAAAGTGTTTGTTTCTCTGCAAACTAAAATATCACCATTAGGTCAGACCCTTTTGGAAAGTATGGCAGGATCTGAAAAGTATGAGGAAATCTTAAAAGTCCTCATCACAAGAAACAAAAAAATTGTGCTATGTGTGGTGATGGATGCTAGCTGGACTTGCTGTGATCATTTTCAGTATATGCAAATATCAAGCCATTATGTTGTATGCCTGAAACTAACATAATGTTAAATGTCAATTGTATCTCAAAAATATTCAAAAAATAAAACCCAGGAAAACGAAACATGTATGAGGATCTGAGAGGAGATGAAGGAAAGGGCTATAGACCACTCGGGGCTTGGTAGACAAGAACGCCAGGGGGTGTGAACCAAGATGGCATATAAGCCCAGCACCAATCAGCTCTTAGAGCCAGAGGAAAACCGTGGGAAGGTAAGAGATGGGATTTTACAAAGGATGTGAATAGGTCTTGAGCCAACTTAATTTTAGAAGTAAAAAGACAGTATGTCTTCTGTGTTGTCCGATTTTCAGTGGTGGAGGTGTGTAGATTCCCGAGCTGTATGTGTGGATTCCTGATAAAGAAGATCTCCACATACATGTTGCCAGATCCAACCAGATGCTTCTTTAGGCAATTGTAACCACATTTTAAGAACATTCCATTAAGTGAATCCAGTATTGAGAGTTTATCATGAGTTAATTCAAAAGTCAGAATGTTATAGATCCAGCTGTTAATTCACATGGACTTTGGTCTGTTTCTCTTTTATGATGAAATGCTTGATATCTTCATATTCAGAAACTCAAGAAAGTAACCTGGGCTGAACTCCTGGCCTCCACTTCCTCTTATGGAAAATGACAGGCTCAGACTCTTTCAGGGAGACCAGATAGTTTTCAGTTTCTGTGCTGACTGCAGTCAGTCCATGGTGAGAATGATGATAAAGCTGCCTTCAGGCCCGAAGGGAAAATTGTCAGGATTTATTTTAAGTATCTGTCACCATGGGCAGGATAACGGAGAAAGTGAGAGGGAAAGAGTACTATATATTTGCCATCCTGGACTAGATAATCCACTAGAGCCCTTTTTAAATCCAGACATCTCTGGTTCTATCACTTAGATAAAATCACCTGCTTTCCGGGTCTCTTACTTTTAAAAATGCTTGAAAAAATTAAACATATCCTACATAACTCGTATGAATTTTTAGTTAATATCTCTCTCTTCGTTGGGATATAAGTTCACATCGACTCAGTCGATGTGAAGATATTTGGGACATGATACACTTTTATTGCACATTTTAAAAATTAAATCTCAGAGTTATATGAGTTTTTGAGAGTTTTATGAAACTAAAGAAGTGAAAAAGAAAAAAATTTTACTTAATCACTTATAATCTGATAAACTTGAAAATACAGAGTAAAATTGTCTTACAGCTTCATGCACAGTTAACTCACAGGGGTCAAATTTGGGTTAAAACAAATTTCCCAAGTCACAGGATTTTTTTTTTTTTTTTTTTTGACTTTTAAGGGGCCGAGAAATACTTGACCTCGTTTCCACATCACATATCCCTTGAGGACCAGTAAGGTGTATGTTCAGTGTATCGGGTTGGTGCACGATTTCATGGGATCTAACAGGAATGCACCTGTGGGTGCAGCTGCTCTCAACCCGTCCGCAGTTACCCTGACAATTGGGAATCAGTTAAAAATGAGACGTGCATTGTAAACAGGTAGATGGAAAATCAAATAGGTAATTGCAACGATTTAAAAAATTATTCAGTGGGGGGAAAAAAGCCATTTGCATCTATTACTAATCAAATCATATGTTTAAAAAGAAAAGCTTGTGCTTTGAATTTGGTGTGAAAGGAAAGGCATTGATTGTGTGTGTGTGCGTGTGCGTGTGCACGTGTGCGTGTGTGCACGACATTTCCATTCTGAGGGCTTATCTCTTTGTATGAACGCAATTGGATTGATTTTATATTTATGTGAAAGTTGGAAATGTTATAGCCTAACGAAGTACTTGACTCTTTAATGAGCAACGTAAATATTCAATGAACAGTGATAGTTTGTTTCTTACGGTGATGTTATGAAGGTACAAATAAAGCCTACACAGGAGTAAATGCAAAAGTGTCTCAATGGTTTTCATGGAAGTAATCATTCATTTTCATGTTCAGCATACAGTACGTATTAAATATCTTTCTGATGGGACTGTGTTAGGCCCAACACAGGCTCTTGTAGGAATCTACGATCCTAGAAATAGAGCACCATTATCATCAATGCAAATGAACTAAGAATAGTTCCAATTCTTTCTTTACCCTGTGCCTTTTATTTAAGAAATGGCAAGGCTTGGCTATAATCCACCGTGTTTTCTATAGGGCGTAGTGGATTGCTTGGGAGTGCACGGCCTACACTTGTAAATAAATGTAATTACGTTTCCTTTGTTTTCCAGACCTAAAACAGAGTCATTTTCTAGGCCTTTATTTTGTCATGACTGAATTACTGTCTCAGATTTCTACTCCAATATCCCATCCAATCCCCACTCAGCAGCAACAACAGAACATAATCATTGCAGTTTCTCCTCTGCCCTGTTAGCTGTTTTCTAGAAGATTAAATTGAGGATTCAACTGCTTTCAAAATCACTTTTATCTGAATCACCTGCTTAGTGCTTCCACTCTGGATAAGACACTTTGATTTTTTTTTTTTTTTTGCTGTTTCTTATACAGAACTCAGTCATTCATTTTGCAAACACTCATTGCTGATAATAGGTCCAAGATTTTTTTTTAAAACCCTGGGGAAACAGTAAGGAATGAAACTAGCATTATTTGAGAGAGCATAGTCTATTCAAGGATCTAAAAACCATTCCATAACAACTAGAGCAGAACGTGCGTACAGGGCTGCTGAACAATGAGACCAGAGATGTGGGCTAATACATGTAACGAAGGCATGTTTTATGTTATGCTACGTGATTGTGTTTCATTCTAGAAGCGATTTACAGATTTAAAGCAGGAGAGTCATATTTTTAGGTATCTGTTTTATGAGGTCCATGGCTGTGGTGGTGTGGAAAATGGGTCAGAGAAAGGCGTGCCGTGAGACTTTGGTCCTTAATCATGTGGAAGGTAATGACACCCTGGACGCAGGGAGCAGCCGTGGGGGTGGAGCTGTTGAGGCAGAGTGAAGGGCTTGCTGGTAGACTGGCGTCTTGCGTGGCAACCGCACAGATTGGGGTAGAGACACAAGGAGGTGGCAGCTCTGATGGTGTCGTTTTGAAACTGGTGAAGGGGGATTTGTATGCTGAGATTTTAGTGACTGTAAAATGTACAAATGGCCACGCCGCAAGGGAAATTGGATATGAATTTGGATCTCACGAAAGACGTCTCATGTAAAATAAAGATGTGGTGCAAGCAGTGGACGCTTACTTCATGGGTGTAGATGAGACCATCTTGCAGGTACAGGATATAAAGAAGTCAAGGACTTCAGCGCATTCGTTGAATTTCACTTCCGGGAAGTCTTGAACGAGCTTTGGCAAGTGTCAGTAGAAACAGATGGAGGAGACCAATGCCAGTGAGCCAACGGTGAGGAAGTGGAGGTGGCGAGCGGAGATGCCTCCGTGGGCTCACCTGTGAAGAGAAGGAAGCAGGTGAGGTGGCCGTCAGAAGATGGGGACGTGGGCTGCACAGGTGGCATTTTCTTTTTGAGGAGGGATAGATGTGAGTATATTCGATGATTGGGAAAAGAGAGGGAGAATTATAAATAAAAGTAGGGGGGATAGCTGATGAAATGAATATCTGAAGAACTACACACTGTGTGATGCAGACAATAGTGGAAGATTTGCTAGGTGGCGGGAGAACATGGCTGCCCTGAAGTGGGTTTGAATATGGTGGACGGTTCCAGGGACAGATATATTTTTCAGTGAATGACTGCAAAGCTGAGGAATTTCCTATCTGATATCAATTTTAATGGAGAAGATAGAGCGTATATCTGATGACATAGTTAAGAATCCCGAAGATGTCCTGCTACCCTTGGACCTCATACCGACTTCACTCGTCCCCAGAAAGTCTGTTACTAGTATCACTAGGACCCAAAGAGTCTTTCATCTATGTTAGATTTCTATATATGTTGGTTGTTCCTTGTTTTCATAAGGGCTACCTACCTACTCATTTTGAAAAAAAATCTCTTGAAAAGATAGGTGCTAAGTCTCTTTCCTCCTGTTTGCAAAGCTCTCCTAATATGTAGTGCTCTGTTTAATCAATGCGTGAATTCAAATTTCAATGACTGAAAATTCCAGAATGGAGGGAGAATGAAATGACTGAAGAATACATGTTTATTAAGGGCTTTCTTGGTGTTAGAAGCTGCTGAGTCAGATTGTACCAAGTATTGCATTTCATATTGACAATAGCATTGTGAAGTGACTGTAAATCGCCTCTCATTTTATAGCTAATAAAACTCAAACTCCATTGTCCAGGTTCAGACAGCTATTACTTGCAAATATGATTCAAGCAAAAGTCTTTTTGACTTTCAAACCGATACCACATTCCCTCATAACGCAATTTTATACACATATTACACACACCACACATATAGTTTAAATGTGTATATGCATTCAGATACCTATGTATATAATAAATAAACATAGAGTAAAATACATTACACATATGGCTTTAAGTATTGAATGACAAATAATAACTTTAAACTTTTCAAAATTTTTTCTGAATTTCAGTAAGTGAAAACTTAAAGACTGATGTGATATTTCTAAAAAATGGATTTACCCTCATACCGTAAGCTAAACCTATGTCCAAGAATGAGTTTAAATAGATGCATGGTATACATTCTGATTCTAAGTTGGACATATAATTCATAAATACATCTTGCTAAGTGTAATTGAAGTCTCTTATTACTGTATGGAGATTTGTGTATTTGCTTTTTTTTTTGGATTGACATATGTGCTTTTCTTCTATCAATTGGTCACAATGTAATTGATCACAATGTATTAGTAAAAATTGAAGACAATTTTTATGTTAGATTTCAAGGATAAATTAAATGAACACAGATATTAGAGTATTTTGAACTATTAGGACTAACGATGTTTTAAAAAATACTGATTCAGTAACAACTGGATATCTCACATGCAAAAAAAAAAAAATCTAAACAATGACATTACATCTTTTACAAAATTAACTCAAAATGGATAAAATGGATCATAGATCTAAATATAAAATGTGAAACTGTTAAACATCTGGAACATAAGAGAAAATCTAGGTGACCTTGTGTTTGTCAATGACTTTTTAGATAAAATACCAAAGGTGTGATCCATGAAATAAAACATTGACAAATCGAACTTCATTCTGATTAAAAGTTCATTTCTGTGAAAGACGATGTTAAGAGAGTGAAAAGATGAGCCACAGCCTGGGATAAATATTTGCAAAACACATTTCTTATAAATACCTGTGTAGAAGATAGACAAATAACTCTTAAAATGCAAAAATGGGAAAATAACCCGATTAAAAATTAGGCAAAATATCTGAACGGACGCCTCATCAAAGAAAATAACAGATGGCAACTAACATGTGACAAGATGCTCCACATCATGTATCATTCGGGCACTGCAGATTAAAACAACAGTGAGGTATCGCTACATCCCTATTAGAATGGCTAAAATCCAAAATGCTGACAACACCAAATGCTGGTGAGGATGTGGAACAACAGGAACTCTCATTCCCTGCTGGTGGAAATGCAAAACGATAAAACCACTTTGGAAAACAGTTTGCCAGTTTTTCACAGAGCTGAACACCGTGTTACCATATAATCCTGCAATTGTAGGTATTTATCCAAACGAGTTGAAAACTTATGGATACAGTGAACTCTGCACATGAATATTTATAGCAGCTTTATTCATAATTGCAAAAATTTGAAGCAACCAAGATGCCCTTCGGGAAGTGAATGGACCAACAAACTATGGTACATCCAGGCAATGGAATATTTTTCAGCAATAAAAAGAAGTGAACTGTCATGAAAAGACATTGAAGAACTTTAAATACATATTAAGTCAAGGAAGCCAATCTGAAAAGGCTCCATGGTATATGATTCCGACTATATCACATTCTGAAAAGAGGAAACTATGGAGACAGTAAAATAAAAATCAGTGGTTGCCAGGGGTTTGGGGAGGGAGGGATGAATAGGTGGACACGAGGTGTTTAGGCTAGTGAAACTGTTGTATATGATACTGTCATGGTGGATTCGCGACATTATACATTTGTCAAAACCTACAGAACAGTAGAACACAAAGACTTAACCCTAATATAAACTATGGATTTTAGTTAATAATAATGTACCAGTGTTGGTTTATCAATTGTAACAAATGTACCACTCTAATGCAGTATATTAATAACAGGGGAAACTGTGTGGAGGGGGCGAGGGATTTATATGGAATGTCTCTGTACTTTTCCCTCAGTTCTTCTGTAAACCTAAATCTCCTCTAAAAATAGTGTACTCAATTTTAAAAAGTGGGTTAGGAATTGCAAATATACTATGAATACAAGTATATGGAGGCAGGTGCACTGGAAAAGGGCTAGAGAAATATACAAACAAGCTAATATGTTGGTGTCAGGGTATAGAAACATGCATGACTTTGTCTTTCCTTAATTCGCTAATATTTAATAATATGGTCATGATATATTTAATTTTTAAAATATTCATAGCTACAGAATGTTTACCATTTGCTTTATTTTTCTTGTGAGCGTCCATTATCTACTAGAAATTACTCAATGGGTGCTTATTTCTTATAGATCCCAACTATCTTCTACCATGTTAAATACTGCTGATATATAGTGATTTATAGGCACCCCCCCTCATCTTGCCTTGGAGCAGAGTGAAGAAGTTTCACTGAACAAATAGCATCAATAATACACATAAAACATAGGGCAAAAATGACACCATCCTTTTATCTCTAATTTAGAAAGCCATTTTTAGAGGAGTCTTCAAGAATTATATCTCAGAGGGAGTTTTGAAGAATTGACTTGGCAATCTATTCAAATTCTAGTTTTCCTGCTCTGTCATATGAACATTGTGGGGACATTTTCTATCGCTTGTTCCCTAAACTGAGTTTTTTTTAAATTTTATTTTTGGCTGCATTGGGTCTTCGTTGCTGCCTGTGGGCTTTCTCTGGTTGCGGCGAGCGGGGGCTACTCTTTGCTGTGGTTCGCGGGCTTCTCATTGCAGTGGCTTCTCTCGTTGTGGAGCACGGGCTCTAGGTGTGCAGGCTTCAGTAGTTGTGGCACGCGGGCTCAGTAGTTGTGTCTCACGGGCTCTAGAGCGCAGGCTCAGCAGTTGTGGAGCAGGGGCTTAGTTGCTCCGCAGCATGTGGGATCTTCCTGGACCAGGGATCGAACCCGTGTCCTCTGCATTGGCAGGCAGATTCTTAACTGCTGTGCCACCAGGGAAGTCCCTCAACTGAGTTTTTTTAATGGTCATTCTTCTGGAAGATAAAAAGAAAACATTAAAAATGAATTCAAGAAACACTTATTGTCTTTTGGAGAATGATCGTTTATATTAATAGAGTAATGGCTTTACTTAATACTATATATCCAATACCTTCCCCGCAAAGTATTTGAATTTGAATATCTTTTCCATGAATCATGTTGTGGTGTATTTTTATGGAAAAACACAGTTTGTGAAAGATTTAGAGCTAAATGTTGTAAGAATTTGGGTTCTGTATGGCATTTCTTGGCCCAAACTGTTGAGTTCATTATTCAGAGAAGAGCATTCATTTCACTTGCTAGGAAACAAGAAAGTCTCCGTTGGACACGTTGGCTTTGCTCTCTGGGCCACGTTTCCTTCACGTGGCCCTGCCTTTCTTCGACCTCCAATCAGTTAGTCCTGACCTTGATACGCTAGGTTGGCCAGTATGGATCCTACACAAGTGGATGGGGCGAAACTACACATGAAGTGTCTCCTTCCTCCCTCAGCATGTTACTTTGCTAGTGCTACGCTTTTCAGGATTTATTGAGAATTCTGCTATTATTTGTCGAACCAGGTGATGATAAAGTGATT
Organism: Eschrichtius robustus; assembly: GCF_028021215.1. Taxonomy (NCBI): domain Eukaryota; kingdom Metazoa; phylum Chordata; class Mammalia; order Artiodactyla; family Eschrichtiidae; genus Eschrichtius; species Eschrichtius robustus. The sequence goes on from NC_090844.1 coordinate 8,536,864, forward strand.
TCTTATATGACATGTGACACCTTGGTCCCAGTGAAACCCACTTACAAGTATGGAAGTACAGGCAAAACGTACACAATTAGTAAATAAAACACTGTGAAATTGTCTCATTGAAAATATATGTCAAAAGCAGTACCCAATGTCATTGTCATAAAACTACACAAAGCAGTCATCATCAACATCCCCTCGCTTCAGATTTAGAAGCTGAGAATGAGCAAGATTGACTGATTGGTTGCACATCACACACTGGCTAGTGGCAAAGCTGGGACCTGACCTCTGGGTCCCTAGCTAAGCAGTTGAAAATACCTCATTTCATGAAATTGAGCCCAGACACCAGTATTAATGGTTGAAAATCATTTTAATGGTTCATTACATGGTTGAAAATCATTTTACATAATTCTCAGCTCCTCAGATACTAGTATTTTTTGGTAACACAGAAATGGTCTTAGGGTTGATAACAGTCAAATTTGTGGAAAATTTTGTTAAGGAATAGGAAGCATTCACAGAGTTTTAGCTTTTCATCTGTCAGATTCACCAAGACCCTTTACCACTGATGCCAGATGATACAGGAACTACATCTGTATTTTGGACTAGAGTCTCATAAAATTAAAGGCAGAGGAGCACAGCAATTAAGAGCCAGACTACCTGTGTCACTGCATTTTAGGCAGGCCCTTCCCTCTGTTTGCCTCAGTTTTACCATCTGTAGAATGGGGATAATAATAATAATAGCTACCTTACTGAGCTGGCAGATTAAATGAGGTGACTACACAGCACTTAGTTCTTGTCACATGTTAAATGCTTGATAAAGGACAGCAGTTACAATCAGCTCATAATTATCCAAGAATTTGGTGAAGCCTTTCCCGATCTTTTTTTTTTTTAAATTAATTAATTAATTAATTAATTTATGGCTGTGTTGGGTCTTCGTTTCTGTGCGAGGGCTTTCTTTAGTTGCGGCAAGTGGGGGCCACTCTTCATCGCGGTGCGCGGGCCTCTCACTATCGCGGCCTCTCTTGTTGTGGAGCACAGGCTCCAGACACGCAGGCTCAGTAGTTGTGGCTCACGGGCCCAGTCGCTCCGCGGCATGTGGGATCTTCCCAGACCAGGGCTCGAACCCGTGTCCCCTGCACTGGCAGGCAGATTCTCAACCACTGCGCCACCAGGGAAGCCCCCCCGATCTTTTGATACTGTTATTTGCTCCCTTTCCTTGCCCCCCCCTTAAATTTTTATTTTCACATTTATTATATGACTTGTTATCTTTATTTTTTTAATTAAGTAATTTATTTATTTATTTTTGGCTGTGTTGGGTCTTCATTGCCACGCGTGGCCTTTCTCTAGTTGCAACGAGCAGGGGCTTCTCCTTGCCGGTGCTTCTCTTGTTGCGGAGCATGGGCTCTAGGTACTTGGGCTTCAGTAGTTGGGGCAAGAGGGCTCAGTAGTTGTGGCACACAGGCTTAGTTGCTCCACAGCATGTGGGATCTTCCCGGACCCCAGCTCGAACCCGTGTCCCCTGCATTAGCAGGTGGATTCGTAACCACTGCGCCACCAGGGAAGTCCCCACTTGTTATCATTAAAACAATCTCTTTCTGTTTCTGCCCCATCTCATTCAGCTTTGTGACTTTTGTGGTTAGAGAACATATCTTATTCTATCCCCGGAATCCATCGTGTTGTCTGGCAATGTAGTAGAAGTTCCAAACTTGTTACTTCCTTTCGAATTCTTTACCCCTAACTTGAGTGGCATCTCTAGGGCCTCACCTTCCACCCCACCACTTCCAATTTTTATATATTCGTGTCTCTCTTATATGGTACAAAGACAGTAAAACGTGGGAATAATTCTGGAAAAGCAAACTAGAAGTTTTCGAGTATATCTCCACCCACCCCAACAAGTTTTAACATCTCGGAAAGAAAAAGTCATTTACCTGTCCTTTCTACAGAATGACACCTATGATGTAGTGGCTTTGCCTCTGTTCACTGTCAGCATTTCATTGTTTTAAAACCGATACTGAGACTGAGAGGGGTAGGAATGAAAAACTTCCTTCTTTCTGGGAAAGGAAAATGCTTACAGGCTCTGCTTCCTGTCTGGTTGAAAGGTTCATATATTTTGCAGAAATGTTTGGGACCACTGAGCTATCAAACTCCAGATGATATTCCTGGACAAGATTTGGATAAATGCCATCTAGTAAGACACTGTTGACGATATAGACAAATTTTAGAATTTTACAGATCTGCTCCCCAAGTTTGAATTAGTATTTCTTTTTTCTTATCATTGGGATGACAGATGTAGAATGTATTCATTTATTAGGACTACCATTGCAAAGTAGCTCAAACAGGGTGGCTCAAAATATAGAAATTTATTATCTCAGAGTTCTGGAGGTTGGAAGTCCAAGATCAAGGTGGTAGCAGGTGGGTTTCTCCTGAGGCCTCTCTCCTTGGCTTGCAGACGGCTGCCTTCTCTGTGTCCTCATGTGGCCTTTCCTCTGTGCACAAGCATCTGTGGTGTCGTGTGTGTGTCCAAATTTCCTCCTCTTGTAAAGACACCAGTCAGACTGGGTTAGGAGGCTCCCTAAGGGCCTCCTTTTAACTTAAGCGCCCCGTCTCCAAATACAGTCACACGCTGAGAATCTGGTCGTTAAAGCTTCAACATTTGAATTGTAGGGGGACACAATTCAGCTCAGAGTTTTCTATATAAAACTAAGATTTTCATGTTAGTTTTACAATAACAGAAAATAATACTTTATACAAGAAGCTAGGGCATTTGGGGGTTTTAGTAGCTTTTTTGTTCAGGTTTCTACAACTATATTCAAAATTTTTGACTAAGAGACTGAAGAGGATGTAAAAATAGGTAAGTACTAGGTCCTCACCCTCATCTATCTTCTTCCAGCCAAGTAGATGCTAGAACATGAACAATTATAAGATAAAAAATATTTTGTATATGTGCCACATGTGACCACAGACAAACTGGGATTTCAGGAAGAGGAAAGAGTTGTTCCTTCGAGGTGGGGATGGAGACTTTATAGAAAAAGCACAATTTAACTTGGGTCTTAATGGATAGTAATATGTAAACATGTGCTTTAATAAACAAAAGACATGATGGAATAAAAGTAAGAAATATACGGAAGAAATTAAAACCAAGAGGACATTTGCAGAGAATGAAGAATGTGTAGTTCAATTTGGCCAAAGAGAGTTGGCAAAGACATAAAATTGAAAATTCCCAATGGGCCCAGATGGCGGATGACTTTGGTTCTCAGGGGAAGGAGTTTGTGTGGTACTTGGTAGACAATATGAAGTTATTGAAGACTCTTGGGAAGGAAATTGATGTCGGTTCAACAGTTAGTTTAGAAACTTGGGTATAGAATAAATAGGAGATGCACCAGATAACCGAGGAAGAGTGAAGCCCTGGTTGACCTAAATACTTGTCACTGTGTTGACTAAAGCTTGACCAGGGTTAATGACCAAGTAAATGGGTAGCATGAGGTAAAGGTTGGGATACTGTTGGCAGCAATTATGGTATCTGCTAAATGGGTTTGGAGGTTGAGAGAGAGGAAGAAAGAAACCAAAGAGAAGTTCAACTTCCCACTTGGCAAAACAGGAGGGAGAGTGGTGACAGATGTTATCACAGGCCCTGCAGTGTCTGTAGGCAACACCTGAGTGATGGTAGCAGTTAGGATGAGGAGAAGGAACTAGAAAGTAGCACTGAGATTTTGGCATCTGTATCCTCTCTTTGTAGCCCATGTCCTGAGGCAGAAGTTGACCTAGAAAAGAGAGTTGGAGAAAAATATTCCGTTCTCTATTTTAGAAAAATATTCCGTTCTCTATTTTAGAATCATGGCCATTTCAATTTTGATAAGTAGAACTTTAAACCCTTACGTGGAGGAAACCAGAATGAAAACATCCTAAAATGTTGTAGATTAAATGACTAAAGACCAAACCTTTTTTCTCTGACGTCTCAATAATTCAGGGAAACAGAGAGGTTGTTTTTCCCTGTTAACAGTTTTATTAAGCAACATTCTCAGTGATTGAATCATTTTATTGTGTACTTGTGGTTTATCAACTCACCTTTTCCTCTGTCTCTTAACTCTAGAAGGCAGTGCCATGTTAAAAAAATGTTTGAAGTTTGCTAAATACCATGTTAACTCATTTCTCACAACTAACGAAATAGAGATTTCATTCATAGAGAATTTGTGGGGGGCCGGGGGGGGGGAAGCTATTTCCTAATACTTTTTTTCACACAATTAAGATGACTTGTTTGGAAGCTCATAAAAAGTAAAATCTCATAAATGAAATGATCTATATAAAGCATACTTCAGAAACATTACTGTTGATCCATGGGCTTAGTGAAAGAAATTTGGAAGTCCATTTAGTCTAAAAATGTCTCAAAAGATATATTTTACACTCCACATATGGATACTATCTTCCAGAAATATCGCATGTGAAAGTGTAATGCAATATTTAATGTCAGGTGACTTACGGCCCTGGCAAACTTCGGGCACGGAAACACTGCAAAATAATTCAAATCGCATGCTAATTCACAGTAAATCCGTTTTCGGCTTCTTCCAAAAAATACATTAAGCTAAAGGTCATCATATAACATTTCTTAAATGAAAAAAAAAAAAAGCCAAACATTTTTCCGGCACCTGTCATTGGTGATAAAGGACAGTGATACCAGAAAAGGGAGCAGTTTCTTTTATTTATTTTAGTTGAGTTTAGAATTAAAAAAGCCAGAATTGGGTTTTTTTTTTTTTTTTTTGGCTGAACAAATAAAGCTTTCTATAGCCAATATGAATTTTTAGATGAAAATACTACTTAAAAATGAAGAGGAAATTTGGAACTCACAGATGTGCATTTGGAAATCATTTATACACTCTGATTTAAATACTCTATATTGTATATACATATAGTATATCATTTATATCTTCTAGCGAAGTAACCTGAGGCAAATAACTTCTTTGAACTTCTAGTTCCTTATCTGTAAAATGGGAATGAAAATAATCACTTTTCTCAACTACTGGAAAAATGAATTGATAGGACTGTGTTCAGTGTCTAGCCCAGGGTCAGGCATTGGGGAAGGGTTGGTATTTTTGTCTTCATTTAGATGTGCAGGGAAAACCAGAAGTCTAGAGAGGCTGTAATGTGTGTCCTGTTATGGTGGTAGGACTAGGGATTGAACTCAGAAAAAGAGGGACTGGAGAAGTATAAGAACACTGAGAAAATCAAGATACCAAATACAAGGAAAAGACCTGAAAATTGAACCATCTCTAATAAGTGACAGCAGAGCCATCAGATACCTGTACCAAATGACTGCATTACAGGCTCTTGGCCATTTTATATAAGATTGATTGATATATAGCAAAAACCTTCTTCAGTATTATTGGAAAAATGAGGCAGTTGACAGTTACATTTATATTCAGTGATGTGATTCAAATGAAAAACCGTGACTGTTGAGCGTGGTATCTGGCTAAGAGTACAGATGTTAAAAGCAAATTAGTCTGTCAAGGCAAGTTAGTGAACTTAAGGCTTTTCTCAAAAAGAGAATAATGAGAAAACAAGCATCCATATCCTATGTGATATGTCAGCACTGCAAAAGCACTGCTCTTGTTGGAATCATTCACAACTCTGTTGGGTGGATAGAGCTTTGAAAGCACTGGCCCAGATAGCTCTTCAAGTCCAGATAGCTCTTCCAGCTCAGACAGCTCTTCTTTCCAGTTTTTTCACGGCTTTGCTTAAGGATCAATACTTCTGTCTGAACACAATCTGATTGAATCCTCAAGCAAGAAGAAAAGTAGTGCAAATCAATACAAAGCTTGAGATGCTCATAGAACAGTGTAAGATAATGGTCCAAGAAAAGCCCAGACTGCAAAATCTTCAGCAGAATCTGAAAACTGATTTTTTAACTCAAAGTAAATTAAAAACTGTTCTGGGATCAGACACATGGATTCTGGAACATACAACTATTAGCCACATACTAAATAATAAGAATATCGTTAGTAATAACAATAATGGCAGTAATCCCCAAACAAAGAAAAAGTATAAGCAATATTACATTGTCTTCCAGAAATAGGACAGAATTTCTTGACAAAATATTCTTTAAAAAAAATTATTTTGTTATAACAACAACAGCATTTGTGAAGGTTTAAGCAAGGTACTGTATAGGGTACTTTATTTTTTTAAAATAGCAGTTGCATTCATGGTAACTTCTATGTCAAATATCTTTTAATAAATCCCACTTTCCTGTGAATTATGATGCTTAAATAACAGTTTTATTTTTGAAAAGTACAATAGGACCCCAAGTATAATAAAATGGTACCTATGAATAAATTCACAATTTAAAATAAGTCATATTTCTTCATTTTTATTGAACTTTCTTTGACCACCAAGTCCTGTCTAAGTAACTCGCTCATGGTGTTTAAAACCAAGACCTTATCAAAATTTGTATGCTATATTAAAAGAAATACAAAATAAAATCATGACATGTCATTTCTCATTTATCTAACTGGCAGAAATACACAGTTTGACAGCATACTCCACTGATGAGATTTTAGAAAAGCTGGCACACTCACACTTTGTTGTTGAGAATGATAGATGCTACACCCTCTATGAAAGGAAATTTGGCAACGTCTAGTAAAATTACATAGTCATAATGGTCTACAGAGCAAACTAAGTTCTAGGAATCTATCCCAAAATATATACTGGTGAAAGTAAAAGAGATATATATGCAAGGCTTTTCATTCCAGCACTAATTATGGTAGCAAAACCTAAATAAATAACCTGTACATATTCTAAATATTCACCTGCAGAGCCAGTGAACTTACATCCACAATGAAGTATAAAAAGCACTACTTTTTTATAGTCAAAAGGACTTCCTTTTTATAGTACTTCATTGTGGGTGGACTATAGTTTCATAAAGGACCACTTTTTATAGTATGCTGCTGTAAAAACGAAGGTGAAATATCCCAATATACCAAATTGTAATATTCAAGATTTGTTAAGTGAAAAAAGACAAAATGGGAATAATGTATATAGGATGAAACTACGCATCTATGTAGGATAAGGGGATATCTATATCTGGTTAAGTTTAAAGCTGAAAGGATAAATAAAAACAACAAAATAAATATTACCAAGGACTTAAGCATCTGTGATTTTGATATCCAAGGTGGGCCCTGGAACCAATTCCCCGGGAATACCAAGGGATGATTGTATGGAGCTTTTTGACTGTCTTGAGGGGAAGAGGAGCCAGCACCCCTAACCCCTGTCTTGTTCAAGGGTCAACTGTATAGCACATAGATACTCTTAGTGGGGCATGTCTCCCCACATAAAAGACTTCACAGTTTTAAGCTCTTCTTGAAATATTGTTAATAAAATTAGTATTCTGAGACTATTATTTATTTTAAAGATAAAACAATTACATTAATATTGTTAAAATCCAAGTCTATTGGTTTTTAGTATAAGCAGAAATAGAACTATCCAACTAAAGAAGTAAAACTTAGTAATCCCACATTTGAATTGGAAGTGTAAGGATGGACTCATGATATTTTTTCTTTAAGAAAGAATGTATTTTTATAGCTCTACTGAAAAGCCCTAGAAACATTAACCCATCAACAATGAGCTCTCCTAGCACCCAGATTATTGTCTCTAAATACCTTTTTCTAAGTAAAGGGATCAGGGCTCCTTGGAAAATGGCTGAATCCAGGGCTTTGGGAAAAAAAGAACAAGCACATATTATTTCATGAAGCACAGTTACTGTGGGTGACTGAGGGTGAACTTGATGGGACCTTTTAGAGCTCTGACTGCACCAAAATAAAACAATTTGAGCATCTAAAGAACACCGGTGACAGTGGTTAAAACACATTTAATACATCAAAATCAAATTCATAATAACACTAAAAACAAGTTAACAAGCAAATAAATTCTCTTGGTCATACGTAGAAGAGCTTAGTGAACTAACTCATTATTCTAAAAACATCAGTAAATAAATGAAAATAAATTTTTTCATACATAGGTACTATTTTTCAGGATCACCAAATAAATTATTCTTTCCCCATGAATTTTGGTTGTTCTATTGGATTTCCTATCTTATTTGAATTAAAAGCTACAAAGTTGGGGACTTTTGAAGAATTATCTTGTTTCTGTTTTGTGATGGATTTCC